>NW_020897694.1:15124232-15724232 GCF_003984885.1 Neopelma chrysocephalum | reverse complement strand
TGATGTGATAAAGTAGTTGTACCCAATGTGAGGAAAAGAAGATGTTAATCTATCACTTATCAAAAATGGTGGTATGTGAGAAAATGGAACGTGAGAAAAATAGATTGAGTTTCTACAAAAGCTATGATTTCTAATATTTAGTAATTGTAGTTCTCAAGGTCATCTTTTGGAGGCACTTTGCAAACAGGAGAGATATCTCCCTTAATGATGAGAGCAGGGAGGTTAGTACCGAAGAACCCATATGATGAGAAATGTTTTCCTTCTGGTTAACTGGGTCTTTTGATTCTTGATCAGTTATCTGTGTGTGTTCCTTTTGACATGCAGTGGTGCTTAATTTTAGCTGTATGGTTTACATGTGAACATCCGGTGCACTGGATCAATAGATTACACTGCAGGGAGCGCAAATGGAAGAGCTAGGGATTTTCATGGTACTATTATGTAAGCATTAATTCTAAGATGTGATAGTGCAGTGGCAAGTTCTGTTTGTTTCTTTATGTTGGTCATAAGGAGAAGCTTGTCCTAATGATGATTTTAGGCAGGTGGGAGGGATGTCTGAATTTTTCTATAAAAATTCATAGAAGACACTGTCCATCTCTAACAGTCCTCCTCTACACCCTTCAGGTGCAAGGGTTGGACCAGTATTTTTCCTACATCACTTTTCTTTCTTTCTTTTCCTTTAAAGAGTCAGAGAGGAACCAAATGTTGGGTAGAGCCATGCCCAGCTGTCCTTCAGATAAGCCACTCCAAAAGACACAGCTGTCTGGAACTTCTGCTTCCCTAAACCGCATATACCACAGCTTGTCTGTTCCATGCAGGTGAGCAGTTGGCAGAGAGAGCAGAAGATGTACCTCATGCTCACTTTTTCAAAACTGCACTGAATTACAGTTCTGCTGGAAAATATAACATAGCATTATTCTAAGAAATAAAATACAATTCTTTTTTCCCTCTCAGGAATAGGGGGAAAGATAAGATAATAGAGCACAAGAAAGCATTCAAGAAGCATACAGATGAGCACTGCTTTAACTTTAGGGTCATGTTCTGGCCTCAGGTATACCAAAGCACAAAGCTCATGGAAATCATCATACAAACATATATGTATCTCAGGCCATAAATTTACCTTTAGTTTGGATATATTTATTTTTCCTGGAACCTGACTATCTACACCTTTGAACTCCTATGTAAATTCCAGATATTCCTTGCTGTTATTTGCCAGTACAGGAGTGCAATAAATTGGGAAAACAATTTGTTTTGTTGAAGATTTTTTCTTTTCAGGAAAACCCTCCAGAGGTATAAGGCAAGTACAGTGCTGGGTCAGGTCTTGCATACTATTTGGAAGCACAAAACAGAAGAAAGAATGAATGGAGAGCTTTCTTGTCTAATAGGTAGATGCTATAACTATTTTATAAGGATATTAGGTAAATTTTCAAGGTAGTATCTGGAGCAGCACCTGAGACTGCCTGTGTCAGGTTCTTCTCAACCCCTTTCCCAACCTATGCTTGCCAAAGAATGATGCAATTGAATCAGCACTGTGAAAGGATTGCATGAAAGTAGGAAGAAAAATGGAGGATTCCTTTTTAGGAATCATGGACATTCATAAACATCAGGCATAGACAGAGGATATGTGAGAATCAATTCAGCAGAAGTTGCATTTTCATCTGCTTGTAGGTGTTTTTGGACCGTAGGAGGAATATGTAATAATGGTTTTATAATCACAAGAAATTTGGCTGTAGGATGACATACTTATGGAGCAATTTGTTTCTGGTTTTACTGAGATTATTCACTAGTGTAAGCAATATGTTTACATGAAAAATGAAAATAGAAAGCACATTTTTCTGATTTTTAGTCAAAGATAACTAAATATATCCAATCTGAAGTGTTAATAATAACTTCCCAGTGTGCATCACCCTTAAAATAGTTACTATTCCTGTTTTATTAGCACAATTTCATTAGCACATTTATATGCAGGGCTTAATTGACAGAAAAGTAGCAGAACTATTCTTATAGGATATTTCTATTTTAAAAGCCTTTTTGACCAAAGATAGTACTGAAAAGATTAATGTATACTGAAAAACAAGATGTGATTTAATGATTGTTTTATCATTCTCTAGCCATTTTAGCTTAAAGGTATACTTGCTAAAATAAATTAAAAAAAAACAGAAAAACAGACTAAACTGAGTTTTATTAAACTCAGAAAGAAAAAAATTACAATGATTTGGCCTTTTCTTACAATAAGTAATCAAAACAGAAGTGTAGTTATCTTGAGGGATTTTATTAAATCAAAGAACAGAATGGGATTTTTGAAGGTAATAAATGATACAAGACTGCCAAAGACATGCAATGCAAACAGTCTTCAGCTAGCTGTAACTGAGAAGAATGCATCCTGATGTTGTAGGGGCTCAGTTTAATGTTGGAACAGATAGCCCTGACAACATAATCAGTATCTGCTCAGTAAGACTGTGGGACAAGCTCTGGAAAATTTTGAATGAATGGTCATAAGCCCGGTACTGACTGGTTTCCAGTTTTTTTGCCCACCAATGTAAATGGTGAAAATGTGTTGTAGGACATGTTTCACGGGTCAAAGACCACAGGAAGCTGCAGCTGACTCTTAACAAGGAGGCAGCATGACAGAGGATCAGAAAGGTATGACATAGGGAAGGGATGAAGACTAATGAGATTACCTGTGGTTTGACAAAATGTTGGACTCATGGAGAGGATGGTTTGATATTCAGAAAGATATGTAATTTAGGGCTGTGCTATCTGAAAAACAAAACCAAACCCTTACTGTCCTACATTTGCTCAAGGGCTAACATTCTAGTGGTTAACAAATACCTCTCACTGAAGTTCTTTTTCTTGCTTCTCAGCTTGGATGTTTGTAGGGAAACTCAGAAAGGGCAGAGCATGATGTGGATTCTTGGGGATTGTGCGTGTAAATGAGGAATGACTTCGGTAGCAGACAGACTGTTTCCAGAGCGTTGTCTACAGGAAAGATGTAAGAGAAACATTATGTATCAGAGATACAGGTTTTGAACTGATAAAGGATGTGAAATCATATTAAGCACTCTCTATACGCCCTGAATCTATTACCTTTTTGGATATATTATCACCCCTTTGGCCCCAACTCAGAAAGGGTTAATCTGGAACATCATCCTCTTCAGTGGGAATTATATGGTCCTTCCAACATAAGTAAGGCACCATTGCCTGGCTAGCAGGCAATGACATCTGTTGATAAGGATGTCATACAGTGTATGCAGAATAAGCGACATTGCAAATAAAATTATGCCAAGCAAAGATCTCACCAGAACCACAGAGTCTTACAAGGTAGGTGAACCTAAGAGGGTCCTATGTAGCTGAAGAGAGGTACAGGCAAACATAGAGCTTGTCTTAATCAGCTGACTAAATATCTAGGTCACCCTCTGAAGTTGTCTCAGTATACTGACTCCATAAATTGTCTACACTCCTAAATTAGGCCCCTGAACTGCCTAAATGTCTGTGTGATCAATCGGACCACCTCTGTGACTTAACTTTGCATCTGTTTCTAGTACACAGTTGTTGTTTAACCTTATATATATGATCACTTATACAGTAACTTTCTAAGCAAAACTTCAGATTCACCCTCTCTTTGCATCCTCTGGTCAGTTAAGAAAATTTGGAGATAGATTTCTTCAGGCTTTTTTTTTTTTTACTTAGGGAAATCATATAAGCTTTTGGTAAAATCAAAATATCTGTCAGCCTCAATCAATTGCCATAATTTTCTTCATAAAGAGATTGGTTTTGTTGTTATGGCAGCTGGACACAGTGTGAGAGTAATTCAGAGGGGTTTCAGAGATTTCTGACTAACTACATGAAGTGACACTGTTTTTAGATACTTATTTTCTCCTTGTCTCCTCATCTTCTTCTGGGGTTGGAAATTATTTTGCATTTTTGTAACTCACTGGACATTAATCTCATTGCACTTCTGCTAAAATCAATCCAGGAACATGTTATGGTTCTTCAGAAGAGTATAAATAACACAATCCACCCACAAGTATTTCTTTATGCGAAGTATGTCCTTCCTCACCTAGTGACTTGATGACTAGTAAAAAATTGTAATATTTATTTATGACAAATTGAGTAAGACTCAACTACAGAAGGGAAAAAAGGTCAAGGAAAAGTGTCTTTTAATAAGATTCTCATAATTAAGAGTCTCATAATTAATTGAAATTATTGAAGTTCTGATAGCAATTTACTTGTCTTATTTTCTTGCTTCATTTGGCAATGGTCCCTATATTTATATTTTTCTACCATCAAAATGCTCAGATGTACTAATTATTTGGGGGTATGGATTTTTTTTATCTTGCACACTCCACAACATTATGTAAGGATTCAACGTGTAAAACTTATAGAAGCCCATAGTTTTTCCAAAAAGTGTGATATGATTATACAATCAAAGTATTTAATGTTCTTTTGTTCCTAGCTCAGCTAGCGTGAGCTATGAAGTGATAGTGACAATATTAAATAATGTAATAATTCAGCTTTTATAGGGCTGAAATAATATGATTCTTTATTTGTTATAAACAATTACATTGCAAATTCATAATATTCAGTTTCGATGAGTAATAACGCCTATCTTTCATGTGAACACTTGAAGTGACACTAATTGCAGTGGCATTCTATCTCCTATCTTCCCTAAATAAAATGAAACAAGCTACATTTCATTGTGATTCATAGGGCTTGGGGACTCAGGTAACTAGCTTGAACTCACACACCATTGCCAAGGTTGTCATCATGGTGCTTAACGTTTAGGTTCAATAGCCTGCTTAAGAAAGCAATTTGATTCTTAGGTGGGCTCAATCTCTCTTACATGCTTGTAATTTTCTATTGACCATAAATAAAGCATAGAACAACTACATTCCTGAGTGGGAATCTCAGCTGTGCACCTAAATTTGGATTGATTAAAGCATGCAGAGAATTTATCTTTTTCCTTTAATGTATTTTGCAATTGTATGAAGTAAAACTTCTATACTAAATACTGCTCTAAGAATATAGACAAAATGTATCTCTGATAAAAAAGCCCAAGGCTTATCAAAGGAAACATTACTAGTATGAAAAGTATGAAAAATAACTTAAAAAACCACTTATACTAAAACAGAGAATCTACTTGTCATCCACTTCTGAGTTTGTAGGTCAAAAATGGAAGGATGCTTTTTAAGTGCAATCTATCTTCCGTAGCTTAATTCAGGAACAGTCTCTATTTAAAGTCTTAGTGGATCAGGTTCTACTATAGAATAGTAGAATAGTAAACACGTTCTAGGGCTTTTTTTTCATGAAGCAGCAAGAAAGTTAACTCTTCATAAAGCCTAGATGGCAGCCATTCATAAGATGTTTTTGACAAAGGGGTCCTGGCTTTCAGCAGGATTGAAATTCCCAAAAATGGGAATTTCCCTCATTTTCTGTTTGATGAAGATTTTCCATATCCCATTTACTGACATTGCTTCCAACTCTTTCAACTTCCTTTCCTTGTCCTTTTCCAAAAAATTATTTTCTAGACCCCTTGAAAGGAGGAGAGCATAACATAGGCAACACTGTACACAACACAATCTCACCAACTGCTTTCTTTAAATATATTAATTCTGTGCTATCTTTTATGTGATGGAGCAACCCCCAGTATTGGGAACAGGCAGGGATTTAGTGCTGAAGTTTTTTCTTTGGCCCTTTAATTAGTAGGGTGAATGCACTCTACGAATTTAACCCCAGAGTATGAGTTCTACTGTAGGTATATCACTGCTTTCATATGTTACGGCTCACTGAAGTCAATAGGATACTTTTATGCAGCAAGGCTTATAGCTTTCAGCCTCTTGTAAGTCAGCATCAATCAGATTGAATTCTGGTTTCCTGTTGCCTGGTGAACATTACGAGAGTAATGAGTAAAGGGAAAAAGAAAAAAAATCCCTGAAAGGAGAATTATTAGGAATCTGCCCTCTGTAATGCTCAAATTCAAAATAAAACTATTCAATGGGATCAGTTATTTGAGAGAAGTTGCCTGGGTAAAAATAGATTCCTCATTGATAGTCAGATCATTGAGACTCCATAAAAGGAGACGCTATTGAAAAAGTTCCTGCAAACTGGTTTTGTTTGGCATCTGACTGAATTGTGGGAGCCCTGAAGCTACCAGCAGCTTCCTGCCTGCCACTCCTAGAAATCCTTTAGATAGTACAAGCAATAAACACTCCCCAGTGGGACATGCCAAAGTAATGTTTTACACTGATTACATGCTAACAGCAGGGAGAAGCTTGATGCGGACTTTCAGAAGTTGAATGTGTGAGTGGAATATCCTTCTTTAATAACAAACAACTTACCAAATCTAGGACACTACACCATCCTATCAGATAAAGGAAGGCTTAATATTGCATTCAGACTTCCCTTAAGCCGGTGACAGTGGCTCTGAAAAGTATGAAATTATTCCTGATTCTCCTGTAAGTCAAATTATATCCATTAAAGTCAACGGCAAATAAGATCAATGGGATTTGTATATAAAATTTCATATGTTTGCCAGGCGGTACAACTGATTGAAATGATTATTACTGTTATTATTTCTTCTTGTGGAACCAAATAATTTTCATGCATATATATTAGAAAAGGTATTTTATATAGTTATTTAAAAAAAGCCCTAACAACCAGAAACAAAAAAACCCCACAAGTAAGCCAACTTGACAAGGAAATAGTAAAATGAGTTGAATTCTGATTGAAAGGTATGGTTTGGTGACTGACTACGTCTCCCAGTAGCTGTGGGTATTGGTACAAGAGGCGATGTTCTTGCTCCATAGAGAATAGAGTTTCACAGGGAATTCATAATGTTATGATTATTTATGTGAATGACAAGTTCAAACTTTGCTAACTAATAATGCTTAGTACTTCTAAGAATCAATGTGAAAAAAATTGATATTGAGGCTAGGGACAATATTTATATGTGTTCAATATAAGACTTCTGTTGGGTTTCAGTTTTGCTGATATCATTCATTCCCTTATATTGCCTTTAGTAACCATAATGATATCTGAGCTGCATTCCTGCATGCAAATCTCCTAGCTGACCTTTTTGTGAGTTTGGTTGGTTTTGTTTTGTTTTTTTTTTACCTTTTCTTCTTTTTTTTTTTTCAAGTTTCTGGTGTGCTTTCCACTGGTACTCTTTTATAGCTTTCTCTTTGCTTTAGACACTGCATGCCTTGTGCTTTTCCGTTTAAGAGTTCTAGCTGCAATTCTTCTGCCAAATCCATTAGAAAGAAAGGGGCTGGTTTTAATTTTCCTGCTGAAGGAATCATCTTGAGCCCTGGAAAACCCTCCAAAACTAAGCTATGCTGCAGAAAATATCCTTGAAGGACGAGTTTCGGGACTGGCTGCCATTATGAGCTATTCTTACTCACAAGCATCAAGTGCAAGAGGCTGAGAAAATATTTGAAAAGAAAAAATAAGCTATTGAAAACCACTACAATAATACTTCATAAGAACTGAGGAGTACTCACTTTAGTCCTCATTTAGTGTTTTGTTGCTAACAAAATTATGTATTCAGTCAGCTGCTCCCCTCCTCCACTTCATATCACTGAGGGCTGCTGACAGTAATTCAGCAGCTCCATCATCTGGTTGTACAAAGCTTTGGTGAAGCTACTTGAAGTGAGTACACTTCTGATGCCAAGAGCAGAGGATACCAGCTTAACCAGCTCAGGCATTTTTGAACACCTCTGAGGATGGGTATTCCACAACATTCCTAGATTCCAGGTTTCAGAGAGACCTGGAAAAACTGGAGAAGAGGGCCCATGCAAACCTTATGAAGTTCCACAAGTCCAAGGGCAAAGTGCTGCACCTGAGTTGGGGCAATCGCAGATACGAGTGTAGATAGGGAGAAAAAGTCATTGAGAGCAGCCCCATAGAGAAGGATTTGGGGATTCTCACAGATGAAAAGCTGGACATGACCCAGGAGTGTGTGGTCACAGGCCAGAAACCCAACTGCATCAAAAGAGTAGTGGCCAGCAGGTTGAAGGAGGTGAATCTGCTCCTCTACTCAGTTCTCATGAGACCCCACCTGGAGTACTGCATCCAGCTTTGGGGTCCTCAGCATAAGAAAGACATGGACCTGTACAAGCACATCCAGAGAAGGGCCACAAAGATGATCAGAGGGATGGAGCATCTCTCCTATGAAGACAGGCTGAAAGAGCTGGTCTTGTTCAGCCTGGAGAAGGCTTCAGGGAGACCTAATTTTGGCCATCCAATACCTTCAGGGGGCCTACAAAAAGGAGAAAGTGGGACTTTTTACACATGCACATAGTGACAGGACAAGGAGCAATGGTTTTAAACTGAAAGAGGGCAGATTTAGATTAAATATTAGGCAGAAATTCTCTACTGTGAGGGTGGTGAGGCACCGGAAGAGGTTGCCCAGAAAAGTTGTGGCTGTTCCATCCCTGGAAGCGTTCAAGGCCGGGTTGGATGGGGCACTGAGCAATGTGGTCTAGTCTAGGAGGTTCCTGGAGTGTGTGAAATATAACTTCCTACACAGCTCATATCTGAGCTAACCAGGGAAGGTGTCCTGCTGGCTCTGTTTTTTGTCAAGAGAAAAGGAGTGGTGAGTCATGTGACAGTGGGAGGATATCTGGCACAGTGATCATGAAATAACAGGGTTTTTGATTCTCAGAGAAATAAGGAAGGAATAGGGTCAGCAGAACTGCCATGATGGATTTCCGTAGGTCAGACTTTGGCCTATTTAGAGAGCCATGGCCTTCAGGAGACAGGAGAGAAGGGGTCTCAGTGGGGCTGGGCAGGAGGGAACTGGTGGTGGGGGAAGCAGGGTCTGGGAGCCGCAGGGAACTGGGGGCAAGTAGGAAAGCGGGTGGGAGAGTTGGGTGGCACCATGCCCTGCCCAGACTGCTCCCCTGAGAGGCTGGACACCCCCTAGCCCCAGGAGGTACCGCTTCTGCTCTGGCTTTTGCCCAGGTCAGCCTCCTACCACATGCACTCACACTCACCGGCTGCCCAGGCTGTGCTGCCACAGCTCTGCCTGCCCTACCCTGCCCTGCCCAGATGATAGCCCCATTGTGACCCCAGCATGTCTGTATGAAAAGCAGAAAAGGCCTTGGCTCTGTGCAAGCACTGCTCAACATAGCAAAAACATCTCTACATTATCAACCCTCTGTTCAGCACAAATCCGAAACCTAGCCCCGTACTAGACACTAGGAAGACAATTAATTCTACCCCTGCCAAAACCAGCACAAGCTGCAACTAAAATGTCTTTTTCAGAATACCGTACAGAAGCTTTTTTTTAGATTAGAAATAGCAGTCTTTGTGAATCCTTGCAGTTCCAGACTCTCTGACATGTAAGGTTTTGTGCAGACCTTTTCAATGCAGAAAGTAAAAAAAAGTTTGATGAGTAATTGACTCTATATCAAGGTTATCCCTATCTCCAGCAAATATTTAAATAGGAAGCAATCTGTGAAAGTTGTTACTAACCTTCTTTTCTGTCAACACAGAGTGCTGAAGCAGACTTTGCTCTGGGACTTTGCTTGCTGTGAAGGTGAGGAATCTGGGACAAGAGTCTCACATGGAGTGACTGGGAGTTTTGATGCTGCTTAAAGGGGAGATGACCTCAGTAAGAAGTTCAAAACAAACACAAAAAGAGGCTCAGATAGGACCTTAGTTCTGGTAGCAATGATAGAGGAGAAAATAGAAATATCAAGACATCTTTAAATAAGCAAAGAGCAAGAATTATTATTTTGGAATGAAAATGGCTTTGCCACTTACCTTTATGTACAGCAAATGCCAAGACTTCTCATTATTCTGTTTCTTTTGGAGCCGAGGGCAGTGGAATCAGCATGTTCTTTTCAGTGTAATCCCCAGGGGGTAATTGAAATATAATTGTGGTTTTTATGAGGTGTTTGGATTTTTACTTTATTCTCTTTCTAGATACTTGTACTTTCTAAGAAAAGGAAGGAGTAGCAAAGTAGCTAGTAAAGTCACTGAGGCTTATCCTTTTAAATTACTTTCACAGACTTCAATGGAAAAAGTCTTTTTATTCATCTCCCCTAATCTATAGTAATAAAAAAAATAAATCACTCTTCTTCTATTTTTTAATTCTCATTTATTGGGAACTACTGAGACAGTGTTAGTTCTGATTATGGATAATTATGGAGCTGGTACAAACACTCCAGGATAATTCAACAATTAAAATGAGCAAAATATAAGCAGAGAAATACTGTAATAGGTACAAATCAAGTCCACATCTGGGAGGTGGTACAAAGCACTGAAATGCCCCCTGCAATTGCTGGAGGCATTTTTACATCATGCAATGCCATTACACAATTCATTTGTGTTAGCTACATTTTGTCTTCACTAAAGAAGTTATGAAAATGGTAGAGGATTGAAAAGAAAAATCATTCCTACTTTCCAAACTAGCTCCTGCATTGGCACAGGCACTTCAGATAGGATGGAGGTGCCTACTGCCCTTGAGTCCCTGGGCAGGGCAGGCCAAGACCCTCTGCTCAACTGAGGTGACTGAAATTAAGTAGGGTGAAATCCACCCTTAGTCTTTCAGTACAATCAGAAGAAGGAGTATCCTTATTCTATTTATTGCTTCATATTGGCTAAGTTAAATAAATGTCAAGGACTTGTTTTTTAATTCAAATATTTCTTCATTTTGTGAAATTATGATATCTGTTATCATCTTTGTTCAGTTATTAAAAAAAATAGCAAACAAGGTCTTCAGCTTTCTATATCTGACAAGGGGCAGGATACTTCTAGTGAATCAATCGTCATCATTCACTTTATTTAGCATCACGATAGCACAGGATGTTTAGAGTGTCTGTTTCTAAGACTGAAGTTCCTCGTCACCTGTGTAAAAGGATTAATATGGTATTTTTCCTTTTCATCTTTGAGAGTTTAAATAAAAATATGTCTCTGACTTCCTCATAGACAAGCTTCTTTTAAGACAGCAGATAAGGTCCAGTGTTTGAAGAACATTAATTATAGGTTCAGATGATAAAACCTGGCTGGAGTAGGCTAAATTTTATAAAAGACTTTGTCTTGTCATGTTCTTGGGAAAAAAACAAATCAAACGAAAACAACAACAAAAACACTCACAAAAAAAAGCCAGACTGAAAGCATCACATGCAATACATATGGTAAATTATCCTCTCACTTTGCTCAAAGTTCACTTTCTTAGCAAATTTGAAATGACAAAAATTAGCCAACTCCTGTTTAGATGAGTACCTATTTTTTTTCTAAGTAGAATAGAATAGACTCTTTCAGTTGGAAGGGACCTATGATAATCATCAAGTCCAATTGCCTGACCTCTTCAGGACTGACCGAAAGTGAAACCATATTATTAAGGGCATTTTCCAAATACCTCTTAAACACTGATAGGTTTAAGACTTTCAGAGTAAGAGTTTGTTTCCTATGCATACTGTAACAGACTAGGATAAAAGTAAACACAACTGCAAGAAAAAAAACTTCTCTTGGGTTTTTATCTTTAATTTCCAATTTTTGGTCAAATAGTTCATTCTGTATAAACTCTTTCCTAATGCAGTGCTGTACAACCTTGTCCATGGACTCTTGCCTACAGATGTTCCCTCTAGAGTGTCAAATACAATAAACTTCAGGGTGCTTCTTTCACTTTAGAAGAACACTGTAAGCCACTCTATTTCCATCTGTGTTGCTCTGCTGAACACCATTTTAGTGTAATTCTGTTTAAAACATGCATGCAAATACAGTAGAAATAAACAGAGATTTAGGCATGAACAATATAAATTATTAAAAACACTGAAAACTTGTATGTGAATTCAACCTGAAAATTATCATTCAAGTAAAGAAGAAATCCATAAGATCTCTTAGAAAAAATAAATTGTACAGAAAGTGCTGCAATTACTCTCTCTTGATATATAAAGGACTAGTGAATTCCAGCAGAGTTGTAAAGCGAGATATTTACAACTGATATTTTTTCCCAGAACAATCAATATAAGTAATTAATCTTCTATGCCTCCTCTTGATATATTTGTGTAAGTGCATTTTTGAAAAGGACAAAATATACACATAGATAATAAAAAATGAAATGTCAGATTGAAAAGCCTGGGTTGTATACCTTAGTGCATAGAGTCAACACTGGCTAACAATTAAAAATTAGCCAGAGGAAGGCTGCTGGATAACTGGCTGTTTAGGGGATTCAGAAACAGAGTGGAAATTATAATACTTTGCTATGATTCTGATCTAGCATAGCAATTTTTATGCATAAGGGCAAATGTTGTATCCCAAAGAGAGATCCACTACTGACAAGGAGTCAGAGGTATACCTGAATTGATGGCAGTTTGTTCAGAGATGGAAGCAAGGCCTAGGTGAGCCTTATTTTTGCACAGATTTTTCAAAACCTAGATCTTGCACATCCTGATCTTCCTATAAAGGCTCAGAGTTTCTTTTGAAATGCTTGTTAGACTCAGCAAGGTTTCCTCTGGTTCACGCTGCCACAAGCAAAATGCAAACAAATCAAAGGTTGGCTGTCAGTAGATGGTTTTTACACAAATGACTCTGGCAGATTTCAGGATCTACCTCAGATTCCCGCAGTTCTTCACTGCTTTTGGCTCTAGTAACCTACCCAAGAGCCGAGCTGCCAAAGCAGGGTACCAGAGCACCTGAGCCTGGGACCCAACGAAATTTCCAGACTTATTTCACAGGGTTTAATAGTCTTACTCTGAACGTAATAAACTAAAAAAAAAAAGAAACAAACTACCAAAGAAAGAAAACAAACCAACAAAACCAAACTAAACCATTAAACAACAAAAAACCACAAACCCACAAAAACCTCCCAACTAAACAAGCAAATAAAAAAAAATTATAAAATGGTATATAAAGTACATACAAAGCACTAATTTGACCTAGTTCTTCTAAGGAGACATCCTATGCTGGTATGGTTTATACTTAGAAAATGCTGTAATTTACTGCATTAACCAGTTTAGTAAAATCCACACGACTTTATTTGTGGATTTTCACAGAAATTTATGAGGTCAAAGTGCTGATTTAGTGCACCTGTATAATATACAGTGTATAGGTGTACTGTTTTGTTTACTCTTCGGTTTTATTTTCCCCTTAACATTTAGAAGAAGCTAAGCCAGTAACTCTCGGTTTCAATGTGGCAAACTTCACAGTTTCCTAAGTGCTTCCCTCTACTCCTTGAGACATCTGTGTATTTTCCAGAGAAAGGGAAAACTTTGCATTTTCTTTCTCCATTCAGACACAGCAGTGTTTGTGACAGGAGAGATGGTTAACGAGAATTGCAATGTGAAAATGTTCTCTGGAATGTAGTGCTTGGGCATATGTTTCTGCTCATTGAGATAAAAAGAAAAAGAAAAGAAAAAAAAGAAGAAAAAGACTATAATGAAGAAAATGAGCACTTGTAAAACTACGTTTCCAATTTTCATCATAACAGTAAATATATAATTGTTACTTCTTCAACTTGGGCGAACACGGAAAAAATTGTTCCTTGCTAAGAGTAGTCTGAAGTGACTATGAACACATTTAAAGTAAGTTTTCATCACCACCCAAGGATATTATATACAACAATGTTGTTTGACTAAATTATGGAGTATAAATCTGGGAACTTTATTCACAAAACATACTTTAATGGGCATAAAAAGAGATGGAACTTGTGAAGGTATTATGGACCTATTTTACAAAATATAAATTAGTGAATTTTGCTCATGTCAAGATTTTATTTTACTTACTCACTTCTATATTACCACAGAGTATAGTGACATTTCAAAAAGTAGGAAAAATGAAAAACATTTGGCTTATTAGGCAGAAATATTTGACAATTATGTAAGTCATATTTGAGAATATTGAAATAAACAATGCTAAAAAAATTTACATATCTGAAGATTTATCCTCTCTACATGCATATTTTATATAAAGATTAAATTTCTTGTTAAAAAGGCTTGTGCAATATCTCTTGCCTAGAATAGTCATGCAAGTGGCAAGTTTTGAAGTTGGACCCACTCTTTGTTTTCATATGACTAATGTTTATTGGTATTAACTTTCATCATTCTGAACATATGTTGTTCAAACTGTGACATTGATGCATGGCTCTTTTACAGTTCAAGCCAAATCTTGGTTATGTATGCTGTAATTTATGTACTGTAAGCACGAACACTTGTGTTTCCATAATACTTTGAGTAATCCTGTATATTAAAAACTACCCTGGGAAAAAAAAAAAAAAAAGAAGTGCCATCTAAAAATTGTTTTAAACAATATATTGGGCACTGGACAGACATTCTGTGCACATTTCTTTAATAGCAGTGTTCTGTGAGTCTGTAGTCCTTAACCTGCATGAGTCTTTGGAATAAATCATATTTTTCCTGCTTTTTAAGAATCTCCTTGTAGAGGATTTAAGTGACCAAATCCTATTGAATTTTTGATTTTGTCTCCAAAAATTTCAGCTAGTTGTTCTCCTACCTTAAAATGTGAACATTACATCAGTATGATTTTAGCATATATATGCTACTCGTAGGAATGCATTCTTCACATTATATGATTTTATAATTCAGAAATATAGTTTTCAAAATGTTTGCCACACTTTGACTCTTTCTGTTATGACTTAGGTATAGATGTGACACTAATAACACAAGTTTGACTGCTGTGTCTGTGGTGGACTGACCCCAGCTGTCAACTCAGACCCCATTGAGTCACTCACTTTATTCCCTCACAAGTAGGCTGAGGGAGACAACTGGGATAAAAGTGACAAAAAAGTCATGAGTTGAGATAAAGGCCCTCTAGTAAGCAAGAGGGAGGGGAGGGGGAAGAAGAAAAGAAAACATGACGCTAAAAGCAATCCCTCACCATCATCAAACCGATGCCCAGCGAGTCCCCTAGCAATGGTTACTCCCTCTCTGCTTTATTGCTGAGCATGTTGTATGGTGTGGGGAGTATCCCTTTGGTCAGCTGGGATCAACTGTCCTCACTGACCCAGTCTCGACTCTATCAATCTCTTGCTCATCCCAGCCTACTCTCTGGGGCAGCACAGTGAGAAACAGGGATGGCCTTGACACTGTGCAAGTACAGTTCAGCAATAGCTAAAACACAGGTGTGCCATCTGCACTTTCTTGTCACCAGTCAAAAATACGACATTATACAGCTGCGAAGAAAATTATCTCCATCCCAGCCAGACCCAGCACAGTGAGTATGCAAAGAACATATTTTAGGAATTAGCATGATTGCAGACCCAATCCTTTAGCAAAATTAACAATCATTTATTTATTTTATTCATAGTTTATAATTCTCTTTGTTTGCAACGGCCTGAGCATATACTTGGCTTAGCTAAGATGCCTTATTTCAAAATGTTTGCTGCTGTCTCATTGTTTCTAACAGGAGTCAGAACACACCCGACAATAATCAGTGTCCCTCACAAAACACTGCAGCCAAGAGAGAAGTCAAAGACCACCTCTTGAATAATTTGATCTCCTCCTCTACTTGAGAGGAGGAAGCAGTGACACCAAGTCCCATCAAACAGTCTTAACTGCTGAAGAAGATGGGTCTAATTCCTTTATTTGCATTAAAACAGAATTCTTTTGAAGCCACAAATGCAAAGCCCAGAAGTGAAAACAACAGGATAGCCTAGTGCTTAGGATGCTCACCTGAACTATTGGAACTGGAGCATAGCTTTTAGATAAAAGTGCAGTCTCAGTTTTAAAAGCAGTCAGTGATGAAATTTTACCATAACCCTTCATATGTAGTTTTTTACTCTCAGGTAAAAAGTTGCATTTTACTTCTAATAAATATGTCAGTTTCAAGATTAATAATTACATTGTGATACTCTATACAGTCAATCTCTGCATTTTTCTTTATGATGTTCAGTTGAATAATGTATTTGTAAGAAGTTTATTTTTGTAGTGCAAATAGACAATATGCTTTACAAGAAGACACTGAATTCCAGCTTTTGCTCTGATCCCCTTCTTACTTGTGCCTCTCAAAATGTCACTAGCTCACAACTTATCAAATCAATTACTTCAGGACTAGAACTTTCCATGCTTAGGACTCAGCTCCACTATGGTACTCCTCTTCAAGTAACAGCCCCATCATGGAGAATCACTTTAAGCTGACAGAAGAAACTATTTCCTGCTGGCAGACTGATACCATCCTTCTGCAGGATGGAGGCTAAGACATGGAGCTTTGTTTACATAGAAGTACCACAAACTGCGGACCTGCTGACATAAGTAAACTATTTACTGGGTATAAACCTTCCATGTTCTAGCTTACAAAATTGTAACTGGAAAACTGTAATGTGAATTTGGTCTCAATGTTTCACTCCAGAAGAGAGATGTTTGTTTCCAAAACATATTCGTATGCTAATTTGGTAGCATGTGGTCTTGTTTTATGATGTATGTTGGCATTTGTTGGGATGAAAAAATGCAATACAAATGTGACTGATCAGGAAAATTGTTCATCCAACTGTGGAACAAGAAGAAAAATTTGGAGTACTTACCTCAGTGTATGAGCTTGTCTTCTTGAAGAGCAATGTCCTTCACTTAGTTTAGGGGGCCAATTTCAAGCTTTCAAGTTTTCAGTGTTTGATATTGTTTCCTAAACACTACCTTGTAGATATTTTTTCTTTACTTTTTAGATAGCTTTGGAAAGGAAAATTCATTATTTTTTCTCAGCTATCGCCTTTTCTATTACACATAGGGGAGGTGGAAGTGGCAACATAAGATTACTTCAAACTTCAATGAGAATCTTTGTAAGTGTTTTTGCTACCATTGCTAATCTTGCATTAAAAGAAAAAAGTGTTCAGTAAGTTAAGAATTCACCTTTATAATACCAACCCAGGCTTTTGGCTGGTTGGGAAATTGCTGGACTATGTCTGTCCCTGGTAGATAGATCACTATTTCATATGGAACAGTAAAAATTGTGCTCTCTGGGACATGTCAATCACCAGTCATTCAGATCATATCATGCATCTTTCAGCGAGTCATATAATAGAAAATTCCATAGAACTGATGAAAGCTAAACCAAAAATCTGCTTCAAGTATGTGCTTCAGTTGCCAGGGCTTTATTTTTCTAAACTATTTGCAAAAGCAAAATTATATCCTTTAGCATTTTATCAAAGAAGTTATTAATGTCTTTTAAATTTGAAACCCAGTTTTATAAAAACATTTTTAAGTATATGCTGTTCATTACTAGATGTGTCAAGCAAATGCTGGTTGGGATCAGTCAGTTCCAGATATTCTTGGAACTGACTTAACAGAATATTTTTTTGATGCAGAACTCCATGAATTGCTGATTCCTTCCATCTATAACAACAACATTGAAAGGAAGAAATATTGCTTAGCTCTTCTCTTCTGTTTTCATAGACAAAGCTATCAGATTAAAATGTTAGGGTTGACACTAGAAAGGTACAACTCACAAAACCATCAGATTTTCCTCTCACCACATGCTCTTTGATTCCCAGTAGTGTGAAATTATCCTTGTGTGTCTTTGGAAATACTGGGTTTGATGTTTGCAAAACCTCTGGAAACTCTGGACATTTGTGATCAAAACGTTACCAGTTGAATGCTTTTTAGAAATTCTCTGCAGGTTGTACTCAGACTGTTTAAGTTCCACCTGAGGTTTTATCTGCCTTTCATTGGCTTGATTCAATTTCCCTCCAAGGGCCATTATGTCAGCCCTTCAAAAGCCTTCAAAGTTGCCGTCTCTCTTACTGACTTACTACTAGGAATTAGGTGAGATTTAAGCACTGTGAATACTCACCATGAAAAAATATTATTTGGTATTCTAGTCTGGCCTTTGAATTTAAAGTACATCTAGTGTATATTTTTCTCTTTATGTACCCCAGATCCCTGTCTTTTCTGTATACAGAGGACATTTGGATACAAATTTGAAGAACATATCAGATACATATTGGTTACAAATTAGATCACACATTAGATTTTTAGAATTGATGGGTTTAAGTGTATTTTGGTGAAAAGTATTTTTGCAAAACTGTATTTGTGAAGGTGTTTTAATAGTCACACAGTAGTTCTATAGAACATAATTGTAGTAATTATAACAAACTATAGAAAGTTTGCATTTTAAAGAAATGCAGTGCTCCATACACAGCTGAAGCAGCATGTGTGCTAGAGCATACATGTATCTTGAAGACTGAATATAGTTTTGGCAAAGGTGATTAAAATAATTTTTGCTGATTCTTCAGTTTTTCCTTTTTCAGAGGTCTCTTGAACGAAGTGTTCCTTACGGTATAATAGTTACACTCCACCTCCATCTGAGCAGGTGGGCAATGCTGTATCCTGCTTCATTTGGTCTGTTTACATTGTGCCATTCAGCACTGGGAAGAGTTGTGCTGCTTCTGTCTGCACAGCGCTGCTGGTGATACGCAGAGACACTAACCCAAGTTACAAAAACAGAAGATGAAAACTAGCCCCAGGGTAACCACTCACCCCTAATTCAAATTCCAGAATTACTATTGGCAGAAATACCAGTTCAAGGTATCTCTGCTTGGTGTAGTATTTTATAGGATAGATATGTCTGGAATAAAACTCCATTGGAGAAAGTTAGCATATGCAATAAATAAAAGACAGCCCTAAGGCATCATGGCATCAGCACATCTCAGCTGCTTGCATTTATTTTACTTAGGAGCAAAATAGAGAATGTCCTAATCAGATTGGTTTGTGCTGCTTGAGGCTGTGGTCTATTTGTTTCTGAAGGGAAGAAGACATATCTCCTTACACTGAAGATGATGGTGATAAATAATGACCATAATTAATTTTCAAGTATTAGAGAGTGCGCTCATTTGCTTGGAATACAATAAGACCTATTTTGGCATCGGTCATGTACACAGCTAAAAGACAGATGGCTCCTATCCCCCAAAATTAAAAATGTAAGGGTCCTGAATTCATGTATCCTTCTGAAATATCAGAGACTGGAACAATCATATTTTGTGGTCCTTCCCTGCAGGACAGTTTGTGAATGCACATGAAAAGGCAAGCAAGGGTCAAGGTGAGAATTCATTACTTTGAGAAAAGTCAAAGGAGCATATATATTAGCATATGTATTCAAGCCATGAGAAAGACATAATCTTTGGATACCTATGTTCTTATCTTCATGCTGCTGTCCAAAGAGGCATGAGGTCCATGTGGACCCTGGTTCTGTAGAACAGTAGAACAGATTAAAGTAATTCACCACCTACTAAGACAAATGGTATTTGAATAATTTTGACCAAATAAAATGAGGGGAGAACTCCCAGTGGAATGTAGAAATGCAAAGTAGCTATGATAGATTCAGAACTCTTGACTGACACTGTGCATTAGGGGAGACAGGATGTGTTGTGAGAAAGGAGATAGCAGGAAGCAGGATGATTGCTGGCATTTAAAGAAAGCTACTTGACTTTTATTAGACAGGGGAAAAGATTACTTGGCACTTATGTTGATTTTACTGAAGAGACATAGGAGACTTTAATTTTGAGGCTAAGAATTATGGGATACCTCATCAAAAGTTCAGAATAAATTTCACGTGATCTAAAAAAACTGAAATATAAGAGCATTTTTTTCTTTGTGCGTCTTAGATTGGAGCAGAACTTTGATGGAAGCAGTTTTGTGTAGCTTGCTAACACTGGCTGTTAAAGACCAGAGCCGCTTCCCAAACTGGCTAAATCTGGCAAACCTTCCCCTGTAGTTGCTGACCTTTGTTGCAGGAAGTGTAAGCCCCCGCTTTATAAACCTGCTCAAGTCCAGGTTCTTCTGTGGGTAAAATTTGAAAGAGGGGACAGTCTGATCCCTTGCAGTTCTCTTCAACTGCATTTCACCAGCTCACCTGAAATCACTCGATGTCTGCTGGGCGCATATTTCAGATCTGGAAATTTCATTCAACTGATGCCAAGATTTTGCCCCCAAAAAGGCACGAACGAAAAGAAACTGCTTAGAGACAAAGTTTGTAGCCTTTAAGCAGGAGGTACTTTATTTCGCGGGCCTCCGGAGCGCCCGGGGAACAGTCAGGTCATCCTGGAAAAACTGCTCCACTTTTTTCAGTAAAAAGACAGGATTATATATGATTTTTGCAAGTGATTACAACATTTTTTACATGTATATTCATAGAATTGCAACATACATTATCAATATTCATAACAGGTGGAGTTTAGGCGGAGTTAGAGGTGTGGTCTTCAATTTGGGGAGAATCTGGGAGGGTTGTTCCGACCTTCAGTCTCGGACAGCCCCCTGCCCGCCTCCCATCATCATCATGAACTTTGTGAACTTTCTTACTTTGGCTGACTTCCTAGTGCATCTGGCAAAGGTTTCTGATGATTTTGCAGGGATACCCAGATCTTGGCTCATCTTCCTTCTTTATCAGGTTGTTCTTCTGAGTACATGAGTTCTTGTTCTCCTGTACCAGTATGTTCTGCATACCTTAATGAATCATTGCCTCTACTATTTCTAAGACTAAGCTTTTCTGCTCTTGCTTATACTTATATTCTGAATTTAACTCTCTACTTTTCATATAGTTATATTTGCTTTCTGGGCCTTGTCCGGCTTCACAACCAAATATCAAAGAATAAACATGGAAAACTGTAGAGTTCAGAATACATTGCAGTCTCAGTAAAGGAACTATAGGCATTTATGCAATCAAAACTGTTCCTCTACTCATGTTATCATTGAATCATAAAATGGTTTGAACTGGAGGGGACCTTAAAGATGATCTAGTTCGAATCTCCCTGCCATGGGCAGGAACACCTTCCACTAGACCAGGTTGCTCAAAGGTCCATCCAGCCTGGTCTTGTACACTTCCAGGGATAGGACATTCACAACTTCTCTGTGAAACCAGAGTAGAGGGGCAGAATCAGCTTCCTTGACCTGCTGGCCATGCTGCTTTTGATGCAGCCCAGGATACGATTGGCTTTCTGGGCTGCAAGTGCACATTGCTGGGTCAAGTCCAGCCTCTCATCCACCAGCACCACCAAGGCCTTCTCAGCAGGGCTGTTCTTGATCTGTTCATCCCCCAGCCTGTGTTGGTACCAGTGGTTGCCTCAACTCAGGTGCAGCACCTTGCACTTGGCCTTGTTGAGTCTCATGAGTTTCACGTGGGCCCACTTCTCAAGCCTCTCAAGGCCCCTCTGGATGGCATCCTGTCCCTCAGGTGTGCCAGCCACAGCACTATGCTTGATGTCTGCAAACTTGCTAACGATGCGCTCAATCTCACTGCCCATGTCACCAACGAAGATGTTAAAGAGAGCCTGTCACAATACTGATCCCTGGGGTATGCCACTCGTCACTGGTCTCCTCTTGGACATTGAGTCCTTGTCCACAACTCTTTGAGTGTGCTCATCCAACTAATTCCTTATCCATCGAATGGTCCATCTGTCAAATCCATGTCTCTCTAGTTTATAGAGACAAGGATGTTGTGCAGGACAGGGTCAAATGCTTTGCACAAGTCCAGTCTGAGAAACAGTGTATACTTCAAGGCTTTACATGCATATACAGTATCCTTTGCAATACCTGTGTAGTGAAAGCCCATTAGGAAGGTGAAGATTTAGCCATGTTTCCTGGACCTAAACCCAGTGGCTCAAATCAAGAGATAAATCAGGATTCCTGCAGCAGACGACAGAACAGTAGCAAAGCTGACCACTGTCAGCTAGAGTAGCATGGTTTGACTGGGTTACTTCTTGTGATAAGAAAATCAAATAGTTAAAATTTTGATAATCACTGAATTTAGAAAACATCTTTCCACAGACATTTTGTTTTATGTATAGAGAGAAATACGAAGTTCAGTAGACAACATATCTGAGGTTTTACTGCAATTTCCAAGTGGGCACTCATGAATAAAACTGTGAAAAAAATATTTTCTCATCACAGGAAGGTTCCCTTCTCAATGGGGATTAAATACTCAAAATGCAAGAGAATTTGAATCAGTAGCCTAAAAATGTTCATTAAATATAAACCAACACTTCTTTTTTTTTGTTATTTTCATTGCTCTTTTGCATTACTTTGTAAAATAATTAATTTGTGGTTTCTTTCAATGTGATCCACTATAGTCCTAAAATAAAAATACTTTTAAAATGAAAAAATACTTATATGGGGGGATTTTAAATGTCAAAATATTTTTCCAAAACATTTTATCAAAAAGGTCATCTTTATCTAAACAGATTTCACTTTGACAAATTGGCATTTTGTAAAAAAATACATCTACCCTGTAAAATTTCCTATCAAGTTTAATCACAGATCTACCAAACAACACTGTCTTGTATGTATAAAGTTATTAATTGGAGCACTGCATATAAATCTGTCTGTATGTCAGTGAGAGCTAGATGCAGGCTGCTGAATTCTCAGAATCCAGTGTGGAAAATTCATGCGAGAAGTAATGATACTAAAATACAGACAGGCAATAGGCCTTCATGAAATTTCTTCTTGCCCCTCTAAAAAAAATCATAATTAGTTTTCCATAACCCTAATCTTTGAACTGCAACAAGTCATTGCAAAACTAATTATTTTTTAAGTCCCTGTGGAATTAAAAATCCTTTCTTAGTCTTCAGGTTTTAATACTTTGATATACAAAAAAGCATTGACATGTTTTGTCTAGTGATCAAGTGACTTTTGCCTGACCACTTCTAACTTCATACTGGGAATGCTGCATGTGGCAGAGTCTGACAAACCTTGTCAAACTTCATCATTGTAGGACAAGTTAACAGCCTTTTGTGTTATAATGGGCTAACAGATGCTACTGGCCAAATTTCAAACTTTAGCTGAAAGCTAGTCTTGTTAAGAAAATGTATAAAAATAGCCCTGAGTGGCCACCAAGACTGAAGAGAAAGATATCCCACTAACACGGGCATCATACTCTTCCCAATGAATGCTTCAGGGAAGTGATGACATGCTGTAAAATGCACTCCTTTCTTCTGGAGAAAAAAGATTGGCACTGTCAACCCAACCCAAAGCAACCTTGTGAGGACAAGCACAGTTTCAAGGAAAAGAGGTAAATGACAGTAACTTATATTGTATACCATTTATAAAGTTATAATCTATGAATTTTTTCTATATAATTTGGTCTGAATGTATAATATCAAAACTGGACTAATGATTTGGATAATGACATTGCTAAAATCCTGATGGGATAAACAAGGTATTCTTAGTTCCATATGCTCAATATATTATTTTTTTTCTCTTAAGACGGTTTTGGGTGTTCATCACCATTTGGTTAATCCAGATATTTTTGTTCCTTTTTTTTGAAGTGACAATCACTACTTCTCGGAGTTTTCTCAATGTGTTAATTTGGCCTAAAAGATCAGGAACAGAAAATGAAAGTTTATTTTCTTGATTATTTTTTTGTGTTCTGTAACCACAGTTTTCTCAATACAAATCTCAGCAATAGATCCCAAGCAGAAGTAGTGGCTGGGTGGAGAATGGATTGAGACTAATCCTGGAGAGAAAGACTTGGGAGTGTTTGTGGACAAAAAGCTCAATAGGGCTTGGCAATGTGTGCTCACAGTCCAAAAAGCCAACCACTTCACAGGCTGCATCAAAAGCAGTGTGTTGAAGCAGGTGATTCTGCCCCTCTACTCCATTCTTGTGAGATGTCACCTAGAGTATTGCCTCCAGGTCTGGGGTAATCAGCATGAGAACACTTGAACCTGTTGGAACGAGTCCAGAGGAGGACACAAAGATGATCAAAAGGGCTAGAACACCTCTCCTGTGAAGACAGGCTGGGAGACTTGGGGCTGTTCAGCCGGGAGAATAAAAGGCTCCAGAGAGACCTTTGAGCAGCCTTCCAGTACCTAAAGGTGGCTTACAAGAAGGCTGGAGAGGGACTATTCATAGGGACATGTAGTGATGGAACAAGGGATAAAAAACTTAAACTGAAAAAGAGCAGGTTTAGATTAGATATTAGGAGAAAATTCTTTACTGTGAGGATGATGAGACACTGGAACAGGTTTCCCAGAGAAGCTGTGAACTCCTCATCCCTGGAGGTGTTTAAGACCAGGCTGGATGAGATTCTGAGTAACTTGGTCTAGTTGAAGGTTCTCTGCCCATGGCAGGAGGGTTAGAACTAGGTGATATTTAAGGTCCCTCCCAACTCAAACTATTCTATGATTCTGTGATTCTATGACCAAGATGAATAAATTTAGAGATGATAGTATTTTATAGCCACTCCGCTTCTGAATTTTCTAATGACATAAAATGCTATAATAATTTTGTATGTGTTCTTGAACATGTTGAACCACATTATACCTCTGAATACAAAGTTAGAACCCCAGATGTACACAAAAAATTTTGAATGCCCTAGACTGTTTTCTGAAGATGTCAGACTTATGCAAGAAAGTATGTCTCCCCAAACCCAATCAGTCTTTTAATTTCTCTGTAGTTATTTTAATGGAACAAGATTAAAAACCAGCCAAAGGAAATAAAAACAAGAATGGTCAAGTTAGCATGGAAGGAAGTCGTGTTTACAAACTATAGCCAACACCAATACATTTCTGGCTTCAATTTCTGACCTCCATTTCAAAAGAAATTATTCACAAATGACAAATCTTATGAAGTCTGAGGACCTGGCCTGTTATCAATCTTGTAAGTATAATAACCATATATTTACTCATTCTAAAAGCTTCATTTGGCACTTCTAAAGTGCCAGGCAGATTTAGCAGCCAGATGCCTGTTTATTGAACTGATATATGCAAATAATATTTGCAAGTAGTAAATTGGGATTCTAAGATGGAGTATGTAGAAAAAAAGGCAAAAATATATTCCAGACTTGCATATACTTTTATTGCTTCAGAAACACCATAATCAAGACTATTGTCTCTAGACAAAAGTATTTTTTTCCTTTTGCTTCCACAAATAATACATTGATGATCCATAAATGCCTTCTGTACTGGAAGCCCAAAAGGCTCTTAGACTGCAATAGTAAAACATGACTTGCTTGATTATCCTGTTATTCTTTTCAAATACAGTGATTTTTTTCCCCCAAAGCAATCAAATGTTTTCAACTTTCTGAACATTTGCAATCCTTATAATTTTTTGTGGTTTATTCCACAGAAGTTTTAATTCCATCTCTAATTATAAAAAGTAACCCCTATTACGAACCTCTATTATTCTGTTCATTGTTCCAACAAAAATCTGAAAAAAAATGGAGAATAATATATATATTAATCTATAACAGTAGATGCTATCTCTTCACCAATGCCAATATGTGGTGTAGCTTGTCCAGTAAGCATGATACAAATAATTCTTATTTTTGAAGTAACCGAAATCAAACATTGCCATTCATTTGCTTTTGCTATAAAGAAGTTCATTCTCTGGGAGCTATCATTTCCTCATGTAAATCCTAGTTAGTGTTTGTCAGAAGAAAGCATCATAGAGATTTTTTCTAATATTGACAGTGTTTCATAATAATTGAAATACTTAATCTCATTGCTGAACACCTTTGAAATATTTAACATAGAATTAACAATAACTTTATATTACAGAGGACCTGTGTAACATTCATCAAAGTCATGCCTGAGAGCCTTTTGAAAGCAATTAATTAATGTAAGCCGTGATTCACTATTTGTTTTAATGGTATATTGAAAAAGAGTCAAAGATATTTGACTTCTGTTTGTGGCTGTATTTGTGGTATCTTGTTCCTATTGCGTTAATTTAAAGCAATAGGCTTTTGGTTCTGTGTTGCAAAGGTCAGGGAGATTTCTTCCTCTCCTTTCCCTCATATTTGATGAGAATTTTAGTGTTTGGAATTGTTTTTCATTTGCTTTAGGAAGTTATGAAGTGGTTAGTAGTGTATCAGCAGATGAAGTGGGAGTTGTAACTTCTGGACTAAACATCTATAATGTTCTCCTTAGTAGAAGACTATTACATCAGACACTCTCTGGTTTGTCCATAATAATAAAACTGCCTTGAGGCCAGGTAACACACAGAACAGCCATCTTTGCATGACATAGCCCTTGGCCAGGGATATCCTCTGGTGATGCTAAGTCATAAATGACATGTTGTGTGAATGTGTTTTAATTCACTCTAAAGTGTCTGAGATGATGTGACAGCTGTGTGAAACACAAAGTGAATTTTTTATATCCTCAGGTGTGGCTAGAGAGTATCTAAAGTCCTTTAAGGCTTTAAAGCTGACTGACGTAGTACTGGCAGACTGTGCAGGGTGGAGGTAGAGAAATTTGATGACATCTCGTATATGCTGCATTTTTGAGGAATCCCTGGAGTGAAATATGTTGAGCCTGAGATGAGTTTACTGAGGTGGAAGCCACAAAGCAGTTAGGTAATGGGGACGGTCAGGAGTCCAGTGCTGAAGCAATTCCATGGCCTTTCATTATGTGGGTGTAGATATATCCTGAATATCTTGAAAAATAAAGAAAGGCAAGTACAGGGATATACAAAAGCATTTAGATGTTTTCAGGTGCCCAACAGTTATCAGGAAGCACATGAAAGCCTCACCTAACTTGCAGATTTTCACATAAAGCATTCTTCCAACTAGAGTAAGTTTTTTAATATGTGTGTAGATAAAACTGTGGTTTTGGGTCCCATAAAAGTCCACTGAAGTCTTATGTGATGTCATACTGAGAGTCACTGAGATGTCTATGCATCCTGCCATGTGAGAACAGGTTGAGTTTATATTGGTTAGAAAGGCAGCACAGGGAGGAGAGAGATAGGACCCTATTTCCTCTGTTAGCTGCAGTTGCTTGTGGTTCCTAGCCATTTCTTTTGTTCTTTTTTTTTTCCTTCTCCTGCAAAAGAACAGCTCAATGAGTACATAGATTTATTTAGTTGTATTTATGTATATGCAGGAAAATGAATTGCTGAACTCTTCATAAATACTGAAAAAAAAGCCAAAACAACAACAACAACCACTGAAGAAAAGCTGAGTTGAAGTAATTATTTGCATTCATTTTTTAAGTTCCATGTACTACTGTCTTCTTGTTTGTAGGAATTAATCCACATGTAGATCAAGAGAATAAACCTGGTCTCCCAGTAAGATATCATTCACCAGCACAGTTTTTTTTCTACTCTTCAGCATATTTCTTGCTCTTCTTTCTCTCAAAAACCTTCGAACACAGCCAGGAACCAAGTGGTTTGTTCATCCTTCATCCTATGACTAAAAGTGCATTTCTCAGAGGTATACTCTGTATGAAGAATAATACATATCCATTTGTGTGAGGTGAATGTACGTACATTTGGTCATGTATGTGCCCTGATATATATACTTGTTCCTTAGCAGCACCAGATGTGCCTATGACAAGACAGAGGGTATTTGCACTTTGTCTATGCAATAGATGCCTGAGATATCACATGACGAGGGAAAGGCTAAAGAGTCCTTTTTTTTTAATGTGAAGAAGAGTGGTCCCATCCTAAATTTGTATGTTAGCTTCCAGGGAATCCTCTTGCACTCTGTTTTATGATCCATGGCAGGTAGTCATCATGAAAGCTCTTCTGGTGGAGAAGACATACTCCCACAGGTAGCACACACCTCAATCAGGCCTTCTAAGAGATTCTGACATCAGAGAAAACACAGATTCCTTGAACTGGGCCCAAGCTTACCTCAAGCTGGGGTAAGCCAAGGAATGGACATGATCAATGGACCACCACGTTCAAGGAAAACCTTGCTGGTAAGTAGATGGAATGATGGATGTTAAACTTTCTGTAACTTTTACATAGTATGTATTCCCAGAAATACGTAATCATATTAGAATTCAGTAGAATTCAGAAAACAAGTAGAATTCTTGTCTTCAGCAGTGCAAAATAGATTTAGGAAGCCATAAACAGCCAAAAGAACAACGGTTCATGAGAACTCCATAGAAATGCGTTTGAACTGCAATTGACTTTCTCAGAATATTCTCAGAAACAGGCTTTTTTACTTTCCACATAAATTTTGCTATAAAAGGAAGACTATTCAACAACCTTGGAGAATGCTCAAATCCAGGAAAATCAGCTCTAAACTTGGAAATAACACACCACAGGACTTTTGGCGGATTATGACACTGTACAGATGTTAAAGAAAGGTTACCTGTTTGGATGAAAGTAGAAATTGTGAATATTAAATCAGGAGAGAAGATAACATTGTGGTGAAGATAATGGATTGAAACTCAGGAGAGATGGATTTAATTCATAGCTCTGATTTCTCGTCAATTTTATGGCAGTTGTTAGTGGCGGTCTGAAAAATAAAAGCTAGACATGATCCCAGTATGGGAAAACTGGAATGCTTTATTGAACACGAGAACATAATTTTAAAGGCATCTAGGGCTGGACATGTTAATGAAGGGGACAACCTATGTTAATTGGGGAGTTACACAAGTTTTTACTGCAGTTTCCAAATAGTTAATTTTTCTTCTGGTAGGATTACATGGGAGATAGAGGGATTACAGGGGTTTAGACATGGTTTTAACAATCATCTCAAAAAGTCCTTTCTTAATTCTCTTGGAGCTAGGTTTATATGTCCAGGTTGCAAATTAGCAGGTCTCAGGACAAGGGTGCAAACTTCTTGAATCACGAGATGTTTGCCAGCCTTGTTTTCCTTTTGCTGAAAACTGGGTTTGGGCTCCTACAGTTATTTCTTCCCTCTTTGTTTTGTCTACACACTGGATAAGCTATTGCATTTTTTCTATCTCTTGACAATTTTTTCAGTTTAGATTATGACTTCTACCATGAATATCTTCAATGAAAAATACATACACTGTGAAATCTCTACACAGGCTCTTTGGTGACTCCAGTTCGTAGTTTTGCCAACCAAGAATGACCATGACCAGTCACCATGAAAACCAGAATCTGAGGATACACAATGCAAAGAGAAGGAAAAGTGGCACTGAAGTAAACAGTGATAATCAGAATCCTTTCCAATGACATTGCATACCAGACAGACAAAAACTATAAAGCTTTGACTCATTGTAATAGCAGCTGAACAGTCTGTCAGTGGTAAATTTATTGACCGGTGCTGTCAGACCTGCTTTGACGGCTTTGGACAGTTACCAGAGGACTGAGAGTCTAAACAAGTCACTCCCTTTTTGTTTTAACCTCTCGTCACCACCCTCCAATAATGAAGGGACAATACAAAGAGATATAAGAGCAAAAAAAGATAGCAGTTTACTAAAGGAAACAGCAGTAGCTACAAAGATACAAAGGAAAATGGCTTAAAACAAAAAAGGCAGAAATCGTTTCCCAGCCCCCCTGCCCCTAGGACAAAAAGAAAATGGCAGCTGCCATGTAGTTTCCCCAGACAAAGAAAAAATGGCTGAGAGACTCCTCCTTGCCTCTGGATCATGTGGTCAGGAAAACAAACAAAAAAACCCGATATGGCAAATGAGTTTCTGTGGTTTAACACCCTCCCTCAGCCAGAAAACAATGTCATCCATTTTCATTTCATGGCTAGGCTTCGTGAGCAAAGATTTGGGAAGGGCTCTACCCACGTTTGTTACAAGTGCGTTGGTGGCTAAAAAGGTCAATACGAAATACACACATCCAGTTGCAAAAGGCACAGCAGAAGGACTCCTTAGGAGATATATTCTGTAAGGTACGATTCTTTCTGCGTTGTCTTTTCTCCTCAAGAGTAAACCTGCGAGCTTTCTCAAAAGCATCAGCAGCGTTAAAGATACTGTGTCTCCAGACCTCCCGATTGGAGGCCAGAGTAGACCAGTTATGTAGATCAATATGGCCAAGGCTGAGATGTTGTTTCAGGGAGTCCTTGTATCTTCTCTTCGGGGCTCCTCTCTTGCAGCAGCCGGTGGCAAGTTCACCATAAAGCAAGATCTTAGGGAGGCGGTGATCTTTCATCCTTGAGACGTGCCCTGCCCAGCGCAACTGTGTTCTCAACAACATGGCCTCAATACTTGTGACTGCTGCTTGTTCTAGAACAGATGTATTAGTCACATAATCTGACTGGTGAATGTTTAGGATTGTACAGAGACAGCGATGATGGAAGTGTTCTAAGAGACGCAGGTGGTGGCGGTAAATGACCCATGATTCAGATCCATATAAGAGAGTAGACAGCACTATGGCTCTGTAAACCCCGCCCCAGAAAACAATGTAGAACAGGGGCAAAGGAAGACCTGGAAGACTATTTCATCTGAAATGAGTTATGCTGACTCTGGCTGCAGGAGCGGTGGCAAAGTGGCAACTTCAGGTTTGCTGCAGCTTCCGGCTGCAAACACGGCGGCAAAGTGATAGCAGGGCAGTGACTCTGGAGCTGGGCCACGACTCTGACAGGGGCAGCTCCCTCTCTCCCTTCCTGGGCAAAATGACAATGGCCACCATTCTGCCTCCACCCAGCAGCTTTGAAAGGGGGCCCATCCATTCCCTTCTGCAACTCAGGCAAGGAAAATACAGTTCTGCCTCCCCTGCTTAAGGAGACAGTCCATCAAGGTATGACAAAATGGGATAGAATACATAGTGGCCCACATAATGGCAAACCCCACTTCCTTTCCCTATAACTAGGAAGGGCACCTATTGGAACACCCTAACCCTGTATACCTTATTAAAGCAGAGGTACTGATAAACATGAGGGAGTCAGTAGTCATATCTTTGTAATTGCTACACTTCATCGTCATCCATCATAGGTAGTTGCTAAGCAGTCTGGACATGAATTGACTCTCCTGCATTTTCAATCAGCATTCAAATGTTGTTATCTTCCCCCCGCAACTTCCACATTTTGATCAGCTTTGATCCTAGCTATGTGTATTGCTTCAAACCTTAACTCTTTCTTTCAGCTGCTATTGAGTTTCTACTAACAGTGACACATAAATGTAAAGTTCATCTATTTCATTCTTTCACAGTCACTCAAATTCAGCCCAGTATTTTGGATATTATCTTCCTGATTAGTATGTTAGTTGCATACACATGTGAAGCTATACAACCTTTATTGATTGATAACAGAAAGTGTGTATTCATACTCCATTTTGCAGAGGAAAAAAAAAGGTTTGGTATCTGCCCCAAGAGCTCAAAATCCAAAGATATCACAGGATGGGGTTTTTTTGTCTTCAGTGGTCTGGCCCCAAGAGATCCATATCTGTAAAATTAATAAGCCTGTTGCTCAATTGTACTGTCAAAAAGAGAAAATAACTGATGTGTTTGAGCTCTTTTATTTTTAGCTTGATGCAAAGCTATGTTAGGTATAATCCCATTTTTCAGAGTGAATGAAATCCTGTGTTATCTGAAAAGTTCAAGCTGCTGTGTCAGAGTGATGGAGCTTAGTTTGCTTAGCTTGACAGATGCTGTTCAGGATCAAAAGACATTGATGTGAACAACGGTGTATCTTCAAGGTCAGGAAAATTCTAGGGAAGAAAATGAGCTTGGTACAATGTAAGATAGAAGGAAGAAGCATGTTAAACGTATAGATAACTATAACAATCTGAAACAGTACGACAGCTATCTGTCATTTTAGCCATACATTCAGGTGTTCCTGCTAGTATTTCTAAGAAATATTACTTCAAGGTTTTCCCTTGGTTATTTTACTAATAGTTAGCTTTTTTCTTTCCCTCCCTATTTATTTGTATTCTAAGCAAAGCTTAACTATGTGGAAGAGCAGAATGTCAATTCTTGTTCCATTTCTGGGTTTCATTGCTGTTTCTGGAACGGTATCTAATGGGCACAAAGATACCAGTCAGTACCTGACTGGAGGCTGGAAAGACAGGCAAAGGCTATGGCAGATATGTGGATCTCTAAGCAAGTAATAATTTTATTGAATATTACCATTGCAGAAGAAAGGAGGGAACAACTGCAGACCACCTTTATAATCTTACAGGTTTTACACTCAAATATTTTAATAGATAGGTATCCAACTCTCTGACCCATATAGAACAAATGGAAAATTGGCATAAATATTCCAATTCAATCAAATGAAAGCAGCATTGTTGGGACAAAAAGCACTGAATGCAGTCAGTCCATCTGTGTTACATCCAAGAAATCTTTCTTGATTATGAAATATTTAGTTCCAAACCAGAGATTTCTTCTCTATTTCAAACAAGCTAATAACTCTGAAGACATTTTACAGATTATCACACAAGTGTCTAGTTGCTTCTAGCAATGGTTTTCTTTCTTCCCAAAAGTGAGAAATAGTCTAGCTTTTCCCTACTCTAAGTTGTAGTTCAGTCTGCTACAAATATTGCAGAAACAGAAAATTTGACATTTACAACTACTGGTTGCAATTTGTAATCTGTTGCAGAATTGTGAAGTCATTGACATTTCTTTTGCATGTCACAGTCGTGTTGATGGAAATAATGACACTATAATAAATAAATGAATTAATACTATGATTATCGAATACTACCCAGACTCAGTGGTTTAGGTATTAGAGAGAATGAAGTGATACTGCACAATTCCATAATCTAGTAAATCATCTGGGTGCTGATGTAGGTCATAAAATTTACATATGAAAAATCATTAGATGTTTTGATATTTTTCAAATTTCTGCTTAGGTATGCAGCTATTCAACACTACGTGCTCACCAGCAGAAGAGAAATTTTGATCATCAGCCCCACTACACATAAAACATTAACTGTCTTCAGAATGTTCCCAGAAGTGGTAATATGTTTCCTTAATTTTTAGCTAGAAAGAAGGCCTCTACTATTAATGTTTAATTATGAAGTCCACTGAAAGTCAATTTTTTTCCATCATACAAGTTAAACCACTGGCTTTTATGATAAATAATTAGCATACTCTTCAGGTAAAAGAGGAGCTCAAAATTTATTTTGCAATCAACTGACATCTCAATTATTAAACACAAACCAAATAAATATCACAGTCAGTAACATCCTCTCTGTATTAATCAATAAGTTATTCGATTAAATTTGCTGTACTTTCCAAGCAATTTCTACTTTCAGAGGATCAAAATTTTTTTTTTCCTCTTAATGCATAACTGCTCTACAGAAGAGATCAAAGGAGAGTTAGACATTTCGCTCTTCACGGTAAGGTCATCTGAAGAGGAAGGAAGAGTTTAACTGAAATTTGTATGGGAAAAAGTTCTTTTTTTTTCCTGCTAACACAATTGGCAGGGAAACAAAGTTCCTAACTATTGGTTTGAGCTTTCTGCTGGCTCATAGAAGCACTTTAATTGGTTGATAGTATTCATATATTCAAGGTTTTTTGTGCAACTTCAAACAATACTAACATTCTTAGCATGATTCCTAAAGAATCAGACTTACCAGACCACTGTCTGGTTGTCCTTAACTTCTGAACATGAACTCACTGTTCAGCTGGATTTAAGTCAAAAGCAGAGGACTCTCGCTATCTGTAGGACTTACAGGTATGTTCTGAGAAGAGAAAGGATACAGTCCTCACTAAAAGAAAGGCTGTTGAATGAGAACATGCATTACTATACAGGTGCAAAACCATGTGGGAAAACAATGTGAATGCTTTAAACTGGAAGAAAAATATTTTATCAGAACTTCTATCAACCCTAAGATTCAAATGCACAAAAAACCCAAAAGTGTCTGGTCAGTTTTGTCACTTTCATTACTGTTTTTGAAGATTTCCCTCTCAATTGTGTTAGAATGAAAGCTGAGACAGTGGGGCTCAATGATATAGCAAATGGTGAGCTTCAAAAAAAATACATAGATGTGGAATCCCAGGTTCCACAAGGCACTAGCAATTATCTCACATATTTACTCCTTAAGTATCAAATCTGTTTAATCCCCTACTGGATCTCCCTTCATGCAATACCTTCCATGGGTTATGAAAGAGGGAGGCTAAGATTCCAAAGTGGTGCCAAGCTTCAGTGTCCAACAGTTTGACTGATCATGAAGTGATAAGTAAGTACTAGAACAGAGAAGCCTCCTTCTGGAAGTTTTCCCTTCCCTGCGGCTTGTAGGAAGGGTTACATACAAGGCATTGAAGAGAGCAAGCCCTTTTGTCATTCAGATTACATCAGGAGACTCTGCATCCATCATACCATACTGTGTGAAATATCATTTGGATAGGACAGAATATGCGATATGTGAGAGCAGATTAAAATAAATTTTAAAAGATTGTCAAATGGCTTAATTTGCATAAGCAGGGGTTTTATTTATTATTTACTATTTCTATATTTGTTATTTACATGTGTAGATTCTTTTTTAGATCTACCACCTGCTTCAGTTATGCTGCTTTAAGATCTCTGGTGATATGAGAAAGTCCTGTACAAAGGAAGTGATATTGGGGCATAACACTACAAAAAAAGGGTTTGAAAGTACACCTGCAATCCAGTCTACCTGCTCAGCCACGTGATGTGAAGCAAATAGGAGCACTGTTTCACCTAAAAGCCTCCAAAAACAATAACCCTACCTAGTCAAGAGAATGAGAAGGATCTCTTTGATATCTTCAGAGGGAAAATACTGCTTACCTATTTTAGGCATCTGTTTTTCTCAGGCAGTCTTTGAGAAACAGTATTTGTGTAGTGATGATGAGTGTCTTTGGCATGATAGCCTAGGATTATAGCCCTGGTTCAGACAGTGAAAGACACAGAGCTCTCCTTCCAGCTCCCAGACACTTGTCCTCATCCACTGAGAGCGTAATGTCACATGTTTGAAGCTTAGAGGGAGCTGAACTTTGAGCTTAGTTGCCCTTGTCCAAGTCTGTGGCCTAAAATCTGCATGAAGTTTCTACTTCCCTCTTTGTGGCACCTTGGAGTTTTTTCTTCCTCACTGTGCAGTATTACAGGTTCACCAGAAGGTGGGAATGTCCTCCCCAGGATATCCCATAGTGACATCTCTCGGAGGCTCTTCTGAGATGTTTTAGCCATGGCAGCAGCTGCTCTCAGACTGGGAAAAGGACGTGAATTTGGATCATAAGAAATTCACTGTGCATGTGGGAAGCACCTCCATAACACAGTGTATAGAAGATGTATTATTTATACTTAGAAGTGAAGATTGCACAGTGTGTGAAGCAGGGCCAGCACGTCCCGGATAAATTGAACCTACTGCATATCTGCTGTGCTTTGGGACTGTGGCCATTTGTTTTCTGGGGATGCTATGTGGATCTTCAGCATTTGGTCCTCCTCTGAGTTTATTGTTGCCTAGAAATCATAGGCAAATGTACCTCACTTTTCAGTGTTAACAAAGAATAGGTCCTTAAGCAATTTGATAAATCTGGACCTGAGTATATTTTTGTAGTTCTTTGTAAAGTCTAGTTTTCACTTTTCTCCTCCAGATATCAAAGTCTGAACTAAGTGCCAATATTTTTGCTTTCACTAAGAAACAAATTGAAACCTATATTCATCCCGATTAGTTATTAGCCAGATTGGACCGAAGTCACTGAGGCTAACATACTACTCGCAGAGGTGTTCCAAATCTCTGCTTATTAGCCGAAGCTGAGTTAAAACTTTTTGTCATCAGACAACAACAATGAGGATTTCTACTGTGCAAGGTGGAAGCACTCTTGCTCCTAGTCTTTCGAACAGATTCCAAGATTCAGAGCCTCTCTCAAATGTAGCAATAGCCTACAAAATTCTAAAAGGAGATGAATATACTCAGAAACTGTGCAGAATTTAGGCATAGTAAGAGCAGTGTGAGGATGAAATCCCTGTCTAGTTAAGGAGAGGATTCTGCATCTGACCTCTGTCTTCTGTGTTAACCTAAATTTCTTTCCTCTCGCTGTTGCTTTCATCCCTTATGGGAATACAACTCTGGGATAACAGGAAGGTGAAAAAGTAACACAACAGCAAAAGTGAGTCTCTCACTGCATCATAGAACTCCTTTCTAACCTCAACCCCTTTCTAAGATGCATTTCCAGTTTGTCATAGTTAGGTCTAGCAGATGAAATTAGTCTTTGTCAGGTCTGAAGTTTTTTCTTAATATGCTAACAAATAAGACCTTGTCAGTAGATTCATATATCCTAAAGTTTTATGAGGTTTTTAAGAGTGCAGATGTTTCAAAAGGAGTGTGGAGCATGCCCATAGTGTCATCTGGGGGGATACAGCCCAGAACACACTACAGGACACAAGGTCTTTGTTTCAGGAGAGAACCAAGAATCCCTCATCTATCTTAGGAGAAGGGAGAAACCAGCTGAGTGACATCAAAACTAACAAAGGCAGATCAAAAATCAGGAAAAAAAAAAGTAAAACCTTTAAGGATCTAACAGTCTCCTGCATGTGCTAACAAACTTACAGCTACCAATCCAGCTCCAATTCAACTATCTTTAACTTATTACTTTTACCTTAAACAATCCAATAAAACAGGTGAAGAGGGTTTTTTTAGGTGATAGCTGTAACAGCAGGATCTGCTTCTGCAGTATAATATGAACTGCATTCGAACATTGTATAATGAGATGGATCTGAAAATACAGCTCTCTGCTTTTGTCCTTTGGACTTTGGATAGCTACAGTTTTCTTTCTGTAAATCTAAAAAAAGAAAGGAAACTAACCTTCAGCAGCAAGTAGAAATCTAACAAAATTCTTCAGTGAAAAATTTTATGTGCTTTTTCATTAATTTTTTAACACTGTATATTTCCATCTAGTTCAGATCAGTTGCAATTCTCCTATTGTTAATGACATAGTTGAAGTAGCAGGGAAAACATCTTGCCTGACAATTATATTGAGTACATTTCTCTTTGTCTTCTAATAAATGCATGGCACTTTGAGTTACAGCCACACCATTAAGGATGATAGTTATAGAAACAAGCATATCTGAAATTTAAAATTATAGTCTTAGTAGATTGCCAAAATTTAAACTGTATTTCAGCATGATTTGAAACTCTCAAGGTTGTCTCAAGTCAGATTTTCATGGAATTAATTCCATAAGTTTGTAGGTCAAAGTTCTTGGTGTAAAAGTAGGATTACTTTCACTATGGTCTAGGTTTCCCCCTGTAAGGAGATGTGAAAGAGCAGGAGTACTGGTTCTACATAGCATCAGCAATTTACTTTATGTTAGCAGCAACAGCTCTGAAAGAGCCACCCTTAGATCTGCTGAATGATACATTTGCTGGTCTTTAATCTGCTGGAGTTTAGAGAAATTCAATCTCTTTTAATTTAAAGCTCCACTCTCTTTAGTTTAAAGCCTCACATCTGGGACTGGATTTGATCTTTTGACTTTCACAGTGGAGGTGACAGTTATAGCATGGATTTCCAGAGGTTTCCTGGTGGTTCTTTTAGGTTGACAGGGCACAGCTGTCAGCTATGAACAACAAGGTGCCAGAAAACCCTCATGTCTTCACTTAACACTTGGCCCTGAGGACCTGGCTTCTCTAGTGTTCTGAATGCGACTGCTGACACTGCACCTGCAGTTGCTATCTTTAATCACAGTAGGTAGTGTGAGGAAACCATCCTTTAGATATTTTAGGGGGATTTTCTGATCCACTGAATGTCATTCCTTCATGTCCTGTCTCCCATTCCCCTTCACGTTTTTGGAAACCTCCTATTAATAAGGCCATCTCATCATTACGATATCTCATTAATGATGAGAAATGCAGCAATTCTATGAAGTTATACATATTCCTTCAGCAGTATTTACTCTTAATTACAAGGACTTAAAGAGAAAAGATTGAGATTCAATCCTTCTCACTTAGACTGTTAGCAGCTCTTTCACTTATTTACTTACTGTTTACTTTCCTGGCTTGCGCTGTTACCATTTATTATTTAACTCACTATATTGCTTGATTCTACAAGGTGAATTAAGGTGCTGTTTATTGAAAAGATGTTGTACATAATAAAATGCACAAACATCATGTCATTGCTCTATAAAACTTTTAAATTAAATGTCTCAGAAAAATACAGTTGGGTAGTTAATGAATTACTTAAGTGGTCTAGCATGTTTACGAGGAAAGACAGCATGCCTGAAAGGAACTTCTAATTTTAAAATTCAATTTTAAAATTTAAAAACCTTGCTTTCCTCGAGGGTGAAGTATCTTCAAGTGCACAAATCTACCATGAAATGCAATAACTGTCTTCTCTGAAACAATGCAGATAGCATTTTAAATGCAGATTTTTAATGATTTATGTGAGAAACTTGAGCCCTGGGAATTGCAACATGATTTCAATAGTAGGATGGAAACTGGGACAACCCTTATCTTACTGTTTAAATAGAGGTGGCTCTTTATGAAACCATCAGAGCCACTCTATTTGGCAATGGTACAAGTATTTTGGCTGAGCATCACAGAATCTCTTTCAATGACAGAACTTTCCTATCCCATACCATGTTTCTCTATCCCATACCTTGTTTCTCCGGTAGGTTGAGTATCTTGATGGGAGGAGTACAAGTACTTTAGTCTGTTTCTAATCCTTAATGGGGGGGGGCCCAACCCTGCTGTCAAAATAAAAGGGCCCACTGCTTTTGAGAGTAAGGTAGTTTTATAATAGATCTTATGGGCTTATAAATATACACTCTCACTTTACAGTGTCTTACATGAATTTGTGAGCATATGCTTCCTGTCAGCTTGATTTTGTAAGTTTGCTTTATGGTGCTTTTCTCCTCAGCAAAGTATTTACACAAGCCACTCTAATTATGTCCTTTGTCATTACTTTCAACCTTGATGAGTTTATCTATGCATGCTGTTATTGACTTCAATGCTCTCACCTGAAAAAGGTGGCATCTTTTCCAACCGCTTGTTTGGTAAAACTGACTTTAACACTGGCAGTTGTGAAAACTTTTGGAAGTTTGAGTAAGCAACTAAAAGAACTGATTTAGTGACGTTAATTAATCAGAAAAAAAATATGTTTGGATACAAAATGAAGGGCCTGGGAATTAGCACTGTAGGAGCAGGACAGAACTCAGTGATCCAATATTGCCAGCAGCCAGGGATCTCAGCAACGAAATGTGGTAGCAGATGAAGGAAATAACGTGATATTGCCAGGGTACTGAACTTGCTGCATAACGAATAATGAATCTACTGTGACTGTTGTAAGTTTAGGGCCATATGATTCTGTTCTCATCTCCATTCATGGCTAGGCTTCGCGAACGAAGATTTGGGAAGGGCTCTACCCATTTTTCATGCAAGCGCGTTGGTGGCTAAAAAGGCCAATACGAGAAAGGCAAGTCCGGTTGCAAAAGACACAGCAGAAAGACTCCTTAGATGGTATATTCTGCAAGGTTCGATTCTTTCTGCGTTGTCTTTTCTCCTCAAGAGTGATCCTGCGTGCCTTCTCAAAAGCATCAGCAGCGTTATAAATGGTCTGTCTCCAGGCCTCCCGATTAGAGGCCAGAGCAGACCAGTTATGGTGATCAATATGCCCGAGGCTGAGTTGTTGCTTCAGGGAGTCCTTGTATCTTTTCTTTGGAGCTCCTCTCTTGCGGCAGCCAGTGGCAAGTTCACCATAGAGCAGGATCTTAGGGAGGCGGTGGTCCTTCATCCTAGAGATGTGCCCTGCCCAACGCAGTTGCGTTCTCAGGAGCATGGCCTCAATACTTGTGATTGCTGCCTGTTCGAGAACAGATGTATTGGTCACATAGTCTGACCAATGGATGTTAAGGATTGTACGGAGGCAGCGTTGATGGAAGCGTTCTAGGAGACGCAGGTGGTGGCGGTAGATGACCCATGATTCGGAACCATATAAAAGAGTAGACAGCACTATGGCTCTGTAAACACTGATCTTGGTGCTTTTCTTCAAGTGTTTATTACGCCAAACTCGTTTATGGAGTTTTCCAAAAGCACTGTATGCCTTCGCTAACCTATTGTCTATCTCCCCATCAATCTTACCATCTGAGGAGATGAGGCTGCCTAGGTAATTAAACTGTTGGACTGAATTGAGTTCTGACTGGCCGATGGTGATGTGGGGACGGTGGGGGACTTCCTGAGGTGCAGGCTGATGGAGAACTTCTGTCTTCTTTAAGCTGACTTCCAGCCCAAAGAGCTCAGCAGCCTCTGCAAAGCAGGATGTTAAACGCTGCAGAGCTGCTTCTGTGTGGGCAACAAGGGCGGCGTCATCAGCATAGAGCAGCTCCCGGACAAGATGGTTTAGGGTCTTAGTGTGGGCCTTCAGTCGCCTTAGGTTGAATAGGCTTCCATCAGTACGATATCGAATGTAGATACCGTCCTGATCATCGAGGTCTGCCGAGGCCCTTTGAAGCATCATACTGAAAAAGACTGTGAATAGGGTAGGAGCGAGAACGCAGCCTTGTTTCACACCATTCTTTATTAGAAAGGGCTCAGAAAGTGTGTTGCCATATCTGACTTGGCCGTGCTGATCCTCATGAAGTGAGATGATCATTTTAAGGAACTTGGGGGGACAACCTAAGCGTTCCAAAATCTGCCAAAGACCTTTTCTGCTCACAGTATCGAAAGCCTTGGTGAGGTCGACAAAGGTTACATAGAGACCTTTGTTCTGTTCCCTACACTTCTCTTGCAGTTGTCTGAGAACAAATATCATGTCTGTGGTGCTCCTGTTGGCTCTGAAGCCACACTGACTTTCAGGTAGAATTTCTTCTGCTATAGCGGGTATTAGTCTGTTCAGGAGTATTCTTGCCAAGATTTTGCCAGCAATGGAGAGCAGAGTAATACCACGGTAATTTGAACAGTCTGATTTAGTACCTTTCTTCTTATACAAGGTGATGATGACTGCATCACGAAGGTCTGAAGGTAGTTCGCCTAGTTCCCAACAGCGCACCACAAGCTCATGAAATTTAGCATGGAGTGCAAGGCCCCCATGTTTCCAGACTTCAGGTGGAATTCCATCAACCCCAGCTGCCTTGCCGATTTTCACCTGCTGTATGGCCTTGAGGGTTTCTCCTAGAGTGGGGGCAGTATCCAATTCGTATTTCACTGGTTGTTGTGTGATGGACTGAATTGCTGAGTCTTGTACTACACGGTTGGTACTGAAAAGAGTCTGAAAGTGTTCAGACCATCTATTCAGATATGCACTGCTGATTTTAACATACTGTCTTTCCTGCCCTCAGAGCTGTAGTCACAGCACAGCCAAAATAGAGCCTGTCTACTTCTCTTTAAAAACATACTAATAGTTACCTATTTAAAATCCCATTTATTGGCATGACATGTTGAGAGTTACAAAGATTTCACTTGAGACAGGGTTGTAATGGATCTGGATAAGGTTTAATAAAATAATGAGATTAATCAATTTTCTGAAACTACAGTTTTTGTATATATTATTACTATCCACCTTACGGAAGTTGAATGAATTCCTTCATACTGGCTCTAGCTATATTCTTTCTTTGTACTTGGTACAACTCTTTCCCCATTCTTGAAGTTCTCAAACCAGCAAAGCAATTTGTATCTTCAGCTCACAAAGATGTCAAGAGTGGAGGAAAGGTTGACTGCTCCTCTTGATGATGCTACAGCAGATCCAAATAAAAATGTTGCTGTAGAAATATTCCTCTACCCCCTACTTCTGTTTTACCTTCCTTACTCTACGGAGAAAGCTGAGATAGAAGGTAGCTAATTTATGTGCAGGGGCATCCTCCCTTACAGGAAATATTCATCTGGAGAAAACGTGTGGTACATATAAAGTAAGGAAAAGACAACATGAGCCAGAAGCTCTGTTGTAAAGTTAAGGAGAGACTCAATAAAGTTGCATGCAAAGTACTTGAACTAACCATAAATGTGGGGTCCTGGGTTAGGTTTAGGCAACCTTCACTATATAACAGAATTCAATCCAGCTGCATTGGCATTAAGTTTACAAACCAGTAAAAAAAAAAAAGACCTAGATGATGCAAATGTGAACATTGTAAAGATAAAGTCATGTACTGCACAGATAAAATTGTATCTAGCGTGCAATGATTGTGAAAAAGAAAAAGTATTGAACTTATTGTTATCAGGGATAAGTGCTGATCACCAGATTCTCAAATCCGGTCAGGAACTCTGCTTTTGGGAATTAAATGTTAATTTTTCTCCAGTCAGTCTTTCCATTACACAGAAATATTTTAAAAATAAGAATTGTTATTCTGCTTTAGATGACTGAAATGCGGCATTGACAGAGATGTAAGATGTGGGAAAACAATCTTTTTTTGCCACTGAAGTGTTTCCATAAAGTATTTAAAAAGGGAGGAGATAAGAAAATTTGTTGCTTTTATTGTTAAATTAAAGGAAGCAGAAAATAATCCATCAGTGGCCTGATCCATAACACAAAAATCCCAGGAGTTTTCTCATCACTCTGGCAGTACAGCCAGTAAATCCCTCTTAAAAATGGCCAGCTGAAGGAAGCTACTCTAAATCTCAGATTCTGTGCTTTGCAATTGCCAAATAACTAATTCCACTCAGTTTATGTAGCTATTTTGGACCGTGTTCAAGGTATGAAGAACAGTGTGGAAGCCAGTGGTTGCAGAGAGACAAATTGGTATTCCAGAGTGGTGTTATGAATTTCCACTTGGGTTTTCAGTGCCTGGTGAAGCTGTTTGCTATGAGTGCCTGCTCTAGGGACAGAGAGATGCTCTTCAAAGGCCTCCTATGGAGATTCAATGCACCTCAGCCATTAGTCTTGTTAGTTACAAAATGGCTTCCCAGTACTGTGTTTGGGTGTGTGAGAAGGGTTTTATGGAGAAGAGAGTATGGGGATAGATTTCACTGATTTGATGGGCAGGTGAACTACTGCTGCCCACCCAGGTGGGGATAGCTGGCATGTGCCTGTCTCCATGCAGTGCTCTCCCAGAACAGTTCCTGGACGGTGCCGTGCTTGTATCTCTCTTTCTGGTGTACCTGGTGTTGGTATATTCCACTCATAGACAATCCCAGTGATTAAAAAATGCCATTCCTTCTGTATAAAGGAATTACTCATGTCAACAGATTATTCACCACTGTAAAGGAGTGAACTGTATTGTATGTCAGGGGAGGAGAAAGTTCTCTGTTACTGGTTCTGGTTCCAAGGAAAACAAGTGTTCTGTTACTTGAAAAACTTAGAGGTGGAAATAAAAATATTTCAGCTTATTCTGAGTTCAAGGATCCTGTTGTTCTTAGGGTTCGGAAAAGACTTCCATTTAGTAAGTATCCATCATATCAGAGTGTAGCTATCATGTACTTAGTACTTGCAATACTATTTCCTTTTTTAACAGAAAAACCTTTGGGCTACATGCGTGAAAATATGATAATTTTTCTATTGTAATTTCATGACTAGACCCTCACATTTTAATTTATTTCAGAAACAGATGATACTAGAGAAATCATATTATCTATGTTTTACTGCTATTATTTTTGCTGGACAGAAGCCAAAGACAAAGTAAAACTAAATACATGCGTCTGTGATCAGGAATCGCACAGAAGGAATGTGTCCTCTTGATCCCATTGGATCTTTCAGTCCTTAGGGTTAGGATGCTTAAAGATGAGTTTCCCCCCACATGGCTGGGAGGAGAGAAAAGTTCCTTTTCAGCCTTACTTTCTGTCACCAATTAATTCTTAATATCTGCAATGTGTGACTAAATGATTAACGATTTTAGTCACTAGCATGACATACAAGTCCAGAGAAGACTTATGTAAATGAGGATGAAAACTTTTGAAAAATATTGGTCTAAAAAATATGGCTAAGCAAAAGGTCACACTTGCTATTCTCAAAGCATCAGAATATTCCAGATGAGAAAGATGAGAACAGGAAAGCTGTGCTGAAAAACAAATGCAGTGTTGCGAAGTGTCCAGAGATAATTTTCATACACACAGCTGTTAGGACCAATACCTAAATGTGCAATTGGCGTTGAAATCTCTCTCACACTTTATCTTTTCATACAAATTTTTCAATACTTGAGGATAGTGATTCTGGAATTCTCAATTATGAGAGCGGAAATTACTGTTATACCTTGCCTCTCAGAGTCAGCTATACTGCAAATTTTCTTTGAAGTTACTTGCTCCCTTAACCAATTAAATTCATTACATTTGTTTCAGGCTATCATGACAGCCATGTGTAGACAAGGTGTATACATAAGGCTTCGAACTGTCCTTCACTTTCAGACAGATGTGAAATTTAGATTATCTCTCCCACACGGGAAGGTCAAAGGTAGGTCATTTTCATATGACACGTAATTTTTGAGTGGAAAATGTCATTCTATTTCATATGCTGACATCAGTGACAACATTATTTTAGTTAATTCCCATAAGCTGCATAACTTGATTTCAGTTCCTGTTACAGGCAGCAGAAACGAATTTTAAAAAAAAATCTTGTGCAATCATAACTGTGGGTTCTCTACACTGGGAAATTTTGGAGTAAATTAGCTACTTTGCTTTTTCAGTATGAAAAGGATAGAGGGAAGGGGCAGCATATCAGTTTAACTTAGCCAGGACTAAAACTGTGCCAGGTATATAGATGATACATTTATTGGCATCCCTCTGAAGCCGCATCAGCGAAGGATAAGAGCCATCATCACTAATTTAGGAACACAGGTGCATGTATTCTTCAAAATTTTTTTCAGCCACCCGCTATAGGTACTTCATCTAGGAAACAAGAAGTAGTTCAGCCACTACCAGACAATGCAGAAAGGAATTCATACAAGGCGAACAGCTCTGGTGGGATTCCTTTGCTGTATGTATGCATCATAGGATATCCTGCAGTAGGATACCTTGCCTGACCTCTGGGTTTTTCTCCAGAAAGCTGCAGATCTCCTGTAAGCCTTGTGTCCCACCTACCAACGCTGCAGAGGTGTTATGGATAAGCTTCACAAATGGTGCTAGGTGCCCCCATTTAGGTAATCACATCCTTCCCATAAGGTGGGACTGATCTCTATATTGCAGGCGTTGAAGTATCTTGCAAGGTGGGCTAAGTCTCAGGTTGTAGATGTCCACATGTGAGTGAGATGTCTAAGCTCCTGCTGTGCTTGATACAGGCCTGAGATTTGGTTAATTTTTCCAAACAGAAGTTGCTATTTCCAAATACATATTATGGACATCAGTTTGTATAGGACATTCATGCCTGCTTGAAATATCTGCCAGAGGCCAAGTGGGATAGCCTTGGCATCTCAAATGCCCTAGCTACCTATTTATGTGCAATAAAACTCTAAATCGCCATTGACTATAATGGGAACTCAGACATTTAATTCACAGGAAGATACCCACATACAGTTACCTAAATTTAGTCACCCTTATCTGTGGATTTTTCTGTTCTGGCTTCTGTGGGGTAAATGAGTGGAGAGCTGTTTTTCACTTACAAAGTGATCTTCTGCTTACCTGAAAAATAAGCATATGTCTGGCACCAGGTTCTTATTTACTGCTGAAAAGCCTTTCCTTGCAGGAAAATTTAAGGGAAATTCCTTTTCAGTCCTGGATTTGTTCTTGACTCAGATATTGTTTAGTGACAGACTCATGGAAAGGTACAAAAATATGTAGTCTTTTAGCTTAACGACTGGCATTTCAATAATTAATATTGATTCACAATAAATATTTGGTGGGAAAACAATTTTGTTTGCTTTACTGATTTTACTCACTTCTATCCATTTAGCTATTTCTATTTTAATTCTGTCTTGTTTTCACATCCAAGCATTTACTTTTTACAGTTACTCAAAAAATGTGATATTTTCTCCTGTCTATAGAATTAGCCAAATGAGTATCACCCAATATCCTTTTCATTAGTTAGGTCAGTAAGTATTTCATTATCTTATTATAAATGGTCAGTCCTTACTCCAACAACAAGAGAATGGCAAGTTTATTTTAGTGGCAAACATTTTGTGTCTATTCCTTTTGTGTATCTAATTCAATGTAGAGTGCTTCAGTACAGACTGGTTTTGCATGAGGATACTGATGGCATGTCTTTAAGTTGAAGTACTGGTCTTAGAAAGGGACTTAGTCACAGAGCTAACACATCAACCACTTCCCTTCCCCTTGAAATGAAACATTCGAGTCCAATCGTGTAGTTTCTGTTAATGTCTTTGATGCCTCAGAGCTACTTGGAGATCTGAGCTCACGCGTAAGTCTCAGCAAGCTTCAAAAATTAGTAGTTTCACTACTTATGTACTCCATGCCATTTTCAAACAGGAGTCTGTCAGACTAGAACTCCCACAAAAAACTGCCAAAAGGAGAACTTTTCGTGTCTCTGTCATTTCAGCTGGCAGACAATTGAGAGGTTCTGTTCAGCATCGAAGAAGATTTTGGGTACAGCCTGGTTGTCCTGTGAGTCCCACATTTAGGAAACAAGTCTGTCCATGTAATGTACAGGGAATGTGAGAGACATCTGCAGTTGAAAGGATTACTTAACTTTGTATCTGTTTCCACTTTTAAAGTAAGCCTCTGAGATTGTTAAACAGGAAAAGACTGAACACATTTCCAAATGCAAAAGACTCCAAGCAGTAGTCTGCATTTTTGTAACAGAATAAAAATACATGACATACAACACATTCAAGATATGTTTTAAAGAAGCTACATGAAAAAGTTTGGGTTTTTTTTTTTTTTAAGACCTGTGTATTTAATAATAGTAGCATTAGCTTGTTTCCATCCGTAGCAGTATCACAGAATTCCAGATGTTTTTCTCCTAATTAGTGAACTATCTCTAATTTTAAGACTACATGCTCATGTAGCTGTCAGCTGCAGCTACACGGGGGAGTATCTGCTTATTGTAAGCACTTGCTCTGCTTTTCCAGGTATCTAGGCATGCCTTTGTTTGTTACAAATACAGTATAAATGAAAATCAAGGGGATTTTAATGATTTTCAAGCACTGGGTTTTCAATGAGAAGCCAGCCATTTCAGTTGTCATGAGATATGCAGGCCTATCAGTCAAAAAATGTAAGGAAGTCTTAGTGCCAAGTATTGGCTTGCACAGAAGGCAAGTGACTTCCTATGGGTCAGACCTCGGAGAGAGGTCTGGTTTTGGTAAAAGTTGCAGCATGTGGATTCAAACTGCCTAATGTGAAAATAGATAACACTGTGCAATTCTGAACAAAAATTCTGGAACAAAGGTCTGGTAGTATCAAAGTTTGTAGTGAAATCCTACCTGCATATGTATTTCCAGAAGAGACTTTATGGAATGTGTTTTGATTTGGTGCAGTCTACAACAGCACCAAACAAGACTGCAGTCCCAGTACGTGGGACAAGAAGCCAGTATTTGATCTGGGCTGTAGAGATACTATAGTTTTGTGAGGAATGTTGCATTTCTTTCTGTTATTGGCAAAGCCACTGCAGTCTCAAAGTTTCAAGTGCCCCCAAAGTGGGGGAACGTGGCTTGGGTGCTCTGAAAGATCCACACCAAAATTACAAGGATGGTCTTGAAACCTGTTCCTTCCTACTGACGTGTTTTGACTTCTGTGCTTTCCACCACTTCCTGTGATAATTTGAAACCAAGTCTCATCCTCACCCTTAGGGTTTTTACCAGTCCTGATTTTCTTTCTGTACTATCTTGCCATTTCTTACTTTTCAGCTTTGACCTTGCATTGCAAAAGTCACCTACTTTCTCACTTACCTTCAAGTAAAATGGACTGGATAAAAGCCTTTGTGCATAAATGCCCAAAGAAGTGAAAATATGCTCAGGTGCAATTATTCTTCTGCTGAAGCTGAGAAATATTGACAGTAATCCTACCAGTAACTGTTCAAATTCTGAAGAGTTGGGTCTGCATATTATATGTTGTACTGCTCAATCATGGATCTCACATGTTTCTAGTGATGTGAAAGTGCAAACACAGGAATGTGTCCCAAGAAAAAAAGCAGAGACAAATTTGATTATCAGCCATACACTATTAACAACTCTCATGTCTCCCTGTTTGAGATCTTCTCTAGTTTAATTAATTACCTGATCCGAGACAAAGCTTTTGGATAAACACACATTTATGAATATTGCAGATAAATCAAGCAGGGAATTCTAAATGACATTCATTAATTCTTTCCTTTTGAAGTGTCCTCCAGACAAGAATTTGCCTTTGCATTTTCCTCTTTTTATTTTTTTTTTAATATTTTTCATTCTTTAATTGGAGGAAAGTGGGCATGGTCAGAATAAACTTATGGCATTGCTTTTCATCTTTCTTTTACTATTGTCATAATGATAGTTCACTAGTTCATAGAAGGCTTTGAATTACCCTCCAATATTTGGGAGTATTTATTCTATTTGTGACTATGCAGAGCAAGCGGCCCCGTGAGCATTCCCTCTCCCATGTGGAGGGAACAAAGATAAAAGAGGAACCAAATCTTGTACTTAGTCATGTAACTTTGATTTAGGAAACTTATGTTCAGTTTCTGATTCAGGCACAGAAAAATCTTAAGATAAAGCATTTGAATACACAAATACATTTTGGCATATAACTTCTATTATTAGGTCCTAGGTGTTTTAGGAGAAAAGTCCATAAATATCTCTGTGGGTCTACACCTTCATTGTTTTATTTCCCCATTGCTTAGTCAAAATGAGCTTTCTTCAGCTACTAGAGGTGTTATGAATATAAATCTTTGTACTTTTAAGAATCATCCAGATACAGTGAACCATACTGATACTTGTATAGATTGAAATAGCTACAGTAATTTGGTATTAAAAGATACACTTGTCATTTTTTAATTTCTTTTTCAGTCTTATTTCAAAATTTTATGTAATAAAATTGTGTCCAATAATCTCAAATAGCTACATCATTGCAATTGGAAATTTTTAGGATTTCATGAACACTTTGCTGCTATTAATAATTTTATTTTAACCTTACATCTTCGGCATTTTTTTGGGAGGGGGTCTTCCATTTTCATTCATTTGAATATGGATTTTTATCCCTTATATTCAGAATCTTGTTGACTAATCTACCGGTAATTGGAAGCTGTAGAGAGCCACAGCTAAGAGTACTGGGGTCAAGAACCAGCTCTAGAAGGTTGATGCCATAGAAGCAGAAAGATGTACTGGGCTCTAATCAGTGTTTTGCCTTTTAGAAGGAAACGGAGAAAAAAAAGAAAATAAAAATTAAAAAGGAAAATAAAAAACGAAAAGAGAAACAATAAAAAGAGGAGGAGTATGAGTTCTTCCTTATCCAATAATGTCTTTAAAATAATTGACACACCTGAGAATGTTTTGTTATCTTACAAAGATATCTTAGTGTGAAGAAGCCATTCATTGTGAGGTGTACCTTGAGCACTTAAGAAACTGGTGCCAGCCATATCTCTACACTATTTGCTTTATCTTGGAAGGAGATTGCCTTGGTTTCTCCAATTTTGCTAACAGAAGGCAATATCATATAGCCAGGAAACTTTCTATGGCTGTCTCAATTTTTTAACGTCTACTAACTGCCTTATTTACAGTCATTCCTACTAATTTTCTTTTATGGAAGGTGATTCATTGAAAAACAAGATCTCGAAATGCTAAAGTCACTGTAAAGTAAGATACGCAGGTACTCCCAGAAATGCCAAGGTAGTGGAAAGAATTCAAAAGTTTATTTAGAAGGCCAGAACACGAAAAACTTATGAATACTTCACAGTCCTATAGAAGCACCAGGCCCCAGGGAGAAGAAAGCAAGTTCCCACCTTCTCCAGGGCCTTAAGTTTCTCCCCTGCCTTCCGAGGCCTCTGTACATGTCTTCTACTATTATTTCTCTCTGGCACAGTAGAGAGAGATAACACAGCTCTCTCTGGACTGCAGAAGGGGAAAAAAAAACATCTAACCCTCTTGAGAAGTCACTTCGCAGACTTCCTAAGGGAAAACAAGTTTCTAGCTTTCCCATTACAAATTCTTCCGAAAGCACAACTATTCCTACAGCCACTTTGGGAATGCAGGTACACGACAGTGTTGTGAGAACACAAGCATCTGAAAATGCAGGGCTGAATGTTCACGTCATCACTTTTGGTGTCTTCACTTTTAGGTGCCCCTCTTACTTCAGTCAACAGGAACCATAAAAGTTCATCCCTGCTCCCATGGATGTACCCTGCAATAAGGTAGTAAATCCCAAAGCACTTTTTGAAAAGAAGGACCATGAAGAGTTCTCCAGTGTTTTCAAACAAAGCAGAACTTTTGGAATTGCACTGTGCCTGCAAGAATAAATCTGATATTGTACTTTGTTATCTAATAGCCACAGACTTAAACAATGAAATAAGATGGTGCTGAAATGAAATTTCACTAGTCTTCTTGACACCATGGAAGAGTTGAGACTATTGAGTGAACTGCAAGGAAGAGAGAAAAATTATCTCTGGACAGACATTTGTATATTAGGTGATGATTTTTTCTACAGATGCACTAATTACAATTTTAATTCATGCATGAAAAAAGGAGGGAGCACAGATTATTTCTGTCAAAATAGTTCTGAATGCTGTGAAGCTATTAATGAGTAATGTTCCCTTAGATGCAATGTTAACATGCCTTTTTCTGTATTGTTATTTTGCTCTACTTCCTTGTTATCTTGTAGAAAATGTTGATTGTCATTCAAGCCTCAAAATAAGAATATAATGACTACGTAGGATTTCAGAAAGAAAACGCCAAATGAAAGACAAGCAAAGCTCTTTATATGAGAATTATGAGGGTTTTTTTACTCCTCGAGAGTTCTTCAGCTATTTAGAAAAGTATCTATAAATCTCTGCTTATCTTGATACATACTCAATCATAAGATAATGATCTGTGCTGAGTGGTGACATGCACCAGCAGCTTCATTTTAACATTATAATGTAATGCTGTTAATGCATTTTTCTGAAGTGCAGAACATTACTCCTAATGGAAATAATATTTGGGTGTGTAACTAAATCAAGATTTCACAGCCATACAAAGGATAAGAGAAATAGGGGAAATACCCACCATCTTGTGACAGTTTACTCCAAAAAAAGTGACATTAATATCTGACAAGTTTCCTAGAGACTTACGAGAAAGTTATTAGACATTAAATACCATCCAATATTCAAAAAGAAAGAGCATGAAATTACTATCTTGTCTGGTAAGACGTTTTATGTTTTCCTCCCTCCTTATATTAAATGTGTTCTACAGAATTATACATTAACAACTTTTGAGAGAAAAAAATTAACTTGTCATTATCAGCACAATGCTGGTGATACAGAATGATCAAAATGAGAATATAAAATCATAAAATCATAGAATGGTTTCAGCTGGAAGGGATGCTAAAGTCATATAGTCCAACACCCCCACCATGGACAGGTCATATCGATGGTCATTGCCGCTTCCTGGTAATTGCAAACTGTGTAGGATATTCTGTGGTGGTTGTGACAAAACAGTACCAATGCAAATATAATGCATGACCTTCTCTGTTATTTTTATGTATTAGATATTCATCATACTAAAATACCATTTTACATCTTGCATTATTGGACAGGAAGGCTTAATGATATTCATCTTTATTTAAAATTCTTGTAATTGTTAACAGAGTAGAGATGAACTGTTCTGTTGTGTATTAATTTTTACATTAAAGCACTAAAAGAGCAAAAGTTGATTATTTTAGTCGTGTGTTTTCTCCATTACCTTTATCATGAGGTTGCTTTGTTTGTTTGTTTTAGTAGACCCAACATGATTACGAATGCAGTCAACTGTTTGGTCCTTGTTTCCCAGCAGTATTCAGAGTTGGCTCATTTTTGTCAGAATTAAAAAATATTTTTACAGGCATCTTTAATATTTATGCTTTAGTTTTCCCCCTCACCTCCCTGAAGGAAAACAATGCTTCAAATTAAAGTAAATGTAACATTTTCCTATATTCCAGTTTCCCATATTAACAAAATTACTGATGCTGTTTGAATCAACAAGCAACTAATGAAAATAAACCAATTATCAGGAAATACAAGCTTTAAAAGGCATAAGAATATAATGGCTGAAAATTTGATGTAAAAGTGATGTAAATTGAAATTCCCTGGACCACTGCTACAGAAATTATGTTAATTTTTAAAATAAGGGCAGAATATGAATTGACCTAGAAAAGACTGCATATATATTACATTTTTCTTTTGATCCTTTATGCAAGGGTTAGGGGTTTTTTTATTATTATTATTATTAAAATTGTCATGGTTTTGGCCACAGCTGTTAGCAAAACTCAACTGTTCAGATGAAGAATCCCTTAGAAATCCAAGCAAAATTTCTTATTTGGTTGTTGCTGAAGAAAGAAGGGGAAATGTTCATTAAAGAATGCTATAACTATACGTTTTGCATAGAATTTTTTAAACTGTTTAAACCATCTTTAAGGCAATGTGTATCACAAAGCTGATTCCTTATGTCCTCCAGATTCTAACTTATTTGCATGTTACTTAAACTGCTTTTATTTATTCACATGAATTTAATGTTTATGAACAGGCTTATGACACTACAAATTGAATTTCCCTCCCTAACTGCAAAGTTGGTGCAATATACATGTCAGCATTGCTTAGCTGAAAGACTTCTCATCCAACCTGAAGAAATCTCCTCTGCCTGAATGTACTGTGGTTCCTGAAAACTCCCCTCGGTAAAGCTCTAAAAATTCTTAATTATAATTTTAAAGTCATTGGTATTAACTATTATAATAGTATTATTCAGAGACTTGTCTAGTGGTGTCAACATTTGTGCATAATCCAGAAGTATATCACCACCAAGAGATAAGAAAAAGGTAGAGAAATACACATTTTTAAAGCAGGTAGATAGAAAGAAATAAAGCTGTATTTACTCATCACAGAAAATGCCAGGGTAGTTCTTTGGAGTACCAGCATGTCACACAACAAAGACAGAGCTGTTGAAGCCTGTGGAGATGTTGGGTTCAGTTCACATCCCTAAAAGCAGGCATCTAATGCCACCTGAGTTGCTCCCAGTGCCCTGCCTGGCCTCTGCCAGCTGCTGCAGCTGGATAAAGGTCTTCAGTATCTCCTGTTATACCCCTGGAGGGCCAATGTGGGTGTCAAAGGACACTGAGCTTCTGTATTCAGGCACTCAACCGAGTTTCTTGTGTCTATTGTCCCAAGCTGACATCAATTAAACACAGGGAATAAATAATAAGAATAGTGGGAATAGAACAGTAATATCCCAAACAGATCAAAGCAGCAACACTACACTAGGATGGAGTACAGTTTTCTTACAATGTACAGTTCTCTTACAACGATTATTTATCTGCTTTGCTGATTAGGTGCCAAGATTTTATTTACTTGCTCACACCCTCCCTTCTGTGTTTCTGAAAACCTTTATTTATTTAGTTACTCCTTAAATATAAACAATAATTATACAACCTGGAGAATAAGAAACAATTCTTTCAGTTTCCGGGGAATATGTATGTGTACCCATAGCATATCAGCTGTGTTCCTTTTCCATTACTTTCTGCTGAGATATACTATCCTGCTACATATGCATGACCTTTGTGTACCAGATTATAACACAAGTTTTAATAATATTAAGGTGTTAGAATGTTTTTCCAATACCAAACAGAATAAACAACAAAGTAAGAATGACTTGCTTTTCCTCTTCAAAAAGGTGTCCAAAACATGATAGAATATCACTGTGAGGCCATCACATTGGGAACTAACAAAATTATAATTTTCATTATATCTGACTGTACCAAACTTTTGGAAAGATTCTTTCTCTGAAGCACAATAAGATGAGCACTGTCACATCATTGTAAGCTGATAGAGGCTCTGTCAGGCTTTCAAAAGCTAAATTGGAAACAGACGCCTGCCTACACAAAGAAAATTATCTTATTAGTAAATGTTTTTTATAATGATGAGAAAAGTGAGACTTCAGCCAAAAAAAAGGTTGCGCATAGCAGAAGACAGACTTGAGAATTCATTAGCAAAAGTGAAGTTTTAGTGATTTAATTAAGAACAGTTATATTTATGGATATTTTTAACAATTTGATGGAAGTATGAAAAGTCCACTCCCTGTTAAAAATGCAACATAAATCTTCTGTTTTTTCTTCCTAATTTGGGAGAGGGTAGCCATGCACTGGAACAGGCTCCCCAGGGAAGCGTTCATGACACCAAGACTACCAGAGTTCAAGAAATCCAGGAGTTGGACTTGATGATCCTCATGGGTCCCTTCCAACTCAGGATATTCTATGATATTTGGTTTTCATTCCAGAAGACTGCTGGGAATTTTTTTAAGATTACATAGTGACTGGAAATTCTAGAAGTAATGCAAATACTTTCTTTTCTTTACAGAAGATGACAAGCAATGTTCTTGAACAAAAATAACATGTACTCCCACAGTTAACAGCCTCAGCTGATGATATCTTGCTTAGATGTGGTTAGAAATGCTTTGGGAGATAATATAGAATCATTTTTATTTAGCCACAGCTTTGCTTCACATACTGTGTCCCCCATCTAGATTGAATTCGATTTTCATAACAGTAAGTATCACAATGGAAAATTCTGTGGCACATTTCACCAGTGGACCTCAAAACGCTTGGTAAGGAAGAGTAGAGGATAGTTTACTGCATTTTACACTTTTTGGCTGGGGCATATTTTTATGACTTAGAGTTGCGTTTAACCCCAACTGGCGACTAAGCTGGCAATGCAGCTGCTCACTCCCCCTCCTTCCCAGGTGGGATGGGGAAGAGAATCAGAAAAGAAACAAAACTTGTGAGTTGATATAAGAACGGTTTAATAATTGAAATAAATAGATAAGTAAATAAATAAATGATGATGATGATGATAAAAAGGAAAGAGAGAGAGAGGACTAAAACCCAAGAGAAAAAATGATACACAATACAATTGCTCACCACTCACTGACCACTGTCCATCCCATCCCAGGGCACCGATTGGTGCCTTCCAGACAACTCCCTCCAGTTTATATACAGAGCATGACTTTTCACGGCATGGAATATTCCTTTGGCCAGTTTGTGTCAGTTGTCCTGGTGGTGCTCTCTCACTGCTTGTTGTGCCTCTACTCTACTGGCAGAGCATGGGAAACCAAAAAGTTCTTAAGAGTAAACACTGCTCAGCAACAACAAAAATATCAGTGTGTTGTCAACATTATTCTTATACAAAATCCAAAACACAGCACTGTATCAGCTCCTAAGAAGAAATTTAACTCCATCCAGGACAAAACCAGGACACTTTGAAACAGAAGATGTCTGTTCTCAACTGAAGTATATAAAATATTTCTTTTTAAGTAACAACAATGAGCTTCAACAATTTCAAATGTTCACTCCATAATGCATAACCTTGAAAGCCTTTACATAAGTTTGAACTCTCAGATGAATGAAGATAAAAGTAGTCCTTGACTTGCGTCACTTAGAGCACATGTGCCCTTTCCTTTTGAATTCTTACAGGATGGTTTAGCTAAATCTAGGTCTTCTCCATTACCTTGAGGAACTAGTTGCTGAAGTGCCTAAAACTCTAATCCAAACGAGATATTTCTTGACCCTGCTGCTATTTCTGTTGACCACTAAAACCCAGTTGGCTCAGGGGAAGCCAATGCCATCCCTTGCAGAGGGTTGTAACAGTGACTGCTGATGCTGGCTCTTGCTTCAGGCTCCTGGGAACCTATTGCATGGCCATGAACTTCCACTGTGACATTAAAAGTAATAATTAGTGAAACATTTTGTAAATTTGTTAATATAGGACAGCAATATCAGAACAAAAAAATATCAACATCAGAAAATGCTACATTTGAAGGTCTCCTGAGTATCTTGATTTCCAAGTGAAGGTTTGGATTTCAATATATATGTAAGCAAACAAGAGTAGATTCAATATTTTCATGTATTGAATTTCAGCACACCGAGGGTAAACATTTGAGCATCTTAAGGGAAAGGGGGGGCAGAAAAAAATGAGGAAAAGAGAAATTAATTATATAACCAAATGAAAGCAGCATGTCTCTTCAATCTAGCAGCTTCCAATGTTATGTTATTTCCCTCATTTTTGTAGTGTATAGCTGATGTACTTCTGAACAGAAGGGCAAAAGGGTTGAAGACAGTGTTCACTTACAAATACCAAGTCTACTGGCATAGGTTAGCAATTTAATACATTCATTGCATTGAATTTAGTTATGAATATAAGAAACAACACTGTTCTAAATCTTACAAAATGAACTACTACACCACTATGTACTTGTTATTCATCTGTCAAAAGGAAAGAGGTTTTTAACTGAAACATTATTCGAAGTGTATCTGAGTGTGCCTCAGGAGGACGTGCTTAGGAATATAGTCAGTCTCACTGGGTATTTTCATATCCAGTTTCTTCCTGGAACTAACCAACAGTATTGCACAATGTGACAGGAAGGAAGGGTTGACAAAAAGACAGTCAAAGACTCAAAACCTAGTCTGTACATGGACACCATGGAACATGGAGTTAAATTTTATTGACTGGCTTTCTAGGGGATGGAAAAAGCTTCTTGTGCACCTAAACTTTTATCCACAATTCTGTGTCTCACCTTTTTACTCTGGTGTTTCAGCATCAGCAAAAATGTCAACACAGCATAGTATTGACAGTACAACTTGGCAGGTTTTTGTTTTGTTGTGTTTTGAAATAAGTTGTTTAAGGTGAGCTAAAAATGATACTGACTTAAATTGCCTGGTTAGCTGCAAATACTGCAAGTACTCAGGAGGATGAACAGAAATAAGACTGACTTTTCTCAGGTCAGGAGAGGAGAAAAGTTGAGAACAAAGCACTTGCAACAACCTGCAGAGGGAGAGAGCAAGTGAGGCCGCTGAGGGGTCTGACTGCTGCGGGGATTATCCCATTACTTTAGGCTAACTGCGAGTTCCTGGTCCCTCAATACAGCATCACTTTCCTAGAAAACAGTTAATCCCACCTGAACTGCCCCAGGCCAACATCCAGAAGAGGGCACAGAAGTGAAATCTAAGTGGAAGGATGATACTCTGTATCACCTAGATAGATACGCTACTAATAAAGCAAGAATTTTCACCCAGACTCCACCTGGAGTACTGCATCCGGTCTGATGTCCTCAGCACAACAAAGACATAAACCTAGAGCAGGTCAAGAGAAGAAGAGCCATGAAGATGATCAGAGGGATGGAGCACTTCTCCTACAAAGACAGGCTGACAGAGATGGGGTTATTCAGCCTGGAGAAGAGAAGGCACCGGGGAGACCTCATCGTGGCCTTCCAGTACCTTAATGGGGCTTATAAAAAGGAGGGAGAGGGACTTTTTACATGGGCAGATAGTGACAGGACAAGGGGTAATGATTTTAAACTGAAAGAGAGTAGGTTTACACTAGATATTAGGAAGAAATTCTTTACTCAAAGAGTGATGAGCTCAGAAGTCATGGATGTCCCATCCCCAGAAGTGTTTAAGACCAGACTGGATGAGGCCCTGAGCAACCCGATCTAGCGAAAGGTACCCTTGCCCACAGCAAGGAGGTTGAAATGAGATGATGTTTAAGGTCCCTTCCAACACAAACCATTTTATGATTCTATGAAAATTATTTTTAGTTGGGCAATAACTTTCATTCATTCACTGTGTCATGTGCACCACTAGTGCAAATTACCTTCTTGGTTCTGCTTTTCGCCCTTGGAGAAATTAATTTTCGAGATTGAATGAAACTTCTACAGACCATCCATTTCTATACATGAAATTATTAAAGTGTAAACATAGAAGCTGCAAGCAATCATTGAACTCATGTATGTGTTTGCATAGGAAGGTGAGTGAAGTTCAGCTATCACATCATCCAATATCTTGCAAGCCAAAAGATGGAGAAGTCAGCTAATACCACTTTTTAATGCACCAGCAAACATCTTCCCATCCTCATTTTTGAGATTAGCTCAGTTGGTTAGAGCATGATGATAAAGTTGTAGGTTCAATTTCCGTATGGGCCATTCATTAAAGAGCTGGACGCGATGATCCTGTGATCAGAATATTCTGTGAAACTTCTGTGAAATTTTAGAACAGTAATAATCATTTTTGATTCTGGAATCCCTTTCTGCTTCCAGCACAGTTTGTCACAGAATGTTAGAGCTGGATTATAATACCCAGAATGAAAAAAACCCCAACATTCTTCTTTGCTGATAAAATTGACTATTTGTGGACATTATAATTTTTGTCCATAAACAATTAAATTATGACCATCCTTGTATTTATCATCACAGACCGTGTGCACAGCTTCTCTTGTCATGTCTGACTCTTCCTGTCAGTAGGACAAGTTAGTAAGGCTCTGAATCTGAACCTGACATTGATCTTGTGGTGTAAGAATCTACATGTCAGCTGTGAGCTCAGATTGGCTGCCTAAATAGAAATATCTGAGGCCATTTCTACATGTTCAGATGCCATAGGGCCTCTTAGATGTGGGGCTGGTGATATGACATGCTGGCTTGTGGTGATTTGGAAAAAATCTTTCCCCTGGGGCTGGTGATAGGCTGCCCCAGAGGTGGTGTTTTTGATACTGGGCTAATTAAAAACTTAGTGTGCCCTGCAAAAATTACATGCTCACAGAACTGGAAGAGAAGAGGTTAATTTTAACTGCATAGCTGGAAGAGAGGCAGCCATAAGTTGAAAAGCCACATGTTAAACAGTGGTTCAGGGGGTTTTCCCCCCGGTCCTGACCATTGGGGCCAGGGGCTTCTCTCCTTTCCCGGCCCTAACTCGGTGGGACCTGGCATGGCTTTGTAGCTGGGCCAAGATGCTGAGTCAAGACTGTGCCCCCCCCCACTGCCAAGGAGAGGTGGCTGCATGGTGCCCGATCGGCCAGCCAGTGGGCTGCAAACAGTGGGCAGACACGGCACTGGAGTGGAGCCAGCGTGAGTTGAGGGGTGGCCGCAGTGGGCCAGGCTGATTAGCCATGACCCTTGGAAAGGTGGCTGCAGCACACAGCCATGGAGTGGCCCGGGATGAGTCGAGGCGGCAGCTAGGACCCTGAGACAGAGGCAGCCATGGAGCAAACCTCTGCAGAGGAGTAGTCCGAGCTCCTGCAGCAGCTTGGAGCAGAGAGGCCCCCGCGAAGAGGTGGCAGCAGCAGCAAACCGGACGAGTCAGTGTGTGCTTGAATCCGGGAACAGAACAGAGCAGACAGAGAGAGAGGTCTGCTGGAACATTTTTGGGGTAAGAATTGAACAGAAAAAAAACCCCAAAAAACATTCTGACCCGGGGAGCTTGATCTCCAGGGATAGGGACCCCACGGAACAGAGGATAAAGACTTTAAGCTTTAACTCCCTACACTCTTTTGTATCAACCATGGTGAGTGAGTAGGGGTGAAAGACAGACCCCCTGCATTCTGATGAAGAGAAAGAGAGATTTTCCAGCTATGACAAATCAAAACTGCTACCTTAAAGATAAGAGACACTTCCAAGTGCCACAGAAATTAATTTGGAAGAGCTGTGGCCTGAAAGTGAAAAGAAGACTTCTTCTTCTTTCTTTCTGGACTATATATATTGTTTCACTATAGAAGAGATAGTTAAGATTGTTATATATATGTATATATATGTGCTATATATACGTATATATATATTATACTATTTATTGTGTTAATAATAAATTGTAATATAATTCCCTTCCCCCATACTGAGTTGTGTCTGTCTGAAAACTTCTCTCTCACATTAGAACAAATTGGGGAAGAGCTTTTGAAATGAACTTTTGGGATTTTTTTTTTTCAAACCACCATAGGAGACTGTGTCCTTCTGGACCAATACCTGGATGCTCAGCAGGATATTCAAAGGCATCTCAAAAAACACCAGACCTCCATGTTTAGGCAACAGCACTGAGCTCGGTGGAGTCTTCAGAGCTGTTTAGATGACTAAATCTGTCTACTTTAGGATAATCTGAATAAATCTCTTGACTCCACTGACTGGGTTAACTAGATTTCCATAGGCTATGAGGAGTGTAGACACTCACCTCACTTTTAAAGATATACATTACTGACAAATCCAGGTGTCTGATCCTCGGCTGAAATCTAGACTGGAATTCCTCCTTTTACTGAGGTGAATTAGTTCTGAGAATGATTCAGGCCACCTGGAAGGGGTGGAGAAAGAAATGGAGAGAGGAAAAAATGAGAAGATTGGTGGATTAGGAGACAAGGCTTATGAGGAAAGATTGGATGAAATTATTTGGTATGGAAAAGATCAAAAGGCACAATAATGGTCTTCAAGTAGTTTTTGTAGAAAGGACAGTTGTAAATTATCCCCTATGCACTCTGAAAATAAAGGGAGTAATTGCAGTAAAGGGAAGTGTAGTTCCGACCTTGAAAGAGGAGTTTCTAATCATAAGGATGATAAAGTGCTGATCTACACAGCCTGGGGAGGCAGCAGAATTGCAATCTCCAGTGTTTTTAAAGAACAGGTTAGACAAGTATTTCCAGGAATTATTTTGGTGTACTTGAGTGTGCCTGGGGGCTGTGACCTGGGCCAGGTGAGCTTTCAGCCTCTTCAGTCGTATTTTCTCCAGTCAGATCTCTTCTAGTTCTTAATCTTGAATTACTCCTTGCTGAACAAGATACATCAATAAAATATCTCCTTTAATTTTAAATTATGCTCCTTTTATGGTGAAAAAACAGTACATGTTTAAGACTAGACAGCAGTGATGAGGCACTAAAAGAAATAGCTTAGATAATGCCTCCACCACAACATTTACCTCAGTAGAAGAAGAAATAGAGCTGTAAACTGGAAGTAGCTATAAGCAGCTTGTGCCTTATTTGTTTATTTAAATATCACTCTCTCTTTTTTTTTTTCTCCTAGCAAGGAGAAACACCTGTAGCAGTGTGGGATGTCATATAAAATAGAGGAGCACTTGCCTGATGTTACTTTACCCTCACTGCTAATGAAGTCACTGTTCTCATTCCCAAGTATCCACAAGATTTGCCTTTGCTCTCCTGCTGCAGGGCATTATTACAGAGAGCTCCGATGGCTGGCCTTGAATTAATTAGTTGGAGTAGGGACCGAGTATTCTCTCATACCAACCCACGGACAAAACTGAAGCAAAAGGTTAGACTTTGGCAGGCACTGAATCACATTAACTCTGCCTGTAGTCATCTAAGGAGGAAGGGAGGCATGTTGTTGCCACAGATCTGTTTGCTGCACTTCGAAAACAAAGACATGTAAAATTTTAAATACGAAGTTTCCTGCTGTGCCTTTTTTCACTATAACTATAAAGACATTTTGAGTTTAGGTTGGGCTCTGGATTGTGTTTTGCCCTTGGTGGAAATTAACACAAAGAACAAATATTTGTAATACCAAGTGAAGTAGCTTTGCTGGATGTTTGCTGTGGTCTCCCCATAGCTCTGCTGAGCCTATGGTTGGGAATAGTTATCTGAAGTAACTTTCTACAATTTATTCTAATTCTTCTGGAAAAGATATTAAATAAAAAGGTAGACAAGACAAAAGAGGCTTTTGGCTGAACTCCCACTTCAGGTCACCAATTCCCTTTCAAACCCCTTATGGCTTTAGTTACTAAAAATAAAATTTAAAAAAATATCCTTCTAACTGGGTAGTACTGTTCAGTCAAGGTGGGTTGTGTTCTTATTGTAGCTCATGGTGACAGAATTCTTTGTTTCATTTAAGAGGGGCTTCTTCTAAAAGCTGGGAAGTTAAAGTGGAAAATTTGCAGCTCAGGACGTAAACTGTGACTATGCTATGGGAAGGAGAAATGGATAGAGCTGAAAGAAGAGACGCTGACATTAGCTGAGGGAAAACAGGAGAGGACAGCAGAGGAGAAAGTTACTAAGATCACAAATGGCGAGTGACTGGAAGGTGAGAGAACAGTGCCAGAGGAAATCGGCAATTACCTATCAACCTCCAAGTGAAAGCTTACACTTAGAGTTTCTTGTGATCATCTTATGTGCAGCCAGTAAGACGTTATCAAGCTCCATGAATCCAGGGAAGAGCTGCATCATGAGGAGCCAGGGGCCTTTTTGGCTCACAGGCAGAAGGGAGAAACTGTGGCAGGTGGCTGCATCTTTCACACAGCCATGAATGTTCATGCTGCCTCAGGCTAGTACAGCTGGAGAGATAAAAGCCAAAAGCAATCTAACTATTAAAGCAGGGTTCAAGTACAAGATGTAAGAAAGTCACTGGTTAGTACCTGCCCTTGCTGTGTTTTATGCTCCTGGACAGTATCACTGTGAGAATAAATCTAAACTCTTTTAGAAGTAAGCACTCTTGGCTCCCCGGATTCTCCAGCCAGCAGCCTCAGGCCTGGGCAGCTGCATCACATGGAGCAGGCATCTGCATCACGTGGAGCAGGCGTTTGCAGCAAGGATATAGCACCGAATCTCTAAATCATCTCAGCAGCTGGGCATCAGTCACAAGGTAGAGAAAGGCTCCAGTTTCCCAGCCAAGCTATATTATTAGGCTGGGAGCTGGATCTTTCAGTTGAAATGAACTGTAATCACTGCTGGCAGCAGAAAGAGCAGGAAGACAACAGGGCTGAATGGTTTTCACTCATGAATGCAAAGTAAGAAGCCTACAGTGGTTTCAGTTCATTTCGACCAAAGTTAGCACATACTTTCTTTGCTCATGTTAGTATGCTCTCATCTACTTGTTCATAAAATTTGATAATTTAGAAAGTAAGAATACATGATTCTGAATTCCTTAGTTGAAAATACAGACAATACTGCAGCTAAGCAGAAGTAGTAAATTAATATAGAGGTAGAGAAACAACCGTTTAGAAAAATTTTTTTCCAAAGTCTTGGGAGTTGCCATTTCTTCATGAGAAATGGTTTATTTTCCTGAAAGGAACATAAAATGATTGTTAGCATCAGTGATATAACCTCAGTTGCCACTTCATCCAAATACTCTGCAGAAAGGGGTGATAACTTCTGAGAATATGAGTTGGGAGAGACCATCTTGTTTAGGATATTCCCCAGTAATCAGAAATCACAGCAAGTTTACCAATGAGCAAGATAGACAGTGTGACACAGGTAGTGCCACTAGCTTCACTAGTACATTCACAGAATCACAGAATCAGTTGGGTTGGAAAAGACCTCTGAGACCATCGAGTCCAACCTATGACCAAACAGCACCTTGTCAACTAGACCATGGCACTAAGTGCCACAACCAGTCTTCCCTTAAACACCTCCAGGGACAGTGACTCCACCATCTCCCTGGGCAGTCCATTCCAACGTTTAATCACCCTTTCTGTGAAGAAATTCCTCCTAATGTCCAACCTAAACTTCCCCTGGCGCAGCTTAAAATTATGTCCTCTCATCCTGTTGCTAGTTCCCTGAGAGAAGAGGTCAACACCCTCCTGGCTGCAACCTCCTTTCAGGTAGTTATAGAGAGCGAAAAGGCTCCCCCGAACCTCCTCTTCTCCAGGCTAAACAACCTGAGCTCCCTCAGGTGCTCCTCATAGGACTTACCCTCTATACCTTTCACCAGCTTTGTTTCCCTTCTCTGGATTTGTTGCCCTTCTCTGGATACAGAATTCACTTCATTGAGAGGGTTGTCACTGGAACAGACTCCTCAGGGAAGTGATCAGGGCACCAAGACTGTCAGAATTCAAGGAGCATATGGATGATAACCTTAGTAATATGATTTAGTTTTAGGCAATCCTGCATTGGACTTGATAATGCTTACAGATCCCTCCAAACTTGAGATATTCTATGATTCTGTGATTCAGGAGGGACATTCCCAGAGGTCTACACATCCACATAACAGCAAAGGCCATTTCAGAGTTTTGAGTTTTATTAAGTAATTCAATGTTTATAGGCATTTGAATTCTCCAGTTCATTATTAACCCTTCCCCAGGAAACATCTGCAATTAAGAATATCAAACACTATGTGGGAAATTGTTGCATTTTGAAACCTCCACAAGAAGTGGTTGTGCTTTTCAGAGAAGCTCTTATAGCACTGTGCTTAGTAGTTAGTGCTGGCTATTATATTACACAAAAGCCGATGCCAGATAAGGGAGTTTGTTCAGAGCACATGTGCTGTCAGGGGCAGCCTCTGGCTGACTCCCTGTCTGTGCAAGCACTCCAAAAGAGGGAGCCCTGCTGTATAGAGTCATAGAAAGGCTTGGTTTGGAATGGACCTGTAAGACCATTTATTTCCAACCTATTTGGATTTGACTGTCCAGCACTATGAAGCACTAGTCCCTTGGTATGTCATTTGTTCTTACCATCTCCTTCTGGAGTGCTTTGAACTTTTTCCATCCCAAGCTGGTCCACTTCCAGTTTCGGCAGTGGGTGCAAGTGATTAGCTGCAGCACTGTTTTGGAGTGGACATCACTCTGCTGGTCAGAGTGTGCCTCCATGGCCATAGTACCAGTGTATGTTGTGCTCCTATACTAGCTCACTAAAGACTTGGCCAATCTGGAGCTAGTCTGTGGATTTTTACTATGTTGCTGATTGCTCCTAAAAATACTATAGCATCACCTCTAAAACATGCCTGTTTTATCCTCAATCTCTCTCTGATGGTCTCTCCAGCCCACCCACAGTCTGCTTTCTTTGCTAGGACAGGATTTGAAAGTCATGTGGAGCAATACTCTTTCCTTCCACAAAGCAAAGAACAAAGCCTACCTTCTTTTGGTTAGTGAAAGGAGAGGAAGTGTGAGATTTCCATCTAGTTACCTACCCAGCTGGAGCCTGGAGCTGCCACATAAGATCTCCCCTCTAAGGAGAGCAGCTAACTCGGGGGAGTGTCCCCTTCACAGGTTACTCCTCTACCAAAACTGTCAAACTGCAAGAGGTCAAAATGCAAAATCTCCTCCTATTGCTCGTATAGACTCATCTGTTTCTGCAGTCACCTGAAATAACTGATCTCACCTCACTTCAGCCATCTAGTATCTGGATATAAACTAGGTATCTAGGATCCTACTATAGTTAGAGGACAGACATGGGCACCTCACAGTCATGATTCATCTCACCCAAGGTGTATGTTTAAAATATATGGAATCATACTCTGGAAGTGCCTATTACTCTTCATTAACCATAAAGAGACCCTAGGTAAGTAGCTGCAGAATCCCCATTTAGTGGGGAATAATATTCCCCATCAGTATCAAAAGTTTTATGAATTCAACTTTGCAAAATATTATGGCAGGATTAGATACAACTGTGACCACCTTGTATTATCCAAAAGATGCACTGAGCTGGTGCATAGGGAAGGAAGGATGGAGATTCTTGCCCAGTTAGTCTCCCTGCCCTAGTATGAATGTACATGACATACAGGCTGATGCAAAATGACATCTATGTGTTTGATTCCCCAAAACCTGTCCTCTAAACAAAAATTATCCTGATAAATACAGATGGTCATGTTTGGAAATTCCCAGTGCTACCTAAGACTTCAGAGAAGCCTTTCCATTCTCCCAGCATTGGTAATAGTGTCAGAATCCTGTGTTCACTTTAAAGTATTTAAATTAAAGAAAGAAAAGCTCAGTTTGAGATACTGCCAGAACAGACCAACAAAAATAATCAGATTTAAGCCATGTATAATGGGAAAACCGAAAGGTGGGGAAGATATGCATGCATGTTTACATTTGTCTGTGTTACCAGGCAAACATGCCATATTAATAACAAGATTAACCTAGGATTTTTTAGAATACTTCCAGTCAAGTTAGACCTTCATCATCAGAAGACTGGAAAGGATTGCTATTAAATTTTCATTAACTTTTCTTTTCCCAGACTGGGCAATTTAGAGAGATTAATAATTCCCTCTAGATCTCATTGAGCTCTTGCTGAGGGTCTATGCACACATATGTTCATGAGTCATAATAAACATGGCAAGTAACTAAGTTCCTGTGCAAGAATGTGGCTGTGTTTTACATGTTATTTAAGCACTTATGACACATACTAGGAAATTAGTACTTTTTCCCTGTTTTTATGCTATTTCCTTGTCTTATTCTTGATTCTTGCCTGAATCAAGAGTACTAGGCAAGCCTATTTTAAGACATAGTAATAGGCAGGAAAGTTTAATCTAACAAGTGATATGTGTGTTGCACTCTATAGTGTTCTGTGGTTTACTTCATGGACTTGATTAACTTTAGAGCAAGAAAGGATTGTTTACTAAGTAAGTAAAAGATCACATAAGGAGAGGATTATGAAGTACCTTTTGATTTACTCACAGAATGAACCTGTGAATGAGTTTGCTGGTCAGTACTTCATTTGCTTCAAGAATTTATTTCTGAAGAACTTACAATTATTACATCAGTTGCACTGTAACTAATGCCGCATATACCATTTTCTCGGCTTTTTCTTGACAGTTCTTCACCAACTTAAGAAGTTAAAAGCAGAAAGTAGCCTGGTAGAAGAAATTGGATCATGGGCTTTAGGAAATAACTTTGATCTGAGTTAGTGAAAGTGACTAGCTCCATGAAATTTTGTAGTTGCAGGCGTTACCATTTTCTCTGATATTGTTGTCATGGCCACAATGGGCTAAGGCCATCAGCAAGACAAGATTTCTAAGTAGAGATAATACTTGGGTTAGTCTTTTCTGATTCTTTGAAATGTTGCAGTTTATTGAGACCAGTGTTACAAGCTCTTGCTACGATCACAGTGTATATCCAGTGAGACACAAGCAGTCAATTATTAAAGATTCAAAACTGGACTCTCAAATTTCCTAGGATTTGCACACATGAATCACTGAGCTGATGAAAAAAGAGAAAAGAGGCAGAAGAAAGACAAATTAACACTTGTATATGCTGGTGTTTACAGAAGTCAAGATGAATGTGTGAAGTAATCTTGTTAACATCCTGGATCTGACTTAATATTTCAGTTATTAGTGCAAAAGGGAGGAGCTTCAGTTGAGGACAACCCACTCACCCATGTTCCCTAGGAGGAAAGTCTTGACTGCTACTTCATTTCTGCACCCTGAATATTCACATAACATAAACATCATTTCACAAATATCAGGTATACTTCTTGCGACAGCTTATTAGAGTCTGCTCCCAAAAATCACAGACCAAACCATACCATGTTTGGCTCCCTCAGGCCAACATAATCTTCCATCGCTATCCTGCTTGGCTGGGCAACCTCCAAGACACCACCAATTTTCTCAGTTACAAGACTGTTTCCTCAGTTGTGACAGAGCTCTGGCATTAGGTTAGTGACTTTGAACTGAAAAACTGCACAAAAATAATAAAGATTATATGTTTGGTGCTATGCAATGTTTTTGTGCCCAGTCTTACTCAGTGGGTGATAGTTTGGAAATGCAATAATTCGTTACCACTCAGCCAGAAAGCCCTGGAGCAGAAGTATTCAGCAGTACAGGTGCAGTTAATATTATAGGGGACTGCCAAAATGAATAAACATAGTGATGCTATAGCCCCATGGGCTGATCTGATCCCATGTTTGGTCTCTAAGAATGCCTCCAGGCCATACCTGATACATCTAGTTTAAGAAACCTGCTCGGGCTTAGAAATGTACAAATGCTTGTACAAGGGCAACAAAAATCATTTGAATTTAAGCCACCAAAAAGTAGTTTATTCGTTGTGATTCTACGAAAAAAATCGAACAATATCAAATTGAGAGGCTAATTAGCCGACCAGGGGATGGAACCCAGCCCTTCCATGAGGGACTTAAATGGCTGCTGGGAGTGCCAGCAAGCTGGAGAGGGACGTGTCATGGCAGTTAGCAGCAGCATGGCATGGCAGTTAGCGAGGCAGTTCCTGCAGGCAGGGCAAGCAGGAGGGGCACAGCCACCTCCCAGCTCTCTTGGGTGAGCTTTTTTTTTCTTTTTCTTTTTCTGTTTTTTTTTTTTTTTCCTTATAACTCAACTTAAGCCAGCAATGGTTTCCAAAAAAGCAAAAGCTGTTGCTGCGGCTGTTATCACAAGGGGTGTGTTCACACAGACGGAACCCCCCAAGAAGGACACCAAGATGGACGCAGCTGTTGAGGTCTCTGCGCAGAGTGTTTGAGCCTGGCTTTAGTACTAGAGGACAGTGTGAGCGGCGTCTGCGTATGATGAGCAGGTGAATGATTTGCTGTGCCTGGTGGCAGAGCTCAAGGAAGAGGTAGAGAGACTAAGAAGCATTAGGGAAAGTGAAAGGGAAATTGACTGGTGGAGTCACACCCTTTCGCCCCCAAAAGAAGTCCAGCTGGAGACAGTGAAGACCTGCTCCTTCTGCCATCAGATAGTTGCAGCAAATCAAGTAGATGGGGGAGAATGGAAACAGGTCCCTGACCGGAGAGGTAAAAGAATCCCCTCCCAATCCCCACCATCTCCCCGGGTGCCCTTAAAGAACAGATATGAGGCCCTGGACCCAGAAAATCAGGTAGAGGACAGTCAAGAGGAAGATCTGTCTGGAGGATCTCCCGGTTGCACCCCGTCTACTGGATGGATTAAAACCACGGCTATAAAGAAAAAAAGAAGGGTAATTGTAGTTGGTGACTCCCTTCTGAGGGGAACTGAAGGCCCTATATGTTGACCAGACCCATCCCACAGGGAGGTCTGCTGCCTTCCCGGGGCCTGGGTAAGTGATGTTAGTAGAAGACTCCCTGAGCTAATTCAACCCTCAGATTATTATCCACTGTTGGTAGTTGTCCTGGTTAGAACGGCTGGGACCAATTCATCACTGGATGGGTGTAACCCAAAACTGTGTATTCTATAGCCTTCCATGCCATTTCCCAGAAACTGTTGTCAGTAGAGGCCTATGTTCCTGTCCTCATACCCTTTTATGGAAATCCCCGCTTTGATACCCTTTTATGGGATTCCCCCCTCTGAGGGAGGGACTGAGCATCCTCATGCCCTTTTATGGAATTCCCCACTCTGAGGGAGGGACTGAGAACTCCCGCCTGAACTGGAGAATATATAAACTGGGAGTTTCGGAACCTTTCCACCACTCGTGGGATCCAGAGGAAGACTGCAGACCACCGCTCTCAACCAGACTGAGACCACCACCCTCAACTGGACTGCAATCACCACTTTCTGACCAGACTGCAACAGCTCTCCCACCATCAGGTTTTTCCCCTCTCCCTTTACTTTGGACTTGGGGAGGGGGCCAAGGTACACCACTTTTGTTCATACGCCAGGGTGCTGGGTTATACATTTGGTTTTTTGCGGGTTAAAACCAATTGTCTGTCTGTATAATTGTACTTATTGCATTATTTTAATAAATTGTTATTCTGACTTATAAATCTCTCTTTTGAATTGAGTTCATTTCCCCTGCTGGTTAACTTTTAAACCAGCACAGTAGTCCAGGCTGGCAGTGATGACATTAATGGAAGAAGTACCAGGGTGATTAGAAAGGACTTCAAGGCACTGGGTCAATTAGTTGATGGGACAGGAACACAGGTGGTGTTTGCCTCAGTTCCTGCAGTAGCAGGGATGAATGAGAAGAGAAGTAGGAAAACCCATCTTACCAATAGGTGGCTAAAGGATTGGTGCCACCAGCGGAATTTTGTTTTTTTTGACCATGGGGCAAATTCCATGGTACCTAGTCTCTTCAAATCAGATGGGCTTCATCTGTCTAGGAAGGGCAAAAGGACTCTAGCCCATAAGTTGATCAGGAGGGCTTTAAACTAGGTTTGAAGGGGGAAGAGATTGAAACCGGGCTCTCCAGAAAGGAGCCTAAGGGTGGAAAGCCCGAGTTAAGAGTAAAATCAGCAGCCCAGCTGAAGTGTGTACACCAATGCATGCAGCATAGGTAAAAAACAAGAGAAGCTGGAAGCCATCATGCAGCAGGAAAGCTATGATGTAGTTGCCATCACAGAAACGTGGTGGGATGACTCGCATGACTGGAGTGCTACCATGGGTGGCTACAGGCTCTTCAGAGGGGATAGGCAAGGTAGGAGAGGTAGAGGGGTGGCTCTATATGTTAGAGGGTCTCTTAACTGTGTAGAACTTGAAATCAGTAACAATAAGGTTGAGTGCCTGTGGATCAGAATCAGGGGAAGGCCAATAAGTCTGATACCCTGGTGGGAATCTGTTATAGACCACCCAACCAGAATGATGAGGGTGACGAATTATTCTACAAGCAGCTGGCAGACATCTCAAAATCACCAGCCCTTGTTCTTGTGAGTGACTTTAACCCACCGGATGTCTACTGGGAACTCCATACAGTGGAGAAGAGACAATCTAGGAGATTCCTAGAGTGTATAGAGGATAATTTCCTGCTCCAGCTGGTAAATGAGCCTACCATGGATGGGGCCCCACTAGACCTTCTGTTCACAAACAGAGAGGGGCTGGTGGGAGATGTGGTGGTCGGAGGCTGTCTGGGGCACAGTGACCATGAAATAACAGAGTTTTCAATACTCAGGGATGCAAGGAGGGCCGTCAATAAAACCTCCACGCTAGACTTCCGGAGGGCAGATTTCAGCCTATTCAGAAGACTAGTTCAGAATGTACCCTGGGAAACAACCCTTGAAAACAAAGGGGTCCAGGAGGAATGGACATGCTTCAAGAAGGAAGTCTTCAAAGCACAGGAGCAGGCTGTCCCAGTCTGCCAAAAGACAAGCTGACAGGGAAGACCACCGGTCTGGCTGAACAGGGAGATTTGGAAGGAAATTAGGGGAGAAAAGAGAGCTTACCAACTGTGGGAAAAAGGGCTGACTACTCAGGAAGAGTTTAGGAATATAGTTAGGTCATGTAGAAAGAAAATTAGAAAGACGAAGGCACAACTTGAACTTAGTTTCGCCACTTCTGTGAAGGATAACAAAAAGTCCTTCTACAGACACATCAATAGCAACAGGAGGGGCAAGGAAAACCTCCATTCTTTACTGGACATGGGTGGGAATATAGTTATCAAAGATGAGGAAAAGGCTCAGGTATTTAACACCTTCTTTACCTCAGTTTTCAACAGTAAGACAGGTTGTCCTGAGGACAGTTGGCTTCTGGAGCTTGTAGACATAGCTAAGTAGCTGAATAACCCCCCTGTAATCCAGGAGGAAACAGTTAGCGATCTGCTGGGGAACCTGGATCCCCACAAGTCTGTGGGACCAGATGGGATCCACCCAAGGGTGATGAGGGAGCTGGCAGAAGAGCTCGCCAAGCCGCTCTCCATCATCTACCAACAGTCCTGGTTCACTGGGGAAGTCCCAGATGATTGGAAGTTGGCAAATGTCATGCCAATCCACAAAAAGGGCTGGAAGGAAGACCTGGGAAACTACAGGCCTGTCAGCCTGACCTCAGTGCCTGGCAAGGTTATGGAGCAGATCATCCTAAGTGCGATCACACAACACCTACAGGATGGACAAGGGATCAGACCCAGCCAGCACGGGTTTAGGAGGGGCAGGTCCTGTCTGACCAACCTGATCTCCTTTTAGGATCAGGTGACCCATCTGGTGGATGAGGGGAAGGCTGTGGATGTGGTCTACCTGGACTTCAGCAAAGCCTTTGACACCGTCTCCCACGGCGTTCTCCTGAAAAAACTGGCAGCCCATGGCTTGGACAGGGGCACTCTCTGCTGGGCTAGGAACTGACTGATGGGCAGTCCCAGAGAGTGCTGGTGAATGGTGCTGCATCCAGTTGGCACCCAGTCACTAGTGGTGTCCCCCAGGGATCAGTGTTGGGCCCAGTTCTATTTAATATCTTTACTGATGATTTAGATGAGGGGACTGAGTCCACCATCAGCAAATTTGCAGATGACACCGAGTTGGGGGGGGAGTGTTGATCTGCTGGAAGGCAGGAGGGCTCTGCAGAGGGACCTGGACAAGCTGGAGAGTTGGGCTGATTCCAACAGGATGAGGTTCAACAAGGCCAAGTGCCGGGTCCTCCACTTTGGCCACAACAACCCCACGCAGCGCTACAGGCTGGGGACAGAGTGGCTGGAGAGCAGCCAGGCAGAAAGGGACAGGAAGCTGAACATGAGCCAGCAGTGTGCCCAGGTGGCCAAGAAGGCCAATGGCATCCTGGCCTGTATCAGGAACAGTGTGACCAACAGGTCCAGGGCAGTGATTCTTCCCCTGTACTCAGCGCTGGTGAGGCCACACCCCAAGTGCTGTGTCCAGTTCTGGTCCCCTCAGTTCAGGAAGGATATTGAGGTGCTGGAGCAGGTCCAGAGAAGAGCAACGAGGCTGGTGAAGGGACTTGAGCACAAGTCCTGTGAGGAGAGGCTGAGGGAACTGGGGTTGTTCAGCCTGGAGAAGAGGAGGCTCAGGGGAGAGCTCATCACCCTCTACAACTACCTGAAAGGAGGTTGTAGCCTGGTGGGGGTTGGTGTGTTTTTCCAGGCAACTATCAGCAAGACAAGAGGGCATGGTCTTAAGCTGTGCTAGGGGAGGTTTAGGTTAGATATTAGGAAGAAATTCTTTACAGAGAGGGTAATCAGGCAATGGAATGGGCTGCCTAGGGAATTGGTGGATTCTCTGTCCCTGGAGGTTTTTAAGATGAGATTGGATGCGGCACTTAGTAACCATGGCGGTGTTGAATCAAGGGTTGAACTTGATGATCTCAGAGGTCCCTTCCAACCCAGCTGATTCTATGATTCTATGATCTGTTGATATAGTCACAAAACCTGTAACATTAGTTGGGTCACTGAGTCATCACTCCCCAGACCTCCTCTACCATTGCCTCCTCTCTCGTCAGCCAAACTAGCAGAGGGGAGGACCTGGAGATGGGCTGGCATTCTGTTTCCCACCCTCCTAGTCAACACCATTCTACCTTGCTACAGCCAAGCAGAGCAGGACTTGCCTGCAGGTTATTGAAGTGTGGCAATTAGAAGAGTGCATGCTGGACTTTTCATTATGGAAGAGTCTTTCAGAGCTCAAATGTTCTTCTGGGGTTAAATTTTTGGGACATCTTTTCAAGAATGAAGGAGATTGGCCCTTTCTCAGGAAGAGATAGATCTGGTAATGTGCTATTCTGAGTTCAAGGTTTGTTTTGATCAACTTTGGGGCACTGAGCTAGATGGTAGATTGTTGGCATCAATCTGCCTACCCCTATGAGAAACTGCATAATATGGTTCCATTTGGATGTAATTTACCTTAATTAAAATATTCCATCTTGATCTAAGGGGATAAGGAGTCCACTGTAGCCCTTGGCAAACAGTTGGGTTAATCAGTTAGCCACTCAATGAATCATATTCACATGAATTTAATTTTAATTTGTCTGGCTTCAAATTCCAAATGTTGAATTGTATTATACTTTTACCTGGATTGACCAAAAATCTATTTATGAAAATATTATTCATCATGTTGATTCTTACAGAGATGAAATCATAACTTTATCTCAAAAAAGTTAGAGTACCTAAACTTTTTCACTTAAAAGAAACACATTGATTTTTTTCTAGCTCTTCTTTAAAGACAAACCAGTTCAATGCCCTCTTTCCACTATATTTTCCAAACCCAAATCCATTATGCTCAACATGGTTTCACTAATGACAGACACAGAGGTAAGGTAACAAATACAATGTGCTCATGACTTGAGCTTTTTTCTTTTAAGCTTCAACAGACTTTGCTAATCCCTTCTGTGAAAAACCATGAGTTCATAATTCCCAGCTCCTAGAAAAGGATCCTAACCATCTTTTATGTGATCGAGTTTCTTTCAAGAAAGAGTCATACGGAAGGTAGGGAGGATCGTTTATAATTACCTTGTATTTGTATCATATTTCTGCAGTTTAACTAGTAGCAGGGCTAGTCAAAGGACTCTGGCCCTATGACCTTAGCCTACAATGCATTTTATGTTAATTGTTAAATGAAGTAGGTATGGGAGCCTAAATCTCTTCCCTGAGAGGTACCCTTGTAGACTCATGGTCACTTTTGTTCTGTGTCTCTACTGATGGAGATAGCCCTCAGTTACCGGGAGCTGGATGCTCTTTGGTCTATGTTCCTAATGTAAAAATCATTTTGATGTTACTGTTCAAGAAAATTATTGTTTGTAGTGTTTTTTTTTATGTGTGTGCAAATACCAAAGTGAGTGAAATGAAAAAAAAAAGGGAGATATGTGACTGCTAAATTGGGCTAAGAGTGAAAACCAGAAGTAACCCACTGTGATTAGCTTTGGTAGCTGCAGGCACTTGAAAATATCTCCTAGACATATAGCAACTGAATTTTGCTTATCATTTATTGAAGCAAAAGAATACTACTTAGCAGGTCAAGTAACAAGATTTTGACAGAGTCCTCAGGAAATTGTAGAGGCACTGAAACTTTGCCATTCCTAAATGATTAGGGATTAGAGAAAAATTATCTCCTTTTCCTTGGTGGACGCTGTAAATGTAAGGTAATGTCAATTCTCTAAAGCCACGCACAAATCCTCGTGCAGATCTGGATCAACAGATACTGGAATTCTCCCAAACACAGGGGGAAACAGCAGGCGTTCACAGGGTGCTGTTTTTTTGCATGCTCAGGCTGATCCTTGCCTGCTGTTTTCATCAAACACCTCAGGTGCACTAGCAGGGGTTTCAGCTGGATTTGACCTTTGCATCTTTCTGTGATCTGCCTGAGAGGTGAGTCTCCCAGCAGAGGACATACACAATACAGGGCAAAATACTGCACAAATTACACTGATCATAATTTTTTCCATCCCAGAGCACAGGCATTACCACTTTTTCCATTTCCCAGATGCTGTGTGGTTTTACGTTTATTGAAAAATGGATTTTATGTTCACTTTGAATAGTCCTTTTCCAAAGGAAAGATTCAGCTTCATTTTGTCTCTGTCAGAGCTGTAGCCTTAGATGGACAAATAAGCAGAGCAATAATACTGAAGCACAGACCTCTAAGAAATCTGTTTTAACAATAAGTATCCTGAAGCCAGACTAAAAAAACAAAGCATGTTTGCCACATAACAAACCTCAAAAGAGTGTGTAAACCCAGTGTATTTCACTAAAACTGTGTTGTGTGGTAAGTATAGAAAGGTTTTGAACTTTTTTAATTATGAAAGTCAATTCCAATCTGACTTTGCAACAGTGATAATGCAGAGATATAAAATTCCTAATAAAAAAGCTTTGCACCATTCTATACCAGTACATTTATTCTGGAGTTATTAAAAACAAAAAAAAGGAATTTAAAAAAATTGCAAGAGCTAGTTAGCATTTACAGCAGCTGACAATAAGACACGTCCCAGGTATGTTCCAAGTCTAGAGCAAAATATTAATATCTCAGCAAACTACATAAAAATGCTTTATAGAACTAAATGTCTCACTTCCAAGAGCTTGTCTCAGGGCTAAGAATGAGAGCTGTGTGTCCCATCCTAAAAATCCAGACCCAGAGGCAAAAAGGTCTTTTTTCTCATCTAAAAAGTCATAAAATATCAAACTGCTTTTGAATGCTGACTTACTCCATGACAGAACTTTAAAAAAGAAAACAAAACTGTTATGGAAGTGAGATTGATGGAAAATTAATATATGAAGTAAAAAACCTTTCATAATGTACCAAGAGGACTATTTTAGGCTATCTATTTGAATGGTCATAATGTTTTGTTTGTGGTGGATTACAGGAGAGATTTTAGTGTGCAGATTGGTTTCTCATATGGCTGTGCAATTAATCACATAATTACCTCCTTTATGTGACATTCATGTACTAAAATGCTGTTGTCCCTCTGCTAAGCATCACCTAATTTCTAGGTCATATGAATCAGCTTCTCTTTAGAGGGGAAACAAGTAGCATGCTCCCTGTTCAACTCCTCCAATCACACATGTAATAGTGTCATACATTTCTCCAGATTAATTGCCACCCTCTCAGAACAGAGGTGGGCATGAGCAAGTCACAGTCAAGCTGGTGTTCCATGAGTTCAGCTCACGGCAGCTCCTGGCTTCAGGCGGTGCCTCTACCTCTGTAAATAATCCTGCTGTATTTTTGCAACCGGACTTGCCTTTCTCGTATTGGCCTTTTTAGCCACCAACGCGCTTGCAAGAAAAGTGGGTAGAGCCCTTCCCAAATCTTCATTCGCGAAGCCTAGCCATGATGATTAGCAAGTGTAAGAAAACTAGTTACCTTGCCTTTTTGATCCCTTACTTTCCCACCCACCCACTACCACCACCAAACAGGCAGAGCGATTGCCTGCTGCTCGCCCTCAGTACTCTGTGAAAGCCCTTGTGATAGTGCCATCTAGTGCCACCTGCCTCAAAAATACACCTACAACCCCCCTCGCCCCTTCCACAGAGAATCCGAAAAATCCCTGAACGCGCTCGTTACTGCATCAGGCAAACTATGATGACAATTTGTACCCATGGAGCACAAAGATAAATGACTGAATCAATATTTTGTTCGGGTTTCCCCACAGATGACCTCTTCCTAGTCCTAGATCTCCTTCCATTCTGTCCATCAGTTCTTACCCTCATCCGGAGCAATTATTCCTGGGTCTCAGCAATTTGGTATCATACACTAAGAACAAAAGAGTACCTAATTATTCTATTTATCCTATTTATGAAGCTTAATATGTTAAAAATATCCATTTTCAGATGTAAGCGCTGTATAGGCTGTATTACATACATATACATATAGTGTACCTATTATTAGAATGGCTATGAATATCAGACATTTGTATTGAATATTGAAATATCGCATTTTTACATACAGAAAGTACTGATTATTGTGCCAAAACCTCTTTCACAGTGCCACTAAGAAAAAGTCTTGGTAATCTCTGGCACTGGATAATTATGGTCATTGGCTGAGCACAGTCACTGGACAACCTCTGTCAGTCACCTCAGTAAGTGATCCAGCATAAGCTGTAGCACAGGCAGGACAGATGCTCTAGGCACCGAAGATTAATTAGGTACATTATATGCCAAATATTTTCAGTTTCTGTGGGTCTATGAAAATACCAATCCTATAAGGAGTAATTGCTGAGAATGATTAGCATTTTGTTAAAAAAAAATAAAAGAAGAAAGAAAAAAAGGAATATGTTGCAAACATTAAACTAAACGCTTTCCTACAACTAGTTGGCCAGCTTTCATGTCTTTGACCACAAGATGCTGGCTTGCCTATGGAGGACGGTAGGACTATCAGGAAGTGTATCAAATGGATTAATTAGTCTTTGAGAGGCCTAACATGCTTTTTGGAATATTACCTTCTGTTCAGAGGACTCTTTTTATATGGCACATCTAGAGAGTTTATGTTACCCTTTATGTTAGATCTATCTTCAAAGTCAGATGTGGAGCAAACATCAGTACCATTTTTTAAATTTTATTTATTTGATTTCTATGTCATGTCTCATTTTCAGCAATCTCAGAGAGTACAGATTCTTTATATAACAGCATTCATTAGGATTGCACATCTGCACCATTCTATATGTCACCCGAAGTCTACTATCTGCAGACACAGTACTAATAGAAATGTGTATGATTAAAGTTTTCCAGCACTTTTTAACATCAAGAATTTTTTCTGGTTGCTTATCCCTACCAAATTATTTCTACAAGGTGTTTATCTAATTGTATGTTTTTTGGAATGTTGGCAAAAAAGATGGAACAATAAAAAAATAAAGATTTTTTTAGTAGTATATATTATTATAAATTATACTGGAAGATGGAATCTGCTTCCTTTTGTTATGGCATTCCTTTGTGATCCTAAGCAAGCAGTTGGGTTAGTTTTATCCTCTAGTTAAAGAGATTTTTTTTCTTTCTCTTCTTATATTAATTCCCTAACTGAAAATGCATGATAATTCTAGTTCTCCCTCTCTCAAGCTCAACATAAAAGTCGAGTCATTTATTCTGGTTACTGTGGACATGATGGGGTTAGAGTAAGCATCACATTTGGCGTGCTACACAGTAGATATGGCTATCCCCATACACATAGAAAGCTAGAATGAACTAGTCCTCAGTCAGCATTGTCTGTCTAATGTACAACACTCTATGGAAAAAAGACTTTATAATTGTGCATATAAAAACATATAATGTATATGCATATGCATATGAGAGAAATGAAAACTGACTTAGTTGTACCATGATGAAAAATTGGTTCTCTGTGCCCATTGTGGTGGTACTACACACAGGGGCTGTATCTGCAGGATCTGCCTGTTTCCCAGGCCATAGTTTCTGGGCTGAGAGCACTTCAGACTAATTAAATATTTTCCTGGTGAGTGGTGGAACCCATTTAAATGAATGAGAAAGAAAGTGTTTAATAAACATTCAAGGAGCAAACACTGTCTGGTATTTTTTTGAAAAGAATTGGCACTGGGAAATTAAGAATAAAAGATGTTTATATTGAAACAAAAGTGGTTTGATGCCTTGGAATCATGCATTGGAAGTTTTTCTAAGATATTAAAAGAAGATCATAGGGAGTCTGCATAACCACACACGTTCTTTTAGCATAGTCTCAGGAAAACTTGCAGGGCCACTAAGCAAAAGATGACTGGCAGGAGCTTTCACAACTTAAAAAGAACAAAATGCTCCTTGTTAAATTCTGAAACATTTAAATAAAAATGCCTACATGAAAAGATAACTTTGACATTTACCTCTTGAATTCCTGAAATATGGAATGAATCTGGTTTTCAGGTTAACCCTTTCTTTTTCAATATCTATCTTGCACTGGGTCATGGTGAAACCATAACAGTTAATAATTGAAATGTGATTATATCTCTCCGGTGTAAAGTTTGTTTTGCACTGTAGTGTGCATGGGTCCTCCTTGAGAAGTGCAGCCTTAATACTTGGAACAAATATTTTTATGTCTATCTCAGAATTCTCGAAGAGAATTTAGTGAAGAAAGCTCTCAGAAATGGCAACACATGAATCATAGAATGGTTAGGTACGGAAGTGACCTCTGAAGATCATCTGGTCCACGCCATCTGCTCAAGCTAGGCCACATACCTCCAAGGATGGAGATTTCAAAGTCTCTCTGGGAACCTGTGCCAGTGACTGATCACTCCCACAGTAAGGAAGGGTTCAGTGTGATTAGGTGAAAGTTCATGTGTTTTAATTTGTGTTCACTGCCCCTTTTACTGTCACTGTCCCCTTAATTCCCTCCCTTCAGATATTTATACACACTGAAAAGATCCCCCCAAGCCTCCTCTTCTGCAAACTAAACAGTCCCAGCACTCTCAGCCTTTCCTCACAGAAGAGAGATTCTGGTCCTTACATCTTTATGGACCCTCACTGAACTGTTTCCAACATGTCCACGTCCCTCTTGTCCTGTGGACACAGCACTGCAAATGAAGTCTCACCAGGGCTGAGTAGAGGGGAAGGGTCACCTCCCTCGACCTGCTGGCAACTGCCTTTCTAGTGCAGTCCAGGATACCAGAGGTCTTGTTTTGCCACAAGAGAGCATTGAAAGCTCATGCGCAGCTTATTGTCCACCAGGACCCCAAGGTCATAGAATCATAGAATCAACTGGGTTGGAAGGGACCTCTGAGATCATCAAGTTCAACCCTTGATTCAACACCGCCATGGTTACTAAGTGCCGCATCCAATCTCATCTTAAAAACCTCCAGGGACAGAGAATCCACCAATTCCCCAGGCAGCCCATTCCATTGCCTGATTACCCTCTCTGTAAAGAATTTCTTCCTAATATCTAACCTAAACCTCCCCTAGCACAGCTTAAGACCATGCCCTCTTGTCTTGCTGATAGTTGCCTGGAAAAACACACCAACCCCCACCAGGCTACAACCTCCTTTCAGGTAGTTGTAGAGGGTGATGAGCTCTCCCCTGAGCCTCCTCTTCTCCAGGCTGAACAACCCCAGTTCCCTCAGCCTCTCCTCACAGGACTTGTGCTCAAGTCCCTTCACCAGCCTCGTTGCTCTTCTCTGGACCTGCTCCAGCACCTCAATATCCTTCCTGAACTGAGGGGACCAGAACTGGACACAGCACTTGGGGTGTGGCCTCACCAGCGCTGAGTACAGGGGAAGAATCACTGCCCTGGACCTGTTGGTCACACTGTTCCTGATACAGGCCAGGATGCCATTGGCCTTCTTGGCCACCTGGGCACACTGCTGGCTCATGTTCAGCTTCCTGTCCCTTTCTGCCTGGCTGCTCTCCAGCCACTCTGTCCCCAGCCTGTAGCGCTGCGTGGGGTTGTTGTGGCCAAAGTGGAGGACCCGGCACTTGGCCTTGTTGAACCTCATCCTGTTGGAATCAGCCCAACTCTCCAGCTTGTCCAGGTCCCTCTGCAGAGCCCTCCTGCCTTCCAGCAGATCAACACTCCCCCCCAACTCGGTGTCATCTGCAAATTTGCTGATGGTGGACTCAGTCCCCTCATCTAAATCATCAGTAAAGATATTAAATAGAACTGGGCCCAACACTGATCCCTGGGGGACACCACTAGTGACCGGGTGCCAACTGGATGCAGCACCATTCACCAGCACTCTCTGGGACTGCCCATCAGTCAGTTCCTAGCCCAGCAGAGAGTGCCCCTGTCCAAGCCATGGGCTGCCAGTTTTTTCAGGAGAACGCCGTGGGAGACGGTGTCAAAGGCTTTGCTGAAGTCCAGGTAGACCACATCCACAGCCTTCCCCTCATCCACCAGATGGGTCACCTGATCCTAAAAGGAGATCAGGTTGGTCAGACAGGACCTGCCCCTCCTAAACCCGTGCTGGCTGGGTCTGATCCCTTGTCCATCCTGTAGGTGTTGTGTGATCGCACTTAGGATGATCTGCTCCATAACCTTGCCAGGCACTGAGGTCAGGCTGACAGGCCTGTAGTTTCCTGGGTCCTCCTTCTTGAAGCATGGTCCTTCTTGCCAAAGCTGCTTTTCATCCAGCTGAGCCTCCGGTGCACGGAATTGTTCCTACCTAGATGTTTCCAGTTCCCCTTGTTGAAGTTCCCATCAGCCCATATCTCAAGCCTGTCAACATCCCTCTGAATGACAGTATAACCCTCTCATGTATCAGCCATTCCCCAAAAATAAGACATTTGGGTATTAGAAAATATTGAGTATTTTCCACTGTAAATTAGTAGGAACCTGACAGCTTGAAAGTGTCCAAATATTGACAAAAGATGACTTGAAAGAGCAATTAATTGTTTCCCTGTCAAAGGCACCATCTACTCTTCAGCTTCTTTTTCTTTGCTTTGAACCATCTGCAGTACAAGACTTTTGTTTGGTCTCTGTTGCATTTTCAGATCTTACCCCCTTCTGATTTTAGAAATCTAGAAAATAAGAACTGTGGCTCAGGAAAAAAAATTAGTTTCCAAAAAATTTTTTCATTCTTCACTGGAATAAAGCCAGGATATTTCCACATTCTTCATCAAGAAAAGCAAAGAAAACAAAACCACAGAGAGATAACCCACTGTGACATTGTGAATAAAATATTCACCTGATCCATAGGAGATCATGTGTCAGTTCCCATTTCTGACTGACTCAGGGCTGACACTTCTCTTCCCCATCAAGTGCCCTAGTGCACAGGTTACAGCTTTAGTTTCATTACTGCAAGCAATAAATAATGAAAAACAGCTTCAAAAGGAGGGACTGAGAAGATTAGCTACTCCTCATCGATCCAAAACAATGGGGGATTTACATATAATTCTTCAACACCTTCAGGACATTTCCTTAGCATTTTCCTGTAAGTCTAACTCTCTTTTATTCTTCTCCTCAACTTTTGCCCTGCAGCTACACGGAGTTTGCAATGACAGTTTGCTTAAAATGATACGTTTACATGAAAAGATAAAGGTTTGTCAAACCTCCATTTTCCAGTATAAACTGTTCCCTGAAGAAAACCCTTATCATCACCCTTTTGACTTTTCCTGCTATAATTTTGGTTCTGTTGTGGTTTTGGGTATTTTTGGTTTTTTTGTGGTAGACAGCAGGGCCCCATCTTAGGCTCTGTTCTTTTCTACATAAATGACTTGGATGCAGGACTGGAAGGGATATTAAGCAAGTTTGCAGATGACACAAAACTGGGAGGAGCTGTTGACTCCCTCGAAGGCAGGGAGGCCCTGCAGAGAGACCTCGACAAACTAGAGGACTGGCAATCACCAAGCATATGAAGTGATTGATTCTGCACCTGGGATGGGGCAGCCCTGGATGTTCATACAGACTAGGGAATAAGATGCTGGAAAGCAGTGCCACAGAAAGGGACCTGGGGGTCCTGGTCGATGGCAAGTTGAATCTGAGTCAGCAGTGCCCTGGCAGTCAGGAGGGCCAGTCGTGTCCTTGGGGGCATCAGGCAAAGCATCACCAGCCGATCAAGGGAGGGGATTGTCCTACTCTGCTCTGCACTGGTGTGGCCTCACCTTGAATATTGTGTGCAGTTTTGGGCACTGCAATATAAGAAAAATATTAAGCTATTAGACAGTGTCCAAAGGAGGGCAGTGAAGATGGTGAAGGGCCTTGATGGGAAGCTGTATGAGGAGCAGCTGAGGGCATTTGATCTGTTCAGCCTGGAGGAAACTGAGGGGAGACCTCACTGCAGTTACAACTTCCCCGTGAGGGGAAGAGGAGGGGCAGGCACTGATCTCTTCTCTGTGGTGACCAGTGACAGGACCCGAGGGAATGGCCTGAAGTTGTGTCAAGGGAGGTTTAGGCTGGGTATTAGAGAAAGGTTCTTCACCCAGAGGATACTAGAACAGGCTCCCCAGGGAAGTGGTCACAGCCTGCCTGAGTTCAAGAAGCGTTTGGACCATACTCTCAGTCACATGGTGTGACTCTTGGGGATGGTCCTGTGCATGGTTGAGTTGGACTCAATAATCCTTATGGGTCATTTCCAACTCAGCATGTTCTGTGATTCTGTGAAATAAGAAAAAAACGAATATATTCACACAAAAATTTTAAATTAAAGAATATTATTTAAATGAAAGCAAACTAAGAGATTTGTTTTCAATTCTGAAGAAAAAGAATACATAACAGATTACTTGGAATTTGTAATTTTGTCAAATTTGGCCTTAACAGCTCTATTTTGATCAAGATAGGTGCAAACATAATTAGATCTATGGAGTCCTGGGCAAAGCCACAACTGCTGTTATGTATATTCTGTTCTTTTGGACCTGTAATTCTCTGCTAATTATATCTGTGAATCAATAAGGTGCAAAGCAATATATAATGTTACTTCAAGGAAGTCAGAATCACTGAAGCATATTGCCTGAGTTGGGGAGTCCTAACAGTTGCTTCTAGCTTTTGTCTTGCTTCTATGGTTACCTGTTGCAAGTACTGCAATGTGCTAACTATAGAGAATGGAAGAGCAAACTAAACTTTAGCAGATATGCTAAATATATTTCCATTAATTATCTACAAAGCTAGTTCTTCTTGCCAGACCTATGAAGTGTTAAGCTTTTACACTACTTTCCCAGGGCAACGTACTGCATCTATCAGCTTCTCCAGCTCTGATGCCACTCAAGTTTTCTTCCATAAGTTTTTTGAGAGAAGCCAGAATTTTGAAATTACTGCCAAGTTTACTTTTACAGATTTCTCATATTTACCTTCAGGATTGTACTGCAATTGTAGGAAAAAGCAAAAGTGAGACAATGAAAGTCATAAGACTATCAAGTACAAATCACTTGTTTTCTTCAGTATAAACCATTTTTTGAAACAAAAATCTCTCCTGGAGAATTAGGTATTCACCGGAAGAGGCAGGTGCATTCACATGTGCACACCACATTCACGTGGGTAAACTCCTAAAAGAGACTCTTTTGCATTATAATTTCAGAATAAATAAAAAAATAAGAGAATAGGAGGATGCCAATTTTCAGACCAAAATTCCAAAGACAGAATGAAATTCATTAGAATATGAAAGATCTGTGGCATAATAATCGACATTCCATAACAGGTCAAAATATAGTTAATATAAGAAAATAACTGTGAAGTAATAATAGAAAAGATTATTCCATTTATATCAACAGCCTCTTTGGGACAGAGAGACAGGTATAACCCTTAACTGCTTTGTTTAATCTTTTTATAAATGAGGAGCATAAGGTTTTCTCTATTTGTAATTTTCATAATGTTCCCGAGCGTTCCCTATAGCTGGTTTTATAAAATGTAAATACAAATTCTCACTGATAACATTGCATTACACACTTCTTTCTAAAATTTGGTGGCGTGAAAAGATATTGCTAATCAATTATTATACTAGACAAGACTCAAATCTAAGGCTGAAAAACTATGTCCAGTACTGAATAGTCATAGAGTGTTAAACTCTGTCTAGTTTATGAGGAAAAAATACACACACTGTGACAAGGTAGACAGATAAAATAATGGTGAAATTGGGGCAAGATGACACCTGGTGATGGGTCCCTCAATAAGAATTTCTGTGGACACTTAAATGGATCCTGGAGAAGGGAGTAAGACAGTTAAATATATTTTTGTTCATGTGAATGTCAATTTACTTTTGTGATATTATCCTAAAGGCACAGAAGTAAATCAGAGGAGACTGCTGGAGGAAATAAACAGAAGATAAATCAGTGGGGACAATGCTGTTTGGTTCCAACTAAAAGGATAAGATTCATGCTTCAGTGGGTTTTTCAGCAGCAGCTGAAATAAGCCTTCCAAAGAAAGGCGCACACAAGTTGCAGCAAGACCCTATCTCTCCCAAGCTAGAGACTGGAAATTGAAAGTCCAAAAGGAGTATTATAAATTACAATACAGATACGACCCATGTCGATGGTGTCTTTATTTTGAGTATTAACCCTTTTCTCTACCTGTTCTATGGTTCTGGATAACTAGTGTCTTGAAAAAGTTGTTTTTAATTTCCTTAATCAACTATTGTTGCAGTCTCAACAATCTCTTCAATTCACCCTCTATGCCTTTTAACCGATCATAATGATGCATATAGGAAGGAACTGTGAGCTTTTACAAAACCCTATCCCTTGAAGATAGAGGTCAGTTTTTTCTGATGGTTTTCTGATGGTTTATTTCTGAGAAAGTATGATGTATCAAAACAAACCTAAGTCATGAACTTCAGTGTATAAAAAAGAACACATTAACCAGATGTACATTCCTAGTGAGGACTAATTATGTTTCTGTTAAAATCAAATAGAAATTTTGCCATAGCACTTTGTGAGCTCTTGTCTATGAGATGTTTTTTTCTTATACGTTACTAAAGACCTTAGGGATCATTGTCATATGATTGATGTTATAAGTAATTTACACTGTGTGTGAAATTATGAAATGGGAATAGTCTTAAGATGACAAAGTATGCCAGAATTCAGAGTTAATCATTTATATGTTCTTGGATAAACTCAATTGCTTGAAGAAATGAAGCTGAGGCAAAAAATAGCAGGCAAAAATAGCTTCATCTATGCAATGGAAACCTTGTTTTAGTCTTCATGATGAATGTAAGTGAAGTTAGAGCAAGTTTTATAGTTTTCTATTGGCTTTCAGTTACAGATGAGTCAAATATCAATACTTGCATGTTTTAGTTCACTGCATTATGTAAAACTAATGCTTTTCTTCTGCCTCATGAAAGCAAAATTATTCTTTCTGAAGATGGCAGTGTTGAAAATGTTTTTCTTCATTTTACAAAGTTCATTCAAAATGAAAACGAATGAAAGGATGGAAATGTGTTAGCATGGTAAAAAATATTCTGGTTTAATGAGAAAGCACTCAAATACAAGTTAATAATTGCAAAATTGGCAGCACTTTTGATATATCAGAATAAGATGACAAAAATTATGCAAAGTGCATTATCTTGCATTTGGGATTATCTTAGGTACAGATATCTTCTGTAGAGACATGACACAGAAGTCCTAAAACAGTCGTCCATGAGCCACTTTGGATCTAGAGTCATCATGTTTTAACTTTGCTTTTAGACTGAGAGAATTGGTCTGTCAAATATCCTGATGATAGATATTGCGTTCAACCTGACTTTTTAGAAATGACTTCTAGTGGAAATAGCAACTCAGAGAATTTATCTAGAGCGGAAAGCAGTTCTAAGCTTATTATGCAAAAACTGCAGTGGAACAGGTAGTTGGTGTAATTTAAAGAACATTTTTAATCCTTCAAGGTTGAAAGGAAGAAGATTTCATTTAAGTCCTTTCTTCATAAAACAGTTCAGCTTTCATTAAAAGTTAAGATTATGTCACAATCAGAAGTGAAGATACCTCAAAGTAAAAGTCACCATGTCTTTAATATGCAGTTCATTAATCTATCTGTTATGAGAGGAGCTGGTGTAGTTGCCTGCAGGTTAAAGATTCCCAACCATTATGGCAGACACAACTTGAGTCCTCTAATGCCCAGTGTCCTCTCCTGCTGTGGGATGGTTTTGCCTTCTCTGTAACTACTGCAGGTGCACAGCCCGGACTGCCAGCTGGAGCAGGCACCGTGGACAGTGCTGAGGCTGTGGAGCAGATGTGCTTCTGTCAGCTAAGTCCCATTGCCCACTGAGAAATCTGGAGATGTGCATGAGTATCTGAGGAGCTGAAAGTTGGATCTTCCTGCTTTTGGGGGCATTCCCTTCATGGAACAGTTTCCAGTGTTGGCATGTTCTCAGTACCTTATGTAGTTGCCATGAGCCTAAGGACTGCCCTTTGGGTGTGATTCATAGGGCTGTGGTTTAAGCTCCATTGGAACTAGATTTTCTGGTATATTTGAACAGGCACATGACAAAAATAAAATGCCCATGCCAACTTGCATTAAAGTCAACAGGGCTTTTGGTTTTCTGAGCACCTAGAATCTCAAAGAGCACTGTCAGAGGACAGGCAGCTATATCTCCTTTGAGTTCCACTATTCCTTCCACAATAATCTAACAGACGACAGCCTCCACTAGTCTTTTGCCTTAGGAGTCTACATAACACTTCCTGATACATGGAGAAAGTAGTTATTATACAATGTGAGTATCTGCCACTGGGATAAATCTATAATTAGGATATCCACTTCTGGACATTTTCCAAATACGTCTAAACAGTTATGCCAATTACTGGCATAATTGTAAATGAATCAGAATAAGCATCAGCAAATGAATCAAACTGGAAGTTGTAGAGTTTGCCTTGCTAATTATATTCCTCATAAAATAGCTGACACGAAATGTCTGCTACCTGCTGACTGGGGAATGCAGGGAATTTTTAATGCTAATTTTGAACACTATTAATAAATAGGATATTAAAAGGGAAAAATATAAATAGCTTCAAAGAGTGATCAGGAGTTGTCATTTTAACATATAAATTGTTCCCATTTCACTAGATTTGGAAACCAGTCGTTGGTTGGTACACCTTTGTAGTATGTTAGCAGAAAGTACAGATGCTTTTCTCCTTAGTTCAATCTCTCTGAATCCAGTTCCAAACAGCTTTTTCTTTTAAGCTTCCAGGCTCGAAAATAAGCACATTTTGGTGGGACAGACTGAAGAAATATAAATTCAGGCCTTTGTTAGCAATTTCTTTATGCCCAGTTAAAATAAGCAGATTCTTGAGGTCTCTATCATTTTACTGTCTTTCCCTCCTTAGAGTATTTGATGCTTTTTATTGATTCTGCAATCATACAAATAAGTCTTTTAAGCAGTTATTTGCCATGGAGTTTTATTGCTATCATTTACCACAAAACTCACAAGAAACATGCAATATTAACATCTAATAATATCAGATTCATGTCATACGCATCAGAATAACCTTCATTTTGCAATTGACCCTTTCAATGAGGCTAATACTTGACTAAAGTAATGAGCTGTTCCTTCTCCCCCGCTGCCAGCTGGTTCAGTCCCACACGAGGTGACAGCAAAGGCTGATGAGGGGGAAGCAGCAGAGAGGAAAGAGAGACTAAAGCTCCTGCTGTCTCTTCGTTGGCATTGCTTGCTTAGCTGTGCAGCTCAGCAGCAGAAGTGGTGCCTTACAGATGCCTCTTCAATCAACTATGAAAGTGTTGGTGCATCCTCTCCATTCCTAGGAGTCAGGAAAATCAGCACATCTGTACCCCCTTACTACCAAACTTGAAGTTCAAATAAGACACTTGTTAGCAACCATAAGGAGTGTGAGGCTTATCATCTCTTTTGTCTTCTGTAATTTGCTTCTTCTCAAAAGATCTGAGATTACAGCATGCACAAAGTAAGAGCAGAAGTAGAAGCAGCCAAATCTCTATGGATGGCTCCAAAATTTTGCTGGTTCAGAGCAGAGAAAAGCAAAGTCTGAAAAAATCTGGATAAAAGACAGTTCACAGTCCAGTTTGATCACTGTAATTATTCAGAAATTAATCTGGCCAATGACTCTTTCCACTGTAAAGCTTTGAAAATAGAGAGGGGATAGAATAATAAAAAGGTTCAGAAAGTTAAAGAAGAAAAAGATGCTCAAATGAACTTATCTTGCTTACTAATGATGCATGAAAAGTTAAACAGAATTACATTTGGTTCTTACCTTCCATGGGCTGTCTCAAGATGGCTCACAAACACTGAAAATACAGAGATGATTGTTATTATTTGTTACCTGTTTAGGATCATGAGCACATAATAGCACTTTTCACCTAGAGCTGTGATCACATATTGGCATCTCTGTGATAGTGTGAAATTTTTCTTGAAGAGTTTGCTGTGCAATCAGACAATTTAGAGTCAAAACCTAGCACCTGTAAATCCTGTTAGATCTCTCAGGTATACTTTCCTACAAGACCTGTCCAATAAAACAAGTAAGTCTCCCCCCTTTTTACATTTTATGCATCCGGTTTTTTCGTCTTTAAATTGAAAACTGGCTCTAGCCTACTAACAGAATTTCAGAAACACCCACGCTCTGCAATATCACGCTTCAGAGAGTAAAATATCTCTAATAAAAGGTTCTCATTTTTGTTTATTTTCTTGCATTTCTGAGGAAACCAAGCTCTGCTCAGAGAAAGCAGCACATAAAGCATTTTGAGCAAAAAATGACATATCTCAAAACCCCTTGTCCTTTTTTGCATATCTGTTTTGCACATTTTTATAAAGGGATATATATGCATAGCTCCATCACCTTGATATGGACATAGTATCTGTGCTTTAGTGGAGCTTCTCCCTGCTCTGTGATCCTGCCTCCGATTTTCTCATACTGGAGAGCTGTGCTTTGAGAGTAAGTTGCAAGGCAGGAGAAGAAAGAATCTACATAGACATTAGGAGCTAGTGTCCTAAAAAAAAAAGGGAAAAAAAGAGGAAATGGAACTCAAACTCAGATAGAAGAGGCTGTGAAATAGTTTTGGACAGTATCTTGGACCACAGAATCAGTGGTATAGTTCTTGTTCTAGTTGCAGTACATCCTGGATTTCACTGCTTTTATATTCCTGACCAGAGTGAAAGAGTGAAAATGCTGTTCAGGAATAAAATCATGACTACGTGAATATTCTCCTGCATTCTGTCGTATAAACTATAACCTCCTGCTGCTTAAAAGCTTTCACTCAACATTCTGAATAAAATTAAGGAAGTTAAATGCTACAGACAAACTGTTCTGCTGCAGATGATTTGAAACATGATGAAGGTGTGTAGCCAAGGTGGTATTTACGGAGTACCATTTGCCTTTTGTTAATAATGATAATGTGGGAGTGGCTGTCCATCATGATGTGGTGCCTGTTGTGTGTTAAGTATTGTGTTCCTCGGGCAACAGCATTTGAAAACACCAAAAAGGAGTTTGTAATTTATACTTCTGGCTATCAAAAGTCAAGGAAATTTCATGTTCCTCTACTGAAAGTATCAGAAGAAAACAAAATAAATAGGAAAAAAAAAGGTAGAAATTATAGGTCTAAAGAAAAATTGCTTGAGTGAAGCATGAGGCGCAACAGAGAAGTTTCCATGGGATAAATTGAAGATAGTAGAGAGGCTTGTGAAGAAAAGAAAAAGCTGTTAAGACGGAAAATTTTTGAGTGGTAAAGGCTGAGATGAGTGGGAGTAGGGTGTGGGCAGAACCTAAAATAGACAACAATGGAGAGAAAGAAGTATGAGAAAGAGACCTGAAGAGGAATGCAAAGTGAGAGTGTCATTGAATGGAAAAGGGACTGTGTGAAGGACTCAGTGAAGGAAAGTGTGCAAACTGAGAACAAAGGAATGAAACATTGGGGTTTCTGGAAAGAGAATATAAAAAGTGGCAGATGGAGTAGAAAATAAACAGGGGAAAACAAGTGTGAATGCTGGCTTGGAAGAATTCTGTTAGGATGAGTGGTTGGGGAGATGGAGTATTTCTGAAGGGATAATTTTCAGGAAATAGAAATTCTGAGATAAGGAAGCGAAGTAGGAATATTGAAGAAATAAATCATCTCCAGCTGCTTCTTCCACTTCTAATCCTTTCTTCCTGCCATTTAGCATTATTTCCAGTTAAAGATCCTTTCACCAAAACTTCTCTTATGCTTCCTTCCTTCTTTTTAGACAATCAACAATCTTTTATCTTCCCACCAGCCCTCTCCCTTGGCTCCTGTCAGCTGAGGGGGAGAGAGTTTGTCTGTCCCTTACAAGTAGTCCTCTGTTAAGATGCAAAATACTGCATCTCTTCTTCGTACTGCCTCATGGAAAGTGACAATATAACCTCATCAGTAGAGGTTCTCATATCATAGAATCATAGAATGGTTTGGGTTGGAAGGGACCTTAAAGATCATGTACTTCCAACCCCCTTCCATCGGCAGGGACATCTTTCACTAGACCAAGTTGCTCAAAGCCCCATCCAGCCTGGCCTTGAACACTTCCAGCGATGGGGCATCCACAACTTCTCTGGGCAACCTATTCCAGTGCCTCACCACCCTCACAAGGAAGAATTATTTCCTATTTCTAATCTAACCCTAACCACTGTCAATGTGAAGCTATTCCCCACTGTCCTGTCACTCCTGGACATTGTCCAAAGTTCCTCTCCAGCTTTCTTGTAGGCCTCTTCAGGTACTGAAAGGCTGCTGTAAGGTCTCCCTGGTGCCTTCTCTTCTCCAGACTGAACAACCCCAACTCTCTCAACCTTTTCTCGTAGGAGAGGTACTCCATCCCTCTAATCATCTTTTTGTCTCTCCTCTGGACTTACTCCAACCGGTCAGTATCCTTCCTATGCTGGAAGGCCCCCTGAGGTGTCTCGCCAGAGCAGAGTAGAGGTGCAGAACTACCTCCCTCGACCTGCTGGCCCCGCTGCTTTTGGTGCAGCCCAGGATGCGCTTGGGTTTCTGGACTGCAAACACATATTGCCAGGTCATGTCCAATCTCTCATCCATGAGAAACTCCAAGATTTTCTTGTCAGGGCTGCTTTCAATCCATTATTCCCCAACCTGCATTGATAGCAGGTGTTGCCCCAGTGTGCTCTGCCATGAACACCACCTGGCATTGTGGAGAAAGAAGACAAGCCATGACCATCTTCTTCCTTGCCAGCTGTTCAGACAAGAAGTTCCAGGGTTTCCAGTTCTGCATTTCTCTGCAAAGGACTGGGAGCTTTTGCCTGGGACAGGGAAGATAAAGGCCAAAAAATTGTCTACACATCAATTTTGCAGAGGGAATAAGATGCAGGGTAGCTCCTTCCTTGCTTAGGCAGTGTTCCAGTGGGATGTGAAGTGAAATGAGGTAAAGGCCTATTAGAATCCTAGTTCCCAGAACTAAGCTCCACAAGCACCACACAAGGAAGAGAAGCACAAACATAAGTAGACATGACTGCTATGCAGGGTGACAAAGCAATGAGTGAAAAAAATTATTATAATAGTAGTAGCTGGGAGGGAGGGAATAAGGGATACAAACTTGGACAAAGGGAAAAAAGGAAAATAAAGGACCTCCCTTTGCAATGCTTGCCATACAGAAGCCTCCTGTTCCCTGTGGCTTTGGCCTCTTCTCTTCCATGCTCCCTTCCCACTGTCTACCCATCAGATCTCAACACTACTCACAATAAATGATGAAAATAAGCAGCCAGAGATCTCGGCACAGCAACTTGTAGTACTGCTACCTTCCAGAGCTTCCTCTGTAACACTCTTAATCCCAGAGAGACTCCATACAAAGAGCAAAGCAACAACTGGATTACAATAAGCATCATTCACTTTAGTCTGCGCACAGCTACAGTGCAGAAAGCTGAAGTAAGAGCTTTGACAGCGGAAGAGCACTTTCTCTTGTACTGTCACGGCATTCCTGATGGAGAAAAAACCTTGTATCTTCCCCTCCTGGTTCCTATAGCTTTTTCCTGTGGTCCTAGAGCCTTCACATCATATAAAATGTGAGCTGCAATGCAAAGGATTTGTCCCATTTGCCATTTCATTTTATTGACATCTTCTGCTTAAGGATGGTGACACCAAATCTTTTGCTTCACTTTTACATAACTATGGTTAACATTTAGAGCTAAAAATAAAGATAGCATGTATACGCTGATAGTAAGGGAACAGAGATTACAGTTTTTTACTCTACATTAACAAGGAGAGAGCATTTTACTCAATGTTTTTTAAATATAGTAGTTACAGAGTCAGGCTGGTAGAAACAATAACACCGTAGGTTTTTACTTTTAACTCTTCATTTCAGTCAGTGACAGTAAATTATTAATGGCTTCAGCTCAACTGGACACTTCATGTAATGTTTCTGAAAGATGTGGAAAGAGAAGAAAAAAGGAAAGAAAAGAACGGGGATGCAACAGAGACTGCAGACAACTGAGAGTATTTTTAAATTTAGATTCCTTACCACAGCCTAAATTCCACTAGCATGAGACTTGGAAGGACACATATGCTATTCTTTAAGGAACTAAAGCAGTTGGCTGGCCTCCTAGCTCTTGAACAAAGTGTTCAAGGTTCACATGGCAACACTGTGCTGCATATAACAAATCTGTTTAATCTAAATTATTTTTCTAGTGGAAAAATGGAAGGAGTAATGATTAAGAAGCATCTGTGAAGGATCTGCTATACCTTGGGTTTTTTATCAAAATCTGTCTTCATAGCTTGATTCATATGTCATCTGGAGTTACTGGAAGAAACAATAGCATGGAAGTACTGTACATAAAAAGTACAATTTCTGAAGATTAAGTCTAGCTTCCTGTTTTACTGCCTTGTATATGAATGAAGAGTTTACAGAAAAGGTGTGAAGAAAGCTGTTTGAGTTCATTTTATTCACAACAAACTGATTCAAAATACTGACCTATCTTTTCTTTTCTTAATCACTTTCCTGTTGGATTGCAAGTGCGTATTGAAAAGGAGAATGCAGAGTTCCTTTAATGAAATTTTGGTGTAAAAATCTGAGTTAAAAATGTGGAGAGTAGGGGAAAAAAAAGCAGAGTGGAAGATAGACTAAGGGAGGAGTAATATTATTTATAGAGACAAAAACAGGTGACACCAGATGCACTTGAAGCTATCCATGATGTATCGTACCAAGAAAACCACAGAAATGAGTTACAGACAGAGAAAAGTTCCCATTCACTCTTTAGGTTAAGGAATTGTGGTCCTCATGTCTGAATGACTACAAAACAGACTGACATAAGGGTTCATGGACATATGTGTGTATGTATGTTATCTAGAGGGGTACAATGGATTAGTAAAGTAAGAAAAATTGCCAGAAACTATATATTTACAAGAACTATATAGATGAAAGGTTTTGTGATTAGATGAGTAGACTTTACGCACTGCATTCAAAACTCTCCAGTACTCAAGTTTTATCATATTCTTGTAGACAAAAAAATCTGTAAATGTCAAATATAAAGACTGAATGAGGAAAACATGAATTGTCCTGAATTTTTCATCCGAAACCTAACTTTAATCCTTAAAATCACTTTCATGAACTCTTTATGAAGCATGGTATTTCCATTTCTTTGCATTGCAGGTCAATAGAGTTTGTAGGGAGAGCCAATCTACAGAGACAAAACTGAAAGTCTGAATTTATTTGTGGTTTTCTTTTTCTTTTAACTGTTTTACAACTAGACCTACTGTAGATACAAGTATCCTGTTTCTAAAGACTCGACATTTATCTTTGATTTCTTTCTTAAAGAGAAAAAAATTAAATAAAAGATATATTATTAGAAATTTGTATGTATTTGAGAAGACAAGCTATTCCCAGCACTACTGAAAAAGAAGAGCAGCAGAACTTTTGTAAGACTTAGACAGGCCTACAGTAACCTGGCTGAAGCACTCTTGATGGGAGATTGTCTTTATGTCTCGCCCTCCTTTGCCTAGAGCAGATAGCTTTATTGATACTTTATGGTTTTCCTCCTTCATTAAAAAGGAAAAACTTAAAAAAACACACAAGTGTTTTCTCTGGCCAGCCAAGTTCTGGATGCCTCATAATGCATGCTGGTCACTGAAGTATTTCAAGTACTACTTTAAGTAAAACCCTCCAATTATAAAAAAAGCATGATAACCATACATTTAGGAACATATGTTTTATCTGGCTTCATCTATTTTAAGCAGAACAAAGGCAACTGAAAAGTTTCAAGGAAGATTTTATATGGAGACACTAACAGGGTGTTTTGGTTTTGGCTTTTTTTCGTAAGAACCCTGTGATTTAAGGTTGAAAATGAAAAAAAATATCTTGTTGAAAAATGAGATTTCAGCACCCATAGCCTTAGAATGATTGCCAGGAGACCTCTTCCATTTATGCCAACTCTGTCAGCGGTTTGTTGTACAGTCTGAAATTAAGAGAGATAAAGTTTCTATAAACAAATGATTTGCAGTAGGCCAAATGAGATTGAAACAGACAAACTTGCAGACCTCTCAAATCTTTCAGCCACTGAGTAACTGTTCCACTTTTGTCTGTCTGTAAGTTAACACACAAGCTGATCCAACTTAATATACTACCTGATCCATCTGAGTTCTGCCTCTAGTAAACACAATCATGCTTGTGCACTCCTGGGAGACACTTTAGCACTCATTCAGCAGGGGTACCGAAATATGCCAGGTTTTGTGTTCACATGTGATTCTGGTCTGAGGAATTGCAGCCACATACTCAGAGCACTGCCGTTTATCAGAGCATGAGAGCTATAATTTCAGAACGCAGCCTTAGTGTGGCACAGATTCAAGCCTGCCTTCAATCCCACAGCTGTGCCCAGGCAGTTACAGTCAGCACCGTTCACTTTCCAGATAATTACTCTACATAATACACAAGATATTGTCCACTGTATGTCAGGGGAAAAGTCAATAAATAGCACAGATTTAATTTCACCATCCACTTTCACAAGTGGAAGAATAGGAGCAGAATGTAGGGAAAGCTTGAGAGACTTTGAATCATTTTATTGTTTAGATTGAGATGAGCAAGCGCTTGCTCAAAATATAGAATGATTGACCTTCAAGGTCAGCAGAATTGGTGGTAGTGTACAGCATGACTACTTGCCAAATAGTACAAAGAGAATGAATTAAATGCTGTCAATGTATTTTTCATCTTCAAACTCACCTTGTGGGCCTCATGGAGGAACAGAAATGATGCCACTGAGGACAAAATAGAACTGAACTAATAATATTTCCTGTCTTGCATTTGTTGCATCCATCTGCTCACACTTCCTGGATGACAGGTTCATCTCAGCAATGTTTAGTTGAAGATCCATCCAGACTGAAAAGCTCTGACCACCTATATTGTCAGCAGCAGACAGAAATTCTGAGTGTTTTGCAACAACTTTCATTTGTGAATGTGACTTTAGCAGCAACAAAAATTATCTGTTAGCCTTACATGAACTGTGTCTTGTCCTTTTTGCTCAACAGCAGGGAGAGAGGAGACTGTGTTCAAAGAGACTTAACTAGAGGAGAGCTCTCTCCCTTGTCCTCAAGGCTGTAGACTCTCACATAGCCTGGGTACGTTTTCTTGATGTCAGGTTAGTGTGGGAAAAAGCATTGACTTCTGCTTTAGAGAGAGATTATTCTCCCATTCTTCAATGAAATATTGCAATATCAACATTTTTAAGATTTTCCATTTTGCATTTAAACCAAGTTGTTAAGAAACGGTATTTCCTGAAGGTCGTATTCTATCCTAACCTCATGGGTTTTGACAAGACCACATGCTTTAAATCTGAGAAATATTTAGCAAAGCAGAAAGAAGTGGAGAGTCTGACACACAGACATACTTGAGTAATCAGATAAGGATTTTGTATTTTCTGATAAGCCCATGGAGACAACTGAACCAATTCTCATTCACTAATGTATATTTACATGTTTAAATAAAATTTAAGCACACTAAATGAGAGGTGGACTTTGCAACTCAGGCCCTCGCCTAACTTGTGAGAGAACAGGTAAGAATTTGACAATGTCTTTCACATGCCAATTGCATTCTTTGCTCACTGGATTACTGGTTATTAAACATAATTCCTACTGCTTTCGAAAAAAGCATATCCTGAAACATTTATATCTCATTTACATTACTTTATTAGTATTGGATTTGAGAAACTATCATTTTCCCACTACAGAGAAGCTCCCTGGGGACTAGAGTTACCTTTTATTACTCTTTTGGTTCATTTGCAGTCTAGTAGATGAAATGTGGCTCTGGAGTTGAGGAGAACTTTGCTCTGGCACTCTTATATTCTTTCCCCTCAGTCCTTACCTTTCCCCAAGAGAAATATAGAGACTTCCTTCCTTTACAAAGTCCATCAAGTGCTGCTGCTGGCAATCACTTCATGAAGGTCACTATTTTATTTAATCTACGTAACCCATTCTTTTTTCTGACTTGTTTTGATTTGTGCCACTGTTTGCCCAAACACAAATTTTTTGTGTGCTCCCAACCATTCATTCAGGGCCTCTTAATTCATTCAAAGACACTTGATTCCTATATTATATTATCAAGGAACTTTGTCTCACACTGTCAAAGAAATGTGATCACACCTCTAAAATTGCTTTTCAGAAACTAACCTCCGTGTTTATAGCAAATCAAAATAGAATGTAATCAACTCAGTTTGCTTTTGACAGATGTTTAAAGCAATTTTATGCTACATAGCTTTCTTGCAATGGGTTTCTGCAGTGCCAGGATACGTTATTTATAATTCAGGTTCACCAAATACAGGGTGGATTACTTGCCATTAGATAATCCTTTTCTATGCAACGTTATTCCTTTACTTTTAGCATTTGTGTTGTGAGTTTAATGCTTGTAAAACATGGTGCTCTGGCAGAAATGAAAGTTGAGTCTTCTGTTTATAAACTGGGAAAAGCACACAAACTTCCACTACTGCCTTAAGAATAACAAGACTACAGCTGCAAAACTAAAATATCCTTGAGAATATGCTTAGCTTTAAACAAGTAAGTTACCTCGTTGAAAGTCTTGAAATCAATTACATTAATTCTGCTCCAAGCAGTTGAACTGCTCTTTCACACTGATGCTCTACTGCCCACTCCTGGGCATAGGAAAGTAGTTCATCCTCAGAATCTTCTCAGCTCGTGATTTCCCTCCTGAGCATTTGAAGTTGACTCTGAGGCAAACAGTTGTCTCATCAAGACCCAGAGTCCATTCGAAAATCATGATCTGAATTCCTCCACTGACTGGTGAATTCCCCTTTTCTTCTTACTACTTGCCTTAAAATGAATTTCAATATTCCTGATCTTCATCAGACTACAAGTAACAAGAAAGGAAAGTACATAACATGCATACATCTAGTAATCACCCCAGCAAAATTGTTTTTCTTCTCAAGCTTAAAGGCCAAAGAATTAATCCTAAGCTGAGACCTCCCTTGAAGAAGGAACTTCTAAGAAATGCAACTTCGGTTATTATATGAAAAATCTTATTAAAATAAAATATCCTAAAAGGGAATGGAAACATGATTAGGGTCCTTAACATAGTATTTAAGTAATTTACTCCCCCAGATGAGAATAAGGGTTATTTAGAACAGATTCTGTAATGCACAAAGTATATTCTTTTATCCTCACCACTGGATTTGGCGACATCTCCTTCTTGTTAAAAGTGCTGGGGCTTTAGGCTTTAGACTTTAGTCCTTTGCATTATTTGTCCCTTTCCCCTTGGAGGCTTCAAACGGGTGCTGCCAATTATTGTTTTAGCAGTAACCACCATAGGATGATAAACTAACAAAATAGTTACTAAAAATGAAGCATAAAAAAATAAAACCATGACTGTATCAAAGTGAACATTTTCAGGCACATGACCAGTTCAGGTGTCACTGGTAGCAGCCTGTCCCTGTAATGCAGGGGAAGAAGAAATGTCATGAATTCAGGGAAGGCATAAACAGCCATAAACACCTTGATACTATTATTCTTGCTCCTACAGCTAGTTACACGCTTTGCAAATGCTGGGCTTTATAGATCTTCCCCAAAGTCTCACTGACTTGGGGACAGTGTGTCTATCCCAAGGATACATCACGTAATTTTTAGCTTGTTCTCTGTCTCTATTTGGGACCTTAATACATTTTTCCAAGGCAAAACCATGGTGGGGACAGCTTTCCCAAAGCAGTTTAGATGCAAACTAGTTGTTAATATGCTCTCATTTCTCAGGTTAGACATGTCCTCGGAGTCCCTTGGTGCCAACTCTATCTTTTCCCAGTCCTTTTCCCCCAGTTGAAAGGCATCCATGGAATTTTTTCTTCAGTGATTAAGGATTTAATAGAGATATTGGCAGTAGCTGGGAATTTAATTGTTTCTGATAGTATCAGCAGCAAGCATTCACATTTGGGAGAAGCACTTATCTGATTTGTATGGGACCTGTTTCCCTAAAAAAGCTCTGCAGTCCCAGCACTGCACAGAACTGGCATACACCACAAGCATGAATATGCAACAGCAGTATTATTCAAGAATCATAGTTAATGGTAATAACCTTTTCCCCCCAAAATTAATCAGAAAATATGTAAGTCAGCATATTTAAATAATGCATTGAAATCAGAGCACAGCATGAATAATATTTAAATTAAATCTGACAACATAAGAAACACAAAAAAGAGTATTCACAGTAATGGAAATAAGAAATTTTGAAAACTACATTTTCTGAAGGAGGAAATAATTAAAAGACCTACTTCAGTAAGATAATTTATGGGATGACCTTATCAGCAAATAAAAAGTCTAGTTAGACAAAATGAGACCTCCATGAATGAAATGAAATGAAATGAAGTGAAATGAAATGAAAAGGAGAATAAATGAAAGCAAGACAGATATACATCTACTGCTTTGCAGGAAGGCACAGAAACTAAAACAGGTAGGCTGTTCTCATGAAAGATATCCCATTTTTTGCAGCTGAAACCTCTGTGTCACTAAAAGCACTTTAAGGAGAAAAAAAAACCATTTAAAAATGTGTTTATAAACTTATACACATATCAAACCAAGAAGCTGGATAACAAGGATCTCAAGTTCACATTTCTAAATGGCAGAGCTCACAGTGGGAGGGTACATAAAAGCAAATGCCTGAAAAACACTCTTTTACCATGACAGTACCTTGCTTTGACTCAGAGATAAGGACTGTACTTAGGAGAAGGTATTTGTAGTTTTATATTTCTCTGCTGATATTGAAATATACTCAGGATACCTGGATTTCGTACACTGTGAGACAAATTCTAGACAGAACAGTAAATACAGTGGACAACAGCCTTGGTCAGTTCAGCTCCAACTTTAGTATCACCTACTGTCTTAAAAAGTCCAGTTGCCAGAGCCCTCCCGCTCTCTCTCCTGAGGTAATATAGCTAGTTACGTCTTGTATTTAACTGAATAGTATGGTCTTTGGGTAACAGTGCTATACCCTGTTGAATAAAAAGAATTCCTTACATTGTTGCCAGTTGATCAGGAGTATCTACTTCTAATTTAGTTGTAGGAGTTGCTCCTCAGCACTGTCAGAAGTGCTCCTCAGTGGTTTAGTGTGTTTCCTGATGCCCATGTACTTCTGGATCTGCACACAGGGAGCTTTCAGAAAGCCCTTTCTTATGTACACTTTCATACTGAAACTCCCAATCATCTGATTCACTACAAACGTGTCTTTTTGGCAGTTAGCAATCATTGTGAAGAGTGACTGATTCCTTCCATTCTGCTGTTCAGACTTACATAAATATTGAGATGTGACAGCAGGGATGAGGACGGTGTCACCACAGATTCACTCCGGCATGTGAAAGAGTGGTGTGGAAATAATAGTGGTTTTGCTCCAATATAGGCTGCACGATTAAACCAAGTGCTGATTGTAGACAAAGGCACTCTGAACTCGCAGATGGGAACAATGCCATCCTTGCAGATGGGCACGAGCATCCAGCACCAAGCAAAATTGCACTATCACTGAATATCTGCGTTGATGACTGGTCAGAAATGTCAAAAAAAACAGGTGCTGATCCTCGTCTTCTATACCCACAATACAAAAGAATGCACCACCAGTCATTAATTCAACACCCATCTGAGTTAATTTCCTGAAGTTCCTGGGAAAAATAAGGACATACTAGTAAGTAGGTTTAAAATAAGCTGAGTATTTTGAAATGCATTTCTACATTTAGAAAACTTAGAAAAGTTCTTTAAAATCTGATCTCATTGACATCTTGATTTCATGCAAACATGAGAATAATCTGCCAGGAAAACAGTAGTTCTCCTGAAGCCATTGTTCCTATTGCTCAATGTAGGATTCAGAATATTTTAAAGGGAACAGAGGCTACATATAACCAAATACAACACTGCTTCACTAGGGGACACTGAAGAAAGAAGAATATGTCAGAAAGAGAGTAATGAAAAGAAAGATAGGAATTAATGATGTTGCTCTTTAAGGAGATGGTCAAGATATCTGCAAAATCACAGATTTGCTTGACTGCATTCATTGTAATCATGGGGCAGCATAGCTCGGAGCTCTGTCTGAAGACTCTACATCTCTAGTTTAAATGCATTTCCAGTTTCTTTAGAAGACATAGGCAGCCCAGAGCTCATTTTTTACTTGAATCCCTCTTTGTTCCTACCTACTACATGAACATCTGCCTAATGAAAGTGGAAGGGACTCACATTAATACAAGCACTTTGGGAGAGGGATCATAATTGTTGGCTTCCTTCAAGTGAGAAAAGGATAAGAAGGAAGGTAGAAACTAAAAGTCTAAAAGGTATGAGGGAATAAAGAAAAATTGAAACATGGAAAAGTGGTGCATAGGAAAACCTTGAGAGGCTTTGAATCATTTCATTACATTGTACTACACAGGGGATTTTATGTTTAGATTGAGATGAGCAAGCGCTTGCTCAAAATATAGAATGATTGACCTTCAAGGTCAACAGAATCGGTGGTAGTGTACAGCATGACTACTTGCCAAATAGTACAAAGAGAATGAATTAAATGCTGTCAATGTATTTTTCATCTTCAAACTCACCTTGTGGGCCTCATGGAGGAACAGAAATGATGCCACTGAGGACAAAATAGAACTGAACTAATAATATTTCCTGTCTTGCATTTGCTGCCTCTATCTGTTCGCATTTCCTGGATGACAGGTTCATCTCATCATTGTTTAGCTGAAGATCCATCCAGACAGCATTAATGTGTGAATGTTGACTTTAGCAGCAGCAAAAATGAGCTCTGTTAGCCTTACATGAACTGTGTCTTGTCCTTTTTGCTCAACAGCAGGGAGAGAGGAGGCTGCGTTCAAAGAGACACTTAACTGGAAGAGGTCTCTCTCCCTTGTCCTCAAGGCTGTAGACTTTCACATAGCTTGAGCATGCTTTTTTTTTTACATCTTTTTACTGTGCCATTGTGAAAAAGGAGTCTTGTTTGCTTAGTTTTCCCTTTAGAGAGAGATTATTCCTCTGTTCTTCTAAAGATACTTTGCTTTGTGGAAGAAGGAAATGATATTCAGGAAAACTGAAAGTTAATGGACAAAAAAGAAAAAAAGGGAGGAATATAAGAAAGTGTGATCTTTTGTGAGAAAAAAAAAAGTAGTGGCTTTTACTCCACCTCATCCAGACTTTTAAGTCTCACATCATCTCAATCACTACCAGGTTTACTTTCTTCTGACTAGAGAAGAAAGTTGAAGATACCTGATTTGGCAGAGTAGAGGAAAAAAATAACCACTTGTGTTAGCTCTTAGTGTTTGTGGACAATGAGTATATCTGCCTCATTTTATAATTCAGATGGATAGAAACTTTAATAGTTAATATCCATCTTCATGGGTATTGTATGACATACTTTAGTTTACTCTGAGCTGATACTTCTATATTCTTTAGGTTTAAAGAAACATGTTGCCACTCTTACAGACTTCTTTCTTTCTTCTACCATGTTTATAATCATGGGCCCAACCCCTGCCTTTGCATTTTGGTATTTCTTTTATTCTAAGATGTTACAAAAGCTCTACACTACACAAAATTAATTACCATGGTTTCAGTGAATTCCTTACAAGTGTTCATGCTGACTTGTATTTAAAGCAGGAATAAATGCATGCTTTAGTTATTTTGGAAAGTCTTAGCCGTTTGAAAGCTTAATTCTTTACAGTATTCACAGATAGTAAGAGGAATTGCAGTCCATGTTCTTCTAGGCGTAAACAAGTCGTGGGGTATAAACTGTCAGTTCTTCTTGCAAGGAGATGCAAACAGTCTCAGGTCAGTCTCTTTGTACAGTGGTTTAACAGTTGTTTTCTGTTGGCAAAAAGTCCCTGCTTGCCCAGTTTTCTTATCAATGAAAAATCCCCCTGAGGCCAACAAACTTCTTGACAACTTGCCTAAGGCTTTGGATACAATACTTATAGAGAAAATGTGTTTGATTTGGGCACTGGATAAGACATTAACTGCTTTAGTGGAAATTTGAGATCTGGTGGCCTCTAATAATAATTATCTGAAAAGGATTTTTGTTGTATACAAAGAGAAAAAAATGGTTAATTAGTTTTTATCTAAATACTTTCAATTTTTATTTTTTTCAGTCAATAACCCAAACCAAGAAGCGTTTGATAAAACTGTAAGAAATATATAATTTAGAAAAAATCATAATCCATGAACAGGCAAATCATAAAAAGACAAAAATTGTGTTAAAGAAATTGAATCAACAGTGATATGGATGCTTTGGAAAATTGTCATTTGGAGGACAGCAGGATATACAGTTACCTGGCTCTCTTTTTGCTGCAATTAGTCTTTTCCTCCTGTATTTTGAAAAAATAAATGCTGTTAAGTTAGGTAATCAACCTTTATCACGTGCTCAATTGTTGAGTCTTTTTTACCTTTTTTCATGCAAGTGTACATTTTTATTAAACGGCATCAGTTACTATTGTAAAACAGCAGTTTTCAGTCAAATGTTTCTGGTAAGAATAGTTCTTTCATCTTGTTTCAGAATTTTGACTCTACCCACCCCACTTTAAACTCTGTCATCACAATTGCCAAGTGACAAAAGTTAGGAACCACGTCATGTTCCTGTGTTGAGAGACATGATTACATCTCTGTGGGTTTTATTCTTGTTAACTAACTCCAACTGTATCAGTTTAATTTTGGCGTGAACCACCTATCTTGATATTTCCTGTAGTCAGTAAAGAGTCATGGACATTCCTTGGGGAGATTCATTAAGTCTGTCTTGTATGCTTATTTTGGGCCATTTTTTTAAAAGTAATTTTTTTCCCTGCCATAATATGTTAAAGGAGGTTATATCAACTAACTTTTGCATGGTCTGTTTTTTAGATAGTTGAAGTTAGATGTGAACAGTTCAACTGTGAATGTGCAACAGATTGAACACTAACAGATTTTGAGTATGCATGTGCAAATGTCACAAAAATAGGAAGCGCACACACAATACTGAAAAAACCCCCAACTATTAATTTGAAGATTTTATAGAATAGGTTAACAAGCCTGAGCCAGAAAGGGAATAGAGACTTGCAGATCTGGAGACTCTTTTCTTAGTGAGTAATAGAGATGTTTTGATGAGCGTCTGCTTGAGTTCATCAGTATGCATGCTACAAAGGTTTTTCCTTAACTATAAGAATATTTATTTTCATCAAGGTGGCCCTTACTGAGTTTGTATCTGTCCTTCATACTGTTACAACAATTATGCCACAGGTGCAAGGGACAGCCACAAATCGAGAGACAGAATTCAGTCTGATAATGTATATGTTCAAATAAGAGATTGATTTATACAACAGGATCAGTAAGAACAACTAGGGAGAATATTTCTAGTATAACTCTATTTTCTGATTTAGGACCTCCTGCAAACTAGTTTTAAGACCCTTGAGTAGGTATCATCTGTGTCATTTTGGTCAGGAAAGATCTGCCTAATCTAAATTGCCATATTTCTAATGTGCACATCCTTAGAGAGTTTAATTGCCGCACTGAGAGTAATTTCCACAGAGAAGGAAAAACCTCATTAAAACTGTAGGTGGTTGAAAGTTTAGTGAGCAACGTATGTTACAGTGTTTCACAGGTAGCTTTCTACGCTTAATCAGGTGCACTGGGAATCTACTTAATTGTGCATCATCCCAGGCAACCAATTTGGCCTAAGGTAGTGAATGGTGTTGACTGCTGAGTAATGAGGATACTTCTGACAAACATTTCTGTTTAATAGATATTGTTCAGCAAGGTACAATAGCTTACATTGCGTTTAAGTATGTGACAAATGAGCACAATATTTTACACTTTCAATTTTCTGATACATAAGTAGACAAACAAAAAAGTAAAAATAAGTAATTAAGGTGGAATAAAATATTTTTATCTGTGTTTATACATTACCCTACTCATTTTGAGTAATTCACAGCTTTAAACTGCATCCCGGCCTGTAAGAGGCCATTGAAACATTATTTACTGCTGGATGCCAGCCATATCTGTCAGCACTCCAAAAATGTATAGCTGACTATGAGTCATAAAAAAAAGATTAATTAGTGAGGTAGTTAGAAGTTGTGTTGCTGATTCAGATATTTAGTATCTCCTTCACTAAGAAAATTTGCATATGTTCTGCCCTCTTATCATCTGTTAAAAGATTTGATTAGGAAACGAGCCTAAGAACATTGGATTCTAAGGGAAGACAGGGACACATGGGAAGGGCACAAGATGATGTTTGGCTGAAACCTCAGAACAATAGGAAACAGCCATTAATGCCGTCAAGAAAAAAGCTGAGAGAGTCAGCAAGGTTGACAGGATTGGTGCCTTTGGAAACAGAACAATAAGCATTATATTTAGAAGTTCAAAGGCCAACCATGAAAATACCTAATTGGTTTACACTCCTGATTTAAGCCTTGTTCCCTTATTCTGCATTTTATAGTTTTTATTCAAGTCACTGAGAATTTTGCCAGTGCTTCCAGTAGTAGAATTATGTATACTGAAAGTGCATTTTTAGATATTAAAAGAATTTACAACAGTATGAAAAACTGCATTCATATTACAGATTAATCAGGCATCACATATTGAAGGTGACATATATGTGCCAAACTACAGAGTTATAGAAAAAAATAATTCATAATAAGTCTTAGCTTTTTCACCTAGCTCTGTCCTCTAGCTCTCCCTTTGGTTTTAGTAGCCTAAATAAATGTTCAATCCTACTGTAACATCCTATGTCCTAGGGAATGCCTGTGCAGCTTTTGAAGGTTAGCCACCTTTTTCAAGGCAAATATGGAATTCCTGAAAAAAGTCTCTTATTTCTCTTTAAGCACACATAGGAAGTCAGCAAAATTCTGCCCTAACCTGTTTTTTGTGAACATGTGATTCCCATTACTGACTGTTACAGACCCGCACTCTGAGTTGGTTAGTTAGCTCTAGGATACCTATGCAGTTAAAGGAAAAAAAAAGTAGGCCCTTTTAGGTTTCTTTCCTGTTTCCTTTATGTCTGTTTGCCTTTTAATTCTCAAACAAATGTAGTCATCTGCTTCTGTGTGACTTAAATCCTGCTTCAAAACTGCCTGTTTCCCTTACCGAAATGAGCTAGGTTGACCAGATCAGATTTAACTATTTGCATTTGTCAGATGAATCTCACCCCATGACCCTAAATTTCTAGTGAAGCTACAGATATTAATGTTGATGGAGATGTAAATCGAGTAATATAGTTAAGCAGTCCTTCCATAACACTCAGAATTGCTAAAAGGCAGGTCTGCATGGTCAGGAAAGTCATGGACTAATTTTTGTGTATTGTCATGGGGAGTCTCATGAAACTGGAAGTCTAGAAAATGAAGCCTTCAAGAAAATGTGAGAAATGGAGTTTTGCTAAGTCTAGTAAAGAGAAGAATTAGGGAAAATACAAAATCATATTCCATATATTTTTTGGATCTGCAAAGAGGCAAACAAACTTGTTTTCATGTCCACTGGGAATAGGGCAAGAAATAACAAGTTAAAACTTCAGTCAGGAAAATATAGATTAGATATTGGAGAAAATTCTAAGAGAAAGGATACTTAAAAGAAGGAACAGTTTGCTGAGGGAGATTATGAAACCTTCTAAATAAATTTTTTTTTAAAAAGTTTGGAGCAGTATCCACTGGGCACATCTTTAAGTTAGGATGTTAAGAAGTTCCTACAAGGTTCTTTTTTTCCTTCACTCCCCTACTTTTCTGTAGGTTTTTCTTTCACTCATCTCTCTTTCTTTCTCATTAAGTGTGTTGTATTGGAAAGGAGAGACTCACGGCCTCCAATAGTAGCCCCAGGTTTATTTCTATGTCTGGATTCCAAATAAATAGCTTCTTTTTATATCACCTGAAGTTTCTTAGGTTACTCTGAGTTTTATGGCTTTGTGGCTGGCCTCAGAGAAACAAGTTACAAGTGAAGAAGTAATTACTGTGTATTCTATCCTTTGAAAAGAAAATAAAACCTGCAGGAACTAGCTGGAGAAGAGAAATATACATCATTTACAGAATAACCACTTCAGTCTGAAACTCTGCTGAACAAAGGGGACAGCCTCAGAGGGACATGTGGAAGAAAGGAATTCCTGCAGAAACCTCTGCAGTACCTTTCCTGCTACCTGCTGGCTTAGCCTTCAAAAACACCATGTCTGACAGCCTACAAAAGAACAAGTTGGGGATTTATTTCTGCCTATATTTTTTTACCATATTTCCCTCTATGAAGAAGAACAGTTTCCACAGTCTGGAATTTATTCATTGCTTCTGCAGAGTTTTCTAAACCGACAGGTTACTAGCCTATATTTAAATGTTAGTTGAAATCAATAACATTAAATTTTCAAAGAAGATTATAAATGAGAGGGGGAAAAAAGCTTTAGAGTCCTTATTTTACTATATCTTATGAAAATAAGAAAGGAATTAAAAAGGTGACAGAACACAAGGAAAAATAATTCAGCACTTATAGTATCCCACTGCTTTTCAGATCATCACTGAATTTGTGTAATTTGAATAGTTTTAGCTTCTGTGGTTACTAATAAATAAGTCTCTGAAAAAAACCCAAACTATTGTTTTTCTACTGAAATTGCATTAATCTGCTCTTCCCCCCATCCGCCCACCCCACTCCTTCCTCTGGAGTTAAAGGCATATTTGGTAGACAGTATTTTTCTATACATTAGACTTTGAATAGTGGGAAAAAGCCAGTTGTAATGTTGCCATGTTTTTTTCTGAGGATTGCTACCTTTTTTTTTTATCTGTGAGAAAGAATACTTTTAAAAATAAACCCACGACTGATAACCTGCCGTTCAGAGGTTAAACCTCCATATTTTTCAGAGAATTTTCAGAAAGGAAATCCAACTATATTTTAAGGGCAGCAAAAATTGTTTTATAATGGCCATATGTGTTCATTTTTAATTATAGCAACATGTATCAAGAATGTGTCTTTGGCCTATTTATGAACCTAGAGTTGAATTCATTGTCCAACTAAGACTTCCATGCACATGAGGAATATAATGTCAGGTCTAGAAGTATTGCACACCGTAATGTAAGTATTTACCCCAAAGAATCCCTTTGATTTCACAACAATCTAAATTACACACAGCAAACTTCAAAACTAAATACAATCTGAGCTAAAACAATACTACCACTAAACCACAAGAACAGGTAGATTTTCATGTTTAAAACCTTCAAAGAATCAACTTCTGAGACTTGAAATCTGTTCCTGTTGTCTTTCCTTCCCACAGCTATGCCAGTGTTTAAATATGCCTTTTCTAGAAACTTCTCCAGACTCTTTCTACCAATTTGTATTAAAATTTCTCCTGCAAATTTTTATGTACAACTAACAACAACTAGAAACATTATTGGTCTACATGCCAAATGAGATCAAACCACAAATGAAGAACAGCTGCCAAAGCTGAACTCATTTTAAAGCAGAAGTAGTGGTAGTGGGCAATCACTAAGGCTCAGAGGAGTTTGCAGCCATACTGCCACCTCCTTTGGCACCAGGACCACTGTCAGGATAGCTACATTTATTTTTCCGTGTGGGACCTATTGATGCTATAAACACTGATGAAGTATCCAGAACCTCTGATGTAGCAGAGATGTTAGTAGTAACTCAATGAATGTTCAATGAGTGGTGCCTAAAAGAGTGAGCAACAGAAATCAGAATACAGGCCATTTCCCTCCCCTTGGAGAGCTCCACCCTTCTGTCCCCATTGGGGAAAATTGTGTTACCTCTTCACTTACTTTCTTTTGGCCTTTGCATCGGGCATTTCTCTCCACAGAGCAATACAGATGCAACGGGAAAAATGAAAGACACGCTTAGCCTGTTTCACACCTTTGTATTGCTCTCCTGGGAGCTGGAAAGAGCGAGTCCATACCCCATCAGAGTGAGAAGAGCTGAGACATGAAGCTCTTTTCCATCTCCTGTTCACTCCTCTAATATCTAGGACTTCCGTGGCTTTCTCCTCACCTCAAAATGCAAGTGACTCTGGGTGGTCCCACAGATATGTTTGCTGATGCCTAGGCAAAACATAGAACCGTATGGCTGTGGGCATACCCAGAATTAGGCAGAATTTGAAGAGGATTCAAGGACTTAAATTTTTGAATGTAGCTATTCGCAGATTTGCAGAAAGATAAAATCTATTCAGCTGAAATGTGGAAAGCTTTTGGCACAAAATCTCTTCCTCATATCTGAGACAAAAGACTACAGAGACAACCACAAAAGTTTTTGAGCTGCCAACAACCACTGTAACATAAATGTTATTTACCAAGACAGCTGGCTTGGCTTAGATGGCTTTGTTCATGGCTTTAGAGGCAGCTGGACATCCAAATACCTTTAAGATTCTTGGCCTTTCTTCCTGCTGCAGAATTGCAGATGGGAAAAAAAGGAAAATCCAAGGAGCTTCAGTTTATTCTAATAGCAAGTAAAATGAATTTTCTCTTTCTTCTATATATAGCTTTAAAATATCATTCTCTTTGTTGCCAGCTAGTCCTGTAATGGTACTGTTTGTCTCTTGTAAGTACATTTTAGCAGTGTCTTCATAACACTTTCTGGAAGATGAAAAATATTTGGGGTATGGGCAATACAGACATTCGGGATAAAATTACTGCTACAAAGGCTTTTGAGAAATAAAACTGAACTTTTTCCACTTGGTAAAAATATATTAAATAAAGATCCCTCAGTACATTAAACACATTTTATTTTCCACAATATTTTTTTTACTCTTTGCCAAAATTGCAGTGATATGGAATTAACAGCAAAACAGAGTTAACACCACTCTGTTATGTTGTAAAGAAATAACAACCCAGATAAGAACAGTTGTCAAATTGCATGCCACATCCCACTTGTGTTCAATGGCTACTGGAGTCCACAGGAAAAATTCATCACACTGTTTGGAAAATAGAAAGTATGAGTGGGAACATCGTGCACAGAGACAAGAAACCCTTTCGGCTGTCCCACTGTCAATCTTTTACTATAAGACAGTGGTCTCCTTGTGTCCCAAACTACATCCACAAATTCCCAGAAGGGGATTGAAACATGGCTTCATAAAGAAAAAACCAAACATGAAAAATGTTGGGTTTTTTTTCAAAATATTTTGAAGTGGTACAGTATTACTCTGTGCCAAATATAACCCTCTTCAAGAGTTTGGTACAGAATATGAAGGTTATTACCTCCATCTACAGTTTCCTGTAAAGGTCCAAATCTAAATGACCCCAGGTTTGGGGGTGAAAACTGGAATCTTCATTGAACACACGAAATGCAATTTAGGGGTCTCGGGGGCAGGACATGTTAATGAGGAGGACAGGTTATGTTAACCAGGGGATGGGTTATGCTAACTAGGAGATTACGCAATTGATTAACATTTCCCATATCCAGGATTACATGTGGGGGGAAGATAGTTAACATTTCCTGTAACCAGGATTACATGGGGAGGAAGAGAACAAAGGAGTTTCAACATTGTCTGATAACATCATCACAAAGTCTTTCCATATCTTGCTGCAGGAGACAGGCCAATCAACACAGCCAAATATCAATAAGTCTTGTGATGAAGCTCCTCAGAGCAAGGAGTCTCTCCCAGCCCCTGCTGTCCATGACCTGCCACACAATCCCATGAGTTCCTTTTCTGCTGATATCTGAATTTCGGATTGCAACAGTTTCCTTTAGGAATATCAGCAGCAATGGTCAAAGGTCCTTTTTATTCCCTCTTTGTTTTGATTAGGAGTGGCTGATATGGTCGTCAAAAAAAGGAGGTGTCATAGGTCTGCTGAGAGACAAGCCGTTATATGAGCTGAGGAGAGGAGGTATTAACCCCATATTAAACCCAGATCCAAAATGCTGTGATTTAAAACAAAAAACATAATTTGACCAAACAGATCTTTTTGCAAAGTATTCAATTTGTGATATGGTCAATTTTAAGAAATAAGAAAAGAAGATCTTAGAATGCCTGTTTCTTAAATTAGTTAGAGGAAAAGGATCCCTAGCTACATGCAAGGTTTCCCTGTCCAGCTGTTTCCTATGAAGCATAGTCTTATCATTTTTAAGAGTAGGTTATTCTGTCTTTTGAAGGATGAATGAAGTTCCATTTTAGCAAAAGGAAGTAACTTTGGAATAAGACCAAATGCTGAGAATTCCAAGCTAAAGACAAATTATTTGAATAAAAATCACATGGTTGTAGAAACAGAGTTACCAATTTAGCTATACTACGCATTAATGGAAATTATAGCTTATGAAAATTAGATGAGAAAAATATGGAAGGAAAATCTATTTAAATCAGATGGAGCAAAGGATGGAAAATTCAATAAAAACTGTTTTTCTAAAAAGAAATGTAGTCTTGGGCTTGAATAGCCAGAGGTGTCACCTTCAGAGGCCTTCAAATGATGTTTTATTGAAAGCTGATGCCTGGTTCTATCTTTTCATCTCCACAAAATAAATTAGTTATCATTGTATTTCACAAATAAAAACATATCTGAAATGCTGCCAATAGTCTTTCAGAGAGCATCTCACCAAAAAGATAGGAAATATCACTGACATAAAAAAAAAAACTAAGAAAATGAATACTTAGAATTCCATAGACAAAATACTTAAGAAAACTATAGACAAAACTGAAAGATAAAGTTCCTGACACAGATTAGAGCAGTATTTCAGAGACCGTTGGACTGAAACATGACAAAGAGAAAAGAGTGGTCCTGGCAAATGTAAAACAGCCAAGTTAAGACTAGCACAGAGGGCAGAGAGTTTACCGTTGCTGAACGTAAAAAGTAAAATGGAATTCTGATTCTAGAGTGACAAGGTACTCCTGGAGTGTTGATATAATTTGGTCTACCTGTTTGGTACTTCCTCACAAGAAACAGGGGAAACCTTCAACTGCTTTTTGTTTTCCATACAAACAATGCTTAACACTTTCTTTTTAATCTTTTTTCCTTCTTTCCTTTTTCTGGTTTTGTTTGTTTATTTGTTTGTTTTGTTACAAATGGTTGTGGCCTAATAACTGATAGGGAAGTAAAATACCAATGTGTACATTAAGATGAGAAAAGGTAATACTCTGAGAGACACATTCATTCATCTCCAGGCTGCCAGAAGCTGACCACAACAATGATGATATCCCATCAAACGTGCTCTTTTGTTCAAAATGAGAACCATACTTTATTGATTCCCAGTGAAATTGCTCTGAGATGAATCAAAATACCAGCTGCCCCATTTATTGAGCTGTGAAATATTTCTATTCGCTGTGCAGCTGTGTGAACCTGAACTAATCTAAAGGGCAGATCATCTAGAAGAGAGCTCAAAATAGTTTTATTGCAGGCAGTTTGCCTAAGTATTAAATATACCCTGCTCACACAGGATTCTGAACAAGGACTCATACTGAAGGAAAAGTAATGCTATGTACTAAATAGAGCACAGATTGCCACATGTTTATCATAGATGAACAGAAATTAAAGAAAACTATTAAACACACCCAATTTGAAAAGTGCAAAGGAATCTCATGACCAAATACTATGCCATCGTGCTCTCTACCTCGCATGTGTTTCTTAACACTGTGCAAAACTAGAAGACTGGGTGATGATTCCTGATAAAAACGTGTCTCTAGTGAGTGTTATCTCTGTAAAAGGTCGGAAGGAAACAAAATAGCCTACTAGTTTGTTTTTTGACAGATGGTAAATGAGAAAGCACCAATAAAATCAGCCAACCAGCCTAAAGTTTTCATTTTAGTGCCAGTGCATATGTATGTTGCTTGGGGAATTATGTTCTAATTAACCTAAAGCACATAGTATTGCTCTTTTACACACATTGAGAGGATTAAGTGAATGCAACAAATTTTATGGTCGTTATCAAAATACCACTGGTAATTAGAATTCTAGAAAAATACAGGAATACTCCAAAGAAGGAACTGAAATCTCTCTTCTTGGTAAACATTTTTTCATGCCCTGTTTTGTAATTTTTTACGAAAACAAGGACACTGAAACAGTATATGGTTCAGCAAATTCTGAAACCACTTTTCTGTGGTGAATAGCCAAACTCTTCTTAGTTACAAACTGTGAGTCACATAGCTTGACAGGAAGAAAAAATCAATGGGAAAGAAATGAATTTAGTTATATCTTTAAAGTGCGTGGCTATACCATATACTATGAAAAACAGAGGAATTTCAGAAAAGCTGAAAATACTTGAAGGATAGTCCTACTATAGCACTATATACTAGCAGGATAGCACTATTTTGGGAGTCTCCAGTCATTTAAATAAAAAATCTGTCAGTCTGTCTACTACTTTACTCATGAAGTAGCAATTTTGAAGATGGTATTTAATTGCATCCAGATTTTTAGGGACAGTTCTAATAATTTATGAGTAGAAAACCCTTGAATTGGGTATTTACAAGGCAAGATGGAAAAGGTGGGGGGTGTGCATTCTTTGTCGTCTCTGTAGTACAATCCCTGGTTATAGCACTTCTGTGACTATCTGGACCTCCAACCATCAACCATTTCACATTTGATAAGGCCATCCAGAAATACTAAGTACCTCCTGGCACTCTCTTAATAGAATAGAGTTGATAATGTATTTTGCAGACAAACTATAATGCTATGGAATAGGAAGAGGATATAAGCTGGGGAAAGAACAAGTGGACTTGCCCCTTGAATAAAAAGGAGAGGAGTGGATGAATGTGGGGTAGGAGGAAAAAGGAATGGGACAAGGCAATACTTATGGTCCCTGGTCTAAGAAGAGAATAAGAAATGCTGCTACTGGGGGGGAAAGAATTTGTGCAAGATGACGCAGCAAATAAAATATTTGGTATGAGTTCACAAACCAGCTGAGTTGACAAAATTGTCCATTCTGATCTTAATGGAACAAGGAGAATGGCAGAGCCCATGATAGATGCCCCTGCCGCTAGGAAGGATCAGCTGAGTAGGATTTTAATCCAGAGAAAAAGGAGAGTACGAGAAAGGGAGAGACAAAGTACCAAGAGCTGCTCATAAGAGGGTCCTTGGCACAGAGAGAGAACACTTAGTATGAAATAAGCACTAGCCATGCCAGGAGGACAATGCAGAGGGACAGGAAGATGCCAGATAGAACATAGTGACAAAATAAAAGGAGGCATAGTATTAGTTCACAATAAGCTTAACTGACAATAGTTGATGAAAAGTATAGTTTCCTTGGTGCTGCTTCCCTGTGCTTTTTAACTACCTCCTTTCACTGCTGCCTAAAGGTAGTAATTCTTTCAGTTGTGCAGGTAGAGGGAGTTATGAAAAATCTGATGATTTACTGTCCATGTGGATCTTGGTAAAGCTTTTCTGCAGCTTGGCTTAATGTGGGAACATTTTCATAACTGATGTATTGTTTAAAACTCTTGATAATACTAAAAGTCCTGCAAGAAATGCAAGGTCCTAATGTACTTAGTTAAAGATATTATTTGAGCTCTGCACCTCTAAAAGAAGGATCAGTGAGATTCACAATTTTGCAAAGAATAGGCAAGCAGTAAAAAACTAGACATGAATATATATAATTATGCATACACACAGTGTTTGTTGATGTAGTTCTGGGGTGAAAAAAAGAAAGAAACCAAAATTAAAAGCATTTATTCAAAAATGTCTGCAAGTAGGGCTGAATTTGTGATTGAGTAACAACCATGTGAAATTTGAGGAACTATTCAGAGACTGATTATGTAATGTTAAGTTACAGAAAGAAGGATTTCTCATTACTGATAGAATTAAGTTGCCTAGAATTTATTTCCATCTCTGAAAATGATGTTTGGTTTCAAATACTTCTTAAAGCAAGCTTAAGGCTACCATGATATTGAGGCCAAAAATATGGATCCGCCCATATTCTTAAGATCAAATAAATTTACATGCTGAAATGAGACACAATCAATATTAATTTAAATTAATGCAACAGTTCACATATTCCAAGCTATGCCCAGGAGTTGTCAGGAAGAATGCCGACTGTCCCAGCTCTACAACACACTAATTTAGTACTATATGTAAGATAATCCAGTGATCACGTAAACATCCAATTTACCTGTCCAGATGTAGCATCTTCATCTTTAGTGACAATTCAAAGGATCACCTTTCAGTTGCTCAGGAAATAAAAGCATAAATAAGAGATGTTCCATAGAAACCTCTTCTCAGTGCCTTTTAGCTATGGAGTCCTCATTGCAGCCTTAATTTAGAAAAAAATTTGTTTGTGTTTAATATTTGGTTTTGAGAAAGTCTAACTGTACAACTATATGCTTTGCTGGATCTAGGCATTCATTTGTTGATAACTTCATGGAACGGTATTTGTAGGCAACGTGCTACCACTGTAGCTTTTCAACAGAAGAAAAAAAACCCTCCTAAATAAATTCTGTCTGTTAGGAATAATGAAACAAAGTAAACTCCAGTAATAAATTCCATTTGCAATACAGGCCTCCCTAAAAAATAACTTCTAAGGAAGGCTGGAAAGAACAAACGTAAAAAAAAAAATGATTTGCCTATCCCAAGAGTGCTAATTTCCTCGTTCGCTTTCTGAGTATATGTAACAGCATGTATCTGGAATAAAGAGAAACAGAGACAGAGCAGAAAGAAACTAATTACATGAGGGAAAATGAGTGAAATAAAGTAGCTTTTGGGTAGTTTGGTAAATGGCAGGATGTATTTAGGATTCAGAGCTATACAAAAAGTCACATGATGAGTGGCAAACCCTCAGAGAATGAACATGACTTTATAACACAGGAATGTGCAAACTGCATCCAAGAACAGTGTAAATCCTGCCTGTTGACCAACGGTCCAAACAACAGGATCAGTGCCTGTGATACAGGGACAACTCTTTGCAGGCAGCAATTGCTGTAAATAATAACCATAGACCTACTCCTTTATCAGTGCAGCAAATTCCTGGGAATAAAATTATTTAAGGCAAAAGCTCCCAGCCCCACCTGAGAGACCTGCAACTGCATATCACTTAAATCCTGCAGGAATGCAGAAATTCAACCAGTGTCAACATTTGTATTTCCAGATTCAAAGCCAGCCATGGCAGGGGTGGCAGGATATGAAATGAGAGTATGGGAGAGAACATCTTCCATGGGCTGTGCAGGGGGTGCAGAGTCTGGTGTCTTGGTTTGTGAGAGTTGGGCAAATGGGGGAGGGATGTGGGTTATCGAAAATAGTGTTTGGGGGAGGTAAGCTGTGTGGCATCAGGAGGAACAAAAGAATATTTCTATTCTACTATTCTATGTTTGCAGTGGGGAGAAATGTAGCTGGGAATAGCAGGGTGATGAATGGGTGGGAAAGGTGATGGACCTTGATGGTATGAAACTTCTTAATGCAGTTTTGTCATGTCAACAAGAGCCTTTCCTGGTAAGGAGAAACAGCATTAGGAATGTGCTCATGCACAGTAGAAAAGGTTTTTAAATGCTTTGCCCCTTCTAAAAGTTTGTGTATTCTTCAGCAATTTTGCACCATCAGGGTTTTATCAAGACTCAGAGTTTTTCTTTGAAATGTGCAGCAATTTCACATTCATTACACACACATGCTTTTAATTTACTACAGCACAGAGCCTGGTGTTCACTTAAGAATTATGCATGGCAAAAACTAAGAAGGGGGGGAAAAAAAAGGTAACTTTGACTTCAGATTCATGTATGTTTTGAAGCCCATAGATTGCTTCAGTGTGAACATCTATTTTATGTTTATAAATAGAAGCATTAAAAAAATGTTTTAAAAGGAAAATCATAACTGACCTACTCTTTAGGGTTTTTGAACTTTTAATTAATTGATCTCCTAATTATTGAAAACTGTAGCAGAACAAATGATAAACAGGTTGGTTTGGAGTATTTTTTGTAAGCATTATAGTACCCAGCGTGTGTATGTAGGAAAGCATTCTATAGGATTATACAATATATTGCTTTATAAATACAACACAGCTCTAAAGATTAATGTTTTCTGAATAACCAAGTACATATTTTTGAGCTGTCATTCTGTTGTGCGATTAGTCTGTGGATTAAAGTCTTTACCACTGTACACAATAAAGTACAATGACATCAAAAGAATATCTCATAAAAACTGGGTTACAGATGAAGGGAAAGCCTGAGATACGAATTTTGGTTTATGGTTCCAGCTCACATTACATGTTATACACAGTAATTAGTATCTATTATTTTCAAATACATTTAAAGACCCCATTAAATGTATTGCATAGGCTTTAATTTTATCTATTCTTTTCTTAGGCAAAATATATTCTTCTATACATGAAATTAGTTTTATTTCAATAAGATAACATTAATCCTTCTTAACTTCCCATGAGATGATCCCTCAATAACTTTCTGTGAGATTATTCTCACTTTTTCTTTAGCAAATACGTAAATCAGGGCCATTTACAGGATGAGAGATCAACAGCACAGGAGACACGATGGTGACCATTGTATGTGGTAGTAATTTCCCATGTTCACAGCTTTGCAACAGGGGAAAATACACTTTGAGAAGAACAGGGAAAGTCTGGGGAAATCCCCACAAGTTTTAGCAATTGCTTAGAGAAGACTGTAATGTCCAGTAGGAGTCAGTTGCCAGAAGAAGGTCTTTCCATCAAAAAATGAATTGTGCATTATGCTGAGCATGCAGACAACCAGGTTCTATTATGAGTCATCTGGTGACATCTTTAGTGAAAACCTGCTCCAGAAGCCAAGTTTGAAGAATGATTTTTTTTCTCCTTTTTTTTTTTTTTATTTTGTCAAGGGACACCTCATTTGAGGAGTTTAATCATCATGAAAAACCACTGAAGGTATTAAAAGCTGTCAGAAATTAAGAAGACCTTTATTTAAAAAAATGGCTTATATGCAAATCCACTTTTTTATTTTTGTAAATAAACTGGTATTTTCATATAAACCAGAAAATCCATCTTACATCTAGTCTAGTCTTTGTTTCATAATGAACTAAACACATAGGTATTTATAAACACATTTAAGTGAGAGGTGCTACTGTGACTCATTCCACTGTTGTAAAAAGAAAATAATTCTCTGAGCTGATTATGAAAAATCAAAATTACTAGAAAGAGAACTCATGGATTCTGCAGTGAATGTTACATGTTGAACTGTGCATTTGCAGCAGATCCTAAATTGTTTTAATAAATGCCATTGGCAACACTTCTGCTATTGTTGATCAAGGCTTCATGAAGGCCAGTATCCTGTCAACTAGAAGAAAACACACTCTGAGACACTTCAAAGCTCTTCTCCAGGCACTTTATTACATCTGGAACTAATATTTAGACGCTGAAAGTTACATTTTCCCCCACTTCCATTGAACTTAAACATCACGGTACAATCAGTCATAGCTAAAGGGCTGAGTTCATCCTTTCAGTCCCTGACAGCTGATTGCCTCAGCCCATCTGTGCAGCCCTCACACCCTCTTGCTGACTTTCCTGCTCATCCCATGCTTGGCAGCATTATTTTTACCATCTACATGCCAGCCTCTGGAGAGCTGACAGGATCCCTTTCACACGCAGTAGATGTGGATTCAAAAACCTTTTCATGCTAAGCAGGGAGTTGACAATACATATTTACTTCATGAATAGTTGTGACTCCAAAAAATCGGCCCGAAAAACTGCTCAGAGACTTTTTTATCTTTAAGCAGCAAGGTATTTGTTTATTCAACGTTGGGAGCAAGCCAGCTCATGCTGGACAAACTTACTCCACTTGTAAGTGCAAAACTAAGCCATTTTATACACTTTATATACATGGTTACATCATTTATTATACATATTAATAAGCAGGCTAGTCTCTGGGCGGAGTCTTTCCAAGCGTGCGCAGTCTTCTACTTTGGGGGTCTTCTGCTCAAGCCTTCATCCCTCTGGTGGTCGCCATGGACGTCTTCCTCAATTTGACCTCTTCAATTAGGTGACCTGAATTCTTCAAGCTTGCAAAATCCTGGCTCTGGGCCTTCTAGATCTTATTCAAACGTCTAGTTTACCTAATTTATTACTGTGTGTGTACTACTCCTTTCTATAATAAGGCCTTTGGTCCAGTGAGCAGAACAGAACATGATATTAACCAGTGCTCCTAAAATGTTCTTCTAGCAAAAGAGGTATTGAGGTTTCTTAGCAGGCCAAGATATCTCAGTTAACTCTTTTAGGCCTGGCTCCTGTTTCAGTTGTCTACCCACTAAATAACTGCAGAAAAATGGGGAAGTCTTCCTCCATCAAAACAAACCAACCAACCAACCAACCAAACAAAACAAAAAAAAAAACCAACAACAACAAAAAAGAGAAAGATGAAGCTGTGACTGTTATTTCTGCAGGAACCATTTCTACCACTATGCATAACATGTTTCTGTAACATGAGCCATGATGCTGTATTAGCTACATATAAATTGCTAGACACATATGTCACAGGCAGTGATCCATGGCACTAGGCCACTCATTTGCAAGTGTTGCTCTCCCACCCTGTTGTTGCTCCCCCGAGAGCTGCTTTGTGGTACCCACACTATAAGCATCCACCTCATACTCTCCTGGTCTTTTCTGCTGGAAAGCATGTGATTTACAACTTTGCATTCGACCCTGAAAAACCTGCATGTCATTATGCCAAACTAGAGACAACTTCCTAAAAAAGTGTGAGCAAAATATTGCTGTCTGAATTGGTCCTTTCATCTTGAAATCAGAGCATTAGACTGGAAGCTTTGGGAATTCATTTCTTTCCCCTTGCCACTTAGCATGTACCATTCTCTGTAACTCAGCAACCAAAGTAAACACCTTCAGTTTTTCAGTTTCAGTCATTATTCTGACAAACCTGGAATAAGACTTAATCAGAAATGATCTTTCTATCAGTAACCTCCAACTAGTAAACTATAAATATTTTTCAATGGAATATAGTGCACGTTTGCCAATAGTCCTTCAGTTTCACTCTCTCTATGAATTGAAAACCAGTAAATTGATGACGTATTTTCTCTAGATAGCAATAACTATCACCCTAATAAAGCATCACAAAATTAGTATCTGATAAGGATAGGCAAAAACTTAGAAGCACAGTATTTAAACAGAAAATTGCAGTGACCCATCACCAACACTAAACAGACTTGTGCTATCTAAATTCCTTTCAGTGCTTGTTATTATGAGACTAATCTTTTGGGTACTTGAAAGTGTTGTGGTTTTTTTCCATTAATATGCCAACAGGGTGAGTGTGAGTATCTAGCTGTCTAGCTGTTATGCGGTCTGTGCTGCCTACCTTTAGTCTTTATGTAAGTTTAAAAAGCTTTCTGGTAGAGATTTATGCCAGTGGTTTTTCCTTTTTCATTTTTCATGAAGATAGCTTACAGTGGCCAAAGATCTCTTTTGCCAACATAGCTTAAAGTGTTGCCTTGGACAGGCAATGAGATCCATGCACCAAGAACAGGACTTTTCTTTTGTCCATGTATAATGGAGCTATATCAAGATTTCAGAATAAAAATATTGAAGAATTTCTCTTTTTTTTCCCCGTGGATCACAAGAGAAAGGTGAGCTATGAGTGCAGGCAGGCCATATATTTCTTTAAGATTACATATCTCATCTATATTTCAAGATTATTGTTCTTTGTTCGTTAAGATTTTTAATCCAATGGCATTTCTATTACTATGCTGATATTCTGAAATGGCTTTGCCATTACATTTGCTTGATTTGAGTTATAGTTTTGTGTAGTCAATTGAAGGCACCCACTGATTTCAGAGAGAGTTAGAGTGTTCATAGAAAGTTGAAAATACTTAGGAAGCAAAAATTAAATATGCTAAAAATTGCCCACAAAACCAAAAACTCTGTTGTACAACATAACAGTCAATAATAATACTAGTTACGAAGTTTGGTAGCTAGATGATAACTTTAGGAGTTAGTAAATGAAGTTCAGAACAACCTAACTTAGAGCTGATACTAAGCCATAAGAACAAAATTCTATTACTTTAATAACTAAAGACTAAATCCACAAAGAAAGTCCCAGACTCATAATCTTGACAAGCAAACTGTTGGTCCTGGGGTTCATGGAACTCAAGGCAAATGACAGCATCTGGCAATTAATGGTGGTGGTGTTCTCACCTACGTTCCTTATTCAGTTCCCAGTCAATCCCGGAAATACAGGTAATTGACAGTACATCCACCTTCCCAGGTATTTGTAGCAATTATTCCTGAATTCATTTAGTTCATTATGTTTTGGAATACTAGTAAGAGGTTTATCAAAATTACTGTTATTGAAATCTATTTCCTCAAGCGTGTCTGAAGGTTAATGATTATCCGCTAGCTATATCCTTCCCTTTGCCTTTGTAGCAAAGAGATAGCTATATATTTATTCCAGTCTCATGAGCAATTGTTTAATCAGTTTTTATACATTCTCGGTCTCCACCATAATTTCTTTTCCTGCTTTGAGTGCAAGCTACTGAATATGACTATGTATGATGTAGATGTAGAGGCTGCAATGGGTTGCATTCTGTCAGTTTTACACTGAGAGAATTTGAAGCTCTGACAATTACTTATTGAAATATTTTGCCAAAGCAGTCTACAAATTCTTTAAATATTCTTCCTGCAGAGCCATTTTAATACTTATGACAACATCATCAAAGGGCAAACTGTGGAGGACACCTTTTAATTTAGATAGCTGGAAAACTAAAATGGTGTTAAGCACATGCTTCCAGATAAATCTGAAGATTTCCTTTAGAAAGATGTAATCTGTCACACACTTAATGTTACAACTGACTTTGATGGTACAAGTTTAGTTGGACTAGCTTTCTCCATATGATGCCCCCTCTTCTCTCAACGTCAGTAGTCCCTTCTTATGGTGGTCCATCCTCATCGCTCAGCGGTAGAGTTTCAGGGACTTGTACATGAATTTTTCAGTGGGGAAGAAATCAAGGACTTTGTGTGAACAGACTTTAAACTTGGCTTATTTTGTCAGCACACACACATACACACATGCACACACACACACAGCAGCCATAAAAACGAGGACTGCAAACAACAGGAAGCAAGTCTCCCTTCGAGGAATAAAGTCTTTACAAAAACACTTGATGTGCAGAGAATCTCAATTTTGAGCACATATTCAAATTTTAAAGAAGGAAAAAACTGCCCTTCTTCTTGCAAAGCACCTTTCCAAAGGCTATGGTCACAACCAGAGTGTAACTCAACGTAAAACTCTGGGACAATGTCTTCTCCCAGCTCTGAGGATTTTTTTGCAGGCTATGTGTAATAATGCCACCTACTGCCACCTGACAAACACAATTTGTTCAGCTGCAAAGCAATGTGGTGATTATCTTTTTACAAAGTCCTCATATTTGTAGATTCACGACCTTAATTTTGAGAAGAAAGGGAATTCTTCAAGCCATATTGAAATTAACTCTCTTCATTAATTTAATGTTTCAAGACAACTCCTGCTTAAACTGTCACACACATAGTCATAATGCATAAATTCATGCTTTTATTCTACTGAAGTTAAAACAGATTCTTTGCCAAAAATAAATATGGTATCAAATCTCAACCCTCTGACTAGAGATTTGCAAATATATTATGCTTCAGATGCTAACTTTTCTGACTAAGAAAAGGGAAAAGTGACTTACCCAGGTCACTATGTCAATATTTTTAGCAGTACTTAAATCACATGTTGAATGAAGTGATCTAGCTAGAGGAACCATGTAAGAAATTACCAGCAACTAATAATTTTTAGATTTTTAAGAGCTCAAGTATGAATCATGTAAATAAATCCTCCCTTTTTCTTTACTAATTACAGAGAACTATAACTCTATCTAAATAATTTATGGTATTTATTATTCCATTTTACATTTCTATGAGTAAGGGGATTTTTTAAAATTCATTTTGGACATTTATGATCAAATTTTTTAACTTGGTACATAAAATTCTGAAATACATCCACAGTCAGTAAAGCAGAAAACTTAAATGAATTAAATGAATGCCTGGAGTGTTTGTAGTAACACTGTACATGGTTTCATAATTTACAATCATTTCAACAGCCATGGTTGGAGTAATGCATTACACTTCTGCTAAAATTCTAATTGCAGTTGCACATGTTCTAAAGTAAAAATATTAAGTCTGACAAATAAGTGTGCCAGAGCTGAAAAATACATATTTTACAAATCAGCCCTGACTGGAAAAATGCAAATGTATTTCTATTTAGAACCATGATTTTACTAAAAATGAATAATGTACTAGTCTCCTTTTATTTAGGAATATGAACGTGAATAATGTGCTTGCACAGAACTCAGAGGAATCAAGTTCACATCTACCTTTTACAACAGACAATTCAAACAAACACTTATATCATTCTGAGAGACACTGACCCACTATCCTGAGCTGAAGTGGGCTCTATTGGATGCTGTTTATTTAGCATAAATAAATTTTGATTGAAACACGTAGCAGGACACAGCTTTTCAACATCCTAGCTGGCTGACAAAGCGCTAGTCACCGGGGGCTTTTTTTAACCTATTCCATTGTGTTGAAAAGAATCCAAGAGCCCCTGAGAGGATGAGAAAATACAATTTTGGTAATTAGTCTGGAGGTAGAAATGTAGCTTCAGTTTTCCAGTTTTGTTTATGTATTTGTTTACAAAAGCAAAACGCAAGATCATAGGAAAAGGAAACAAAGCAAAAAGGGAGTAAGGACTTGGTAAATACCAGATCTGCCCTTCCCTTCCTATTCCTTCCTTAAAATCTCAAAACTTCTCAAAAAATCAACTTGTAATATAAAACATATAATGTTCCTCAATAATCCTTGTAGGTTTATATTTTCTTTTCTAGGCCATAAGGCATTAGTGTTTTCTATCACTTGTAAAAGGAATTTTCACTAATAGTGAAGCAAAACCCAGTAACTACTTTGCCAAACCATTGTGAAATTTACTTTATATTATTTTTATTTCATAGGTGTTCTGGTGACATGAGACAATTTCACACACATCATGGAATTTTGATTTGGTTACAAAAGAGATTACAGACAGCTGTATCTTAGAAAGCTGTATCTTAGAAAGCTGTATCTAGTTATTTTTTGCTCCGAGAGGGTAGCTGGAGTTTGAACACTGCTTTGACTGGCATTACATGATCTGTCATATTTTTCTAAAATACATATCACAGACCTGATGACATGTTTTTTGTGCTTCCTCCTTCTGAGCTGAAAAGTAACATCTTCCCTAAATAATTCATAGAAGTAGACCCTTATCATGTAACTAGCTTATTCAGCACAAAGATTTTGAAGGGTATTTCACTAAAAGACAGCACACTAGAGAATGGACTTTCAACCTCTTTAATTAACCGTAGCATTGTTAGTTCCAGAAGAAATCACAGAAGGACCCAGAGACTGACTTGGCATACTCAAGAGTTGTGTATTTATCAATCTTGAAGACACAGCAAGAGCAAAGGCCTCCAGGTTGTTCCCCACTGGTGAACCCATCTTCTGAGATGCTGATAAGAATGCTGCAGAAGCTTGCTTGCTAGTACTATCTATGAGGCACTCTTTCAGTTAAAGCCTTTTATTTGAAAGAAATATTTGAATTTATTTTTGTCTTGATTTAAAGGCCTACCTAGCAAAGCATCAATCCTCATGGATGCACAAAGTGCAGTGTCACAGCCATTTCCTTCACCAGGTAAAGGGCCCAGAGGGAGGCACGTTGTTCAGCATCCTGTTCATGGTGGTGACTGAAATACATCTTTCACAACTTGGACCAACTTTTTCTTTCCTTTCCTATGCTGGAAGACCCAAATAACTGGTCAGGAACTAATATAGTTATACCAATATGACACTAAACAGAACCGTGACATAAGAAACTTAAAGTTAAAAAACAGGTGAGATTAGAAGGATCAGTTAGCTGAAGACACTGAACTACAGGAATATTTTTTTTCCAGTGCAGTATGCTGCATTCAGGCAGAACAATTCACCAGTGACTGTAAAGAAAGTGAGCAGATTCTCATTATATTTCCAAAAATCTTTTCACTGGCCTTCTTAAAAACCTTATAATTAACCACGAATTAACTTTGTATATTGTCTAATATGTTCCTTTTCCTGGCAATGTCTGCTTTCCAAAACATACGCACAGCTACTCAGGCACACCCACGTCAATCCTACAAACTATTTTACTGGGCAAATTAATGATAATTTGATAGACACACAGTAACCAAATGAGAAAAATGTGTTTCAGAATTCAATTTAATTTTAATCAATAAGTAGATTTCTGCAAGCCAAGTATAAGATCAGGTGGCCACAAGTGTATCACACTGGCTTTCATCATCAACGTATCATATATGTATAGAAATTACAAATAATTTTTCAATCTAATTAAAAAAAAAATCTTCATAAAAATAAACTCAGTCTTTTTATTCTGAATACTAGTTTTATAAAACGTAATCAATTTTGTTGATCACAATCTACTATAGAAAAAACAGAACTGATGAGTGGTTTTGGTAAGAAAATATTTTAGCACTATTATTTTTAAACTCAAGTCCAAATAGCAGAGACCGCAAAGTGTACACAGAGCGAAATACAAGCATTATAACATTTTCTAAACATTCAAAACATCTCAAAGCATTCTGGTTCTCCTTGGAGAATTTTAAAGTTGAAGTTGAACTTGACAACAATTTCTACTTTTTCCAAACTGGCTTACCCATCTCTGGGAGATAATAGGGAATAGCTGGAAGGAAAAAAAGTGTCATTATGAAATGAATGTAGCTGAGAAATCAATCACTGAATATCTACTGCCAAAGTTGTATGTTAATTCCTCCTTAATGGTTTTAAAACAAGATTGAAAGTGCTTCTGAGTGTTATAGACCAATTCGTCCACAAATCTCAATACTTCAGTTGGCAAAAGGGAGAAACAGTTTCCTCTTCAGAGTCAAAGGACTCACTCTCTTTTCATTTCCCAAAATATAAGTGGGGAGCCTCATGCTCCTAACTCACTCCTTGTGAGGATTTAATTTTATTTGGATTCCAGTGCTCTGTTTGCCAGTTACTAAGGCAAAACTGTACAGCTATAAATGACCTAGGGGCTACTTAGATATGTAACATGATGTTTCTGGAAAAGGGAAGATGAATGTCTCAAAGAGACTGTTTGGAAAATGGGCCTGTATATGCATGAATGTAAACTTTCCTAAATACTATGCAATCTTGCAGCTCTGTTTTATTTTATTACTGAATAGTATAAGATAAACTACTGCTAATGATAAACACAGACATTTGCAGCCATGGACTGTGTTCAGGTCTAGGTGACAAAAATCTCTCTGCAAAAATGCAAAAAAAGAAGAAGTTTTGAATTTTGACTCACTTGCACTTGCTGAAAAAGTAGTGTTTCCAAATATTTTGCCACTTTATTTTCCCCACTAAGTAACACAAAGGCAGGATGCTTTGAACCGTCTTCTGAGTCCAAGTTGAAAACAAGCACAAAAAGCATTTGCATATGTTTACATTTCTTCTCAGATTCTTCCTTCTATTCTTTCGCCCTCTTTTGTGTCATCCTTGTTATTTGGGCCATCCTTGGTGCAAATTTATCAGTAGAAATATGTTTCTGCAAGGGATTGAAAAATCCTAATTCATTAAAAAAAAAATCTAATGTAAGTTCTCTCTAAGCATTGCTGTTTTCAAAGTTCAGGCTGGATAAACAGAAAACTGGAAATCTCTGCATTGAAGATAGACATAATAGAGTTTAAAAAGGGTAATGGTGAGGGCAGTTAAAATGAGTAGGATCACAGATTAGATATCTTGTGAGGACAGGCTAAAAAGGCTGAGACTTCAAAGGGGAGAAGCTTAAGGATGTGTGACTGAAATGTTTGAAAAATCATGAAAGGTTAAGCTGAGTACAGAGCATTATTTGCTAAATCTTGCAATAGTGGAAGTAAGGGGCAATTACCAAAAGTAAAAAGATTGGTTCAAAATAGAGGTAGATGGAAAATGCTTCTCTAAAGCAAAAGGTGATCTGAAATGTGTTTTCATGGAAAATGTGGAGGCAGAAAATAACAGCAGATTCAAAAAGAAATTAGGCAAATTCATGGGAATCATTTCCGTAGACAGATACTAAGGAGTTAGGAAGGGATAAACCTTCTAACACCCTTAATCCAACAACTGGAGATACTGGCATGGTATAGAGGGTGACACTGCAGACAACAGACCAGCCCTTGTCCTCCCCTTAGCACATGCCACTGTCACTCTTGAAGGTGAGATGGGGGAGAGGACTGCGAGTACAAGCCGGTTGGCTTGTATGCTCTCATGATCCTATCATGCTTAATAAAAGTTGTCCTCCTTAAAAATATGAGGTATGCAAAGAATACCTTGGCAAACTTTCAAGAAGTTAAAACATCTGTGAATACAAGAGCAACATACAGATGACATACATCAGGGGATGCCTATGAACAGCATGCTAAAATCATATAATGGGGTGGGTTGGAAGGGACCTTTAAAGGTCATCTAGTCCAACCGCCCCGCCCGCCATGGGTAAGGGCATCTTCAACTACATCTGGTTGTTTAAAACCCAGTCCAACCTGACCTTGAATTTTTCCAGGTATAGGGCATCTACCACCTCTCTGGGAAACCACTTCCAGTTTTTCACCACCCTCATCATAAAAAATGTCTTTCTTATATCTAGTCTAAATCTACACTCATATGGTTTAAAACCATTACCCCTTGTCCTATCCTAGCAGATCCTGCTAAAACATTAGTTCCCATCTTTCTTACAAGCTCCCTTTAAGAACTGAAAGGCCACAATGAGGTAACCCCATAGCCTTCCCTTCTCCAGGCTGAACAATCCCTGCTCTCTCAGTTGGTCTTCATAGGAGAGATGTTCCAGCCCTCTGAGCATTCAACCAGCTCTGTCTCCCCTCTCAATACTCTTGGCCAGTGACTTATGTGCTTCCCTACCATTTCTCATCCTTGCTTAACTGTTATACAGTAAGTCAGGATAAAGTTTTATGAAGATATTTTTGGCCATACAGTGAGTTTTCATGAGTCAATAATATATTTTTAAAAGGAAGAAGGCCACATGGGAAACATTGGATTAAGTAGCTAGACTTTTTCTGATTTGATTTGGTGGGGGAGTTTTTTGAAAAAGAAGAAAGTAGGCTATGTGCTGAATTCAAAATCTTCATGAAATAACTATAGAACTTCAGACAATTGAAATAAAGTAATTTTAATGACAATCTTAAATGTTCTATTAAATAATCTGGCAGAATTCTTCCTCAGAGTTTGATATTATTGACAAACACTTTTAATAAGCTTGCCCCAAAAAGTCATAAATATGTAGCTCATTTTTCATCCTTCTTCAAAGACCTTAATGACTGCAGAAATTACAAGCAAGTCTTATTATTACTATTATACAGTATCAAATAGGAACACCAGAAAACTCTCCACATAGCTTAATCTCAGTCAGCAGTCTTCAGTCAAATTATCCTAAATAGAAGTTTTCTCTGCTCTCTTATTCCAAACACAAAGAAAAAATACCAGAGAATATTGGTTGATCAGTAGGTGGCATAAATTATTCCTGACTCCCTACTACAATCACAGGGCTTTATACAGTTCACATTAAAACCAATAAGAGCTTTTATATCAGCCACAATGGAAGAAGGATTGGGGTGGTATTTTGTAATAGGGGGCCTTATGTGTAGAGTCACAGTAATTTATAAATCATTGCTACTGAACAAAATGAACACAAAATGTCATCCCACAGCACTAATGGTTTTCCAGCAGTTGGCCAACGATTTGTTTCATGGAGAAAAGGGCTAAATAAATAAGTCCCACACCTGCTGTATATATCAAGCTTTATCCCATTATGCCATTTGAAATATTTAACTCTTTTTGTTTCTCCTCTCAATTACCACCATAAAAAGATGATGGGTGATGGCTAAGAACACATAAATAGGTGCATTCACTTCTCATATTATCTGCCATCGGTTAAAGGAGGCAAAATAATAGAGTAGCATCTGTCCATGGGGAGAAAGCTGCCATCCTTTGCCAACTAGATGCATCCCTGTCTTTCCTGAGGAAGTTTCCCTCATGTCCTTCCTTCAATAGTAGTCATATATTAACGAGGAGTACAAATATCAGTTTAGATACTGCACCACAACTCCTGGTTGAATGGTTTCTCTGCTGTTAACGTGTCAATTTGCACATGAATTTTTTTTTTCCTCAGGACTAAAGAAGAACTAATGGCAATTCACAACATCAGAATCCTGGAGATATCCGATTCCTTATATGTGCCAATGTGCCTGCTTTTGTTCCTTATAATGTTCAGTTCTGTTCCTCTTTACTATTTGAGTAGATTATGTTCCCCAGCACCAATGAACTGGTGAAGGAAAATAGGAATAGAGCTAAAAGACTTTTTTCCTTATGGACATATATGATACTTGGAGTACTGTGCTTTGCAGCAAGAAAAGTTGACACTATCTGATCAAGTTTAGGCTCAGCACCTAATGGGAAAGGTAGCTCCCTTTTCCCCTCAAAAAGTGCTAGCATAGCAAATTCCATGCAAAAAGAACAGAGAGAATTGAGGAAAAGGCTTATTACACAGATCCCCAGGCCCTCTGCACTGATAGGCCTCCTTTAACATCTCTCATTTATAAAACTATCTAGGTTAATGTACCTCAGAGAACTCATTAGTGGAGGCAGCACAAACAGAGACAACTAAAGGAATGTTTTTATTCAGGAAATCAGACAGCAACACGATGTCTGTGGAGATTTACAGGAAACAAAACTGTTGCTAAAGCTATGTAATCAGGAAGGTATTGTAAGATGAAATTACATGTTCATCTTTGTCATACATTAGGGAAGAGCACAGGAAAAAATGTCCTCTGCTTTTTTTCTCTTTCTCTTTTTTTTTTTTTTGCTGTCACTTTCAAGTCTCTAAAACAGAGTTTGCAAGATTTGCAGAGACTCCAAATTCACTCCTTACTGAGCTCTGCACTTCATACAAATCAATGAAGAATGACGCGAGACTCCAGAGCTTCTTACTTGCCTTGACTGCTCAGTACCTCTGGGGCTTTCTGCCTGAATTTCAAGACAGTCATTTGTTCATTTTCTCCAGCTAAATCACTTGATGTAAGAAAGACTGTTAACTCTCCCTAGTATTGCCTTTTTTTGGCTCTCAGACTCATCAGTCAGGAGAGCAAAGTAGGTGTAAACTTGATTCTTTTCTTTTTTCTCCATCCTTCAACAGAATATACATCCCTTCTATTAACATTAGGAGACCTTACCCTCTCCCCTCCTCATAGGACCTCAATGCCTTAAAACTTGCTGTCCATATATCAGGTTGCATTACAGAGGCATAGCTTTTTAGGTAAAATTGTCTCATTCCAGCAGCCTCCCATAAGAAAAGCAATTAAAAAAGGGAGAGGATAATGAATTTATACCTTTCCTTTCTCCTGTCAGCAGTATGTTACTAACAGCAAGAAAACTGTGTTTTATTAGGGCTATATTTATATACAAGGAGATCATCAGGGACTTTGTCTTGCGTGTTTCCTCCTGAAGTAGTTGCAAACTGCATGCAGAGCTTCCTAAATTCATTTGAACCAGACGATTGCTTAAAATAGATAGGACATATTCAAGAGATAAATAAATCCTCACCACCTGTGTGTAATTCTAAATCACAGCCCCAGGAAAGCAAACACTGAGGTCAGTAACAACCGTTCCAGTGACACAAGTAAGTTTTACATTTGCCCATCTGATTTAGAAAAAGAGTGGATAGTCTTCGTGATCTTCCAACCCACTGTTGTCCCACTGGTCTCTCTCAGCACTAGCATGCATTGCAGGATAATCTGGCAGTATTAGTCTAATTAGGTCCTGATGTTTTAATTTTCTCCCACAACAGAGATCCAGTTTATTCCTCTTGCACACTAGCCAGAAAATAGTATGGTCATAATACAGTAGCTGTGCACTCGACCTGCTGATAAGCTGTGGATGAGGACACAGAAGAAAGAGAAAAAGAAGCCTACCAGTGATGGACTGTGGCCCTGAAGGAAGCTGCAGAAGAAGAGGACTGGGTTTAAAATAATGGACTTGCTTAATTAAGAGAGACTTAATGGAGTAAAATTACCAGTTAATGCCAATGTTAGTGTTTTAAGTTTAATGGTACATTCTTATCCCCGTTCTTACAATGGTTTGTTCCTACAAGAATTTCACCCCTCTTCTCTTATCCATATTCTATTGTAATCTCTCCCCTTGTGTTTTGTATCCAATTGTTACCCCCCTTTCTACAAACTCCTCCCCCTGTTTGTAATACCCTAGAAAGTTCTCTGAGCTCCCCTGTATAAGTGGGAACCATTTTAATAAAGTGGTTCACTCCTTCACAACCTACAAGCTGTGTGGGATTCTGAGTGGAATTCCCTGTCTTCCCGAGCCGGGCTGCATTAATAAGCGTACATGGTTTGAAAGCCACGGGTAACTCATGCCTGAGCTCAAAAACTCAGTTTTATCCTGTCATTTGTGTTCCCTTTAGTCTGTTGCTAGCTTAGAGTGAAAATTTGGAGATGATGAGCTTGTAGGGTGTTGCTCAACTCCTGAGTAGGTTGTCTTGGATCCAGTGAACCTAGTGCAACTGGGTCTGTTTACATGTTCTCTGAATATAGTCACAAACTATTAAATCAAGTTCCCCCACGTGACTGCAACAAGTACAAACAGTGAGACTGTGTCTGCACAGAGTGGACTAAAATACTGGCATCATGCTGAATCAAACTGATCAGGCTGAATTGTTGCTAAGCCTATGGGTATAATCAAGCAAGAGAGAATACAGAATTGTTCTTAGCAACGTTGATTTAGGGGATTGACTCCTAGGCCCTGTAGTCCTTTTGAAAATATAGCTACACTCACACAAGTGGTGTTCTGCATATGATAAGACAGGAAGCCTGTAAATGAAATGAAATGTGATGTTTCCACAATGTAGAGGTGCTGTGCAAAGTGAATGAGCAGGAACGAGCAGAAACACATATGTAAATATGAATTTTGCCTTAATGACAGTTCTAGACTCATAAATCAAAACTTTTTCGCAGATTTAGTTATATGGTAGATTTTGGGGGTTTGTTATTATTTAAAAATTGTAGGGGTCCAATAAAACTTACTGAGATCAAAAGATAAAATCAGTCCCCATAAGGCCTGTATGGCACTTGTTATGCTTCTTACTAAACTGCAGAGGTGGATAGGGAATTGATTGGACGGTCACAACCAGAGGGTAGTGGTCAATGGCTCAGAGTCCTGATGGACATCAGTGGCAAGTGGTGTTCCTCAGGGGTCCGTACTGGGACCAGTGTTATTTAATATCTTAATTAATTACATAGACAAAGTGATTGAGTGCACCTTCAGCAAATTTGCAGATGACACCAAGCTAAATGGTGTGGCTGACACACCTGAGGGACACGATGCCATCCGTAGGGAACTGGACAAGCTAGAAAAGTGATCCATGGGCATCTCCTGTGGTTTAACTAGGACAAGTTCAAAGTGCTGCTCCTGGGTCGGGGAAATGCCTGATATCAATACAGGCTAGGGTATGAACTGATAGAGAACAGCCCTGACAAGAAGGATTTGGGGGTGCTGATGGATGACAGGCTGGACATGACCCAGCAATGTGCACTCACAGCCCAGAAAGCCATTTGTATCCTGGGCTTCGTCAAAAGCAGCGTGGACAGCAGGGCGACGGAGGTGATTCTGCCCCCTACTCCCTTCCAGAGAGACACCACCTGGAGCACTGCATCCATCTCTAGGGTCCACAGCACAAATGAGATATAGACCTGTGTAGAGGAGGGACATGACGATGGACGCATTGGAGCACCTCTCCTATAAAGACAGGCTGAGAAAGTTGGGGTTGTTCAACCTGGAGAAGAGAAGGCTTCTGGAACACTTGATTGCGGCCTTTCAGTACTTAAAGGGAGCTTGAAAGAAAGATGGGAACAAAATTTTTTGCATGATCTATTGCAATAGGACAAGGGGCAATGATTTTAAAGCTGAATAGGGCAGATTTAGACTAGTTATAAGGAACAAATTTTTTATGAAGAGGGTGGTGAAACACTGGAAGTGGTTTCCCAGAGAGGTAGTAGATTACCCATTCCTGGAAATTCAAGGTCATTCAAGGTCAGGTTAGAGTGAGTTCTGAACACCCTGATGTAGTTGAAAATGTCTTTACACGTTGCAGGTCCCTTCCAAATCAAAGTATTCTGTGATTCTATTCTCAGGTCTCATGCAGACTTCTCGCGACAAGCGCTGGACTTGTAAAAATAATTCTGTTCTTTCCTGCTACTCACATATCATATGGAATTCAGCTACTTCTAATTTAAATTAGAAGATCATCCTTGACAAATGACAATTTTTCATACATATGGCTTCATTTTTCTGGTTTTCAAAGTGGCTCCTTTTTACCTGTCCAATGATTATTAGTACTACAAAAAATTACTACTACTGCAATATAGTTTTGTGTGTGAGTAATCATTTCTTCTTTAGTTAGTGTCAACAAAACATGAATCTGACTTTGAAAAATTTGACAGTTGATATATTTATTTAATTAATCTAGAAGTTTGTTTGTGTTTGGAATGTAAGGAATACTATGAGATGTGTGCACAAAAATTATATGGTTAGATCACAACTATTATGAACCTAGAAAACATCTCTGAGCTCAGGATCTTGTACAGTCAAAATAAAAAGCCATACATATTCTCGCACTGAGAACTCTCATACATTAGCATGGTCCATTTGAAACCCTAATACACATGGAAGACATACATAATGAATACCTAACTTGGAAAGCTGAGAGAGACAAAATTGTCTGGAAACTATAAAACTAGAATTTGCTTAGCCACATAGCACTTGAGATGAATCAGAGATTTGGTGTCTCAAATCTGTTAAAACTTACAGATGTAACAGCTTACTTTCTCTCTCCTGGAGTTGTAATATCAAAGAATTTGAGCTGCTATATCCAATTTTCATAGTTGATGTGGTAGGTACTGTCACATTCGGCATGATTTTTTTCAGTGACTGAGCCATCTGCAGAGAAACACTACATAGGCAGACAGAAGAGCCATGATCAGTGTATAAAGATAACACCATCTTAATGTATTGATGTAGAAATTATTTTAATTGGCTGAAACATAGTCCCTTACTATAGCAGGAAAGTCCACCAGAGTGCCTAAAGTATCCATGAGTGTTGGATGGAAGCTCTACAATGTGCATTTCACCCAGGAATTTTCCACTTAAAAAACTGGCATTCATTATAGCTATCACATCATGCTCAACACTCAGTACATGACAAAGGTTATTAATCATGGCTATAGCTGTTATTATGGGTAACCAGAATGGCAGAGAATCAACTTGAAAAGAATCCTGAAAATTACTTTTGGCCTGAAGTTGTATCAGGGGAGGTTTAGGTTGGATATTAGAAAGAGGTTCTTCACCCAGAGGGTGGTTGGGAACTGGAACAGACTCTCCAGGGAAGTGGCTGACAGAGTTCAAGAAGCATTTGGATGATCCTCTCAGGCATGTGGTGTGATTCTTGGGGATGGTCCTGTGCAGGGCCAAGAGTCAGACTTGATGATCCTTGTGGGTCTCTTCCAACTCAGCATATTCTGTGATTCTGTGGTACTTTGTTAGCCTGGCTCTCATTTTGTAGATGATCTTGATGTGTTTTATTTTTTCTTAAAAGCTAACAAATAATATACAAAAGAGTTGTTTCTGCCATTGGAAGTAAAGGGACGGAATATGTTTTGAAGGAATATTGTAAATGGCATTAGCAGTTATTACCTACTCAGAAAGGAGATCCCAAGCTCAATAACTGATACAGCCGGAACAAGGAGGACCCTGAATTTGACTTCACTTTTACACTTCCCTCTTGAGTACTATAGCAGGTTAGGCTGAAGTTCAGCTGGGGCAGAATTTTGAGTTGGTGCTAGGATGGTATAGAGTAATTTTATGTACAGTCTCCAACTGTGAAAGCCAAAAATCAGTAAGAGGAGCATGAGTTCTGTCCTGCTCTCTCCTTTCTTGTGTCCTGCTTCCCTCTTCCTTCCTCCAGGTATACCTGTAAAACAGGTGACAGAGATCCATTTAGTAGGCTTTGTGTCCTTCAAGACTCCACTTAATAAGAAAATCCACTTCTTTCTGACTGTTCAGATTTAGCTTCAACCTTCTCTTTCTCTTCCATTGTGACTTTTCTCATTTGCTTTTATGGCACCTCCTTCTTCAAAGCACAGTCCCCTGTTGTGTTCACTGTTCTCTCTACTTTTTCCCCCTATTTCCCTCTTGATGTTTCTCCATTCATCTATTCACTTGCTTTTCCTTTTCCCAGTACTGAACCCTTATGTACCTCCCGCTGTCTCAGATATCCTTTTATTTCTCCCCTGCTTCCTCAATAGATAGCAGATTATATACAACAGGTTTGCAAGAAAATATTCATGTAGACAAAAGTACTAAAAGACATAGCATTCCTAAAATATTGAAAGCCCACTGACTTACAGGAACAAAAGACCTCCTTTTTAGTATGGGGTTTGGTGCTCTGGGCTAAAGTGTTTTTCTTTCATAAAAATATCCTTTTTCCACAGAAGAAAAAATCCAGAAACAATGCTTAAATCCTTAAAACAATGTATATTCCAAAACCATGATGTCATGCATGAATTGTTCAGACGTCATTCATTATTTAGGAGTCCTTGAAAGCTCAGAAAGAAATTAATGCACAAGTTTCTGTCCCCTCCCTATTACCCAATTTATTTATGACTGATCTCTTTTTGTACTCATTTGATCTCTAAGGCAGATCAGTGGTTTTTAATCTGTTTCTGACTTGCTACAGGAGAGGTTTAACAGATTCTTCTCCAGTTTTTCTTCATTTGATTTATATTTAATATTTTATGTTTATTAGATCTTGAGTTATTTTTTGTATTATTAACACTGGCAGGAATATTTTTCTCAGTCTGTCATATTGCACTTGCCCCCACTTTTGTTTATTTCCCTTTCATTCCTATCTTAGTGTAGGTTAAATGGGAATAATGCTCACGGAAAGTTATTAAAATGTTAATTTTTACTATACCTAGTATCACTCTCTCAAAAACTGACAGAAAATAGTTATAGGTTTACTGTATGACTTTGGAAGAGGTCATTAAAAGCTTTCTTCACTGGGCTTGGCAGAAGCCTCATGAGGCTGCAATTCGTATGAAATGATAATGATTTAGGTTTTATTAAATTCCTTTATTTTATGCTCTAAATAATAAATTGTTGCTTAGTGCTGTGATTGAAGGAGATGAATGTGGAACTGGTTCTTTCCTGGGTTGACGGAGGATACAACCAAAATATAGTTAATTACTCTGTGAATCCCAGCCAGATATAAAGTACTAGAAATAATAGGTAAGCAAAGAAATATTTTCAGTAAGTGCTATACGCTGAGATCAACCAGGTCTAAGAGTCTCCTTCATATCAGGAGACTGCCCTGGCAGACTGTTACTCTGCCTTCCTGCTGCTTCACCTTCATATAGCAATGGGAAATATTTTGTGGTATGAATCAAACCTGGGAGATCTGATTTTTTTAATCCACTCTCAAATATCTTTGTTTCCCACCAGGGATGGACTGTTTATGACCAGATAACAAGTATTAATTCAATATTTGTTCCATTGAGTGCTTGGACTGCCTGCATACAGCTCAGTGCCATATGAAAGGCAAGAGTCTACAGCCCACAGATACAAGCTTATGCCAGATGCCACATGGATATCTATAACCCAGTCCTAAAATACTCTCTTCCTTCTAAGGAAAGGGCAGGATACCATTGGAGCCAAAATGCAAGCATTAACTTTTCTGCATGCTGTCTCCAGAAAGCACCAAGTTATGTTTGTTGGCACTTCCATCACAGACAGTCAGCAGGGAGAAAATACTGATGAGAATCAGAACAAGCAATTCCAGAGGAGAAACTAGCAGGGCAGAAGCTGGATGCAGAGAGATAAAGGACAAGGGATGCTGGAGGGATGAGGAAAATTAGAGGACAGGGAGGGGAATCTCCTTGTTTAGCTCTGGGCTATGTAAAATGGGTGGTATGCCTGCATCAGGCAGACAGATCCCATACCCCACATTTCCAAAATTTAGTGTGCCTGCAGAGTAAGTTCTCTACTTTGGCAACAAGAAACAGGAGATGTGTTTGAAAGCCTCAGTGGTGACCTTTTTTCCCAAGTTTAGACACCTGGATTATTGGTTACAAGAGGCAAACAGGACTTCTCTCCATTGACAGACTGTAGAGGGAATATGAACACTTACTTCCTTAAGGACCTAAAATTTCACTGCAAGTTATGTGCCAAAGCTAAACTGGCAGACTGTCACCCAATAGCATTTTAAGCAGAATCTAGCTCGCAGGTTTGAACTTTCATGCTCAGAGCTGAGATCATCTCCTTTTTTTGAAGATAGAGAGAGGATGGCAAATATTCCTAAATTTCTCCAGTAAAAGTGACTTGTTGGGTCCCAGACATCAGCTTTCTTCTCAACTGCTGTATGTTATTAGCAAACTTTACTTTAGGATTATGTATCAAACGTATGTAAAGGGTATGAGGGAAGGCATCATGTGGTTTCCATCTTGTTAACTCAAAATTATACTCAGTACTAAATGAGAAGGATTCCTGCAGTAATTAACAAAGGATGTACTTTACAGTGGTAGAGGAACCTCGGTCCCAGCTTCATAAGTCCTAAACCTCACTAGCCTGGCTTCCTATTTTCTACGTGACTCCCTTTCAGTCAGGCATCAAATAACTATTCCTCCTGCCAAGGCTATACAGGTTGAGGTTATACAGTTCATACCAGTCAGGTGACGGGGAGAAGATTAGAAAAGGTGATGGTACCAAAAAACAGGAACAGAGGAGACAAGCACAGGGTTTTCTGTCATTCCTGTTTTCTTCACTGCTTTCTCACCACCAAAAGGGAAGATGTTCCCATTTTGCTAGTCTCACCACTCTGCCTCAACTTGCTTCCTTTCATACATGTTCAGATGATGGAAGATCTCTTAATTCCTGTCAAAAATACCATGAATAAAGGAAGCTGTAATCAGAGTCACTTCTCTTCCTTAGTCCTTTTTCTCAGAGAATTGATTCACCAGGAGGGGTGTTTGCTGTCCTATGCTTTGTCCTGTATCTTCTGCTAAGGCAATTTCTCTCCTGTCTGTGGGAAGTAAGGGTTCATGTTTCACTCAACAGGAATAAAATTCCTATGAGGGGTTTTTCTCTCTATTCCCAAATTTTTGCCTAATGTTTCCAGTGACTCACATCAACACAAATTACTGTGATATATATCAAAGAGCCATTGTAAGAATATCCAAGTATTGAAGGGAGGATAACAAAGAAAATTTATTTAACTCTGAAGTTTACTGCACAATCAAATTTGATTAGTTAAAGAAGTCAAATCTTATTGTTCTGAAAATTTAAGGTGTTTGGAATTTATTGTGTAAAATTGAACTAAACTTATGTTATACAATACCATACAGATAAATCAAAGCTAAATTAGGCAGGTCTGACAATTTCCTCCTTTTATTAAAATAAATTAAAATTAATTAACATTTTTCTCAGTGTCTTTTAAAAATCACTGACAACTCTTTTCTTGATAAAGCTGCCTCTGCTTCCAGGTTCTTACTGTCAGTGAAGAAGTGCAGATAAAACAGGTGATAAAATAGAGGTAAAATCTTACTTTTTTCAGATAACCAGTCCACTATCATGCAAAATCATGAAAGAATATAGCTTTTTGCTTGTTGTTGGAAGGAAAGCTCCCATCATATTCCATCCACATCCTGGTTGTATCTTCTTTCTCCATGAGAAATAATGTATGAAAAACAAGTTTATGAAATTGAAAGAGTAGATGACATAGGCTGAGTGGGCACTAAGCAGTTTGGCTGATAGGAATGGTAACACCCTCATTTACCATCTGTATTCTCATGGAAACCACAATGTCTGCATGTAGACTGACCGTAATAGTATCATTTAAATGTAGTCGTGGCCAAAAGATGGACTTCTATATAGCACAGACTAACAAATTCTATCTATAATCTAGCTGTGCTTTTACTAACTTTTGCTTGATTGTATGTTCGATTATTTATCTTAGTAAGCAAAAATGTTAAAGTTATATCAACAATGAAAGCATCTGTCTTTTCTAACTCTCCAGTATGTACAGGAAAAGTTCACTTGTACTTGAAAAACAACAGATTTAAATAAGGTGGGTAAGTACAGGGAGTAGATAATGAAGCATGGAAGGGATCTACAAAACTATTTAAAGTTAAGTGAAAGAAAACAGGAATTTTTTTCTTTTTTTTTTTTTTTTAGAGAAGAGTTTATATTTGAAAACTCTTGGGGATTTGAATAAAAACTATGTGAGATTATTTTACAATACAGTTTTCAGGTCTTATCTTGATACGTCTTTATAACCATGTTGGAAAAAGAAAACTACATTTGCACACAGTCAGTTCAGACTTCTGCTTGTAAATTGTCTCAATGTAGCTCAAAGAGAAATGAGGCAAGTGATATGAAAAATAAAAGCAGCATCTAGAAAAAATTATTGTGCAACAATGATGCTAGCAGGCTTGGGGTGGGATATTTTTTTGGTGAATATAGGGAAAGTAATTTCTTGAAGTAATTAATATGTAGTCCATACAGGGAAGGTGACATGGATAAAGTCAGACAGACCAACTGAAACAGAAAGAGACATGATCATTTAGCACAAATTCATTTATTGACCCTTAAGTGCATGTGCTGGTTTAAAAGTTAACCAGCAGGGGAAATGAACTCAACTGAAAAGAGAGATTATAAGTCAGAATAACAATTTATTAAAATAATACAATAAGTACAATTATACAGGCAGACAATTGGTTTTAACCCGCAAAAAACCAAATGTATAACCCAGCACCCTGGGGCATGAACAAAAGTGGTGTTCCTTGGCCCCCCCGAGTCCAAAGAAAAGGGAGAGGGGAAAAAACCTGCTGGTGGGAGAGCTGCTGCAGTCTGGTCAGAAAGTGGTGATCGCAGTCCAGTTGAAGGTGGTGGTCTCAGTCTGGTTAAGAGCAGTGAGCTGCAGTCTGGTTGAGAGTGGTGGTCTGCAATCTTCCTCTGGATCCCACGAGTGGTGACCAAGGTTCCGAAACTTCCAGTGTATATATTCTCCAGTTCAGGCGGGAGTGCTCAGTCCCTCCCTCAGAGCGGAGAATTCCATAAAAGGGCATGAGGATGCTCAGTCCCTCCCTCAGAGAGGGCAATTCCATAAAAGGGTATGAGGACAGGAACATCTTCCCACCTCGCAGGCCTCTACTGACAACAGTTTTTTGGGAAATGGCATGGAAGGCTATAGAATACACAGTTTTGGGTTACACCCATCCAGTGATGAATTGGTCCCAGCCGTTCTAACCAGGGCAGTGCAGGAGATACACTTGCCATAACATGCTGATATGTATAATTTCAGTCTGCGTGGGGAAAGAAAAAACGAATTTTCTTCTTGTACCTGCCAATATTTTGTTACCACGTTTCAGAGTATTTTGCTTCTATGTGCCTGTCAGAGGAGCAGTTATCCCCAGTGATGACAGAGCTCTTTCACATCTGGCATCCAGCATCTTCCTAACAGTGCTTTGAAGAATGATTCACATCAACCTTATATGAGATTAGTCAGCTTGACAAATACAGCCCATCTACTCAGTGAGTGTCAGAGGCTCAGACCTCTAAAGCTCTGGACTTAACCACTGTAGTCAACCTTAAAAGTGAAGGTCATAAATCTTCCAGGGCTGTGGGAACTGCAGTTTATTTGATAGCTGCAAGTCATTGAGGACTACATCAAACTCTCAAGTGAAAGACTCCTTCCAGGGTAGGACTTGGACCAAACCCAAAATCGTACTGTGTAGTTTAATTGAATGAATGAAACACAATGTTGATTTGCCAGCTGTTATATTAGAACCCAGGCTTTTAATTCCTTGCTCACAAATTACTCTCTGCATGCAGGCGGGACTAAAGGACTGTTCCATTTAATACTCAGTAATTCAGAGCCTGTAGGGAGTTCACAATGCAAATACTGGGCATAAATAGCAAAACATTCCCTAGTACGCAAATGAAACACCTTCAGAACTTTTAAAAAGTAACATTACTAGTCTTAAGACTAGTAATCACATTCTGCAAGGAAATGTGTGCAAAGCATACATGCATACATACATATGTTACAATGAGATACTTTAGTCTGGTCTTGGACTGCTAAGGCTTGGCTTCCATTAGTCTATTCCAATGTTGAATTCAAAAAAGCATAAACCCCAAATTCTCTTGCCTTCACCCTAACCAGTATAATGAGTTATTACAGCCTGTGCCCTGCCTGGCATCTTTTAAAATGAGCACTCTGAATTTCTGAAAATGTGACAGAACCAAGATAAAGATTTGGGTAGGCAAAGAAACACAGCTTGAAGGCAGATAATGGTGTTGAAATGTAGCTGTCATTTCCAAATGCAAAGATTTGAAAATAATTCTTCCCTTACCTGTCAGGACGATTTAGATAAAAGAAGGGAATTATTGTTGATTCTTCAGTAAGTGAAGACCTGAGAAGAAGTCTGAGCTCCTAGCTTTTTAGTCTGTTCTAAGAATGTAGTATCAAAGAATAGAAGTGAACTCTAGAAATCAGAGTCACATGGGCAGTCATTTGGATGTCAAATAAATCGTTTGCAAGGTCAGATCCTGAAGACCACCATTGCTATTGTATTTGATTCAGTCAGCAATGCCACATTATTTAGACCATACGTGATAATCAAATTCCCTTTCACAACTGAATATGGTTAGATACAACACTCCATAACATCTGTATGAAACTAGAGAAGGAAATTGATTACCAAAGATACATACTTAATATCATCGTGGTTCTTAAATTAATAAAATTGACACTTTTGAAAACAAGAAGATATTGTGTTCTTACCAAAAACATACAAGAGAGGAATATTCAAGTTCATTTGCATGTGTTAGCATGTTAGGATAAGCAAACCTGGTCCAAAATTATTTTCATTTGCCATTGCATCTTACCTGCACGGAAAATGTGCCTGTGACCAAACATTCAATGTTTAGGTCTGTTGCATTATTTACAAAGTATTAGGTGACAGTTTAAAGCCAACTTCTAAACATATAACCCCCACATCCCTTCCCAATTGAAGGAATCACAGAATCAAAGAATATCCTGTTGGAAGAGACTCACAAGGATCATCAAGTCTGACTCTTGGCCCTGCACAGGACCATCCCCAAGAATCACACCACATGCCTGAGAGGATCATCCAAATGCTTCTTGAACTCTGTCAGCCTTGGTGCTGTGACCACTTCCCTGGAGAGCCTGTTCCAGTTCCCAATCACCCCCTAGGTGAAGAACCTCTTTCTAATATCCAACCTAAACCTCCCCTGATACAACTTCAGGCCATTCCCTTGGGTCCTGTCACTGGTCACCACAAAGAAGAGATCAGTGCCTGCCCCTCCTCTTCCCCTCATGAGGAAGCTGTCGACTGTGGTGAGGTCTCCCCTCAGTCTCCTCTTCTCCAGGCTAAACAGACCCAGTGACCACAGCCACTCGTCACACGGCTTCCCCTCAAGGCCCCTCACCATCTTCATTGTCCTCCTTTGGACACTCTCTAAGAGCTTAATATCTTTCTTATATTATGGTGCCCAAAGCTGCACACAATATTCAAGGTGAGGCTGCACCAGTGCAGAGGAGAGCGGGACAATCCCCTCCCTCGACCAGCTGGCAATGCTTTGCCTGATGCCCCCCAGGACGTGACTGGCCCTCATGGCTGTCAGGGCACTGTTGATTCCTATTTAACTTCCATTGACCAGGACCCCCAGGTCCCTTTCCATGGCACCGCTTTCCAGCATCTCATTCCCCAGTCTGTATGAACATCCAAGATTGCCCCATCCCAGGTGCAGAATCCGACATTTTCCCTTATTGAACTTCATATGGTTGGTGATTGCCCAGTACTCTAATTTGTGGACGTGTCCCTTCAGGGCCTCCCTGCCTTTGAAGGAGTCAACAGCTTCTCATGAATATAAAGTTTACAATAGAGACAAGATCCAGGATGAAGATTTTATGTCATTTAGTGCAATATCACTTTTTGTGCTATCACTGCAACATATATATTATGACACAGTACTGAATTTCTTACTATTTAAAAGAAACACTCTTCCTCATGCAGTGGATGATGTGGTTATTACATCTATTCAGCAATTTCTATTCTTCTTGACAACATGTGTCCCTGTCACTTCTCATGCATCATACACTGCTGAAAAGACAATTATTTTTGTCCTTGGTAGGCCGCACATCGGAGGTGTTCAAAGATATCAGTAGATTGATTGGCAACTATTATTGTCTCTGTTTTACAGAGAACTTTAGCAGAGAAATGGATGCTCTCTGGAGTATTGCATATGGATGCTCTCTGGAGTATTGCATATGGGTACTTTTCTACGCAACTGAATCCTGTTCTAGATTTCCAATATGACTACTACACTGGGAATTTAGACATTTAACACACCTAGAGACACATACTTCCAGACACTATCACATAAATAATCTGAAACATGTTGAAGATACGTACTGCTGCCTCGAGCCAGTGAGGGAGTCTCTTATTTACGTAACGCTAACTTGGCACTCTTTGATCCTGGGTAGAAAGGCAGCAAAGCCTTCTGTTTTGGCTGAAAGGGAAAGGTTTTGTGATTTCTTCCCTGTTTTGAAGACCCTTTCTGAAGATTCATTCGAAATAACAGCATCTCTTTCCAGAAGTAGCAGTTGCTTTTAGTACTTGTTCTGGGTGTCTATAAAACATTTGCAGCATCCTGGCATACCCAAGCTTATTTCGATCCCAGAACAGATAGGTATCTTTCTATTGGGGTATTTTGGGTACAAATGGTACAACTGCAAAATCAAGTCACTAAGAAATTAGGAAATCCCAAAATTAAGTCTGCTTTTTCAAGGCTTGTAGAAGTCACAGGCTAGGTCATAGGAAACTAGAAGATGTACTTTGCTTTCAGATTTACTTAAATTTACTTAACCAAGTCACATAGGAAAAAAAAACCACCATTTTTTCTGCCTTTAAATATGGAGAAAATAGCAAAATATTTTGCAAAATAATTCTTCTCACAGTAACATTATCACCTTCCAGTGTGGGCACTGAAAGAGGTAGGACTGTAGTAACATTTTTCTTCTTGAATATAGAGATTGGTATGTCCTCTTTTGTGATTCAGCCTTCTTCACTAGCTTATGATGATCACCTGGATGCTTTACTTTCTCCTCGCAGAATGCAGCATAAGCAATCTGTTAATCTATAAATACATATTACAACCTTGAAACCATCAAGAGTAATACTGAATGCCAAGTATTATTAATTAGGAGGCATCACAGATTATTTTGGCAGTATGAACACTTAAAAATTAAAGTCCAAGTGGAACTACAACAGCAGTGGGCAATAACATTCTCGTGCCCATGGACTCAAACATCCCTGGATACCAATAGAAATAACAATGAGGAACATCATCTGCTGAAAAAGCTCTTCATACATGCTTGGCAGACCTGCAAAAAAGGAGAAAGAAGGAACGGGTGTGGAGAGTTTTTAGCCAAAATTTGCAGCTAGATAAAGGTAAGCACAGCAGAAGTTGTCAGCACTTCCCTCATGGGGTTTTGTTTGCCCAGCTGCTATCTTTCAGTAGAGACTAGAAGCCATCATTGAAGGAACCCACTGAAATAAGCCTGGTATCTTCAGAGTCAGGTGTTAACAACACATAAATACATGCTGTTGTGAAATAAATTTAGATTCTAACAGAACCCAACTGCAATAATTGAGGTGGAACTAATGCCTTTTGTGATTTCTGCAGGGTAGTCTAAATTAAATGCTTTACAGAGAAGAGACAGTGCATCAGGGATATTTTCTCTTATAGAAGCACATAAGTTCAGAACTCCATCATTTTAAACATTAGTCCTTGGAACACTAATATTTGAGTTCACAAGTACATAGAAAAGCTGATTTTTCAGCTCAAAAGCAAAAGAAAGTTCCTATTGAACATGTTTTTAATTACCGGCAATATAAAGCAGAGTTACAGAGCATCATACAATTTTAAAAAGGATTTCAAATGGACACAAACATGAGGCTGTACCCTAGTACACATGATTTTTTCCATTATTAGTAAAAGTCTACTGCCTTTGTGCTGACCTGATAGCTTAGGGTCTAAGAATTTTTTTGGATTTGCCTTTGCCTTAGGCTGACCTTAGCTTGCTTTAGTAACTGTGCTGTGTTCAACTGGCTAATGCCTGTCCTCTTGTAACTTTATTTGTGGGAATATTGCATGTGGCAAAGGCCTGACAAACCTTGGTAGATATTGTGGGACAAGCAATAGCTCTTTGTGTCAGGTGGGGCAGGTGGAGGCTGCTGTTCAGCTTTCACACTTCTTGGTGGCAAATGCATGAAATAACACCAGATAGACACAAACAATTTTAAGACTATTACTGGTGAGACATCTCTGTATTAATTTGAACAATAAGCATATATTTTTGTAACAGGGTTAATTTGACTGTTAAAATATTAATTTGACTAACAGTAAATACTTAGTTTCAGGTATGTGGTATATTTCCTTCTGCACATAACAACACTTGCAGTGTATTAAACAGAATTTACTACCAATTCTATGCTCTTCTGGAACAGCACTATAAACACAATTATGAACACGTGAATACATTTCTGCTGAATTAGCCAGAGCACGCAACATGAATTTTATGTTATTTACGCTATTATGCTGCCTTTGTGTCAGCTGTGAGAAGACAGATGACACATGATAAAGCCTGTTAATAGCACCAAGTTAACATACGAGAAGTTCTGCATTAATCTGAGCCAGCATAGAAAGATTTTATGGGATCAGCACTTTGCTTCTTGCAGCTGCAACAGTTTGATCTAGTACTGGGAATCTGAAGATAGGTTTTCCTGTATCATAAAAACATGCTCTTAGAAACCCTGGTGTTGCAGTTTTGATTGATATCCTATCTCACTCCTTTAAAATTCATCTAGGCTCTAGGATGTTCATATGACAGAGAATGCTACTTCAGATTCAGTAAGTCAGGGATATTGTAATGAATATGCTGATTATTTTTTCCTCGGTGCTTTTGTCAGTCACCTTAGCTTCCCTTCTTCCTCTCTTCTCCCTTCCATCTCTGCTTATCATTCTCCATGATTTTCTCCTTTCTGGCTTTATTCTTCACTACTTATTTCTTGGTTATTTCTCTCCTTGTCTCTTGCCTTCCCTGCTTTTTGATGAGTCTCTCTGCTCTGGCTTTCCTACAACCCACTCCACCCCTCTTTCTTGCTGATCTCTCCCCATTTGCCGAGCTCTGCAGACTGCTCATCAGCACTCGTTTGCTGAGGAACTGGGTGATGAACTAGCGTTCTGGTTCCTGTTCTGAACGAGGTATTTGTGTTTATGGAAATAATCATTGTGTCAATAGCTCTGCTTTGACTACAAAGGTGTAAGTGGTGCTAGTAGTTTAGCACTTTTAATTTCCACTAAATGAGCAAATGGGAGTTAAATAATGGAATTTAACATAATGATTATAAATACATTTGATAATGTTCAACAAGTACCTGAGGGAAGAAATATGTAAGAAGGTAGTGATTATTTGAAAGAGGTCAGGCTGGCAATATAAAAATGTAATCATATGAAATTAAGAAAAGTTAATAGAGTGTTTCTCTCTAACTAGAGACAAATAATAAAAAGGTAAGAAAATAAGTAGGTTATTGTTGAGCAGTAGAGAAATTCTCAGATTGCAAAAGCTCGTAATCAGACAAATCAATCTTATCTGTCCAGGGATGGAAATTACACCCAGAAAAAATTGGTTAAAAAACAAAAAATCAAATCAACAGGAAACAAATTAAAACTGTATTAGATCAGAGTGGGATACTGACCTTGTAAAAACTCCAGTTACTGTTTCCATGGTACTGCTGGGTATACTGCTTGTCACAGGATGACTTTTGGTTACCTCTATGAAGTGAGCTGATGACTTTGATCCAGGATGTAAAGTGAAGTCAAAACATACAAGAAATCAGCATGAATGACAAGATGAAATAGACATTTTGGTTGTTTCAGATAGAGTTAAAAGGAGTTCTTTCTTCTTGGCAATTGTCTCACAGGAGAAAAATGGCAATTTAGGATTACTCGTACATCCAGCGGGCTAACAGGGTGAGATTGCCACATCATCAGCAGAGAAGAATAAAATAATGCAATGCTAGCTGAAAATGTAAAATAAGAAAGGTATTTATAGAGGGCAAACCTTCGTTAATATGAAAAAAGATTGAATGTCCCAAGGGGATCATTTCATACTTTGTCTGTGACTGCCAATGGACAGAAAGTACTCAGGGACTCTAATTTCATCTATCCCTTCCCTGAGCAGTCTGAGCTTTCAAATCACCCCTCCCCTTTCTTGAGCTGTTTAATCCAGACCATAAGTAGAGAATTTTATTGCTGCCTTTATCTCTCAAGCTTCAGTATGAGATGTACATGGACAAGTTTCTGAAGCCCCCCCATTGCAGCAGACTCCCAAGACCCAAGAAGGAGCAATTGCTTTTCATTATAGCCTGAGAGAAATACAGACAGTAACAAGGTGGCTCAGGTCTTAAACTGGCTAATTGTCTTCCAGGATTTCTCTGTGAGAAACTACAGGAGACATGTATTCATAATTATTTTTCCTAGAACAAATTAGGGATGAGGAAGGACATAAAATAAACATAATCTTGTTCAAAGACATGTCAAATAAGCAATGGTCCTTGCGGATTTTGCATTCCAGCCTGCTGGGAGATGTGGGCATGCACAACAGGAGGACCCAGAGGAACATATTATCTTAAGACCCAATTCAAAGCACATTTAAGTAAATAAGCTTTGATTGATTTCAGTGGGCTTTAGCCTCTGCTTCCCTGTGGGCTGTCTGCAGATGTGAGCCGTCACCTTTCACTTGTAGGAAAAAGTGAGGTGTGATGGCCTGTCCGACCAGCAGACGTTGTCTGCTGTGGCTAATATCACTTGTCACGGGTAAAATGTGTTTCTCTATGAATTTTCTACTTGCATGTTCTGTTTGCTTTCGTGTTGAACTTACATCCTGCTTGTAATCCTTAGCAACATCTACATGCTGTGTGAGATGTCTGCATATTCTACTGACCTTTCTCAAAGGCAAGAAGTGGCTGCACTGCTGCATCCATGCTGACAGCTTCAGTCTGGGTTTTACATCTGCTATCATCTTGCCAACCACTTTTCATTGCTCTTCCAAAAAAAATCCCTGATGACATGCCTTATTCAAAACCAAATAATCACTGTTTGGATCACAACTGGCTTACTGAGCTTGTATAAAACCTTGTGCTTGTGCAGCGCACAGTAGAAGAACAGGGAGATAGAATAGTAAATGCTTCAGTAGTTTATTTCTCCCCAGTCTTTTAATTTAAGAGTGATAGAACTATTTAAATGTAGGATCTCATCAACCACTGAACTACAGAGGTACAAAGAGATAATAATTAATCTGCAAAATATTTTTCTATGGAAAATTTGGTAACATACATTATTGTTGCTTGTTCTATGCTCATGTTTCTAGTTAGGCTGAGTCTCTGTCCTTCCACAGGTAAAATTTATATTGATATGTTTCAGAAAAAATCTCTTAGCCACTTCAGAAAAGACATGTAAGATAAGAGAAGATTGTTTGCCCTCTTCAGCATGAGCAGGTTTTGCTCTGGTACTTAACAACACTTTCATGCACAGTGATTTTTCAAGCTTGAAGAATGTTCTTTTTATGTATTTGTGTGCAGAGTGTTTTTTGGGTAGAAGTGTCTATGTTTTTAAGGAAGTAAACTGTAATAATCAGAACTTCAACAGCTCTGTAATTTGAAGTAACAAGCACTCAACAATAGCAGTGATTCACGTAGGTTTGGCATGCAAAAGAAAAAAAGGTGAACTCAGGAAACATGGATAATACCAAGCACTGTGCAGTGTTAAATAGAAACATTTGAGCTAACAAAGGCATCTGGAAACTGAATCATAATTCTGTTAGTGTTGTACTTTTTCTGGTCTAAATCCTCCTGATGACAACCGCAAATGAAACAGCCCAGAGAGAGTTTTTAGCTTGCACAGTTAAATTAGCTCAGGTATGGAACATATACGTGTGGTGGTGCATCCCTCCACTCCTATAGTCATGGATTGTATAGTTTTGATTGACTCTTATCAAATTCAAGCTCTAGTAGGAGTTTTCTGCTTGCACACAGGCCGTTCTGTCAATTTGCTTCCCCACTTCCTTTCCCTTCTCTGTTACTCAGTCTCACAATAGCCCATGCAGTCAGTCCCATTCTCCAATTTTTAATACAAGTGAAAGCCTCCTAGTCTGAACAACTCTTTTCTCCCCATTTAAACAACCAGAACCACCTCCTGAGCCCACAGCCATGCTGTAACTTTTTAAGCACTTCCATTTTAGCGATACTGACTCTCGAGTGCCCAGACTTTTTGCCAGTTTTTGTTTTTATCTAGCTCCTCATCCATGCTTCTTCTACACCAACATCCCTTTTCCCTGCCCTTCAGCCTTGCCTCAGTGTCAGGTCACATTATCTGCCCTGTTACATTTTGTCCTTTGGCTCACTGGTTCTCAACTTGACTTTTCTCATCCAGATGCCCAATCAGCTTACACTTCCTTTTGCTGCCCTCCCACCTCCAGTAGATTTTAACTTCTTTCTTCTGTATTACCTCTCTCATTTTCACCCTCAGTCTCTTGCCTTGACAAACACGCTATTCCAATCCTCACTTCCAGTCCGACTTTCCCCACAGCTGCAATACAAGCTTACACCATTCACAACCTTGCATCCCATCCCACGCCCCAGGCCGTGTTCCCATGTGCTGTTCCATGATCACCCCTACTTTCCCATGCTATTTTAATGCCTTAACATATGAATAAATTACAGTCTTCTTCCAGATTTATTTGGCCCAGCAAGAAAATTGCTGCCAAACACACATGATAGAAAAGGCCCATAAGATCTGAAACCTGGACTTGGCACAATAAGAATAGGTCACAACTATAATTTTAACCATAGTTTCATTCAACCCCATGCTAGACCTGCTACAGCAGAGATTTTGGGAGACTTTATCATAGAAATCTGTAGCAAGAGGATATCTGCAGAACATAAGCTAAATGTGGCATTTCAAAGGCCAAAGCTGAGCAGCATTTTTCATAGAGAAAAGGCATATGCCTGCCGAAACACACAAATGGGTATGTGCATGATCAATCTTCTAAAAAGAACCCCAAACTGAATCTTTTAACGTGAGCAAAAATAATTATGTATTTTTCCATTCCACTGTTGTTACCAAATAATTGACAAATTGATTTAAAAATAAATAAATCTATTGGGCAGAAACAGGCTATGAGCATGGAAAATTTGAGTTGAAAACAGCTGTATCAAGGAAGACTTGTAAGCAGTTGAAAAAAGTCTTCGCATAGGAAGCATGAGGCATACTGATTGCTAACTGACAATAACAGCTCCAAATATACTATTTTTCTGATTTTTTTAATTATTATTTGTCACTTAATGCATATGAAAATCTGATAACAAGAAGGTGCCAGAGGCACATTTAACTGCTAGGCTTTCAGAAGTGACTGAGGGGTACAGGCTGAAGCAGAAGGTCAGATTTTCTTTGTAAGAGTATTGATAAAATAGATAAATCACATACTGAGTCTAATCTGGAAATCTGGAGATGTTCAAATGACTTTCAAAACAAAAACGAGAAATAGAGGAAGAAATACTGCTTATTGATTTAAGCATTTTTGGTGCCAGTAGGAATAATAACAATGAAAACCATATGCTGATCTCTGCAGTGGATTCTTTATCTGTGCTTGAAAGGCTTGTGTAGAGATGGGAAGCTGTGTATGAGACTGCAGATAAAACAAGGTGTATATAGCAGTTGTTTGTAAGGTTCCACTCCCAGGAATCCAATTGCCACATAGTTAAGACCTTTCCAGGGACTAGAGATCAGTTTCTTGTGGAGCTACTATCATGAGAGCTAACAACACGTTTCTTGTGATTTAACTAATAAATCATTAGTTAAAAATAAAAGTAAGATTCTGAAAAGTATAAGGGCTCAAAAAATGACATTGCCATAATAGTTTAATATATACTGATGTAAATATAAATTCATGAATAAACAGAAAATTGATAGAAGATATACAGGATTATTTTTGTCCTCCTGTGGAAAATTCCATAAATCCCTGTCATCAGCTGTTAGGTTTTTTATTGTATGCACTGCCTCATTCAAATCAGGCTGTTCCATGCTCACAGCAGTTCTGATTTCTAAATATTTTTCACAAAGTTCTAGCATATAGTATGTTTACGAATGGTCTATTTGCATTCACATACAAAGAGATTTGACTATACAGGCAGAATGGGTAGAAGAGTGCTGCACAAACCAAAAGGAAATAAAAACTGAAGATTATTTTGTTAGGGTGGCTGAGGTAACCTTTACACCACTTCCACATAGTTATTCACATGTTGAATAGTCAATTATGAATAGGTTAACAGCTTCTGTTCACCACCAGGAATCACGTAGTGGTAGTGTGCATCAATAAATGTTTTGCCAATAGTCACACAAGACCACAGGCTTGGCACAGAACTGACAGAGGAGGGGCTCAAAAGACTTCTCTGAGCCTGAACTAGTTTTAGCAATAGTCAAGGGACTACTGCCTGGCTTGCAGCTTCTGGGAATACTGTGTGGTAAAGATCCAACAGACTTAGGTAGTCACTGTGTGATGCACAACAGCCCTTCATGTTCACAAGAGCTGAAGAAGGATTTGGGGTGATGCTCAGTGAGTAAAAGCAGATCTTGTTAAAAAAACATGAAAAAAATAGCTGCAGATGGACCCCAAAATCAAGGAGAAACGTAGCCCCCTATCATTGCTGTTCTCCTCCTGAAGAGTGTAGGATGTCCAGGACTCATCATAGAATCATAGAATGGCTTGGGTTGGAAAGGACCTTAAAGATCTAGTTCCAACCCTTCCACCAGGGGCAGAGATGCCATCCACTAGATCACAGACCTTTCCCCCTCCCTGCACACTCCTCTACTTAAAGAAGACTGGAGCTATTTGCTGTAGAGCCCATAAGGAAATCAAAAGAGTGAGCATAGCTCCAGGAAAAAGGCCAGATGTTACTAAGTTATCTTTTAAAAATAATTTTAAGAGTATTATTGATGAGGTTTTTCCATATTACCTTGGACTATAAAGGTTAATAGTACTGGAATTGTCTGAGTAACTGTTAGCTGAATTTTGGCTAGATTGTTATCATTTTGATTACTCTAACAATAAATTTTTTGTTCCATACACATATATATATAATATATATATATATATATATGTGAAATGTTTCCTTCTGTCCTTAGCAACATTTCAAGCATCACAGTAGCTGAGATGTTTTCACACATCCTTCAAAGAGGAAATAATAGTGATGGATAGATACAGACCTTTTAGTGACAAGCACAGTATTTTGTATATTATAACTGCAATCAAGAACACAGTTGGCTTTGTACAGGGACAGATCAGTGCTTCTGGACTATAACTAAGCTATTCCAAAAGATTTCTCTTAATTGGTAACTGTTAGGGATAAGATGTGAGCTGAAGTTATTGTAGAGGCTGAGGTCAAATCACAGATAAGACTTAGTCTAACTGGCTATTTCTATAATACTACATCTCTTTATATGTTTATGTATCTATGGTTGTATACACATCTGCCTATTGTGTTCGTGATGCCAAATTCTGGATACAGCCTGAGATCTAGCTGTGGCTGGGTACAGCAGAAATCCTTTTCTTCCCAGATCAGGAGAGAAAGAAAAAACTTAGGTTCACCTTTAAAGAAGAAAATATGCTGCTTTGTACAGTAAAAGCTGTATTTTCAACCACTGGGTAAGGTCAGATGGAAGATGACAACTCTGTAGTAGTCAAGTCCCTTCTACCTGCTACAACCAAAAGGAACTGGTGTCCACTTCGGAGTTAGAATACTTACTGCAAAGTGCTCTGATGTCACTCTACATGCTGACCAAAAGAAAAGATGAGAATAAAATCCATCAATGAAAAATCAGCACATAGAAACTCTGTGAACTTGCCTCCTTGCTCATTTATCCTTCCCACTTTCCCCGGGTGTTGTAACAAGAGGTATCCTGCAGTGATGACTGTGGACCTTTTGTTTGGACCTGGCAAGTCAGATTTGGCCTACAGCCAGTTGTTTGAAAGCCTAGCACTACAAACTGAAACAACTGATTTAGTTCTCGTGTTGTTCACTGATGCATTTACCTCTCTAGATAGCAGCTCCCTGCTTGGTTACTCAGAGCAAGTCCTCTAGGTGGTTAAATTGGTTATGTTGGTGATTTTTTAGCCCTATAGTTTTTCTTGTCAGTAAGTAATCTTGAAGATTATCTGGAGAAAAAGCTAGCAGCTATTGCCAGCTGTAAAATAAAGCTTGAGAAATGTCTCCTTTGGAGAACTAAGGATGTCCTGCAGAGATTGAAGGGTCAGTGCTGTCCTGGATCAGACCTTTAACATGTCTCTGATACCAGAAGAGCTTTCCATTGCAGAAAGCAGCAGAAATGGTTAGAAGGGCACTCATTGACTTAGCAGAACTTTGGGATTCTTTTAAGCAGAGATGGGGGTCCTAATGACTGCTAAGTGAAATAAGCTCAAGCCTGTCATTTGCCCCAGCCCTGCCTGAGCAGATCTGTGTGTATTTCAGCATTCTTCCTCTACAAATTCCTTTCAAGTGTGCTCAGTATTCAGTAAGAGACTATGCACATCTGCTGTTCCAAGAAGCAAGTTTAATTGCTGATGGGATTTTTTCCCACTAGCATTTCAACCCATCTGCATGTTGCGATTACTGAAGCCTAATTTTGTTTTTGTCTACTTCAACCTTTTCAAGTGATATTCATTAATCCCATCTATGGCATCTCTAACATGTGGGAAATCTGCCTAGAGTAATTACAAAGTATTTCCTCTGCACTCACTTCTCCTATAAGAGCATGGGAAGATAATGAAGGCTGATTGTAGTGTCATCATTCCATTGAGGAAATGAATGATGCTGTTCAAATAACAGCTGGCTTGTTACATAAAAGAAATGACAGATCAGAATAATAAAGGCAAAGTCCCCTTTTAGAGATCTTTCTAATTTGAAAGTCTCAAATAATTGTCTGGAATCCTGAAAATAGAGAAAATAGTGCAAAAAAGGCCCTTAAGTTTTCTCCCTGTATGGTTGTGTGTATACACATGTATATTTATATTTACACATACATACATGCCTACAAACATAGTATTTTTATTATTTTTGCATATGATATATATATTTATGTATGTGTGTATGTATGGCAGTGAGACAGCAAGAAAGATCACCAAGAGTAGTATGTTTTTGATCTGGAACATCCAAGATGCAAAATAAAATACAATTTAGGGAAATTTCTTTTTTTATAGTTAACTGACCTGAAGTGGGCATTTAGAAACGTGAATGATAAGTATCATAGTTGAATTTGAGGTACAATGAGAGTTTTACCATATAATAATAATTTACACTACAGTGCCTTTATAAAAAAATCTTGTAAGGCAACAGAGAGTTTTCTATTTTATATATATTTATATATGATTTTTATATATACAAACATCACATATATAAGCATCATATATATACATAAATAGAAAACCTCAGTTTCTAAATGGTCCATTCAGAAGTGCCCACTCCTCCACAGATCAAATTTGCAATGCTCAGCTCGTACTCTGAGAAGACAAAGCACTAATTTCACTGTGTCTTTCTTTATGAGGGTGTGTTCCTAGATAGTCTTTAGTCTCTAAACCCAAGAGCTTGGCTCCTTTAAGAAGGTAGAGATATCTTATGGCATTACCAGACTACAACAGCTGATTTGTGATTGGAGTTTGAAGTAAAGGCAGACTAATAACAGCCAAAATGTGATGTCTTCCAGGTCTAAGAATTTCCTTGAAAACGATGCAAGGAAAATGTCATTCATTGCAAGGTGTGACCTCAAATGATACAGAAGACAAAATCAAAACTAATAACTTTATGGTAAAATGAGGTACAGTGATGAAGCCTTTGAGAAGAGACTTTCTCAGCAGCACCAGCTAAATTCCTAAACTAGATACAGGAGACTTTGGAAATTCCAAATTCTTCACGTACTCCCACTTTATGCTTTCAAGCTGTATCAACTGACATAAACTGGGCTCTTGGGATCTCCAAATAAGATAGACCTTGGTAAAAGAATTATTAATAATGACTGCCCCGCCTCTTGCTCCAAGAAGTGTCTGCTGCGATAAACTCTGAGGATGGGGGCCACACAACCTGTCTGGGCAACACATTCCACTGCTTGACTGTCCTAATAAAAATCCCCTCATTTTGTATTTATGCAATAGTATTTACCAGTGGGGTAGCATAAGCTAAAATCCATGCTTAGAGCTTTAACAAAGAAACCAAGTAGAACATAAAATCCTGTTAAAGAGGGCACTAAAGTAGTTTAAATTGAGTGTATACAAAGTGGTGGAATAAAAATTTGACTTGATTTAACTATATTTTTATTATTATTCATAAATTAAGAAATAGCCATCTATATTGCCATAGCAACAAAATATGATGTGTTATTTCTATATACATTTGAAGATAGTGTTCTCACATGAAATTCAAAACAGAGCCCAGGTGCACAAAGATCATTTAAGTAGTGCATTTATAATAGGAAACTGATAATTATCTGACCAATTGGTTTTCTCTCCAAATAAAAATATTGTTGAAAGGGATATTTGACACTGAAGTTGATTTTTGAGAAGCAACCTTTCACTCCATAACTAAAAACTATCTCAGAGCCCAATTTTTCTCTAAGAATAACTCATGCAGCTTTGTAGAAATAATATGTTACTTGTTAGCTCAGGGCATAACTCCTTTTTAAAGATATGCTTGCACAGATAGCTTGGATCATGCAAGCTGATTCTGCCTCTTGAAAATGTAGCTTCTAAAGATGTTGTTAATCACAGACTTAGTGAATAAATTTAGTGAAAGACTTTTCCTGAAAGTCATGTTATCCAGTAAAGAGATATCTGCATGCATTTAGCACTGGTTCAGCAATCCTGAGTTGTGAACCTCTGGACATACTGAGAGCCCTACAACCTGAATGCCTCTTATTACCAAACTAAGCCCATTTGCAAATTTAAGGCAGTAGAGGTTGAAGCCAAAATCAGAGTAAAAGTATTCTACAATCTTTTAGCTAATGGACAGCATTTACATTTAGCATTTCAGTATCCCATTGAAATTCAGACATCAGATGAAACTGGTATTCAAAATGTCTTTTCATTAGCAGCAGACTTCTTGCAGTTCTCAGGAAAGCATCTAAGCAAGGAGACTCTAATAAGAACCTCTTTTACTGCTTATTCTTTTAAAGTCTGGATCTTAAACGTTCTTACTTTTCTTAAAAATCACATCAGATTTTAAGAATTTGGGGGCTTTCAGGAAGCGATAAAAGCAGGTCGTTTTAATTCAAAATTTTGCACCTGACCTCCTCTTACTGATGTCACTAGAAATTTTCCAGAGTTAAGCATGGCATATGTTAGAGAGTCTCTTGACTCTCTAGAACTTGAGGTCTGTGACAATAAGGTTGAGTGCTTATAAGTCAGAAGCAGGGGGAAGGACAACAAGGCCGACATCCTGGTGGGAGTCTGTTATAGACCACCCATCCAGGATGAAGAGAGTGATGCATTAATCTACAAGCAGCTGGCGGAGGTTTCAAAATCACCAGCCCTTGTTCTCATGGGCAACTTTAACCTACCGGATGTCTGCTGGAAACTCAACACAGCAGAGAAGAGGCAGTCTAGGAAATTCCTAGAGTGTATGGAGGATAATTTCCTGTTGCAGCTGATAAATGAACCTACCAGGGCTGGGGCCCTGTTAGACCTGCTGTTTACAAACAGAGAAGGGCTGGTGGGAGATGTGGTGGTTGGAGGCTGTCTGGGGCACAGTGACCATGAAATGATAGAGTTTTCAAATACTCGGTGAAGTAAGGAGGGGTGTCCGCAAAACCTCTACCCGGGACTTCTGGAGGGCAGACTTTGGCCTATTCAGGAGGCTGGTTCAGAGAGTATCTTGGGAAACAGCCCTTAAAAACAAAGGGGTCCAGGAAGGATGGACATAAAGAAATAAATCTTTAAGGTGCGGGAGCGCCTTCCGCACCTATGTGCCAAAAGGTGAGCCAGTGGGGAAGGTGACTGGCCTGGCTGAACAGGAAGATTTTGCAGGAAATTAGGGGAAAAAAGAGAGTTTATTGCCTTTGGAAAAAAAGGCAGGCAATTCATTAAGTGTTTAGGAATGTAGTTCGGTCATGTAGAAAGAAAATTAGAGAGGCAAAACAACAATTTGAATTTAATCTGGCCATTTCTCTTAAGGATAACAAAAAGTGTTTTTAAAAATACATCAGTAGCAAAAGGAGGGTTAAGGAAAACCTCCATTCTTTACTGGACATGGAGGGGAACATAGTTAACAAAGGCAAGGAAAAGACTGATGTACTTAACACCTTCTTTGCCTCATTTTTCAACAACAAGGCAGGTTGTCCTCAGGACAACTGGCCTCCTGGGCTAGTAGACACTGATAGGGAGTTGCATAGGTCCCCCTGTAATCCAGGAGGAAGAAGTTAGTGACCTGCAGAGACACTTGGATCCTCACAAGTCTATGGGACCAGATGGGATCCACCCAAGGGTGATGAGGGAGCTGGCAGAAGAGCTCGCCAAGCCGCTCTCCATCATCTACCAACAGTCCTGGTTCACTGGGGAAGTCCCAGATGATTGGAAGTTGGCAAATGTCATGCCAATCCACAAAAAGGGCTGGAAGGAAGACCTGGGAAACTACAGGCCTGTCAGCCTGACCTCAGTGCCTGGCAAGGTTATGGAGCAGATCATCCTAAGTGCGATCACACAACACCTACAGGATGGACAAGGGATCAGACCCAGCCAGCACGGGTTTAGGAGGGGCAGGTCCTGTCTGACCAACCTGATCTCCTTTTAGGATCAGGTGACCCATCTGGTGGATGAGGGGAAGGCTGTGGATGTGGTCTACCTGGACTTCTGCAAAGCCTTTGACACCATCTCCCATGGCATACTCCTGAAAAAGCTGGCAGCCCATGGCTTGGACAAGGGTGCTCTGTGCTGGGCTAGGAACTGGCTGGAGGGCCGGGCCCAGAGAGTGGTGGTGAACGGTGCTTCATCCAGTGGTGTCCCCCAGGGATCAGTGTTGGGCCCAGTTCTATTTAATATCTTTATTGATGATTTAGATGTGGGGATTGAGTCCACCATCAGCAAAATTTGCAGATGACACCAGGTTGGGGGGGGGGGAGTGTTGATCTGCTGGAAGGCAGGATGGCTCTGCAGAGGGACCTGAACAGGCTGGAGAGATGGTCTGATTCCAATGGGATGAGGTTCAACAAGGCCACGTGCCGGGTCCTGCACTTTGGCCACAACAACCCCACGCAGTGCTACAGGCTGGGGACAGAGTGGCTGGAGAGCAGCCAGGGAGAAAGGGACCTGGGAGTTTGGATCAACAGGAAGCTGAACATGAGCCAGCAGTGTGCCCAGGTGGCCAAGGATGCCAATGGCATCCTGGCCTGTATCAGGAAGAGTGGCCAGCAGGACCAGGGAGGTGATTATTCCCCTGTACTCAGCGCTGGTGAGGCCACACCTCAAGTGCTGTGTCTAGTTCTGGGCCTCTCAGTTTAGGAAGGACACTGAGGTGCTGGAAAGTGTCCAAAGAAGGACAAGGAGGCTGGTGAAGGGACTTGAACACAAGTCCTATGAGGAGAGACTGAGGGAGCTGGGATTGCTTAGCCAGGAGAAGAGAAGTCTCAGGGGAGAGTTCATCACTCTCTACAACTACCTGAAAGGAGGTTGTAGCCAGGTGGACGTTGGTCTCTTCTCCCATGCAACCAGCAGTAGGACAAGAGGGCACTGTCTTAAGCTGTGCCGGGGGAGGTTTAGGTTAGACCTTAGGAAGAAATTCTTTACAGAGAGAGTGATCAGACATTGGAATGGGCTGCCCAGGGAGGTAGTGGATTCACCATCCCTGGAGGCATTTAAGATGAGACTGGATGTGGCACTTAGTGCCATGGTCTAGGGTAGTGTTGGGTGATAGGTTGAACTTGATGATTTCAGAGGTCTTTTCCAACCTAGTTGATTCTGTGATTCTGTGTGATTCTGTGATAATGTGTACAAAGGCACTGTGCTGACTCTTTGTTTTGAGTGATTTTTCCCAAATGCCTGGGCACTCACGTGATGCACATTTTTCATTTTCAGTAACTGGGATAGACCACTTGTTCTTATCTGCTGATTTGGGAAGGGTATCAATTTTAAATTATATATGGAATGTCATATTAAAAATTCAGAATTTAGTTCTGTTAGTGAATAGTTATATTAAGGCCAAGAGAATTAAGGAGATAGATGTAACACACTTTATTTCTTTATAATTTGTTTCTTCTTAAATACTTTTTAATGTCTTTAACAATAAAAAGACATTTTACTGCTATTTCGGCTCCAGCAATTAGAAATTCTTCAAAATTTTTTGCATTCATCCTCATTGCATGATTTCACTTCTCTGCATTTAAGAAACCAGTGCTGAGCTTAGCACACAAAAGTTTATTTAGATAGTAATTGATGCCAAGTGGCCTTAAATTCAGTGACACTGACAATTTTGACTGATGGAATCACCAGCTGCTGTTGTGTCAGCATGTTCCTATCAGTTACAGAGCAGCCACTGGTTGCACGATATTTCCAACTGACTGAGGAGATAAGTCTACCAAAACATTCCCTGTTTCAGCTGCTAGTAAACCACCAAGGAATGCCTGACTATTAGAGGAAAAGAAATTCATGCTCTGTGCATTTCTAAATTGGTAGTTGCTACCATTTACACACTGGACTCAACAATCATGGAAAAAATGGGGTGGTAGGGAAAGAGAAGAAAAGTGGAGAAGCTTTTCTTTGAATTGCTTTCATTTAAATTAGACTGTTTGCAGACCACAACTGCATCACAGTCTGGATTTGAGGGTTACAAGTTGATATAAATCTATCATTGGGCATAGACTTTGAAACTTTCAGTAAAACTTTCAAAGAACCTAAAAAGAATTCAGCACACACAGCTGAAGTGAAGCAGAAATAAGGTGCTTGATTCTTTTAGTTCAAATAAATACATGAACTAAATCAAGATGATAGAAATGTGTCTGATTTAGGTACCAAAACAAAGGAAACCTTTGATGCAAAATCCATTACCCAGTTGTTGCAGTCTGAAAATCGAATACTAACAGAAAAGGAACTGCTAGGATTAAACAGGAAACCTTGGGCCACGGGGGCTGGAAAAAAACATCGTCTAAAAGACCAGACAAGATTCATTGACATTCATGTAGTGTGGATTGTCCTGAGTGTGCAAGTTTGGAGCTGATCTACCCCAGCAGGATGTAGAAAGACTTTGCATGATGCTATCAGTTATCCCATTGTTTTCTCCCTCCTTGTGTAAATCCTTATTTCTGAAAAGCTGACTACCCTTCCCCAGTATAATCTTGCTTGCTGGAATTTTTCCCCAAAATACTGGATTGAGAAATGTAAATCCATTTTTCCCCTTATGTCACCCCTGTTACTGGAAATGTTAATAGATTGTGGAATCCCCTGTTTGGAATAACCCTGCCTCCTCATTAGCATGGAAACCCCCCCCCCCAAGACCCTTAAATAGCACTTGCGTGTTCAATAAATCATTCCAATTTTTTGCCTCCATAGCTGGGACCGTGATAGCATTATTAGACCCTTACACCCAATTTTCACTTTCTACAAAAGACACAGTGATTTAACTATGAATATCCCTAGACACTTCTAGTACTGCCCTTGGGTTATTTCCTTCTCTGTTTGCCATACTCTGAGCCTCTTTTTGCCTAATTCATATCTACATCCTTAGTATAAAGTATAGTCACAATCTTGCTGCAGCAAGGACTGTCCCTGTTCACATCAAATACTGGAAGCAAAATGGCCAAAGCCCAGTTTGAGCAATCCGGCTCCCTGGATCCTGGGTATTTTCAGTAAGACAACTTTCACAAGGAGGTGGGCAAACTCAGGGTACACTGCAGCCTGTCACACAGCACTCTGCCTGCAATAACAGCAACAAATTACTTTAAATTAGTGCAGAAGGGAGTTCCAGCTACTAGGTCCTTGCATACAAAGTGTTCTTTCATGCTTGAACTTTTTCTCATGAAGGCAAGCCATATGTGTGCTGCTGAAGTATCTGCACGACTCAGTGTGGGCACCTACCCAAAGGACTCCAATAGACAGAGGGCAAGATTATGCGCTTAAGATGGCAATGAGATGTCTTTGTGCTTACTTTTTGTATTAGCTGGTTCAAGTGGCACCTCCTCAGATACTGCTCCATTTTGCACTTCTGTTCATCCAGCGTAGGAAGCCTAGTCACAAACCTAGAAGAGGAATCTAGCTCCCGAAACACTGATGTAGCAGTATTCGTTTTTGCAGCTAGAGATTAACTAAACCTTCTACATAACAAAGTAATCCTACAGCACTCATCAGACCATGATTTGCTTGAAACCTTTGAGTTTGTTACCAGCAGCTTTAAGGTTACCAGCAGCTTTTATTGAAATGTTAAAGCATCTGAGTCACTAAGGGATAAAAGGGAGCCTATCCAGGGAATTTCAGAACGCATTTGATCTCCTGAGAAAACAAGATTTGAATGTGATTAAGGCCAGAAAGGCAAATGAGATAAGTATGAATTTCAGGAATTAATACAGCAATGCTAAACCATCTCTTAAATACAGACACATCTAGACTGAAATCTAGTCAGCTTGACTTACAAACACAGAAAGCCCATTTACCTTTTCTAGCAAAACAACCTTCCAAACTCAGAGCCTAGGTTTCCTAGAAAGTTAATGAAGATGGGGAGATAACTTCAAAGGACTCCATAGGAATTTCCTGTAACCCTAAATTTTATTCCCTAAGCTAGACTGTAAGGGAGAGCAATGTGTCTTTAACTCTTGCTATGCATTTATTTCTTTTCACACGATAAATGAACATATGCAAGCCGTGCAGCTATTCATTTCCCTCTTGAGCCTGGGCTGAGAAGTGCAGGTGCTAGATGAACATTTTAAAACGTGAAGTTGTCTCTGAATTTACTACACTCATATGGAAAGCTACATGGTGGGTTAATGGAGGTTGGGAATAGGAATAACTCAGCCTGTTGATGCAGCCTTGAAGAACAGACTAGACTAGACTAGACTAGACTAAAATATCTTAATTGGAAGGGACCTACAATGATCATCTAGTCCAACTGCTTCACCAATTCAGGGGTGACCAAAAGTTAAAGCATGTTGTTAAGAGTATTGTCCGACTGCCTCTTAAACACTGGCAGGCTTCAGGCATCAACCACTTCTCTAGAAAGCCTGTTCTAGTGTTTGATCACTGTCTCTGTGAGAAATACTTCCTAACGTCAAGTCTGAACCTTCCCCAACACAGCTGTAGACCATCTCCAACATTATTGTCATGGTTAATTTCATTTGCAATTTCAAAGGTGGAATATGAACCACTAAACTTCATCTAGGGTTTTTTGCACAGAATTTTTGAGCTTCCTACAAGTCTGCATACCTACTCTTTATACACACGCATACAGAAACACTTACAGGGTACTAAGTATATACTGGATATATACTTAGATCTTTGAGTGGATTATGCAATTTTAACATGTGTAGGCTATATGAAAACAAACGGTTTAAACAGAATACTAACTTAAATAGAAAAGAATTAGGCAGAGTAAGTTCTGGAGAGTTAGCAGACTGCTAGTTGCACATTTTTTTATTATTAATTTTGAAATTTAAAAAAATGTTTTGCATGAAATTCTGAAATTAACGTCCTTCCAAGCAAATAATAAGCAAACCTTTTGGATGGTGCTTGACAATGATTCTCTTTTTTCTCCACTTGCTTTTTTTAGCATTTCAAATTTGCCAGTGAAAGTAGCACTTTGAGGAATTTCTCACAAAAACCAACAGAAATTAAAAAATGGGAATGTAATTAAGGGGTGTGTAAATATCAACTAGAAAGAGGGAAAAAGCCACAATTATTATATTTTCCTTTACCCACTGATTATGTCATCAAAGATAATTTCTGTTTACTTTCTTCCCTTTTGTGAAACACTAAAAAATGGAACTTCTTGCTTGTGTCTAATATATTTCACATATGAGCCATTAGTGTGGTGTTTCTGTTGCACTTCAGAATGATTTGGAAGAAGCTGATTTCCTGATGTATAAGAACTCCCCCAGAGAGGTGTGATTAGATTGCTGAGGGTCAGTCATTGCTCACTTTGTCCAGGTACTTGGAAGTTTGAACGACTGAAAAAGGCTTACATGATGTTTGGGGTATAATCAGTTAGGTAGGGAGTTGAAAAGCCCTCAGATTTTAAACAACTTTCCATCTCTGTATTTAACAAACTTGAATGAGTTTTCTATAAAGAGTTACCAGATCTATGTTGGAGAACCTCAGTGTATGTCAAGTCTTGTTGATCTTACAACCTTTGTTCAAATTCAATTTTTAAAAATAATTTTTTTCAAAGTGTTATCTGAAAATACAGTCTAAACATTTGTCAGTAAAGGTTACATTAAATAGCCACTTAGAAAGTCTTGCAGAGTCTTAGCAATGAAAGTTCAATTGAAGGAATGGTTTCCAAGTAAAGGAGATGCATTAACAACTTACTCCCTGTAGAACAAGACAGCAACGTATCTTGGATGACTTGTGCAAGTCAGGTCTAAAATAAATCATGGCAACCAAAAAAACTATGATGTGAGCAGTGTTGGAAAAATGTTGCATATGGTTTTCATTGGGTGGGCTGGGGGCTTTTGTAGCTGTTTCACTTGAAAAAAATCTGATTTGATTTTAAAGTAATGGAGTACATTTTCTTGAAACTATATAAAAGTTCTATATCACTTGCTATGCAAACATCTCAGTGAAACAATATCATTGTTATACTCAAACCCTTTCAAAATCAACTGCAAGATTCAGCAGAAATTGGATAAAAATAACACTTTCACCATTTCTGCAATTTAATCCATGATTATAGAAAATTCATGATTTATTCCATACTACTTGCAAAACCAAAGATGATTTCTTAATTAGAAGGTTTTCCTGACGCAAAGATGCAGATAGAAATTCAACATGCTGAAATAATCAAAAATTAGGCAAAACAAGCCAGAGTGTAGCTGAAAGTAGAGGTTTAACTTTGCTACAGTATCTGAATACATAATCCCACTGACCCCAATTCCTAAACTCTGCACATTTCTAGGCATTAAAACTAGTTTAATTTTCACTCCAATAACATGATCCTGTTTGTGTTTCAGTTTTGCCAAGTAGCTCCTCTTCTCAGAAACAGAAAAATAAATTCTTCATGTTCTTCTTTCTCTTCATTATCTCAGGAAATTTCATAAGGCTTCATATTAAAATTACTGCCTTAAGGCTATCAAGTTTCTTATCCATTCCCAAAAAAATGTCATGTCCTCAGCTAAAAATCTTATTAAACATAATGAAGCAGAAATCAATGCTGTTATGAAGTACAGAGATATTTTTTTAAAAAAACCCCACCATATGTCACAGTGCTGTGCCAAATAATATGTTTAACTGTTACTTTGCAATTTCCTCTTTTGCACAATCACAGAAGAATTTATGTAATAAGAAAACCTTGAAGACCATTTAGTCCAAAAGTGAACAGAGCTCCAGATGCGGTCTGACAAATGTCAAGCAGAGGGATATAATCACTTTCTTAGACCTACTGTTTATGCTCTTGCTAGCATAGCCCAGCATGGCTAGCCTTCAGTGCCATAAAGGCATGGTGCTGACTCATGGTCATTTTGCTGTCCACAAGGACCTCAGGTCTTTCTCAACAATCCTGTGACCTAACCAGTCATTTCCCAGCCTGCACTGCTCAATGTGTTTGCTCTACTCCAGATCCAGGACTTTGCATCCATCTATAATGAACTTATAGAGGTCTTTGTCATCCCATTCCTCCAGCTTATCAAGGACCCTACAAATGGTGAATGTTCTCACCAGCCATTCACCCCAATTGTGTGCCATCCATTAATTTGTTGAGGGTACATTCCTTAACATAGTCCAAATCGGTAATGAAGACGTTAAAGAGTATTAGGACCCATATCAAACCCAGCAAACACCTTATTCTGTTGGCTACCAAATTAAAAGTTAAACTGAACCATTGACCCATAGCTGCTTGAGCCCAATGGTTTAGCTAGTTTTTCAACAACTTGAAGCCAAGCCCAATGTAGTGGGTTTCTGTGGCTGGGTTTTGGTAGTGTTGGGGGGGCTACAGGGGTGGCTTCTGTTAGAAGCTGCTAGAAGCTTCCCCTGTCTGGTGGAGACAATGCCAGCCGGCTCCAGGATGGGCTTCCTGTCGCTGGCCAAGGCCGAGTCAGTCAAGAGTAATAGTAATGCCTCTGTGATAACTTATTTAAGAACAGAAAGGTATAGCGTGGAAAGAATTCCAGCCAGGGAAGAGCAGAGTGAGAACATGGGAACAACAATGCAGACATCAAGGTCAGTGCAGAAGGAGGGGCAGGAGGTGCTCCAGTCATCAGAGCTGAGGCCCCTGCAGCCCGTGGTGCAGACCATGGTGGAGCAGCTGTGCCCCTGCAGCCCATGGAGGACCATCAGGGTGCAGAGACCCACCTGCAGCCCATGGAGGAGCCCATGCTGGAGCAGGTGGATGCATGAAGGAGGCTGTGACCCCATGGGAGGCCCAAGATGGAGCAGGGTTCTGCTGGAGACCTGCAGCCCATGGAGAGGGAAGCCCACACCGGAGCAGGTTTTTCCCAGGTAGGACTTGTGGCCCCTGTGGGGGACCCACGCTGGTACAACTCATTCATGAAGGACTGCACCCCATGGAGGAGTGACCCACGGGACAGCAGTTTGGGAAGAACTGTTGCCCAAGGGATGGACTCACACCAGAGAGGTCCATCAAGGACTGTCTCCAGTGGGAGGGACCTCATGGGAGCAGGGGAAGGACTCCTCTCCCTGAGCAGCGACAGAAACAACAACTGACTGTAAACCCCATTCCCCATCCCCCTGCACCGCTGGGGGAGGAGGGAAAACATGGAAGGAAGGAGGGGTGGGGGGAAGGTGTTTTTAAGATTATTTTATTTCTCACTCTTTGGCTCTTATGCTGTTAGTAATAAATTTAAATAATATCCCCACTCTGAGTCTGTTTTGCCCATGAAGGTAATCAGTAACTGACCTCTCCCAGCTGTTATCTCAACTCATGAATCCTTAGCTGGTTTTTTTTGTCTCCTCAGTCCAGTTGCAGAGGGAGAGTGAGAGAGTGGCTTTAGTGGGTACCTGACATCCGGTCAGGGTTGACCCACTACACCTGTTCACCCCCCAGTCTATAATTTTGCTATTAATATGCTATGGGAGACCTTTAAAGGTCTTGGGAAGCCAAGGTAAATGGTGGTCTAAGTAGCCAGTCATTTCATCACAGAAAGCAGCCATGCTGATCAGACGTGTTGTCCGTGCCTGCCTAGTCAACTCAGTCAGGAGGTATCCTTTCAGCCAAGATGGCTTTCTGCTTTACTATCTGCACATCAGGATGGACTACTCTCACACTTTGAGGAGGTTGCTCCTGAAGATCTGGTCCCTTTGGCATCCTCCCATGACTACCTGTCCCTGAACAAGCTTTCTTGAAGTTCATGGTCATTATTCTGATAGTTGTTTTCTCAGGTTCTTCATCTCTATTATCTCATGATGACTGCAGCAAAGACTACCACTGGCTATCACATCCCCTCAAGCAGTTCCATCAGAGCACCTCTTTGTCAGTCCATCCAGCACCCCGTCAAAAAATTATCTGCAGAGCTCCTGACTTGGTTCTCACACTCATCCTTCCTCCCAACAATAGATAACTCAGAAGCAATAGGGTTGAAAAACTTCATTCACCTCTGTTTTTTCTAATTCAAACACATCTGAAGTTGCCTTTAGGCATTTTTATGCAACAGAACCTAACTTGGGGTATCAGATTTCCTCAATGAATTCTTTAGCTTGCACATTTATGCATAACGTCAATTTTTGGATGTACGGTTCCGCTCAATCAAAAATTACATTTGATACAGTAATTCCTGGAAGGGAAAGTCTGCATTACAGGGTGTTAATGAGAAATCAAATGAGGTGAGTAGAATCATACCTTGCAGCATTAGAAGTCAATTACTTGGAGGACACAGAGAAATGATTTAGTTAAAATAAGAATCCTTCTGGCCTTCTGGCAGTATTCAAGCCCAAACTCAAGTGAAATCAAAATATATTCTTGCTTTTCTTTAATATCAGCACTGCCTTATTCTTGATAAAATCTAAAGAAATGTTATCAATCAATTATGAAAAAACTGAGTTTGTCTCTTATATTTCTGGTGTAAATGAAGCCAGTCAGAAATCTGAGAAAAACTTCCAAGTGTTCTCACACAATCCCCTGCATTATTGAGTGCTTCTCCTAACTCAGCTATAGTCCACAGAAGTTTTGGATGCCCCATCCCTGGAAGTGTTTGAGGCCAGGTTGGATGGGGCTTTGAGCAACCTGGTTTCGTTAAAGGTGTCCCTACTCATGGAAGGGGGTTGGAACTAGATGACCTTCAAGGTCCCTTCCAAACCAAACCATACTATGATTTTATAATAGATTTAAAGAGAATGAAATGTAAAGGAATGTAGTTCTCCAACTAGCATTGTCCAAAAGGACACATTTCCAGTTAAGCTTAGTGTCAACAACACTGGGATGATGTAGAATCACAGAACTATTAAGACTGGAAAAGACCTTTAAGATCACCAAGTCCAACCGTCAACCTCTTGGATCCCAAAATATAATATCTGCAGAGAGAGATTTGAGTGGTCTTTGCAATAAGCCATGGGCTACAGAAGCTGGGAAAAACCCTCTTCATTGACCTCATCCCTGTGGATTTTTCCTGCCTTCTCCAGTAGGATGTGAAGGGACTCTTTGCATGATGTTATCACATGCCCTGCCCAAGCCACAGAGCCTGAACCCTGATCTCATCAAACCTGTGCAGAAGACCTGTTATGCTTTAGCTCTCCCTTTGTGTTCCCTGAATCCTTGCATTCTGTAAACCTGAATACCTTTTTTCCCCCCTGTAATTCCCCCAAGATAAAATGGGTTTTCCCCTATGATATATGTGTAAGACCCCAAATTTGTTAACCTGGGTTTTCCCCTTACGTCATCCTCTGAAACCCCTATTTGTAGTAATTGTAATAGCTACAACCCCCTGTTGAATATATAGATCCTAAACCCCTTAAATATGAACTTGGAAGTCCAATAAACCATTCCAGTTTCTTGCCCCCAAACTGGGATTGTCTTAGCTTTATTGACCTCCGCATCAACCTAGTGCCATATCCACAGGTTTTTTGAACACTTCCAGGGATGGTGACTACACCACTTCCCTGTGTGGTCTGTTCCAGTGCTTTGCATCCACTTCAGTGAAAAAAAAACTCCCAATATCTATTATAAACCTCCCCTGGCACAACTTGAAGCCATTTCCTCTCATCCAATCACTATTACCTGGGAGAAGAGACTGACACCCACCTCGTTACAACCTCTTTTCAGGTGGTTGTAGACAGCAACACAAGAAGAAATCAACTTACCTGTGCTGCCAGTTTGCATCTACAGGCACTTTATTGATTCAACATTTGGCATTTGAATCATACTGTCAACTTATTTCTCACACACATCTTGTCAGATGCACCCTTGATCAAAGTATAAAGGCCATCCCCCTTTCTATTTCTCCTTGCTTGTGTGTTTTCATGATAGTTCCTTTTTTCTCCTTTCAGAAAAGAAGTTTAGAGCAGAGTAGATTAGTACCTTGTTAAATTTATGGGATTTTTTCTTAGCCTTCATGAAAAAAATTTCATCTCAACTGCAGCATTCCTCGTCCACCAAAATAATCACAGATGTGCTGCTTTAATGTTCAGTTGATACTGGAAAAATGAGAACAATGACCTTTGTGTTAATTAGCTATCCTGGAGAAGCTACTTAGATGGAAAGTGTGGAACTCAGCAGGGCAGTACTTTACATATTTTACCCATATCTTGTGTTAATTATGAGCTCAAAAATGTTGCCTTATAATTCCTTTATTTTAGCTTTACAGTCACTTTATTTAGGAAATAAATAACCTTTTAATTTCTTTATTTTAATTGGGGCAGGCATATATTTCCTTTCAATTTTTATTTTTTTTTTAATTCAGGTGAACTAGAGCATTAGACACTGATCAGTGGATTGTGCACATGGTGCTGAGTGATTCACTATGCTATTTTCTTCTTCCTCAAGACACTCTCATGACACATTCCCTTTTTATTTTTTTGATAATATAAAGAGTTAAGCCATTATCCATGTAATTTCAGTAAGAAACCTTCTCATAAACTTGCAGATTGGATCTTTTCAATATGCAAATTGTGCCTTTTCAAATACTTCAGCAGTATATCTACCTGAACTATAACAATAAAATTGCAATACACTTCTAAACAAATACAATTGTCAGATTCTCCACTCTCAGACCCTACCCTTACAATGAAAATGCCCAGCTCCAAATGCTATTCATGGCCAAGTCACCAGTTCCTTAAGCCCCTTCATAAATTATCATTTTGCTTTGAGAATATATTATCTTTAAGTTATTACTTGCAATGTTATTTGGCAGTGAAGCTAACACAGAGATTGTCAGGTAAGACTGATGCTGTCAGCCTGAAAGCACATTCATACAGCCAGTCAGTACTGCACAGATACAGAGCTGGAAGTGCACGAGCTTCCACTGCAACAAGACCTGTCAATCTGTCATGTCATCTGCTCTGATTAAAAGATTTTGTGAGCAGGTGTCTGCAACTGCAGCAAAGGTTTCCTAGAAGGTAATGATGCAAAAATAAAAACCTGACTGATATGTCCATCACAGAATGGTCAAGGGCAACAAAGTTAGTTTCAAAGCTTGTTTATCTGCATGTTTCCATTAGTCAGATGGTCTTTTGGTGGAAGTTGCTTAAAAGGTCTCTTTTGACTCCCTATTTCCTCTGAAAATACTTACGAAATATTCCATCAATACAGATATTTCAAGTCCTTCATCTGCCATCTTATTTAAGAAATAAACTCTAGGCTGGAAAAAACAAAGAACTTCTTCACTTCAATAAAATGTTAGAAAGAAAACATATTTTCTGCTCACTTTCTCAGTTTTTAGAAATTTGTCTGCATCAGGATTACATTTTGTCTCCTCTTCAAAAGAGATTTTCTACCCATAGTCTTGGAGAGGGCCCTTCAGGGAAAATAAACCCTAGAAACTTCGGCTCTAAATCACAGAGTCCTGTGAATGACTTTGTTATAGGTTGGAAATCCAAAGAGTGGGAATTTTTCTTCCGCCTGCCCCCACTGGAGGAAGGACGGAGTTTGAATGGAATGGGGGGCAATTAGCATTACAAAGGACCTAGCCGGCAAAGCCAAATTCCTAGCTAATGGCCCATCAAGGCTGGAGTGGGGGGGAGAGGAGTTTCTGAGATTTCGGTAGCTGGCCCAGGCTCACGGGGCCGGGGGGGGGGGGGGGGGGGGGGGGGGGAGTTGCGGGCCGCCCCCACACAGGACAGGTCAGTTTTGGCTGGGTGCTCTCTCTCTGGAACAGAGACAGAATCTGTGCGGGGGCATTTTTGGAGAAAAAGCCTGGAAGCCAGGCTTTCGGGCTTCTCATCCTGGTGAAGCCGGATCACTGGTCTCGGCTGGCTTTGCACACTGCCTCGTGACTCCAGCCAGAGCCTACTGTGTTTTCATAGGAGAGCTCTGTGTCCACTGAGGGAGAGATAAGAGGAGCCTTGAGACACCGTCATCTGGGAACAACAGTGAGTTCCGTTGGGGTGGACTACTTTCCTTTTTCCCTTTCTTCCATTGGGGGAAGGGTCCCCCATTTTTCTTTTTCGGCTTCTCCCACGACCCGAGACCACCTCCCAAACCCCCCCGCGGGGTGACCGCCAGAGCCCAACAGCGCCCCCTGTTGGGGGCGCAGAGAACTGCAGGCCCTACACTTCCAGTTACCAAACAGCGCCCCCTGTAGGCCATGATTAGGACTGCGCTAAAAGACAGAGAAGTATTCAGACCTTTTTCTTTTGTTTGAAGGGGACTTTTGGGTACAGGACAATTGTCTAGTTGTTTTTGTGTTCTGTCACTGTTCTTGCCAACATACATATATCTTTTAATAAAGGGTTGTTATTTCTTCTGTTTTTCCACACTTCCTCGATTAAAGCCCCTTAATTTTGAATTTACAATTGCTGAGAGAGAGAAGTTTGGTCTATCTCATAACTCATCCTCTTTAGCAAACATTCCAGCCTCTTCAGCCTGAGACAGACTTGCAATAAATAGAGGGAAGATTGAAGGAGGATTAGAAACTGGCTCTGGAGGACATGAGCAGGAATGACAAAAGGAAAGGAACTAGTGTTAGCTTAGTTATGTTGCCACCAGGAAAATAATAAAGGAAAAAAACCCATCACTTTATTAATATTTGTTGGATTAATTGCCTAATAGAAGAGTTCCTTGTATACCTGTGTTACTAATGCCCCATTTTCCTATATACCAGATAGGAAGGGACCCCTGCAGATCATTCATGCTCATAAAGGAGTACGTTATACGTCCTAAGCTCAAGGAATATGCAACAGGAACTTTAAATGTCTATTTAATACTGTAACATCTTAAGATTTAGAAAAATATACACATAAAACAGTGAAAAAAACAGACCTTCTCTCTCCTTGACTTTTCCTCTTTCTTCTTTACATAGCTGGGTTTGTTCAAGCTTCCTGTAAGGCATATTTGTGAAGGTGAAATAATAAACAGCAACTTTATTCTTTAGATTAATGAACACTGATTAGCATTTCCCCTTCTTTACTTCTCTGCAGAATTAGATAAATGCCTATTTCAAGGTCATCTTTGTCTTTTAATCTATATTTCCACCTTTGGCTGCTTTAGGACTTGATTCACAGTAAAATGGATTTGAATTTAGACCTGAGTACTATGAGATGTTCTGTCATGCATTGCAATTAAATTTAGGCGATTAAATACATTATAAGTCATCCACTGACTTACCACTTTCATGGTGATAGTCTCCCACTATGTGTGGCCAAATGTTGTACCTTTCTGCTCACAACAGGGTACCAGGGTCTGATAGATCATAGAATCATAGAATCAACCAGGTTGGAAAAGACCTCCGAGATCATCAAGTCCAACCCTTGATCCAACACTGCCATGGTTACTAGACCATGGCACTAAGTGCCACATTCACTCTCATCTTAAAAACCTCCAGGGATGGTGAATCCACCACCTCCCTTGGCAGCCCACTCCAATGGCTGATTACTCTCTCTGTAAAAAATTTCTTCCTAATATCCAAACTAAATTTCCCCTGGCACAGCTTAAGACCATGCCCTCTTGTCCTACTGCTGGCTGCCTGGGAGAATCATGACTGGAGGAAGTCTAGGGCTAGTGGCTTGGGTAAGCACAAAATAATAGTCTCATCATTTGAATCTGCACATGACCAGGTTTCCTTTCTGTGGAAAATTGGAGCACAGGGAAAAGAAGAAGATGGGGAGAAAAAGGGTGAGGAGCTGTAATCAGGGTAGAAACCCACACTTGGAATTGGGAAGTTCCCCTAGGCTGCCTAATGCAGACAAAATTCTCTCAAGGCCTAAAGTAAGCATATCCAATACCTCTAGGGGATTATATTGTGCTTTCTACATCAACTTTCATTTGACAATCCAAAAATGTGTTACCAAGGCAAACTGTACCTCTCCTTCTTAGCAAAATGAGATGCTGGAACACAGTGAAGTTAAGAAATTCCTAATCATTGAACAACTTATGTTTATTGCCAAGGTCAAAGATAGTAGAGTAGTGGGATAGCTGTGTCTGGAAAGTAATGATTAAATGATGAATTCATAGAAACTAATTATCATTTTCCCTTTGACTTCTGTAACCAAGCAAAATCATGAATTTAGCTTAAATCTTTGACTGACCAACTGCTGCTTTACATCATGACGGAACCACTTTCCTCTGATGGGGGCTGAGAAATGTCCTCCAAAAAATTTTTTTTTCATGATAATGTCAAAGAACAGAGGAAAAAAACCTGCTCAGATCCTGTATTTGAAGTATATTGATTTATGCCAAGAAATTCAGCTGAAGCTCATCCAAACCTTAAGCCATTTCACTCTATATAGGCCTTGCAACTCATAAAATGCAACTGCTAGGAAACACAAACTCTGCCTGATGTCAGTAAGACTATTTATTTGGATAAGGACTGTCAAATGCATTTAAGCTTGATTCTGTAATGATAAGAACATCAAATCAGCCAAATTGAGTAATACCAAAGATCCATCCTACTTAACTGTCTGTCTTGAAAAGTGGCTTGGGAAAATGGGCATGCATCAGTAAAGGTTCCCCTGGAGCCTCTGTGACTGTTGACTCAATTCCTGATTAGGTTTTGACTAAGACAGCTCATGCTAAATCCTGATGTATGCTGGGAGCAGTACCATTAGGTCAAAGCCAGAATATTACATAAGGCAAGACAAGTGGCCAGGAAGAGCTAGAGGGCCATGATCACCTACAAACTGCTGTTCTCTGGCAGCCGTTGTCTTTTTCATGGTAGCTTCCTCAGAATCCATTAACTTATGGAAATGGTACAAACCAAAGACCATCAGCTTACTCAAAAATCTTCTGAAGCATATCCAATAGCGGCTGAACTGATGAGTCTTCTGTGCTTCCTGGTGTGATAGAGGGGACACCTGCATTGTGACAGAGGAGGATGGATGAGCGTTCTCACTATTGGATAGGTAATTAGTTAAATTAAATCACAGAATAAATTGTCCTATAAATCTGAGGGATTCGAATGGACTATAAAGTTTAAATGACAGAGTACAATGTCCTGTAAATTTGAGAGATCTGACTGGACCTAGACATATGTCCTAGACATACCTCCCATTCAGGTGTAAGAGTGCACTTCCTACATCAGAGATTGCATCCAGATAACTGTCTTTAACATATGCTGAAGGTTGTGAACTCATTTTGGCCCCTACAGTTTCATGTGACAATGAATTATGCAGTTTAATTATTTATAATATGAAAATAATCTCTCTAGAGAGAAAGCAATAGTTTAAGTGAATTGTAAGGCAGTTTGCTTAGTCAGACACTTTGTGGATCATGTTACAATGCCTGGGGCATTGCAAATACCCCAGACAGTGATACTATGAGCAAAGGATACGCATTAGAAAATATCTAGTTCCACTTTCTTGCTATTAGTAACTCACTGAAGTGTGATGGGAACCACATCTTGTATATCCCAATAAGCCACAAGGGGGAACAGGAGGAGACATTTCAGGAAGAGGTCTCAGCCTGAAACTGTTTATGTCAGTAAAATTGACAGTGACTTCAATCACACTGCCCAGCAAATTGTTCCACTAGGCAGCTCAAGAAAATTATATGAGCATCTCTTCAGTTTTACTAGGAGAAACATGACCTGCTACAGAACAGGAAATGCTGCCAATTTTCTTTATTACGTGTTTGAAAGAAATTCTTAGGCTTGAAGTATAGGTATGTCCTGGTAGATGGTCCAGTGAATGAATAGTAACAGAGAATTTCGACTTTTTCCTATGTTGGCAGCCATGTAAGAGATTTATAAAGGAACAAAGTGTATTTTGATTTCTTTACTGCCCTTCATACAATAGGAAGTGTAGTCTTAGGAGACAATAGTATTAGGAGGCTATCAAATCCAGCAAAAATGTTCAAAAGAAGGTAAGTCAGAAAGTAGTTGTGTCTTCACCTCACCTTTGAATTCTTGCTAAAATTAGATAGCTACATGTCTCACATACAGAATCTGAACAATTTTTCCCTCTGACATGGTTGTCAGATCCACAAAAACTCTATACACTCTTGCTTTGGGAAAAAAAAAACACCAAACATACAAAACTAAAACTGCAGCTTTGGAATGGGCAGGTAAGCAAATTTTTGGTGACAAATTGAATTAGGATCACATCAGGAACTTAGAAAAGACTGTCTGATTGTCCTGTCTTTTTCCACACTACTGGGAATTCATGCTTGCTACTTTGCCAGAGAACAAGAATTAAAGTTATTTGGCCAGGTTCGCTGGTATGAGAAATTTTGCGGGGCAACAGTGTACATATTATTCATTTGTGTTTGTCACAAGACTTTTAAAATCTCAGTGTTTTTGTGTGATACTGCCTGAGATGGGTGACCTAATCTAACAGCTTCCTACCAGCAGGTGGGCTGTCCCATAAAGCAGAAGTTGAGGCGATCAGCTCTTGCTGCTCTCTTTGCCCTGTCAGACTGATGGCCAAACACAGATAACCCCTTTTACCACCGTAGCTATGTTGCATCGAATTGTTGTGATCAACTGGACAGAATTTGTTACAGAATCACAGTCACAGAGTCTTCTGAGTTGGATGGGACCCACAAGGATCATCGAGTCCAATTCTTAAGTGAATGGCCTCTACAGGAATTGAACCCGTGACCTTGGCATTATTACTACATTTGCAGCAAAACTTTCCAGTTGCAACCCAAATGACTTGGCCACAAGCAAAAAGGAGAAGGAAAACAAAAGAGGAGAGGCAAGCAGCAGATATCACTGACAAATAAGCTCCTATGGCATTTAAATTTTTGTAATTTAGTCTCACGTTTTGGTTGTGTTATTAGTGGCTTTCCTTGTGCAGGCAGGTCTGACTGTCTGCTCTGAAGTCTCCAACTCTGTTTATATCTGAGACTGTTCAGAATTTTTTTAGTTGTTTGTAGCTCCTTGGCTGTTTGTAAGGAGATGGGAGGCCATAGCAATGTCAAGAGGATTTACTGAAATACACAGAAAGAGCAAAAACTCCAAGCCAAAAAAATATCACCATGTGACCCACAACTAGCAAGCAGAGATTTACATTTCAATTGATACTTCATTTAAATTGATACTTAATTCTGGAACAACAAAATATTCAACTCTTACCAGCTGGAATGCCAAACATCCAGCAGAGGCAAAATAATCCATGGAGATTAAGAGCTTTCCTCACATGCCTGCCTAATTTTAAAACACAAGCACAACAAGCTTTCAAATGCCTGAGGCAGAGTTCTACAACTCTCTGAAACCAAAAAACTACTAGATTCCAGAAGCCACAGCAGTCTCATGTACGTGAGCTGATCTTAGCAATTGGGTGTTCTGGCACACCATGTGTCTCTCTCTCAGAGGGCAAGGTTCCTTTGCTAACCTAAAAAAAAACCTTTGCAAGTTCTGGAGTCACCTATTAGTCAGCTGTATCCATAAAAAAATCTGATCACATCTCATCTTTTTTCTTCTGTACAGAAAAGGTGAAGTGCATTTGGAGTCTCAGCAGGAAGCTTAAAATGGAAAGGATTATTCAGAGCTCCTTCATGTCCTCTTCTTCTGGGCCATTCAAGAGTTTTGCAAATTCTGCATCTCATTTATATCAGCAATTCCTAACATGAAATATTAGGTTGCAGTCACATGGTGATCCCCAAAAGATATTTGTTGCCTTTTCTTTTACATAAACAGTAAAAGTTTAAATCACTTTAGCAGCCTAACTGCTCTTGGTCATCATAAGAAAAGGAAAGATGTTCTCAGTGCATCCTATGACAATTCTTGGAATGTCTTAGTACATGTCTTTGTACATGTTCCTCACTGAATATACCTAACATAATGTACCCCCAAGTACAAGAGCAAGCACAGGAAGAAATACCAGTGTATAGCAAGTACACTCAGATAGCCAGAGCTCAGTGTACGAATAGGAGTAGTTTGCATTCTATTTTTCCTATGTTCCTGAGCAAAGATATTTATTAAAGTAATCAAACTAAGTAGTTATCACACATGTTTATTGTCTCATTAGTGCTAACAGCATGTATTTGGAATGTCTTTTTTAAAGAAAAAATAAGTTAATTTAATTCCTTTAGCGTTTTTTTTACATTTTTATGTGATTTTGGTTGCAAAAAAAGAAAAGTAATTGTTAGCATTCATCCTAGGCTACATGTAACTGTAAATTGCTGGGTTTGTTTGTTTTAAATTATCAGGAATTATAAATCTGGGAAGAGTTTAGTGAGATCTACTAGCAGGCAACAACAGTATCTCTGTTCAAACTCAAAAGCAGAGCAGTTGGCAATTTCAAAAAAGATGTCATTAGGATGCCTCACTTTCTCCATTATTTTAATATATTTCATTTTTTCTTGTTTTCATGCAGTCAGAGCTACTGCAGTCTAAAAAGGCACAATAGTCCTGTTTAGATTAGAAAAAAATCTAACGTCCATCCTGCCTGACTGTCGAGGAAAATGGTACTTGCTGTACCAATTACAAGGATGATTTGAGCTTTTTCTCTAAGGGAAGCAAAGCTAGCTCTTGTCTAAATAAAGCAATGTGTTCCCTTAAAAAAAATGCAAAAAAAAAGTTATTATGCTGTCAAAATTTCTAGAAAGCTGCTCTGATCGCCTTAATGTGCCTCGCAGCAGGCAGTGAGGAGACATTTGTAGAGCCTTTAATAAGTTTTCTCAGACATGCTTGCTGAACAAATGAATCCCTGTGAGTGGCTGGGAGAAGCAGCAGATCACTGCACAGCTGCATCCAGGACACGGTCTGCTATAAGGAGACATGATAGGTAAGATGTTAAAAATCCCACTTCTCCCTCTGAAGAAGCCTATCCTGTATTCAGATGGCCTTTGCTTGCCTCAATATCTAATGAAATTTTTGGGACAAATCCCACTGGTTTATACTAGTTAAGAGCTTAGCTTCTGTTCATTACATTCAGACACGGTAGAGTCTTGCAAGATTTCAAGCTGGGCTTGCAGCTATCACACAAGCTGAGCTCCAGAATTTAGAGTGGGCTTCTCATTTGGCATTGCAGAGCTTTTCCTCTGCTCAAAATCCTTCTTGCCTACTATTCTTGAATGCAGACAGGCTCATTTCATTTGTTATGAATGACGTGCACGTACCTCCAGTTTCTGCATGTTTGACAATTCTGTGCGTCATCATATACGAGACTGTGGGTGTCCTTGCTGGTAACCTGACTGCAATAGTAATGTCAAAAAGGATGAATCTGATGGCAGACATCCTTCTTCCGAGAGGCAGGAGGTTCATGCTGGGATGTAGAAGTCCCATGTCAACTAATGAACAGTCAACAATAAAACATGAGTAATCCCATCCTAGATAAAACCAGGGGTTTTGTCAGAATCTACTGGGGGAAAAAAAGAACTACAAAAGATTTTGATTAAAGGAACATAAAACAGCAGGGGGCAACAGAAAAACAGAATCTGTCAGAGAAGGAGTATTGCTATTAGCATCAGATTAGAGCTTTCTAGGCAAATGATGCTGGTCTCACTTCAAGACATGGGACTCTCAACAGAACATGATGTCCAGCAACACTATTTTCAATATTTTACTGATGGGATACTGTTCCAAAAAATAAACGACTGCTTTGCGAGCCTGAACAAAAGGAGGCCAAATTTGTTTGGACTAGCTGGTTCTAAAATTACTTTATAAGCACTTTTACTTTGTACTTTATAAAAATTCCCGATTCTACTTGAGGTTTTGTAACATCCAATTTTCTAGTGCTTACTAGAAATCTATGCAAGGAAAGACAGTGGGCTCTTACATAAACACCTTTAACTCCCTCCTGAAGCTAGGATTTTTTTTATCCAAACTTTGACCCTAATGAGTCATTTATATCATAAAATAAATTATTTCATCCTTCAGAAAAAAAGATAAAGAATAAATCAGAGGTATTACAGCATCAAGGAAGCTGGCCTGAAGCCTAGGGAGGTTGTTTCAGGGAGATCATAGCAATTGGACTTAAAAGTAGTATTCAGGGGGGAAATCAGATGAATGAATTAGCTGCCTTTGGAAAAGGATGCACCACCATGGATAGGGCCATCACCATATTTCAAGAAGAGAAACATATCAGTAAGGTGGCAAATAACAGTTCTCCCAACAAACAACCCTGGCAAACCACTGGGTAGGGATATCCATTTAAACAGCTACTTTTTTGTCACTGGCTATGATGGTGTCCCTAATATAGGGTACCAAAACTGATGGCTTCTGTGCATTTTACTCAGGTAAAAATAGTTTTTTATTTCAAGGCAAATATAGCATCTCACACTAACATAACTTCTGCTTCCATCTTTTTATAGCTGTAAATCAGCTTTACTTAAGATTTATTTAAAGACATAAGTATAGAATTTGATTGCAATTGTTTCTAAGATTTTACAGATAAAATCTGTCTTTAAGGATAGCAGGCTAGCTCAGTTCAAAGCTACTAGTTTGACTGCAAGAGATGTGGCTTAATTTATATGTTCTGCTTACACTTTCTGGGTGACATGGAACAAGTCTTTCAAAAATACTTACTGCTGAAATGATAATTAAAGGCATTCTGTCTTTCAGAGAAACATGATGATGTTTCTTTGGAGAATAAAAATAAAGGTTGTAATACCTTCTGGTTGTAATACCAGACACCTTCATAAACAGTTTATATAAACTAATGCTACACAACCTAATGAGTATTTGGAACTGCTCCCTGTTCACTGAGGCAAGTGAGCATTTGACTTCAGTTTTGCCACCAAAATGACATGGTGTTGGCAAAGGAGAGCAGAGCACAGGCCTCTTCAGGCATCAGTAAAAACACATCCCATCCTAATATTTTTGTTTTTAAAAAAAGTTCAAAAACTAAAAGAAGATTGTTTTTCCAACAGCTTAGCCATAACTAGTTGAAAAACTAAAGACTAGGAAGATGTGTTGGTACAACTGCTTTATATAACATTATATAAGATTGAAACTACCTTACATTAACACAGGGGATGTATATTTAGGTAGCATGATTCACTACATAACTATGACAACACACTTCAAACATCTGAAAATAAACCAATATTCTTATAAACTATTTTAAGGCAAATAAGAGCAAAAATCAGGCTTTTCATAGTAGACATTGCAACTCAGCAGGGTCTAGACTGGCTCACATAATTTGGAACAACTCTCTCTGCCTTAAGACACTCCATGGGTGTCTGTATTTACTCCCTGTTCCTACCTGCTGGTCTCAAAACAAATGTCAAAATTCATTAGCCTATTTTGATCTGTACCTAAAAACACAGGGAATAAAAGTTACAGCATTCATGGTTCATCTAAAGCATATATACTTGTCGCAGGGTATCTTGTCGTGAGGCCTTGGTCCGGTGGGGGAAGAAAGACACACAAGACACACTAGGATGGTGAGACAAGAGATGTCTGCCTGCTCAGCGCAGCAGGCAGCCTTTTATTGAGCTTACTAAGTTCTACTTTCCCACATACAACATAAACATATTTTCACAAAGACATCCAGGAGTTCAAGCACCTGCACATTATCAAACCGTCTTAACCTTGCACTCCCTGCAACCCAAGGCCGTGTCCATGGAAACCATCTAACCAGCTCCACTGCTCCCATGGAACACGGCCTAACTTTTGCAATATCTCAAACTTCAATTGTGGGGCTACGACTTCACCCCACAGTTACTTCTGCTCACTGGGAAGGAATATGTTTTTGTCTTTTTTCATGAAAACAAAATCAGATAATATTGATTAGGGATGCTGATTCTAGCTGACAATGCAAAGGAATAAACGAAGATCTGTTGTCTCAAGAAATATGTAAAACCACAGAGGAGAAAAATTAGGACAGTCTGTTTTTCATCAGTGCAAGACAGCTCTTACTCTGCCAGAATTTCACATCTCCCCTCTTTTTCTAAGGAAAAGGCTCTTTCTGTTTGTTATGCCGTACGCCTGGCACGGCAGCATGCGCTCCTGGGCTTCATGATCTTGAAAACAGTTTGCATGTCTCATCAGAAAAGTGATAGAAACATGAGAACAGCCACAGGCATGGGAAATAGCATTTAGTCCTGCAAATTCACCATGCACTCCTGCAGAAGTATGAAGCCAAGTGAGCAGCTTTGGGTTGGGCTTCCCAACAAAACCATGACCCTAGGGAGGAGCACAGTCATTTCCATCCCTTTGAAAAGGGGATGCCTTGCTTCTGTTTCCTTCTGGTGTTGTTCAAGACAAAAATCCTTGACATCAGGTCATTTGCCAGTGTGCAGCTATATCACAAACCTCCCATATTTTGGATCTGTGCTATCCCACTGTCTCAGTTTTTCTTGGATAAACAATAAAAATTTAATTACAATTGTTCTATATAGATAAAAATAGATTATTTGGGGAATGATTTTATAGAAACCAAGTAAGCAATAGTTATAATCAACCAAAACTGCATTTGTCCAAATTTAATATTCTCATTAACTTAAAATTACATACCTGAACCTAAGCTTGTACCTCTATATTCACTTTGAAGTAATGAGGGATAGTTACATTTCAAAGGCAATTCAGCTAATCATAAAACAAGAGTTTAATGTGAATACTCCTCTGGATGTGTGTATATCTCTCAAATTACAGTATGTTTTAGGATGACTAACTTAGAATTATGTGTCTAATTTTTAGAATCTTATGTTTTGGCAGATGGAACCCACCGTGAGTATGCTAATCTAATATATCTGTGAGAGGCACTATTAAGACAACAACTTGGATAAAAAATAATTTAAAGAAGTTAAATGATACTGCAGTTCCCATTACAACAATGTTTTTCTCCTGCAATCATTTCACTACCCATAATAAATATTTTTTAGTGATATCTCCTGAAATGAAGTGCACATGCACCTGGGACAACTAGCTGGGCTGTGCAGCCTGTAAGTTTTTGTGTGGAATGGCACAAGCATCAGATGCAACAACTTTGCAATACTTTTTTAGCATGCTATTATGGCCTAAAGAGCCTATGATACAATGTGAAAAAGATTGTGTAGCAACATTGATGGCAACAGGTTTTATCTCCACTGCACTCAAGCATCTGGGTTTTAGACATTCATAAATAAATCTCAAAGAAAAAACTAAAGAAAAAAAAGGAAAGTGAGTAATGTATTAAATTGTCTGTAAACCATTACAGAAAATTATCTCAAAACCTAGAAAACAGAGATGTAATCCAAATCCTCTAGCTCTCACATTCTACGTGCTCCTGCTGCATCTAAATCTGAATCTAAATTTATCCCTAATTCTAAATCTAAATACAAATACTTCATAGTCCAAGTAAAAATCAAAAGCTCGTCATGTTTCCTAGTATAACTCATCACAATCTCACTGCTATTATTTTGGAAGAAACTGTGAGAGAGCAGTGGAATGTCATTTTGCACTATTTAGGAAGACCATCAAGGCCAAAGATTAAGGAACATTCAGTAAAAAGACATGGACTTGACTTCTATTGCATAGACCAATGCTAGTGGCCTCAAGGAATCAGCATTGTTTGTTTCAAAAGAAAGATGATGATAATACTGGTATTACTGAAGCTCAGAGTCATGTAATAATAATGGCCAGTCTTCACGAACGAAGATTTTGGGAAAGGTCTTTTACCTTTCCAGCCTGCGCAATGGATTTTTTAGGTGAGACACAGCCTGCGCTGAACTGAGCCCACCCTTTAATCCTAAGGTTCATCTGCCGGGGCCAAGCAAGCTTGGACAATGGCAGTGAGGTCCTCAGGACGTAGGTTTATTTAGAGTGACCTTCTCATAGATGGATGGCCTCACAGGGCTAACGGGCTCCATCTGCCTGGGGGACCGGGGAATCGAACCTGGGTCGCAGCAGTGAGAGTCCTGCATGCTAACCACTAGGCCACCAGGGGTCCCCAGAGTCATGTACCTGGAATGTTAAAATACCCAAGATACATCATTTATACAGCACGCCATGTGTAAGGGAAGTCCTAGCACTGGCCCTGACACTAGACAGTGCTGACAAAATTGCCAATGAAAACCTGAAGGCAGATGCATTCAGCAGATATATATGACCCTTATCTCAGGAGAAATCTGAAAGATGCACTTAAATTTTCTGGTCTTCATGGAATAGCTTTGAGTTCCTTGGCTCTGAAAAATTTAAACTTTGTAAATGTTAAAGCTAAATGTTCTCAGACTGGGAGAACTGCACATCTTTCACCTAGGGATATCAAAACCATTAGAGTCTTTCTCCCTGCACAGTCTATTGTCAGGAAGCCCTGACAGCAAGTAGAGAAAAAGTAGGGCAAGATTAAAGAAATGGTAAATATCCATTTTCAGGCAACTAAACTGAGCCTTTGGGCCCAAATCAGTTTCAGACTAGGAACCTTAAAATGTCTTCACATAGGTGTCTATAGATGTCTAAATTCCTATTACAGGCAATAGAGCCCCAGGAAGCATTTCAGCTCATGATAAAATAGACATCTAGAGGATGAGCCAGCTGCCTACACACTGGTTTGCAGTAGCATTTGATATGTTTCTAGGCATGCATGATGTCATATGGACCTCTGGGAGATTATTGCCCTTCTAGAGCACCACCATATGAAATTACTGAGGACATGGGAAGTGCCATCAATGTCTCTGTCTTGTGAACAAATAATGTCCCTTGTGATGGTCAGCTGAATTGCCCCTCACATCACCGACTACAAATTCTCCTCCAAAAATACCACTGGGCACTAAATTTGTCAGCCTAAATTGATCTGTCCTAATCTTGAAATGAATCCCATCTGTCAGAAATATTCAAGGAGAAAATGATGCAACAGTTACGTGACACCAGTTTTCTTCTTCCATGTAGAGACACAGGAAAAACATTAGGCATCATGGCAATGAATGATACGTTAGGCATCTTGGCACTGTGATAGCTTGTAGAGCAAATGGTATCAAACAGGAGGAGGAAGGTGGTGTTGCCTCCCTGCATACCATCTGCAATAGCTTCTGGAGCTCTGTTGTCAACATTTTAAAGAAGAAGACTGAAAGGTGGGGAAGGATTTCACAGAGAGCTACAAGACCTGGTCACAATCCAGAAAAAAACATGGTTAATAAAAGGCATGGGAGATATTATTATTCATTATTGTCAATATTCACACCTGTGAAAGAAATTTGTGTCAGCAAAATTCTGTAAACTAACAGGAAAATATTCAGAGAGATGCCGTGTTTTAAAACTAAAGACTGACGAATGCTAAGGCTTTTATCCCTAAATAAAGAGAAGCTAGCACATAGAGGTGGGGAATTTTTAACCTAGGCTTGCCTGGCTTTTTCACAGAGATGCCCTAAGATGATTCATTGTGCTGCTGAACAAGCAGTTTTTTGCAGGAGGTCAAAGCAGAAGAGCAAATAGGCCCCCTGTAGCTGTGATACTTATGACACTACTTAGTGGTGCTAACATATCAAAGTGTAACCCCCAGAAATGTCCCCAGGCTTTGCATTAGACCCAATGGACCTTGGGGAATGCACTAACAGAGAGGGGAGAGAAAAGGCAAAGTCTGCCTTTCTGAAGGGGGCATGTTCCATCAATTAGCACAGTTATGCTGAGGTGCATCTCGGTGGCGGTGCTTTCCTTTCATCTTTCACAAAATATCCAATCTTCCCCAAAGCCATATAAGTACAACTAGTAGCATATACCAATGTTTAACACAAGAAATTGTTAATAAGACTGAATGTTTTCTAGAGGGAACCTCAAGAAACATTCCACTACTAAAAAATTAAAACAAAACTGTAACTTTTAAGACAGCTCTGGCAGTGTCAAAGCAAGATACTGTTGAATGAAACCCAGCAATGAGTTGTCTATGATTAAACAGTATCATCTAGAGAAGGATGATTTACTCACAAGCTGAGGAATTATTTCCTTCTTGTGCAAAGAGAATGAAAGAAAGGTAAAAAGGAGCTGCTGGTATCTCCTCCATTTCCCACAACAGTGACTGCAAATTTGCTGCAAAATTCATGGGCATCTACGAGGGAATCAGAGGGGATTTGGGAGAAAAAACATTGTAAATATAAAGTAATGTAATAATTACTAGTTTCAACTCAACGTAATTACAAATGAGCTTCCACCAGCTACTAATTATCTTCTTGGTTACAGAGGCCATATTTTATTTAGATGAAGTGGAATGAAATGCTGGTGAAAGCTACATAAGCAGTACTAACGAGAGAACACATTGGAGGAGACATATTCCCCCTTTAGGCCCTTGGACTAAGGGTCTTGTTTTAAAGGTACAGGAAGATAAAGCACACAGAAACTGAGCATTCTCCTGAGCATCTGAAAGACCCCGAGTCTAACTCAAAAAGAAATTTACTTTCCTTGAATGTGTAACAAACAGAACATGCAAAGTTAATTTGTTATAGTACTAATTGCTCTTGAGTTCTTTCTGAAAAAAATTCAACAAAAATAAACTTTTTGGATGGGGACCTTGAATCATATCCCTTTTACCTTTCTTCAGGCATTCATGGTAGCCTTCAGCATTTTCCGCAGTCAAGGAAGTAATCACATCTCTGTTGGATCTCTAGATGCCTGCATTACCTGGGAGAAACAATTCACCCAACTTCACTTTAATGAACTTATAAAGCACCCCATGAACTGAAGTCAGATCTTTTCCCCCACACAGGAATGCCTAAACCTGTCTCTATCAAAACAATGTTATGTTACATTTAACTCTGAAAGCTAATTAGCATTCATAATCATGGTTATTGGAAAAAAGTCTAAGGACTAAACAGAGCAAAACAAAGTAACCTGCAGTTCTTGCCTAAAAACTCCACCCTAAATAGACAAGGCAGAAAAGGGCTGGAGAAAATGATAAAAGATGAGACCAAAAGAGTGTGATGACACCATCTGAGATGGTCCACAAGTCTAACTTCTATGTTGGAAGACAAAGCTCATGGAAATAAAGGAGAAGGTAACAGATAGGTTGGAAAGGAAAACAGAGAGGGAAGAAGAAAGTGATTCTAAAGTGTATGCAAGGAAAAGAAGTTTCAAGGGTCACCATTTTCCCAATACACTGCAGAGGATTAATGTTGGACTTAGTGCATCACAATCCACAGTGAAATTAAAACACTGAAAGACAAAGAAATACTAGAATGATCAAAGACAATTAAAATCTTGTAAGAAGAGCATATCCATATAAATGTTTTTGACATTTAAATGTCAAAATGATTTCATGATAACAACAACAGCTATCAAGTGCAAATGAGCTTTCCATTCACCTTTTAAGTAGCAATTTAATAGGTAATTTTAGTATTTTTCCCTTCATAGACAAGGGGTATATGTTTTCTTTACAGGGTTTGTAATTTATATTAAAAAATATCATTCGTATCATGAAACAACAATTTAATTAGTTTTGTTTATTATTTATTCCCAGCAGGTTGACTTTTCTTAGGATCAGGGCTGCAGCGGCTAAGCACTCATGGTCTTGCTGTGAGAGATTCACTGCTCCAAGTAGATTTTCAGCTGAAGACACAAAGCCCTGACATAAAGTCCACTAATGGGTTGCACTCTGGAGTCATAGACATGGCTGTAGCAGTCTGCACAGACATGAAAACCTTGTCAAGTGTCTCACAGTGCAGGCGCCATAATTAAAAAAAAAACAGACACAACCACAGTATACAAGCCTTTACATACACACATTGCTTCTTATAATAGCATAATGAATGTACATTATCTATATTTGCAGCTGGTTCAGCTTACTCATAATTATCTAGCTCATTTATTGTACATCACACCGAATACAGAAATGTTATCTCCAGAGATACAGCAGAATGATAAAAACACCAACATAATTCATATGACTACAAAGAAATTTGAAGCCAATATTACTGTGCTGCTAGAGATTCCAAGCTGAAGACCACATGTTTTTGACAGGGTTTTTTTATTTTTTCTGAAAGAGAAATAGACATTTGGCTTTATCCCTCCACTCTTACAGTCTGTTTTATTACACATGTGAAATTATTTTTCACTATTTAGTTGTCTGAACATTAAGCACCAGATTATTGTATATGAAATATGTATTCTTTTAATATCTCTGATGAAACTCAGTGAAAATAAAAGCAGGATTGTTTCTGCAGTTTCTCTAGACAGCAGCCTATGTCTCTTGTGTGTGGACTACGTTTCCGTCTGTGATTAAAATGATAGGTGTCTTGTGGTTTATAAAAGCCAATCCTATTTACTTAGCTATGTTTTTAATTAAGTGTGCTTTGCAGTCAAACTCTCTGTGGCACTTGTATGGAGAATGCTATAAAAATAAAATGAGTGACTGTATGTAATATTGGATAGGGATTGCTGAAATGCATTTTAATGTTTTTAAAGCATGCTCATAAAACTTATATTGGACAGGCTAAAAATTCAGATTTCCTGGAGGAGAAGAAAATTTTTTCATTATTTAGCCAGAGTGACATATGATTAGTCATTACAGTCTGCTCAGAAAAATTAAAAAACTCTTTAATGCTACTATTTTCCTTCTGAGTTTCAGGAATTTCTACCTTACAGCTGTTTTCATCAACCATAGCAGAGCAGGTGATAAATGAGGCTCCTCTCACTGCTCACAGATTTGCTATTCTGGTGGCCCTGTCACAGAAATTAAGGACTTGGAGCACCGACTGCTTGAATTCTGCCTCTTTTCAAACCATGTGTACATCTTACATCTGGAAACACAAACACCCTTAAATTACTAGATGACATAGGATAGGAAATATATAATTATCTGGAAGTATATTCAGTACTTTGTTCTTTTATTGTTCTTATGCCCATGACTGGAACATGCAGAGCTTCAATTTTGATCCCATTCAGCTGATGCTTGTACCAACACAAAACAAAAGATGGTCTCTGCCCATAGCAGTGTATAATCTCAACAAGAGATTTCAGAGAGATACAAGATGATGTATAGATTATGCCAGAAGGAATTGTGGGCAGTAAAGTAGTCACTCTAAAAATATACATCCACTTTAGAGTGAAGTAGGCGATGCCCTCCAAAATGCCCCTTCCTCTCCAGCATCTATAAAAGGAATTAGGGAATTTGAGAACCAGATATCCACCCTACAGGTGTATAAAAGCAAAGGAGATGAATCCCAGCATTAGAACAACTATTATCAATTTTTTCTGGGAAAAAGAAAGATAAGGTTTAAGGAAGTCTGTGTACAGAGAAAAGAGCAAGGAAGTGCATATTTAGATGGAGATGATTCAACCAGATTGACACCCCACTATGATAACTGGTCAGGCACTTCCCAGTAATGCAATAGTGCAATTAATGATTTTACAATGTATTTTAAAATACATAATTCAATTTCTTCATTATCTTCTGCAGAAATAAGTCAATGTTTTGTATATGGCAGAAACTTTATTAAGTTGCAGTGGCAAAATGTACAGCTACTGCTGCAACTGCTTCTCTTTGTGAGTCAACTTTCATGACTCATTGTAAACCCTCTATTATACAGCAGCTGAGAGCAGTGAACAAAAAGCTCATGCTCTTTCTGGTGGCCTCTTCCCCCTCTAAACCAGAATTTTCTCTGTGATCCTGTATGTGTTTGCAGTATGTCAGCTACACAGTCATCTAAGCCCATTCTTGACTCAGGTCACTTGCCCTCCTGAATATTTGTTCCAAGTGCAGTCAAAGTGCAATGCAAATACAAGTGCATTATGGTCTGATAAAAGTTTGTGCTCATACAGTATAAAATGATTAGGCAGGGTGTGACTGATCGAGATACAGCTAAATCCACCACCTTCTTAAATTTGCCTCTTCCTAAGCTACATATGTGACAGTAGCTCACAAGAGAAACAGAAAGTATGTGGATCAGGCAGCAGCACACATATGCCTATTTTTCACCTCGACAGTACAGTTAAATACACAGCCTCTTGGTGCCTGTCTGGATATCCACTTTTATCACAGATCTTCACTTGTAGAATAGGGATCATACCAGCTTCTTTGTAATCTTCTTTGTCTATCCTGGATTGCAGAAAGAGAAACAACATCACAAATACTCCAGTGAGTGTTGAGAAACACCTTTAGAGATTTTTTTCTGTGCGTTTTTAGAAGGTTCAGCGCCTCCTGATAGTTTTTGTATTAAAGCAGCAAAAGACTGTTAGTTGAAGAAGAAAACTCTATTCTGTGCTGTGAACCTAAGGGTATTCTCTTACTTGTAATGAGTATAGTAGTCTAACAATTGAAATGACCCATTTACTGCACTTTAAATTTCCACAATACACCCAAATAGTGCATGTAAAGTGTGAAGGCTGTTACAAAGCCATACAAGTAGAGGTGAATATTTCTGAACACTCACTTTTAACATGTTCAAGTCATTGTGTAGGTACTGTCTGAGTTGCCTACACGTTCTTTGGCTGTTTACAAATCTTAAGACTTTAAAATGGAAAATATTTTTACTTGTTGCATCATGCTGTCTTGTAAACAAAACAGTGAGCTTTGATAATATTAAATTTTGTGGCTTAATGTGGGCTGAGGGCATAAACAGAAGATGAATGTTCAGCCTAAAGGGAGAGATGGGAAGTGCTCTGCCTGTTTCCCATTGATAAACAAGGGGATGTTGGCCAAAAGAAAGCAGCCTTTGAAGAACAAACTTCTGCTCTACTAACAGCATTCTTCTCTCAATTAATAGGCTGGTATATAATTTTCAAGAATAGTGAAGAATACAAATGTAATCTTTTATTATCTTCTGCACATCCTTAATTTTGCACTTGGATGGAATTCAAGGGATTGTGAATGGGTGAATCTTCTGCAGTTGACTTTTGTAATGTTACATTACCCGTGATCTTTCCAGGAAAAACATAGCATCCCACTGAGTCACAAGAAATGCTGGAAGCAAGCATAACAATGTTCTGTTTTCAAAAAGTATTCATATAAGAGGTTGGAAACAGCACAATATTGATGAGCTGTGTGAAGGCTCTTCCCAAACGCTCAGCTGACAGAAATTGTGGCTGTTGCACTGAGTAGAGCTGGACAGAAAAAACTTTACAGGAACTCAAGGTCTGTTCTGTGATGATATTCTTTAATTACTGATCATGAAATTAAGTCTCATTTTTAAGCATCCAATAAAGAACAGTTAAATGTTCCTGACTCCAGAGATTTGAAGCTATTACAATGATAAAATCCACACTGCAGGGCCAACATAACACAACTGTTTCCAGTTCCTTGGTTTCTTTCACTATTGGACTTAGAAAAAGAGCTAGCTACAGTATATGACATAGTAAGGTTGTTATGTCATTACTGATTATTACACACAAAAAGAGCTTGGTACCAGTCTCTGGAATATATAAAAATGATAATGGGATATAATGCTCAATATTACTGGGGTATTTTTTCTGAGTATTTATCAGTTCTCCGTAAATTAATACACTTGTAAGATAGTTAACGAATGGGGGCATTTGAGGCAAATAGTTTTAGCAGTTCAGTTCTTTCTGATATGTCATTTAGGGATAGGAATCAGAATTGCATTGCTGAGTGTCTGGACACTCATGCTGTGATTTGGTGCCTCCACTGCTGAGTTCTCACCACTGCTGATGGTGTCAGTGTCACCATTGTGTGGAGAAGAGCAGCTCTGCAACCTCCCACAGTGATGGCTGGACAATGGTGCAGGATGTGGTGTCTTTTTAGCCAACTCAGTCATCCTTGGGGGCAGGAGAGAAGAAGAAGGATGACAGAAAAGGCAGTTTGGATGGAATAGTGGGAAAATCAGAAACAATAGACTGCGGGGTTTTTCAGTCAGGGGATCTAAAACAGAAAAAATACAAATTATTTACCTCCTTCCTGCTGCAAGGGGCATGTGCAAGAAGCTTCCTCCCTTCTGTCTCCTTCCACTTCAGAAAAAATTTCAGACACCTTTTGCCTCCATTTGTTTGTGCTCAGCTACAAGGCCAGAGACTCCAGCTGGGCATTGTGTATCCTGCAGCATTAATGAGACTGAGCAACTCCAAACATGCTGTCTATCCTCCTCTTCATAGCAAGTGATACTGCCTGTCCATTAGCCACACTCCCAAAGTTTGACTTAGCCAGTCTGCCTTCGTTGCACATCCACTTACAGTCAATCTGCCAGATATATGTATGCTGTTATCGTAGTTACAGCATAGAGTATGTTTTATATATTCACCCAGTTTATTTCATCTTCTGTTCCTATAATATGTATATATATCCTTAATTCAATATAGGCAAAATCACTCAATTTCTCTCAGTTCTTTGGCTTCAGTTTTGTTGTTGCTATTTATCTTGTCAAGTTCAAGTAACAAAACACATTTACTAGCTGCCGTTGCAAGAATTATAATAGAGTTTCTTTCTTTGCTTAATTTCATCAAACCAGGAGGCTTGGTAGTACTCTCATAACAGGAATTTGCAGTGACACAACACTGAAATAACTCCTGCATCAATTTGTTCATATCAGGGCAGAAGTTTTTCAGTGTAGGAGAATCCCAGGGGAAATTAGGAGAAATACTGAGCAGACAGAGAAAGGATAGCCATATAGCTTACTGATTCCAAGACACTTTGCTGAAATACTAGCTACTTCTTTTTGCACCAGAGGGAACCGTGCTGAGAAACACCGTTACAAGTCCACTGCTTCACTCACTGATTTGATAAAAACAGAACAGAAAATTATATTTGGTACCTGATTCTTCAAACTGTTATGCAGCTGCTGAATTACGGTACTTGCAAGAGCCCTGGTGACTCAAGTTTACATGTGTGTTAAGTACTTTCAAGATTAAGACCACAGGTGCATAATAATAGCTTCTTGAATTATGCCGCTAGAAGTGGAGGTCAGTCTATCCATGAGATTATTGTGATCAAGATGTTCAAATCAACATTACATTACTTAATCAATAAGTATAAAAATCATTCTTTTTGAAGCATGATAGCCCATATCCTAGGGAAAGCTTGAATGAATCTTAGGAAACCTAAGATATCCAAAATCCATACGAGATAAAGCAAGGACACAGGAATCAAAGCAGAACACAAGAATCAAAGCAGGACTCCAGTGTTTTTTTGAAGTAAAAATCAATCACAGGATACAACTGTGAGGACCACGAGATCAAAAAATATATTGGATTTAGATGCCAGATAGCTATAAAAGCTTTTTTGAATTCATGGACATCCCGGAGCTTCTTACAACAGTCTCTTTGGTGTTGATTTTTTTCCTTTTCTCAGCACTAAAATAAGCTTAGTAAAAACAAAAAAGCTGTAACATCATCCCCACTACTACTGCAACATAATTGTGTAAAATTGAATAGATTAGCTTAAATTGAAACATTTTTTGGCATCATAACAGAGCCATTATGGGATATTTGGTTACCATAGAAACACAGGTATTGAAAGAGGCACTGTTATTAAATCATGAAACTTGAAATAAATAATTACAGATGTTAGAATCTGTAATACATAGCCTCATGTATTACATTAAAGGAATGATTTCACTGACACACCACTGCTAGCATGTAAACTCTAACTTTACTGATCGTACAAATCTATGCCTGGATGTCATTCAAATGAAAGAATCGGTCTTTGTTCAATGTTTGCAAACAAAAGTAAGATCTGAAGTTTTGGGAAATTGCTGCAACATATTTGCTGCTCACCTGCGTTAAACAAATATTCTTAAACAAGGAAATAATACTGCATAAAAAGTAACATTTGACAAAGAGGGCAGAACCACAGAAGATACTACAACACTTAGGCAGAACCTGTAACTACTAGAAATAGCTGTTTTTCTAGCACATCTATTTTCTGAGATTTAAGGTTAAATACCATTCTGTTGTTATGTTTTCTTCCCCAAGGTAAGTAAGAAGTCCTTTGCCTTCTTTATCAAACAACTTTGTCAACAACTATGGAAACAAGTTTCTACTCTGCTTGACCACATTGAAAAAGCTTAGCCTCTACTGCCACTATGCAAAATATGAAACCCATAGGTAGCCTATATGAAGGCCTGTGCAGTGAGGCAGTGCTCTGTGTGTGTACTTGTGTCTTCTTTTTCCCATACATATGAAAATTTTGCATCAGCATTCACAGGAGCAAATTTAAAACTCCAAATCTTCAACAAACTTGCAAAACTGGCCCTTTCAACTAGCCCTAATAAAGTCTGCCATTCTCAGTTTACCCTTCTCATCCCTCATTCTTTCTTCTCTTCCCTGTTTTTCTTCCCAGTACCCCTCACACACAAACTTGTCTGTTTTGATAAAGAGGTGTGCCAGTGCAAATTTAAAACCTTCTTGTAAATATTTCTGATCTGATAATTTCAACCATATTTGCTTGGATTTAAGTTCTTCATTACTGCATATGCTGCCAATTAGGGAACACAGTGTTCTACCGGCTAAAGTTCATTACAGCATATCATAACTAGAGAAAGAGAATGAAAAATAAGGAAGGATGCACTCTAGTAACGTGCGTACTTACCTTAGCCTCAACAATCTGACACCTAATGCACCACAGTTATGTGAAAATCAATGTTATACATGTTAGAGGACATGTGAGATCCAAAGATAAGGTTGTGAGACATAGCGTTTACTACATAGTGACTGGTCTCTGAAGGGGTTTGACAGCTTTACCATCCCTCTTGAGACGAGGGTCTGGATTTGAGATGTTGCATTTGCAGGACTAGAGAATTTAGGAAATCTTTCTTCTTCTGTATTTTAGTCACACTTCAGTCACCTTCCACTAACAGAAATTAACAGCAGTATGTTACTATTCCTTGTTTCTGATTCTATTATTGCATTGTTATAAGAGCAATTAAGGGGAAATTACTCTCCTCTAAAGCTGCTAATTATACTCTCAAACTCCACCCTGTCCCTGAAACATAACAACTGGTGTCATATGTCTCTACCTTGCAGGCAAAAAGGAACAGAAAAAAATCCGTAAAACACAGCCCAATTCCTTTCTTCCCAATGAGAATTTTACATATGAGATGTCAGCAAGCATCTGAAATAAGAAATGTTGCAAGTGGCACTTTTCACATACGAAACAGCGATGTAATAAGAAAAGGTGAATTTCTAGTTTGTACCTTTCTACAAAAAAGATGAGTGGAGAAAATGGCTGGATATTTCCAGCAGACTTCTAGAAATCCTTCCATAAGCCTTCAACAGAACAACCCACCAGAGAACACTCAGGCCAGCTGGCAGGTCTCTTGGTAAGTGTGTTTTGGTCTATACCCAGATGATAACACGAGCATAAATTACCAGAGAGCAGAGTGCTTCCCACAGCACTTGCCACCTCTGCAGGAACTTGTTCCTAGACTTTACCAACAGGCATCATCGCAGGTATCTTTCCCTCAGGCATTTCAGAAAACAAAAAGCAATACTGTTCATGCTGGCTAATTGCAACCCTATAAGGCATTTAACCTCTAAATAAAGTCCTGTTTTAAATATATTACCAACACAAAGGGGCACTACTTAGTTCTTTTCCAAAGGGAATTATTTCATCTTAGCAGAATATTTCTATGGAGAAAGTCTTGCACGCCATTTCTGCTTTTGTTTACTCTGAATGAGTCTGAGTAGTCTACATGGTTAGAAAGACCAAAAAGATTGAATTTCTTCATTTTCTCTTGTCTATCTAATGCTGATCCACTGGCAAAAGAGGGTGAGAGGGCAAGACATATTGAATCCAGCTGGGTTGTTACTTTTCTTTATAGCAGCCCCTTTTGGATGTGTGAGTAAAACAGTGTCAATAACACACCACTGTTTTGGATATTGCTGAGAAGTGCTTGTTCAGCATCAAGGTTTTTCCCACTTTGCCCCAGAGAGGAGGCTGGGGGAGCACAAGAAGTTGGGAGTGTACACAGCTGGGACAGCTGACCACTGAGCAAAGGGATGTTTCATGCTTTATAATGTTATACTCAGACATAAAAAATCAGGTTAAGGAGGAGGGTGCAGGGACAATTGTGGTTATGATAGTTGTCTTCCCAAGTAAACATTACATGTACTGAGGCACAACTTTCCAGGAAGTGGCTCAACATCTAACTGTCAATGGGAAGCAATGAACGAATGTCCTATTTTGTTTTGTTTGCACATACATCTTTTTTTTCACTTATTAAACATCTTTAGCTTTAGCAGGGAATCTTCTTGCTTTTGCTCTTTTGATTCTTTCTTCCATCCTGCTGGGGGATGAGTGCTTGACTGGGTGGGTGCCACGACCAACCCACCACAAGAATATAGAAGAGGGAAAAAAAGTTGAGACTCCAAGATGACACTTTCGTATTTCCTGAGGAGAGGAGGCAAATCTCAAGCTGGAAAGGGCATCTGACAGCTCATGCTAAAACCAGACTTTTTTCATGAGTAGTATCAAAGGTAACTTCCATCACATTTTTCTGTGTCTGGATAGCAATTGAGACAAGACTAGACTTCCCTCTATGAAACAGAATTTAGAAACTTTGAGCTTTTCCATTTTAGAAGTCCTAGAAATATTTCTGTATTTTGTAAATGATATCCTGAATTATTGATGAAATATCCTTTTGGCAATGTTCTTAATGGTTTTTTTTAATACCGTAAAAAAAACCTCTCTGTGGTCAGATTTTTCTTCAGCAAATTAAAGAAAGAAGTAGGCTCACCTAATAACTATACATGAAACTTCTCTTCATATCTATAAAATTGAATTGTAGTGTAATATCACATTCTAAAACATTCAGCTTTTCTCTCTATTGATCCAAAGAAAATACTTTACAAATTGACTGTCATCCTGTGATTTCCTTATGGTGATAACATATAAGTAATTCTGGTCATTTTAGTATTAGAAGAATAACTACCATATCACCTGCTTGTGTAAAAGTTTTTGTAAAAAGGACATTTGTAATCTACAGAACCTACTTACTACACCTAAGCATGTAGGATTACAAGGCAAGGAGTTGCTGCCAAGTGGTATATGGCACAAATGGTGCATGTCTCTGTGGGCAAAGGCAGCTCCATATGGACATTTCATAGAATCATAGAATGGTTTGAGTCAGAAGGGACCTAAAGATCATCTAGCTCCAGCCCCCCTGCTACAGGTGGGGATGCCACCCACTAGATCAGGCTGCCCAGGGCCCCATCTAACCAGACCTCGAACAGCTTCAGGGATAGGGAATCCACAACTTCTTTGGTTAACCTGTTCCAGTGCCTCACCACCCTCACAGTAAAGAACTTCCTCCTATCATCTAATCTAATCCTAACATCTAATACTTCTCTAAGGTCCCCTGCTCCCTCTCTGGTGCTTGGAGCCTGGCGATGGCAGAGTGGAACAGAACAGGGGAAAAGAAGGGACCAGGCACTTAAAACAGAAGCAATTCAAAACCTTAAAAAAGCAAATTCAAGATCTGGGATCATATTTTCTAGATGGGGCAACTGTGTTTATATTGCAGGCCACTTCTTCACACATATGGATAAATAAACAGCCATTTGTTAGCCTTTCAGAGCATAGTATACTAGCACAGCAGCAGGAGAAGGAAGATGCTACTTCTGTAATTTCATATTTATTTATTTTAAAGCAGTCTGATAAAAGCTCAACAGAAAATAAAAAATGTCATAATGACCTTGACTTCACCAAAGATTGTAGTCAGGAGCATTCAACAGTTTAAAACTTTCTTTCCTGCTGTCCCTGGATCAGCTGCTTCCACCCAGTTTCTTTGAGGAGAAGACTACATTTAAGCAGTAAATTTCACCAGCTGAATGGGGAAAAAACGGAGAATTCCGTCCGCACCAAAATTACAAATGAGCATAGTTGTGCCACAGAGATAAGACAGGAAGGAACAATACAAGCATTCATTTTCATATTTCTATGCAGCTAAATATATCATAGCTTTCCTACAAAAATCTTTCATGGGGAATTTATTAATTACAGCAGCAAACAGAATAGTAAAAAATACTGGCCGTAGGCTGCCATCTGCTGGTTTATGTTACAAAAGGTCACTTGCCAGCAGATTTTGGCAGATTTTGCCTTGCGATCGTAAACAGAGTGACAAATCCTCACCCATGGAAGGCTAGAGGCATCCCATTCCCACCAGTGGAAGCTGATGAAGTTTCTGGAAGCCAGTAAGTTTTCTGACCCTGACTTACTGCTCCCCAGAACTCTTTAAAAAACCACTGCTTTGCACAGATATTGTTTCTGTATTGATACTAATTTAAAATTAATATACTTTGATGCTCACTATCAGGTTATGAATCTTTCAGCCACACAAATACACACACACACGCACGTGCACAAATGTAACCCCCATGGAAGCCACACTCAAATTCTAATTTTTGTGGAACTTCATGTCATGTGTACAACCTGCATATGGTTTTCTTGCAGTAGGATTATAGTTTTATTTTCATCAGATGGCATGTCCTGAAGGTTCTCTGTCTGTTTTCCTGGGCTCTTAACATCATTTAATGACTTATTACAGCTCAGAACACAAATATTTTATTGGGTTCAAGGGCAGCATGTAAATTAAATGAACCTATGCTGGTGAGGAGATATTGGTTCTCTTATTTAGCTGACATTTACGTTAACATGTGCAAGACTAGTGCTCATAAAAAGTTCTAGAAATAAAAGCCAGGCTTGTGCGAATCAATAGCATTTTTGCCACTGGCTTCAATAAGTTCAAGATTTCAACTAACACATCTTGGTCTTGGTGCACAAATTCCTAAGCCTGCCATGAGCTCCACAGGTTATCCACAGCAAGCTCAGACTACAGATAGTGCCATTAGTTTTGCAATCAAAAGTAAGGGACCTGAAACTCTACCCATATTGATCATAATCTCAGAAAAAGTCTCTAGTGATCATTTCAGTTGTAGTGTGTACCTCCATCTTGCGGTAGTTACATTTCAGAAATAGTACTATTAATACTTCAATTTTTCATCTGAAATATTCACTAGTTTTTTTAAAAGTCTCATGAGTCCCTGTTACAAGCAATGTTAAATTTTCTTTGTTCCAAAATATACACAGCAGTGTAACTGACTACCTAATGAGCCAACAACACAGTTGACTTTTGCAAAAATTGAGCATCATAATCATGACGCTGCAATCAAGAGGATATTGTCAAGATTAACAGACCTTATATTAACTTACTTTTATGTTCTCTACAGCCCTTTGCAGAATGAATACAAGTCTCTATAATGTGAAAGGGTTTTTGCTTGCTTTCTTGCTTGAGTGTTCTAATGGAGCTCAGCGGAAAGTAGAGAAATCTGTGGTATAATGTATGTATATGTATTTGTAAGTACATGGTTGCGTTTGCATGCACATATTTTGCAGTTTCTCAGAGAAAGAGAATAGGGTTTCAAGTGAAGTTTTTGGAAGCTCAGAGCACTGTGGAATTTCCTGAGGCTTTCAGTATAAACCCAATAAGAGTCTTCAAAAACTTATGCAATATCTGTTGGAGCCACCTTCTTAATTCTATTGTCTCTTCTTAAAAATACTGAATCAATTAGAATTTAACATGACAGTTCTCAATTGCTGACAGGAACTTCCTGAGGTTCAGCAGAGTCCAGCATGTAGGATAATCTCATGCAGCACAGCAGACTGGGGTCCAGTTGGCTAGAGAGTAGCTTTACAGGAAAGGACTCAGGGATTCAGCTGGAGGGTGTGAACATGAGCCACCAATGCACCTTTGCAGCACATCAAAGTGTCCTGACTGTATTAGGGGAAGTCAATCCAGCAGGTTAAGAGAAGAGATTATATTCAGCACTTCTGAGACCACATCTGAAATGCTATGTCCAGTTTTGGGCTCCACAGTAGAAGACAGACACTGACATAGAGGAACAAGGGCAACAGAGGCCAGTAGGCAGCTTCATGGCTGGATAACACGATGTAGAAGGAGAATATGTCAGGTCTGGGCCTGTTCAGCCTGGCGGAGGGAAGGTTGTTGGTGGGGGTATCTTACTGCTGTGAACAACACCAGATGAGAGGATGCAGATAAAGGTGAGTCAGATTTTTCTAGTAGGTGCATGGTTATTGATGGAGAGGCATCAAGCAGAAATTGAAACACAAAAAAACGTGAACAGCTATAAAGAAAAAGGTTTTCACTATGAGAATGGAAACACTGAACAGGTTGTCTCAGAAGGCTGTGGGAACTTCATCTGTAGAAATATTTACAAGATAGCTGGATGTGGCTCTAAGCAAACCCTGATGCTGGCTTTGAGCAGGGGAGTCGGATGTGACACCTCCAGAAGGTGCCTTTTGGCCTGCTAGATTCTCTTCTTTACCTTCTGAAGACTTTTCTCGTTCTCGCAACAGTAACAACACAATACAGAAATTCTCTACTGGCTCTCAGGCACTTCAACAGCAAAGGAAGAATCAGCACATGACGCTGGAACAGAATATTTGCTTGGAGCTGTCCAATCCATCAGTTCCCTGTGCATGCAATGAAACAATTCCTACCAAAGAACCTTTATAAAATGTTTCTTCTCCTTTGTGTGTTGGAGAAACAGCTCTGTTATTTAAATCCTATTCTTTGACATCATCTGTAAATAGGTTTATCACCCTAACACCACCACAACAATATGAGCTGCCACATTAGCAGATAGCATGAACACTTGATTATTTTCCAGGTATAGGAAAGCAGTTAAGAAACTCCTGTGTCACTCCAGTAGAGATGATCTGTTGTTAATCAGACACAAATCTCACCTTAAACAGATAAGCAGACAGGTTATTTCTAAGTAGAACATCCTCATTAACTACTCTGGAGGCATGTTTTATAAAAAACAGTAGGTCTCACTGAATCTGATCTGTGCTGCAATTAGGCTGGCACAAAGTGCCATCTCCTTTTCCTGTCCAATGAACATGTGGGGAAGGGAATTTTTGGCAGCCTACTGAGTTATTTCCTTTCATTCTGAAGGAGAGGAGAGTAATTTGAAGGGCACTCTGAGGGCTTTTATCTTTAAAAAATAAGGTTGCAAATTATAATTTCCAATATTGTCATCAGGTTAAACAAGAAGCCATCCTATGATACACAGCAGTATTGAATGCAAAAAATATACTAATGTAAAGGTTATTATAAAGCAATTCCTAAATTCAAATATCTAGGAGTTTATTAATTATTTTTTTATCACAGCTAATGGAAATGTTAAGTAAAATATCTCTCACCTGTCATCGTGATAAATCAAATCCTAATGCTGTTTTGAATGGTCTGGGTGTCTTCAGGCTGTTAAACTGAGCATCTCAACTGACAGTCAGTGGATTTATCTATTATGTTCTGGGATATACAACATCATTTGTATTTGCTATGGAAACTCCATTGGTGGCATTCTCCACAGGATAAAGTAGATTTTAGGATGAACTCTGTTGGAAAAAATCATAGATTACTGATATTGACCGAGATTTTTTTTTTCATTTCACCTTCTAGAATGCAAAATTAAGGGTTATAATTTAAAATCAATTTCCACTTGGGAAGAACATATGAAATCGTGTATCAATGCCTGTAACTGGCCCATGACATCTCCATGAATAATATATGAGCAATGATGATTGATAATCATATTTAGAGTCTCTTAAATGTAGCTCTGACTTCATTGGGTCTGAAATTGCAGGAAAGCAGTAAAGTTTATGGAGCATGATGTACTGCAGTTTCTTGTTACATATACAGGCTTCAAAGGGTATTACTAGTGATTTCTGACAGTCTTTACCTATAAAAGAAATATTGATTCCTCTGTGCAAAAATACAGAACCTGGAATTTATATTTGGAGTATTTCTTATTGAACTAATAGTATAGTAAAGATAGATACTTATTTCAGGTAGATATTTATTTCATAACTTCTGAGTTCTGCCTTGATTGTTGGTTGTGTTATTAAGTAACTATTTCTAACAAATATTTGGTTCCTATATATACATAGAGAGGAAATAGGTGACACCAGAGTCATTATTTTTAATTTATTGTAAGCCTGTCAAATTTTAGTAGCATTCAGTCCTGTAAAAAGTCTCTGGTGTTCAACATACTACTGATGTCTCAGCTTTTATAGTCATCAATTCTTTGTCCTGTAAGAACAACAACAAAAAAATACCCACCATGAAAATCCAAAAGCAGAGACAATTACTTCAAAAACCAACCAACCAACCAAACAAAAAAAAACCAAAACCAAAAAAACTCAAACAGATAAAAAGAAAGCATCCAGGTAGGACATAAGAAAATTGGTGTCTTTTCCAAGCTCTCCCATTGCCTTTTATGTGAACAAGGTATCTGGTAGCAAACACTACTTTGATCTCCTGAGGGAGAGGGTCTTCTCCATAAATCATCATGGCAGCAGTAAAAGAAAAGCAGCACATTCCTTTGATGCTTTGCCATGCACAGCTGCTGGTCTGGATGTTTATAAAAGTAACACTCTTCGAACATACTGGGTTGCAGATCCCCAGGTTTTGGATTTGGAGCCCTGTTGAGCATCGCTGTGTTCAGATACTGTTCTCATATCCACAGCATGTGGAAACTCGCCTGCTTTAAAGGATGGGAGGATGATCAATTGGAATATTTTGAATGGCTGTATGCTTATCCACTACCTTATTTCTCTGATGTCCTTTGTCACAGGTGTAGATCTTTTGCTCAACCCGTTTATTTCTCTAGTGCTGTATAGCTCCTCCATACCCTGTAGTTCCCTTAGCCAGGAGAAAACAAGCTGTCAGCACTGCTGCAGGAAGCCTGTTGCCAGGGCATAGGCATGTCTGCTTCTCTTCATCATAAGGAGCCAAGACATTTTATGTATGTTCACTGTACTAAGAGCAAGGTGAGACAGTTACTTCAAAAAGCAGAAAGTGAAAGAACGGTTTGAGAGGTACATGACAGGACATGGTGAATAAAGGCCACAGACACTGGATGCATCTGGTAAAAAACAGGAGTGAACTGATTCTAGAACACAAATAAAGACCTTGATATTAAACGGGGCGGGGGGAAGAAAAATGAAAAAAAAAAGGAAGAGGCAAAATAAATGAACTGGAGCTTCAGCATTACTACCAAGATATTTTGTCATAAACAAAGTGGCAAATAAGGGAACTGGCAATTTCTCAAGGGTACCTAATACCAAGATTTTTCAGTGCTAAGTCTTTCTAGGAGAAGCACAAATGCTTAGGCACTTCAAAGGTACAGCAACACAGAAGAACAAGACACAAATATTAATGTCAGGCAAACAGAAACATGATTTCAAAAAGGAAAGTCAGATCATTTAAAGGTAGTGAGAAAAAGAAGGAAAAAACCCCAACCAATCCACCAAGCAGTCCTTTAAGATAAATTAGCTTGCAGAGCTGAATTTCTTCTTCTGTCCCTATGGTAAATACTCAGTCAAGAACGTAAATTCTGCCAATTTGCTGACTACTTCTTACTGCTCTTTGGCCTCTTTCAACATTCACACTTCTCACAGTTTATGCAGAACATATCAACCTGTCTAACTATCTATACATCCACACAGATACAGAGTCAACATCCTTGCCCTTTGGTCTGATTTTTTTTACTCACCTCTGAACACTGTTGCTCTGATCCGCTAGTTACAGTTTAAGTCACCTTTCTTTTCACTCTCACGCATGATGCTAACAACTTTTTCCCCCCATTCCTCTATGCCTTCTCCCTCAGGGATAACCAATCAGTGATGATCTCTCTGATAGATCAATCTTTGCAACTCGGATACTCTATACATTCATCTATGCTCTTGAGGACAACACCAACTTAACACAGTATGGAAGACATTAGAAATTTTAGATTTATTTTTTTAATTGCAATCTTCTTTCTATTTTTTTCCCCAAAATAGGAAGCATTTTCGCTAGAGGGGCAGCAAACCTCTTTGTTCATATGGCAACTGTCACTTTGATACCAACATTTCAAACGAATTGCATTGGAGAAAATGTATGGTTTGCCCTAGAAAGTTGACGGAGTGAATAAAGGAAATTGAAGATGTGAATTTCCCCACAGCATTTAAAGCAATGAAAGTGATGGACTTAATTCTCACCAAGAGAAAATAAGGTCAGACTGCTCTACAGAAATCTATTAAAGACATCAGGAGAGGCTCTGAGATCAATAGATATTTAAACAGTAGCCACAGTATGAGATAAATGTTTTTGGAAGAGAAAAAAAGTATTAAGAAAGAATGTAGGTGCTAGTGGAAAGCTGACAATTGCTTAAACAAGAACATAAAAAAAACCCCAAAAAACAGGGTGAATGCACTTGTGACACCTTGAAAATATTTGCTCAAATCAGTGGGAGTTTTGGCTGTGTGCACACTTTTTGCTGTGTTTTTATTAAGCATACAGCTGAAAACCATTTCCTCGACTTATTTACAGAACAATAATTGGAAAAATAGGATTTTCTTTTCTAACTTACTCTGTAACAGTATCATTAGTCAAGCAAATAATGACATAAAAAACATACAGAAATGGACGTTAGGCAGCAGTATTTAACCTCTTCATTGCTTACAAAATATATTTTCTCCATATGTACTAGTTGATTAAAACTGGCTCTTTCTTCTGGGTAATATAATTGTACCAGTATGGCAATAACAGGTTGACCTTTCAGCCCTGCTCTAATCATGATCTTACCTTTTCCATTAACATAGAAAAACTGTCTCAAGGGCTGTGTGTGCAAGTGCATCAGTGGGAGATTTTTGGGTTTTTTGTAGCTGTCAGGAAACATACTGGGATAGTCTATTTGCTGGATAAAAAAGATGATGCTTCAATGAGAAAGGCTTATGAAAGTTATCCCAGCAAAACAGGAAAGCGAGGCACCATTTGGAATCAGCACAAAGCAAAATCACCCACCCAAGTGTGAACTGGAACCTACATAAAAGTGAATAAAAGAAATTCTGAGCCTTTGAAAGAGCTCCAGTCAGCTTGAAATAAACTGACTGCTATTCTAGTAATAATACTCCAAAATAAATTGTTACTGTTCCAACAAGCAAAGCAATCAGACTTTCTTTCTTTTCTCTGTTGAAACCATATATACTAATTCCCTTTTATCTGTCTATCATGATGCTCTCCTCTGAGCCACAATGATTCATCCTTTATGATTGAATTCTCCCAATAAAATTTCAATTCATAAGCAGATCCTTTGGTGGCAGAACACATTGCCTGAGAGTTTTTCAAACAGTCAAAATGAATATTGAGGACAACTGTATATAGAAACAATACTAGCAGTCAGCCAAGGTCTGTAAGACCTTTTCTCCTCAGTAACAAAAGCCTTAGAGATCACGTTTTACCTTGTTAATCTGTTCTTCCCTGTAGGGGAAACTTTATAGTTTAATACAGAAAAGAAATTTGGCTTACAACTGAGCTACAATAATAAGCATTGTTTTTACAAATAAACTGCAAAGATCAAGGAAAGATGCATGCTGTCTGGTGATGTGCTGCCAATATCTTAACAAAGATCCGTAATAAAAAAAGAAGCGTTCTTCCTTTGCTCATGCTAATCTTGACACAGCAAGCAAGTTATAAAAATCTTTCATTTTAACTTCAAGAATTCTAGCTTAGACTTGCAGGAAAGATGGAAACTCAAAAAGGGGATGAGTCATTTAAATTTGCTTTTGCTGGTGATTTTTATTTTATATTCTGAAAAAGAAATTGGTAGAAAGTCAAAGAAATCCACCTGTGGACATGAACAGGAATGGTAATCCATGGCATATATAGGATAAACTAGGGGCAAGTACTTATCACAATTTTCTGATGGCAGGTGCACAGAGAATCCATGTTTACCTGAACTTCAGACCAGGAAGTCTAAAGCAGTCATACTTCTAGTTTTAAAGATTTTTGGTTTGCCAGTATTGTCCAGGAAAGTAGACATGTCACAGCAGCGGCTTCCTGAGAATGTGAATAGCTATCATTTGACAAGAACTTCATTTGAAAATAAAGAAGCCAGAATTTACACAGAATTTAGGCTCCCTAAGTTCAAAATTGCAGTTTTCAAATCTCTATTTATCTGCTACATAATCTTGGAAGTATCACTGTTTTCAAAGTGAGAGTTTCTCAGCAATTGAGTTATGTCCAGCATCACTCAGGGTCTAGAAACTAGCTGTTCCCCTACCGGTATCTAGTAATCATTTCCAGTCAGTAAGTGTACACTGAAAACAACTACCATAAGTCCACAGATGTGTAGCCCAGAGGCAATAATTTTCTTTTAAAATACTGCTGTTGCTTCTCTCCTCAGAGTCTATTCCAAATTTCTACAAAGAACTCCCTAGTTAAGTCACATATCAAAGGAAAGGGAGACTGAGGTCTGTTTCCTATGTATTCTTGAGATTACCTTAATCACAATCAGAGGCTCTTCTAGCTGAGAGTGAGTACACAGAGGGAGAGACCTTGCAAGGACATGTAGTATTTGCTCCCATTCTTCAATCAGGTTGATTAAAACCAATACTTGGAGCTTTGTGCACAATTTACTTCAAGATTCATTGCTTCAGAAACAGAGCACAAAGACCAAGAGGACTACCTTGTATCTCTTGCCCTATGGGTTGTTTAATGAGTGACTTCAATGTTGGTTTAAAAAGTACAAGGTTTCTATGTTTGAAGACACCTCAGGTGAATATGCATTGGCTTCAGACTTATCTCTTGCTTTGTTTTCCTTATTTGTTGTTTTCAGAATCACCTACAGGATGGTCTCCACTTGGTTACCCATTTTGATGTACCAGACTCTCCCCATGTACTACACAGGGATCTGAAAGCACTCCTAGTTGTTCCTGATGAGAATTTGTCTGAAAACTCTGGGTTACTGAGGTTCAGTCTGATTCATTTCACAGGCAAAACATTCACTCCTCAGTAATAAGGTGTATGTGTCTTGGTAATGGGATTAAGTAGTAGCCTAGAGATGAGCTGCAGGACTTTCTCCAGATCAGAAATAAGGCCTTCACTCTATCTTTGCCTTGGAGCTGGTAGAAGAATTATAACAAGCCTTTTAAGAGTCCCCTTCAGCAAATCACTAGCATTGAACATCACTACATTGCAGTCATATAAAGAATTATAACCACCAAAACCAAAATCAAAATGCTTCAAGACTACAATACATGTAATTTCTCTGTACTCACCAAACATTTCCAAACTCATCAAACAGAAGCCTTTTAGACTTCTTCATCACCACTGCTAAGCAATCCTGAATCTTTTGTTCACAGCCGAGATAGTACTTGGTATATCATGAGACTCCTGAGGAGTTTTGCTTAAATGATTGAAAATTGAATATTTTTCCCATATTTGGGAAACGTTAGGTTGGAGTTGTGAACAGCATAATTCAAACTTAGCTACTGTTTCAAGATTCATGCAAGGACCCATCTTTCTAAAGAAATTCCATAATATTTAAGGTTTGATTTCACTCTGCTGCTTTTCATCAATCTGTTTCTGAACTTGACACGTGTTGGCTGTGACAATAAGCATGTGGTCATCATGTCCCAGTATTGCAAATACCTGGTAAGTCACACAGAGATTTGGACAGGAATTTTCAGCATAGGAGAAAAAAACAATGAAACAAGAAAAGAAAGCAAAGTTTATGGTCTGGTGGATGTTGTCTTAGAACAAAAGTCATACCTCCTCATAAGAAAGACCTGGGGCGTACAGGGAGTAATGATCAATGTGGACCTTCAAACAGATCAGAGTGATCATTTAAGGGGTTCAGGATGCAGGAAACAGCTACATATTGGAGTGCTATTTCAGTTTGCATCTTCAACTGGAATACCTCCATACAGTACATCCTATTACCGTTTTGTTCAGAGGAAAACTTCTCTCAGGCTCTTGTCCTTTAAATATTGACTGTCTTATTGACTCAGCTCTATTTACTCTCTCAGACACAAGCTCAGTTGACCTAGTTAGCTATCGATGGAGGGGCATAAACATGGGGCATAAACATAAGGCATACAGGCCAATGTGGTCAGCCATATGTTCAATTTATTATTTAATTAAGTCAACTTTTATACAGTTTAGTTTGTTTTGGGCACATGCTTACAACAAGGTGATTGGATAGTTCAGTCTGTACACGCGTCTCATGTCTCCAGTTCATTGGACCTGATGTTCTGTCCACACGGCCTGAAGTCATACTTGGCATGTAGAGGCCTTCCTAATTAGGGGCTTTCCGAAATCTGCAGATGTACCTTTATCTCTAATTTCTCAAGGCTTTCTTGCTATAAACATACTGTGTTCTCAAACCTTATAACTAGACACACAGTTAACAAGTATAAACATTGCATATTTTCACACAGTCTATAAGTATAAATATTACAGCTTGCAACCATGTCAAGCAAGGCCTACAGAAAGCAGGAAAAGTTGTTCAGAGAAATCTCTTTGCTCTGGCCACAGTTAGCCAGGAAGATCCATTAGCTTAAAGAAATTCTAACAATTAGTTAACAATTATTTTGTGAGTTTGGGGTAGATTTTGGCATGGCTTCCCAAGAATGGAGTGGAAAAAAACCCAGGGAATTTGCAATGGATCGTCTGTGGAAACCAAGGGTACTCCTTAAATTGCTTTGCAGCTGCAGTCCCCATTTCATTTCAACCTTTGTTGATTTTTTCACAGAACAGCAAGAGGTTTATAGCTTACTGACAGAGACAGAAAGAGAAAGAAAGGAAACAGAAAGGTGTCAGTTGTATCCCTGGGCCTCTGATAATCGTAAAAGGACTTCCCATTTAAGTGGTTCTATTTTGGATCATTGGATCAAATGTACCTTTCATATATTGAATTATTACAGTAGTAAGTTTTCATGTGGGAGACTCATTACTGTTCCGCTTCTCTGAGAGACAAGTATTTCAGAGCTGTTTTGGAGCAATAAAATGGGTTAAAGCTCAGCAGGCCCTGGAAATGGCTCTCTTTCATGGGAGCAAGATGCTGGTATTGTGATAGGCAGAGAGACACCCAACTCCATGAAACTGAAACAACTGCCCAGCACCCAGAAGAGGTTCAGCACAGCAGGGTATTGCTGATCAGGGGTATCCAGCAGACATGGGGTACTGAGACCTGCAGACAGTAAGACCAGCAGAGCTGTGTGACCCCATCTCACTGCCCAGGGATGCTGAATGCACAGCTCAGGGGATATATCGCCTTCCTGAGGCAGCAGGTCACAGCATCTCACAGCTCCAGCTGAGCTCACAGCTTCTGCATACTGCAGGAGCAGCATTTTCCATGTAGCTTCTGCATGCACTTTAAATAAAATCCTCTTCCCCTAGAAGTAGTGAGCATATCTTAGGAAAACAGGGCAAAACCTGAGGGCACCTGAGAATCCTCTGTTCTCCCACTTTGAGGATTATTCTTACAGCTATCTACAAATAGGCAAACTGTAAGTGCAGATAAGAAAGTAATTTAACTGCCTTAGCTCAGTGACTAGATTGCAAACAGAAGCCAGCCATCCTGACCTCCTGACTCTGCTTTAAAGCTATTACCACAGTTATAAACTGCTCAGGCAGGCTTGCAAATACAAGTCATGTGGGTGACATCTTACTGTGGAAACAAAAGGAATTGAATGAGAGTAAAGACAAATTACTCTATTGTAATACTAAAAAGAGTTGGAATAGATAATCAATCACAAATGGGATTTGACATCTGCAAAATAAAGGTCCTGATCCAACAAAAGCCAAATGGCAGGATTTGCAGTAATCTGAATAGGCACTATAACTGTTCATAAAGATGGTTAGATGCACATTTATCTGTGCAAACATTGCCTCACGAACAGCCACAAAGGGCTGCATTCCCTGACAAGAAGTTTTACAGGTCTCATTTCACTAAGAATTGACTCCTTACAGTTGCTTTAAGTCTGGCTATCACTGGTTGCATTTCATGGTGTTTTGTTCTTACACTAGAAGAGGCAGCAAACAGTCTTTTACTTTCTGTGCCACTCACGCATTGCAGATCTCTGCCAAGCTATACTGGCACTCTCCATTCTTGAATTATTCTCATTTTCCTTCTTGCCACCTTTTCCAATTGCACATCTCCTTTAGAAGATGGGGGGACCAGAACTCCACTTAGTGCAACAGCTGTGAAAAAAACACAGTTTGTAGAGCAGCGAGATGGTGGGGGTTTTCCTTGTTTTATATTTCCTTCTTAATGATTCATAGCATTTGATCTGGTTTTTGATTGCTACTGAGATTATGTTTTCAACTATCTATCATAACCCCAGGGGTTTCCTCTGCAGCAGCAAGATTGGGTTTTCCACATGTACATTGCTTTACATTTATCTATGTGAATTTCATTCGCCATTTTTTGTCCAGTCAACCTGTTAAAAGACATGTCCAACCTTTTCCTGCCAAAAATACAAGTACCACACTCCATCTACTTGATTTGCTTTTCCTCCTCTATCAATTACTTTTTCATGTAAATTTTTGCAGAATTCATGCATCTCCAATCACTCTGTTTTGCCAAAGCAACAGCTTTTCAACAAAGAGTTGTATTAGTCAAAAATATTGCATTCAGCTTTCCTTGGCAATATATTAGAGTCTTCATTTACTTTGTAGCTCAGTGACTTTATGCCTTTTCAATGTTTTGCATATAAATTAAGCTGAAAAGGACATAGACACAGCTGGTTTTCAAGTAAAGTTGTAATTTTCTTCCCTTATTTTCAGTTATTTTTCAATAATCTTTTGTGCAGTTGAGTGGACTGCATATAGAACTACCGGTGGGATGTGTGAAGTGTCAATGCTAGAGATGATCAAAGTCTTAAAATTTTAAATTATTTTAGCTTTTCTTTCTTCATCATCTCCACTTTCATTTTATCCACAATATCTTTGGCACACCTACGTTGAGATGACAAGACCCACAGGTGAATAAATTAGTGAATCCATAGCAGGAGATATTTAATTGGGATTTCTTTGCAGAACCATAATAGCAAATATAAACCCAGAACACTGCACAATGCATGGGGCATTGTTTACATTATGGCCCATATTGGAATAGCTACCGGTTAACACATATGATTATCACACCATGTGGTGCTAGAATTCTGTAAAACAAAATAAACTGTTCTTGTTCCTGTCTATTGATCCAGAACAAGAGAGCCCCAATAAGCAATATTACATGAGCACTGAATCAACAGCTTATTTTGAACACACAAGAACATCTGCCAAACAGTGATATTGTGAAAAAATGTTTTATTAAAGAATTTAAGAGAATTTAAAGTAATTAATGATCCAGTTGTTAATGTACTCGTCAGTGGTTCTGCTAACTTCTAGAAATTATAATTACTTTGGCAGCCCTTGATGCCATTTTATTATACACCTCACATTTTATTATACATCTAAAAAAACAAGACGGTAAATGCTTTGAAATGCCGAAGGCAGAGCTAGATGTTACTTTTTCCATTAAATATATCACCTGAGCTCTTTATGTTTAATCACCTACATTGCTTACTACATGTAGTTGGACAGAGGATCTTAAAGGAAGAGATCAGTCAAAAATGGTATAAATACCAGCAACATTCCCAAGTACAGCTGGAGCTCTACAAGCCATTGTATGTGTTTTATTACACTCTGATGATGCCACTCCTTTTTAATACCATTTTCTAGCACACATGTATTAAGATTCTAAATACATGGATTTCAGAGATGCATTTGTTATGAAGATTAACAGGAAATAACTTCACATAAATGTGTAGGACCAGCCAAAATATGATAGCTATTTTGTAATCCTAACAGAGATGTACAAAGCATCCAGTGCTCCAGTGTAAGATTTACAACAAATATCATGTAGAATAGATTCTGGGATAATTTGTAAATACTGTATTATCATTTTCCTGAGACTGAGTTAAAATTCTGATTAATAGTTTGAGCTCAGCAATGATTGCTTAGAAATGGAGAAATCTTCACCAAAAATATAGGTTGCATTTGCCTTGCAATAGGCCTGGGGGAGCCAGGGGACCATAATTCCACTCCTATAAAGAAGTGTCCTGTTGCAAAGACATAATTTCAATAAAAATGAGGCCTATCCAAAAATATATAAGCATTGCATAGTCAGTGATATTAAATATATAATTTTTGTTAAGGCAAATAAAAATCAGGGATTCCTTTCCCTGCATTTCTTATAGTCTCCTAGCAAAACAGTGGGTAACAAGAAAAGGGGTAACACAACTAATTCCTTTGTTTGGCAATGGCCTCCCTTTCTGTTAGGGTCAAATCAGTGTGCAGGATAGAGGTATTTAAGTGTGCAGTGCAAATGCATTTAATAGCTGCATTTTAAATAGAATAAAGTGTGTGTTTCAGATGCTGAGGAATAGTAACCAGGACTAGACTCTCAAAACTAGAGCAAATGATCCAAAGGATTCACTCACAGAAATTTCAGCAGAAATATCAATTGGCCTGAATGAAGAATTAATGAAAATATCTGAAAGTACCAGAGAACTCAATACAGATCAACCAATGACATGGCAGATAGCAGCAGACTGTTATTCTCATCAACACCAGCAAGTCTATAATCTGATAAAATCACTGCACATATGACTTTTCAGCAGAAGATCTGCATTCTAACAACAGGTAGGTGACGATAAAGTGACACCACAGTGTGTGTGCAATTCCTCTTCCTTTTATCCCAGCTGAAAGAGGGAGTATAGCTGTGAGGAGACCCAAAATGAAGCAATAATGACAAAACTTTCCTGTGTTTTAGGCAGGGAGAAGAAAGAAATATTCTGAGGCAAAATAATTACATCATGTCTTATAAAAAGAGAAAAAAAGTTTATCATCACCAGAAAAGAACAATGTGACATGATGAAGACTTAACTGCTGGTGTCCCTTTTCCCTGTCATGCACAAGTGACCCTGGGCAGACCACTAGGACACATCTCCTTGTGCTTGGTGGATTCACAGAATCACAGGGTAGTTTGGGTTGGAAGGGACCTTCAAAGGGGTCTGAGAGTGAGTGAAATCTATGTGGGAATGACCATGAGTGTCTGAATGAATTGTTTGAAAAAAAAAATATCTCCTTGCCCTTTTACAAGGTCTCACAATTAGTTAATTTCCTGTTTATCTCAGATAAACCAGGCCTGTGCATTTTGATCACAATTACAGGCTTGAAAAATCCAATAATTCCCTTTTATGTACTGTAAAGTTTTTTACATTTTAATTTTCACATTACTATGCTTTTTAGATTGTCCATAGAAATAATATGCACTGAATTGTAAATTTGTATAAAAATTGCCAAAGACCTCAGCATCGATAACACACATTTACTGGTGAATATTTTATAATAATTTTTAACACAATTAAAAATTACATTTTGCTGATTAGTTTGAGTCCTCCCCACTACTTACCAAAAATGGACAATGTCTTACAAAATGTTTTCATTTCTTCATATCTGAATTATATAGTAATAGAAGTTCCTTTAGGCACAGGATTGTAATCTTCACCCTAAATCAAGAATATGTTACTGGGAGGTGGGATGTACAAATGGTGGAGAGAAGCTTAATATTAAGCAAGAAGGACATTAATAAGTTTAACTTTGATATTTATGCTTCAGAGTTTGGGAGTGAGGGGAGAGAAATGACAGAATGTTATTAAAATTACACTCAAAAGACCTTGCCTCAAAAATTGGAGTTGTATTTTCTCTGTATGAATAAGAATACAGTCCTCTACTAGTTAGCATGGCAATATCATAAAACACCAAATCAATCCTAAGTACAAAAATGCATTGAAGATACGGAGGTAAAAATGCTGCTACACATGTACAAATGGTCATTATTCACAATAGTGCCTGGATTATACAGAAAAACTTAAGTGTTCATTCATTTTGTTACCAGGAATGGTGGAGCAATTAAAAGCCACATGTGCTCCTAGGCAGTTCTGTATTCTGCATTGCACAGAATTACTACCAAATTCAGCATTTAAGAAGGAGACAGGTTAACACAGCCAGGAAAAGCAGATTGGCCACTAATAAAATTGGTCTCTGCAGACTTTGAAGAAGCATATCAGTGACTCCTGCACTTGAGCTGACAGCATGTGATCCAAAGTGACAAAACCAAAAACATATGTACAGATAGATATATATACAGACACAGATAAAGGTATATAGATATGTAGACATAGATAGAACATTACTTGAAAACCATTTGTTCAGATGCTCAAACAACTAATTGGAAGAGAATAATCCAGGGAAAAGGCAAACCTGAAGAAAGACTAATTAAGGCACTTCACATCTCCTGAGGGCTTAGAGACCTGCTTCTCCCTGTTGATCTTGCAATTGCAAACATAGTAGCTTAGCTTTCAGAACTGCTAGTGCAACCTGGAGCAATTGACTTTGATGAAACCCCTTTGTTACATCTGTGCAGACCTTCTCTGAGATCTGTGACCATGCTGAATACACAGAATAATCAGTTCTGTAATTCTGAAACCTTCTGAAGTCATCTGACTTCAGGCAGGACGCTGGAGGGTCCAGACCCTTCTTACAGAAATTTTATGAAATTGCATCAGATTTGGCTCCTTTAACAAAACAGATTCCTTCAACACTATCAGCAGTGTCTACCCATTTCAACTCTTCCTCAAGTCCTCATGTCACATTCAATTTACTTATTTTTTTGCTAGAAAAATGCCAATGTGGTAAGATATTCCACAACCAACTGAAATTTCAGATACTTTGAGCTGGAATAAACCACCATGTAAAATAGTAACGATGACATAGAGCTGGGAAAAAGCATATAAAAATAGAAAATATGTTGTAGAGCCACAGGGCTAAAGGCCAAGTGATATAGAGTGGGAACACAGCTAGTTCTGAATCATCTCTTCAAGAAAAAGAGAAAAGAAAGAATATCAACAGGGGGAAAAAAAAGAAATAAAATTAAAAAAAAAAAAAAAAAAGAAAGCTGGTTGGTTGAGGTAACCAGGCAGTTAATCACTATTCTTGAAGTCTTTTTATTGTGCTTCCTTCCCCATCTCTCTCTCATTCCTCTGCTGCACAGCCTAGTGTGCTACTCTGGAGAATGCCAAAATAGAAGCAGTACTTCCCTTCTCACCTGAGCTGTGCAGAGACAGAAATGGTTGCTGTGTACTGTTTATTGCATATCTCCCCATCTTCTGCCAGTTTTGCCTTTAACAAGAATATGTGCATTTTCAAAAGTTTTTGTATGTACATCCTGGTGCCTCACAAAGTATTAAGAATGGAGGCTGTGTGTTCTTGCATATACCTCATTTCAGAAGCAGATGGCAGATTATGTGTCTCCTATATTGAGCACCATTCTGCTATGTGACGAGTGAAGAAGCTGATCGTTCAGGGATTATTGTGATACCATTGGAAGTAGACGAGTTTGTCTCTTTGTCAGCTGGCTTTCTGCAGGAGAAGACTCTTGGCCTTCAACATGTTGTGAACAGCTGGCTCTGTCATAGCACAAAGTGGTGACATCCAAATGCATTGGGCATAGCTAGAGCAGGAGAAGACCATGAGACTGTGCTGCCCCTATTGAGTAAGAGCTTCGTTATCCCAGACAGCTTAAATCTCTCCCGAACTTGCATTTCTGATAGAAACCAGGCTGAGTTCAAAATAGTGAAAGATGGGAAATGCCTTCATGTTGTTCATATCTCATCAAAAAGCAAATTGCATTGGTCACACTTTTTCTCTTTATTTCGTTCTTCACCTGTGAATAATTTCCATACTGCTGCATCTCACTAAAAGAAACCTGTAAAAATTATTTTGGAAAAAAAAAATCTCCTTTTGTAGTTTTCCAGTTATTTTTTGTGCACACACTGCAAATAAAACTAGAGTGGGAAAAACTCATTTGGTAATCTTACTCTGACTCTAGAATTTCTTTCAATCTCATTTTAATTCCTCAGCATGGGATTTTCTTTTTTTTTCAGCAAAACATTCAACCCTGTGAATCTAAATTTGACCAATGCATATTTGTATTTTTCCATAGATCCCACAGCTGTCAACATTTTTTTCTAGCTAATGAAGCACATTCTCCTTGTCACCCACCAATGAAACAAAATGCACTGCAGCTACTTGGCTAATGAGATACATTAACAATATTTGAATGTGCAGCACAACATCAATTATTACTTAAAGACAGAGCTATGTTGTAATAGTTAATGCATACAATTAAATATTGGAATTCATATCATTTGTGTATTCCTGTTGTTGTTCCTATGGCAAACTGATTCTCTCTCAAAGAAAAAAAGTTGTTTTTCAAAAGTATTTTTATAAATTCCAGATCATATTTGGCCTGGAATAAATTCAGAGTTGTACCAGATATATGGAAATTAATTCCTTCAATCCATAAAAAGAGTTTTAATAAAGGACTTCCAGGAGCTTGTGTGTGTAAGCTTCAGCACAACAGTAGGAATATATATTACGGCATTTGTACCCTCTCTAAACTTACTCTGTAGTAATATCTGGGGGGAAAAACAGGTAGGAGAATGACCATCATCCAGTTACTCATTTCCTTAATGCTATAAATGTTACCAGTTAAGTTAAAAAAATTGCTTAAACTGAAAAGGTTTGTTTTTGTGAGATTCATGGATGAAGATTCCTAGATAGCTACCACTTTGGCCCTGAACACTTATCTAAATTTTGTTTACCCAACAGTGTAAGGATACAGTGTAAAATATGTTCATACACACTGACACAGATTTTTTTTACTTCAAAATGTCTGAAGGAAAAGAAAATAACAGTTTGTAAATCAACTACCTCTGTAGTTTATGGAGAAAAGCAAGGCCTCTTCCAAATGTTCCCTGATATCTTTCTTAGGATGACATAGAATGTCTTCTGGGAATATTTAACATGGGTCTTATGAATTGCCCTCTTAAAAAATCTGTTTCTTTTCATAGAAAGTAAAAGTAGCTGGTAGGATGTATAACTCACAGTTGGATGTTCAACTCTGAGATTTCTGCACCCCGGGGGGATGAATCCCTGCCTCAAAAGCAAGCGTTTATCAAAAGGTTCAATACCAGCATGACCTAACTAGGACCTACAGAACAGGAGGAGTCCTCAAAGTTCTGTGGATCTTTTAGCAAAAAAAGTCTATTAAGTGGGAATTTACAGAGAAGACAATTGTTTCCCAAACACATTTTAGGTGTTGGCAATACAGCCCAGAGATGTCTTAGAAGTTAAAATGCAAAAGAAACAGGACATCAGTACATGTCTTAATTATATACAATGAGCACATGAAATATATGCCTGTACATCTAGTTCACACAACTCTCTCATTAGGGCAAGCAGGGTTTAACCCCTATGTGCACTGGATAATAAATCTGATGATAATCCTACAAGTGAATACAAGCAGGAACAAGCGCAGGTGCAATTTTTGAATCTGTATCGGAGTCTCAACTGTATTTCTGGCCTCCCAGTAAAAACTATTTTTTGCTGCATACTTGCACAGGATAACACTGGAGAAAAGCTCAGGGTAAGACTGCCCTTGCCTTGCTCATGACATAGAGCTCCTAAACTTGGGGATTTTTTACACTGACACAACGCAGAATTATAAAAGAGATGAAGAAAGTTATTTTATTGGCATAGATATACGCATGCATATATTTCTTAGCTACCCTTATATTGCTGAGGGCTACCCATACCCAAAAGTTGCTGCTAAATGGTTTGGGGCAGGATCCCACAAAAAGTTAATCCAGCTCAGGGAACTGTGCCTGGTTCTGCTGTCTAACATCATCAGGTGGCTCTGCATTAACAGGGTCCCATTTGGTCTTCATCAGCTGCTAATCCTGTCCATTGGGCAACTCAAGAGCAGGCATGGAGGGAGCAGAAGGTGATTCAATCAGCCCAGAGACCTGCTCCTGGACTGCCTTCTCACCCAGACTGAAGTGCAGTGAACTGGTGGTATGTCTGTTTCTTAATTTAGCCGTGCTTTATCGTTGCCCCTGGCTGGTAAATCACATAGTTCTCAGTGTCACAGAACTAAAGCTATGACACCTTCCCACTCCAGGTTTTTTAGCAGCTTGACTCTAACTGTGTGTATGAACTATGTTTTCACACTTATTTGAATAGCACCTGGCACAATCAGTCACATTCTAATCATATTATTTACTTGGAATGGAAAAATATCTAGTTATATCTGAGAGGCAGAAAGATTTTCCCAGAGGACTGCATTTGTATTGTTCTTCCCATCTTATTGTACATAATTCTTTTCTAGGCATTGTACCTAATTTTTTTCTTGAAGCTAGATAAAAATTTTTTTTGCAGTGAGTGATGTAATTTTGCTTTTTACACATATGTTGTTATGAATAAATAGTAATATGATTTCAAATCCCATTAAATTGAAAATATATGTCTAGCATATGTAAGATAGCCATTTTAGAACTACAACCACAGAAATCTTTCATTTGCTTGAATCAAGATACAATCGGTCATGTGACTACCACAGCACTGGTATTAACATGGTCCTGATGGCAACACCTCAGTTGCTAGGCTTGAAAAACCTGCATAAATTCTTCTGGTAAGAGCTACTTCTGCATGAATGGCCTCTCTCTCTGTTTTTCTGGCTGGAATACCAATAAGGTTGTATTGGGTCTGGCTGAGATGGAGTTCATTTTCCCCACAGCAGCCCTCACAGTGCTGTGATTCACATTGGTAGCTGGAAAGGTGTTGGCAACACAACAGTGCTTTGGCTACTGCTGAGCAGTGCTGGCACAGCATCAGCCCTGTCTCTCCAACCCCACCATCAGTAGTCTGGGGTGGGCAAATTCTTGTGAGGGGGCATAGCCAGGGCAGCTGACCCAAACTGACCAGAGGGGTTTTCCACACCATATTATATCTGCTCAGATAGAAAAGCTAAGAGAAAGGAAGAGGGAAGGGGGGACATTCATTATTGATGACATTTGTCTTTGGGAGCAACTGCTATGTGTGCTGAAGCCTTACTTCTCAGGAAGTGGCCATACATTGCTTGCTGATGGGAATTAGAGAAAGAAATCTTTGGGTTTTTTTTCCTTTCCTTGTGAGCACGCAGCCTTCACTTTTGTGTTAGTAAAGTGACATTATCTCAACCCATGAGGTTTGTTTCCATCTTATTTTCTCCTCTTGAGGAGGGGAGTGATAGAGTGGCTCAGTGGGCAGATGGAGTCCAGCCAAGGTCAACCACAACAAAGGTCCATTAGCTAAGTTTCCTTTTGACCAAAACATAGTGATGGGGTGAGTTTACAAACTCTGAATATATAAATAAATTCAAGTATACTTTTAGTATCAGTCAGATAATCACACTTGAACAGTGAATAAAAAAACGCCAACATTCTGTTTGCTTTTGTTTAAATTACTATTTATAGTCCTTTGAGGTAATTTCTGAACTGTATGCTCCTGTCTTATGACGCTGAAATGCAATTTTAGGGCTCTACCTGAGCTAATAATTTTTAAGTTCAATTATTCAGGACTTGCAATTATTGAAACAACATCCCCTACTGATCATTAAAGAAACTCATGAAGCTCTTTTGTCTCTTTAGCAACAACAACAACAAAAAGCCTGAGCATTATCTAGAGTTATCTCTGGTGAATCTGGTTTTGCTTCATCATGGTAAATCAGAGTTGTGGCTTGATTAGTAAAACCAGGGACTCAGGGACTGAGTCCATTGTTCACACAGAAGCTCCATCCATGTCAAACACCTGTTGTAAGTTGCTGAAGGGAAACTTGACTTAATGCAGTGTGATTGAGACGATAATCCAATCAATTAACCAAAAGGTTGTAAAGGAATTACTACACCTTGAGTTAAACTTTCACTCCAATTGACATTGATTTGCATTAATTATGCTTTTACAAAGGAATTTCCATAAATTAAAAGTTTAGTATTTGGTCAATGATCCCACTGGTTTACCCCAGAAATAAGTAACACTTTAATATTTGCAACCCATATCATCATTAGGCTGCATCCACAAATTAAGAAACTCTCACTCCAATGAGTTCTTGGTTTAGTCTCAGCATACAAAGAGTAACTAAATCAAACCCTGACCCAGCCCACTATTTAGTGGGGTTCAGTCATATTTTTCAGCTCTCCTTGACTGTGAAACAAAGAGTTAGGGGGTAACATCCATACAGCTAGAGACAGCCTTAACATATGGAAATGTTAAAATGCTGTTGGGGAAATAAAAAGCCCTCAAAACCTCTGTTCAATAGACCAGATCCATTTCTATTACATGGACCATGAAGTCTCATGCAAGCATTTTTGTGATTCTTATTAAACTGAAGACACAGTTAAGATTTGAAAATCTCTTATGACTGCTGTATGATGTGTCAGCTCTGATCATAATCCAGCCATTACATTTTTTTATCCCCTCAGTGTCAAAAAAAGTATCAGGTCCTCACTTACCAAAGTTGCTGTTCTCATGACACTTGGTCGAGCACACCAAGAAACATCATAAAGGCAATAATCAGAAATTTCAGAAGCTAACTGCTGACTGCAACTCAGTTTCTGGGAAACCTGGACTTCACATTACCTCCTTATGTGTATGCAGGGTAGGTTTATTAGGTGGTACAACTTCCAGAGGTGAAGAAATGCAGTTTTCCCCATTCAAAGTGCAATTGCTGCTCTTGTACTCATGCAAATTCATCCCTGAGCCTGCACAGCTCTTAAAAGCAACACGTGAGGTCAGTGACTGTGCAGAGCAAGAGGGGGTGGTTTTTAGTTAATGCTGCTGCTCTTTTCTGCAGCAGTCTTTAAAAATGGCTGAGTGATAGCTAGCATGCATTCTGCATTTGACTGGTCTGTTTTCCACTCCCCTTTCTATTATATGTCTTCTTTCAAGTTTTCAGAGGTCCCCATTGAAAAAAAATAGCCATTAACTGTTCAACACATACAGAAACCCAGCAACTAAAGAAATCTAGCAATAACAAAATGATAATGCCAGGGAACAAAAGGTTACTATTTATGGTGCCTTAAGTCTCTGAGGGAAGAGAACACATGGAGAAGCTGAAAGAAGGAAGGTGGGAGGGAGATATGTTCTTTCTGAACAATTAAAATTATTGCTCCTCACTTTTGTGTTTGCACTTCATTTTGAAGAGTAGTATCCTACTATGTTTATTCTGAGCTCAATTAGAAAAGAGCAAATTCCACAATGGTATTAGGTTTTATTCAGAAGAATAGCTCAGGCAGTTTAATAACCAAAGGGCAGAGCTGAGATTGTTTGCTGTACAAAAATAGGTTTAGGTCTACTGCTTTAAGCTAAAAAATCCCTCCAAAACCACCAAACTTGCACTTCCTGAATCCTAGTACTTTGTACATGTACATGTAGCTTGTTCCATACGACTAAATATCACTGTTTGCATGATGTGTGAGACTTAAAATCACAGGTTGGGATCTCTGTCAGCAGAACTTTTCTTCTGAAATCCAGAAACCTCTGCCAAGTCTCATCAGGTAAGGATCCGACCCTGTGTCTTTTCTTGGCCCACAACATGACTTTGCAGGCAATATAGTTGTAGTGGCCAGCTGCCAGACACCCACCCAGCTGCTCACCCACTCCCCCTCCTCAACAGGATGGAGGAGAAAACATGATGGAAAAGCTTACGGGTTCAGATAAAGACAGGGAGTTCACTTCCCGACTACCATCATGGGCAAAACAACTTGGGGAAGATTAACTTAATTAATTTCCAGTTAAAATAAGAGTTGGATGGTGAGAAACAAAGACAAAATTTAAAAAGTACCTTCCCCTTCATCCCCTCTTTTTCCCAGGCTAAACTTTATTCATTCCAATACCTCTACCTCTTCCACCTCTACAAGCAGCACAGGGGGACTGAGGATGAGGTTTGTGGTCAGCCCATAACACCTCCTCTCTGCTGCTGCTTCCTCCTCACACTTTTCCCCTACTCCAGCATGGGCTCCCTCCCATGTGATACAGTCTCTTAAAAACTGCACAGATGTGGGTCCTCTCCACGAGATGCAATCCTTCAGGATAAGCCTGCTCCACTGTGGGTTCTCCACAGGCTGTGTCCAAATGTTTTTTGAGAAAACTGCCTAAACCAGAGTTTCAATAAGTAGTCCATCATGTCCACCTTCAATATCACCAAAAAGTGTTAATTCAGTTTCTAACTAGAGCGTGTTCTCAGGCCTAGGCAGAAAAGAAGGAATGAGCTGCGCTGAAGAATAAGGTTTTCCCTCAAATCTGTCACCTGTTCTTGCTTTGCATCCTATTTTAGCAATTGTTACACTTGTGTCAGTGGAACATTTTGTCTTCACAAGTGTATTACCAAATATATATATATATATATATAGGTGTATATATATAATCTTTCTTTTGAATTTATGGAACACTCAGACTGCTCAATGAAAACAGAGAAAGAAGGAGGCTTTATGAATGCTACTCATTACACTACTGAAAATAATTAGAAATCAGGTCTGAGTTGCCTCCAATGCCTCAGCGTTTGAACTACACCTAATCCTGCCTCCTCAAATTATTCTGACTATAATCCCATTTTATTCACAATAAATGTTTAGCCCTTGAACCCTCCTTTTTATTGCAAAGACTTCACTTTCCTTCCTTCTCACTTTCCTTGTTTCTCTGTCAGACAGGGGCCTATTCTCTTCTCTCTTTCCCCATCATTTATCATAAAAATGTTAATTTTTTTTCCTATTGGAGAAAATACTGATATCCTGTAGCAGCTTCCCTTTCACTCTCACTTTGTCTGAATTGCTTTCCCCTCCAAAATTGCCTTATTCTACATCATCTTGTGTCCTAGATTCTAAGGGTTGTTGGCCATTGCCTTCAGTTATATCTTTTAATCTTCCCCTGTCACTCATTTAAGCTGCTATTTCAGGCTTATCTCACTCACCTGTCATTCACTTCAACTCCCTGACTTCAGTTCACTTCCCTTTTTTTGTTGGTGAGGCAACTTAGACACTCATCATGTCAGTTCTCTATTTAACAAAAAAACCCAAAAAGAAACAGATACACAAAGGACTAAACTCTATTCTGCTATATCCATACATACTAAATTACTTAAATGGAGAAAAGTTGTTTTAAATGCAAGAAGAACTGAGATACCAGTCTCAAGTGTGCCTATTGGAGCACTTTGAAATGGTAAAGGCAGATGAGATCAAAAGGCTGAGTGGAGAAGAATACATAACTGGGTACTTGTACTCTTTTTTTTTTTAACTCAAGAGACAGTGATGTTTTGCAATGAAAACACTGAAAAGGAAAAGAAAAAAAGCTTTTTTCAGCAATAGTTTTGAAATTGCATGAAACTTCATAATCTCTCCCTGCTCTAACACTGGGTTTGGAAGAAGACAATTTTCAAATGGATTAACGTAAATATAATATAATATTGACTGCAGAAAATTTTTGAAGCTTCCCAAATCTCTTCTCAACACTGTCCTGCTCACAGTTTAATGTAGACTAGCACATCGTATATCATGGCAAGTGCTGTGAAGTGTTACTCGTCAATGAAATCGAAAGCCTTAGCACCTAATTAATTAAATCTGCTGTGAACTCATCTAAATGCCATACTAATAACTATAAGCAAGTTAATAAATACAATATCTATATACTGAGCAAAATATGTCAAAACAGTAAATACTCTATCAATCTAGATTTTGCAGTACAAAAGCAGGAAATTATTCTTCTGGTAGCCTTATTTTCATTCAGATAAGTTCTATCCTGAGTCCTGTGGTTCTTTCTTAAAAAAAAAAACCAACATGAAATGGACCCAGCTTACTGAAAATAAATCCTTTTATAAAATGACATTCAATTTTTGCTTGCTTGTCACCTCAAAGCCATAGCACTGATATTTGCAGTAGTTATGATGGCACTTCAGACATACAGACATTTAACAAATGGCCTTTCTCCACTCTGACAGCAGCTTTTTTAAGTGCTTTGTAGCTCTGCAGAAGAAAAAGGTGTACAATGACGATTTTGCTTTCCCAACCTTTCCTGCCTCTGCATCTCATGCAGGAATTGCATCCTGCAGAGTAAAAGGAAAACACCCCCAATATGTTTATATTAAGAAATGAAATGAAACAATGCAATAGACAAGTCAAGACAGTAGGATACCACATTTTTGACACTAGGCTGTTGTCTGGTAGCCTGTGAAGACACTTTATCGAACACCTTCCGCTCCCTGCAGACAATGGTCCTGAGCTCTGGTCCTCCACATTATTTTGTGTTTACACTTGCAGCAGAATGGTCAGTGGCACGAATTACTACCCAGAAATTACAGTGCATCCATTACAAGAGTAGTTTAAAGCATCCTATACACAAACTTCAGAAATAGCCAAGGAAATATCAGAAACCCAAACCATCCAAACCATCTACCAGACTAAACTACATGAAACCTAGCATCAGCATGAGTTTTTTAACATACTGAATTGAAGAGTTTCTTGAATCATTCTCAGGGTTAGGGTAATCATGGTTATGTTGAATGCACAGCAATCCAATGGAGATTAGGAATGCTGAATATGGATTACATTCGTCTTGCAGCTGATACTAAAAAAAAATACCAGTATAAACATAGTGTCCTAAAATACACTGTAATAAGAAGTCAACATATATTCTACAGGATCTTCTGCATCAGGATATCTGTTTTCTATGTTTACATGCCACCCATTTCCTCCACATCTGTAGCCAGCAGAAATTAATCCCTGGCAATTACTTGGTACTAACGCTCAGCAGATATGAATTGCTGCAGGTCCATCTAGGGCAGTAGAATAAGTCTAGCTTTATGTAGGAAAATTCAGAGCATAGGCAGTTCATTTCTTGTTAGGCTTTTTATGTCATTCCTACCCATGCAAAAAGCATGGATGTAACATTAGTATTGCAGTGAGCAGTGGTTTTCTTCAGTATATTGATTGTGAAAAGATTCCAAAGGAGGGACAGACAGTCATAATCTAGATTTAACCTCACTACTTTTCTTAGTTTCCTTTTTCAGACCTATTGCAAACCATGCATGGAGGTACCCCTGACCCTAAGACAATATTGTGAATAAAAGAAAAAGATTTAGGAAAATAAACACCCTGTTACTAAGGGTGGACAAAAACACCCAGAGACAAACTGATTTAAAATCAGCCTGAAAAAGCAGGAAAACAAAAGAGACTCAGCTTTACTGTGAGCCTTCTTAAAAACAGTTCTGCAGTGGAAACAGAGAGATATTCCATTATTCCCCATCAGCAGTCAGAAAGCTCACTCATACAGCCAGTTACTAAACAAGGAGAAGTCATTAAAAATCAGGTTTGTTGAAAAAGAGACACAGGTGGGTGGTAAGGATTTAAAGGAACTTTTTCAACTCAGATTTAATCCCTCAAAATTTAGATTTTGTAAAAATAGAAGTGTATGGCTGGCTATGCTTTAAGAAATCTACAGAAATAGATGGGTTTTAAACAAATAACATATTCCTCAGCACTGTTGGCAGCCTAAGCTTTCTCAGACACAGGACCTGAACACAAAACTGATATTAAACAAAGACGCAAGTAACCTTGATGTCTAAAATGAGCAAAATGAAGGAAAGGAAAACAAGCTGTCCACAGCCTGAAGAGTAAAGAGCTCTATAGTATCTTCAGTCTCACTAAGGTAAGGTGTTGATTTCAGTCTTATTGAAATAAATGAAAAGATTTGCAGTGACTTCTAGGGAGCTGTGCATTAAGCTTTCCATTATTACAGCATGTAATCTCATGTGTGTTTAGCAATGATTAGTAAATTATTCTTTAATAATCAAATTCTCTAAGATATATCCATGTAAAAAACAAACAAACAAACAGTTAACTGCCAATATCCTTCTAAAAGCCTCATGGTAACTTCTGGTTTTGCCAGAGAAGGCAGGCTTCTTTTGCTGATAATCCAACACAGAATTTAAATATAAACCATATTAAATATCATATTGACTTGCTTCCTCCAAATGTGAGGATTTAGGAGGCTAGGCTATTCCTGAAAAACTTTACAAGATTACTAACGAGTCTGGATATTGATTAAAAATAATAATAAAATAATAGTAAATAACGGTTAAAAAAATAGGAAATTTTTCCAGTCCCATCCCAAAGAGATTAACTATTTCCTGGTTCAAAACATGGGCAAAGTAATGTACACAGATTCCTCTGTCTGCAACCTCAGTAAGTTTGCTGTATTTCAACCTTAGCACCTAGAGATCATAACAGGGGAAATCCAGAAAGAGATGGGAAATGAGACAAATGAGATACCCAGGATCTTACAGCCAAAGCTGCATTTAAAATCTTTGTGTTTAATACTGGTGATGAGTACTTTAGCAGAAACAAGAGTTCCAACCTACTACTGTAAGCAGTGCCCTCTGCATGCTCACAAATAGAGCAAATCCTTTAATGCTCTTCATCCATTTTCAAGTTTCCTAACACAAAAGCAGTAACTTGCAGTGGTGCCCCTCACTTAGCTGCTGGGCTTTGCTATGACTGTGATTGCTTGAGGCCTTTTTCAATGCTCTGTACAAAAGGGAGAAATGAAACAGCAGCAGAAAAGTCGCTTCTTAAGTTCTCATCTCCTTCAAGTATGTATTGAAAGAAATCTCTCCAAGAAGAAAAGGCATTTCTCCCATATTCATTATAAGTAGGAGTCTGAATAGTTTATGAAAAGAACTACATGTTGTGGATTGCCTCAAAAATGTTAGTACTTATTTTCCCTTTGGTCTAATATTTCTTCTATGCATTATGCATGGATAATTATATAAATATATATATATAAAAATGTATTTTTAAAAGCTTTTTAAACACAATTTAATGTATTTACACCTTTTTTTTTCCTCTTTTTTTTTCAGGAGGAAGAAGAAGTAGCAGCCTGCCCCTGTGATGCAGGAGTAGAACAATATTGAAACTAATAGTCTACTGTCCCTTGGAAATGTCTCCTGACATCATATCATCTAACTTTAAAGGCCTAGCTGGAGACTCTTGACTCCAGTGAAGGAAGAAAAGCATCTGGAAGGCATCTAAATAGGGAGGCAAAAGTATATGTAATCTCAGTGGTCCAAATTACTCTCTGGAGTTAAATCTTTCCATGGCTCCTTAGGGAATTTCAGCTTTTAACCTAAATTGAGTAATTAAAATGTTCTTACTATAAATGTTGGTAATACCTTCACAAAATCCCAAACATCAGTCCCTAGCTTTCTTTCCTGCTTATGAAGAAGATTGGGTAAGCCAGTTAAATTGCTGCCAGTTTTTTTTTCTCTGAAAAAATCATTTATCTTCCTCAATAGCCACCTGTGAGTTAATATGTATAATCATTCAGTATGCTATAGTCAGAAACTGATAAGACATATAACCCTTATTGTAAAGGTAACTTGATAGACTTAAACATTTGGGATCAATGGATGTGTACTGGTTTGAGATTTTTTTTAAAACAGGTTCATATAGCCAAGGCCAGAAAACATCTCTGCATTTATTTAGTCTACTTTCATGAGCAATAGAAGAATCTAGAATGGAACAGAATCTAGAAGAACAGCTACTACTCAGTGATTCAAACAGAAAAAGCCCTATTATCTGACAAGACCAAAAGACTGGAAGTGAATTTGTAGTCTAAGCATATTTCTATCTTTGTCTATCATGGAAGTTCATATGCATAGCACTTAAATAACAAATTAGCATTTAGGGATTTTTTAAAACCTGGTTCATGTATATGCTTTATCTTTTGGTATCTACTTTAAACACACATTCATGAAGTTCATAAAACATTTATTAACCAAGCTGAGAGAAGCAGAGCTCTTGCTCCATGCTGTAAAGTTAAAATTTCATATTAAATATCATTGTAGTATCACATGGACAATAAAATGCCCATGAATTATTTTTACATAGACAATATTATAAAAAGCCCAGATTTCTGCCCAGAAAAATCTCTGTTAAAAACAGAAACATACTTATGTCCAGCAACTGAATTTAAATTGCAGGACTAAGCCAACTTTGAATTATTTTTAGCACATCAGGGGTGGAAAGTATGAGACCACACTCAGAGATGAAGAGCTAGACGCTATGCCTGAGTTCAGTAAAAGCACAGATCACCCCAACTTAACAGCCAAAGTTGTCAACTCTTGAAATGGTCTAAAAAAAATCTTTCCTAGCATAGATAAAATACCATACATCAGACTTCAGAGATGTGTGTGGCTGGAAGGGAGCAGAGCAGCACTTAGCAAATCAGATGCCCTTGTTAGAGTGCTACTTGAATACAGCTGTCGCTGCCTGCCATTTCCCTTCAGAGAGACTTGCTTTTCACAGAGGCTTCAGACCTCAACTCCAGCAAATTCTGAAGTCACAGGACAACCTGAATGTAAAACATCATCATCTTCACATGTCATCGTCACTGTGTTGTGTCCTCCCATATCCACTTATGTTTTGTGCCACTTTCTCATCCAGCCTGACTGGATACCTCCAGTCTTTTTCCTGCAGAGGGAGCGGCTGTCCTGGTATAAGCCTGTGCTCCCCATCATCTCTGTCTCTCCTACAGAGGTGGAGAGACGCCTCAGATAACAGCTGCTAAAGAAAATAATAACACCAGGTCCCTTCTTGCCTTTGCTTTCTAATCATTCACATCTGGCCCAATAGGGATGGAAGCCCCAGGTTCCTCACACATCAGGATCACTGGTCTTCATTCCTACAAGTTATTTCTAGACATTTTTTTCTAAAGGGAAGAGGTCTGTATTTTCAAAAGTAACTAGTTAAGCATACTTCGTCTAGCTTACTTAAAGAGGGTTTGCTCCAAAAGTAATGTATTCCCATCCTTGGATTGTAAAGCCTATTATTTAAGGCGTCTCACACACCAAGCACCAAAAACAAACAAACAAACAACTTATGGAAGCATCCAGACTCTAGTCCTTTTCCAAAAGTCAGTCTCACAATTTTAATAATGAATATCAACTTCCCTGTGTTACCCATACAGGCACGTGCCAGTTATTCTTTCCCTATACCCTGTGTAAGAGAGAAAAGTGTCAGAACTAAAAGGAAAAGCGTGAAAACACTGAACAAATCAATCCTATGTTTGTCACTTAAATGTCTCACCTGTTAAACCTTTTTGAAGACTGCCCACTGGCATTTGCTGATTGTATTTGGTTCCAGATGCTGGGAAACTCCCTGCACTTTGATTTCTTTGTAAGGCAGCTCCCTGCTTTGCTGGTGGTCCTGTTACAAGGACATGACTTCTGTTCATGACAGAAGTGCCCTATGAAGAATTAAAAAGCACAAAGCCTCCTAGGAAGTACATGATACATAAAGGCCATGGCAGCAGGGTGCTGTCATGTTTCCTTTAAAAATAAGTGGCAAGATGCCCACTGACTTTGCTGGTGACAGGATTTCATAGCATGTTCACAAAGACCAGGTTTCAGTGCCGAGGTCTCAATTTCATTTCTTGTGAGTAAGAAAAACAATAGGAATTTTTTTAAATCCTAAAACCAGCATTGGTACTTTAGTATATCTCATGTCCCCACAAGAAAGCCTTGTATGTTCTTGTGGGGTTTTTTAATGATTGTCATTAAAAGCTCATTCTTCTCACTCTAACTCTGATAGTTTGCTGTAGCATAACTTTTAATCTTAGCTGAAATGGCTTAAGGTGGCTACGTTATGCAGAGCATCTCCAGGATAACAAGGCAGGAAGAAAATTCTAGAGCTGTAACTAAAATGAGAGGGAAACCAGTGAGCTAATGACAGAAAAAGAATAGACCCAGCAGCAGGAGAGGCAGATGACACAGAGAAATTGTAATTAATTAGATCTGAATCAATGGAAACCATGAAAATAGTGCTTCAGTGCAAACTAGTTTATCTGCAGAACTGATCCATCTAGAACCTCTTAAATTTGGCCTCTACCTGCAGAACCTCTGAGTACGCACATGAGAAGCTCACTGGCTGCTCAGTGGATCTTCATATTATTTCATTTCTACAAACATCTGAGTGCTACACAGATATTGTTTAAAGTCTTGGGTTTGTAATATGAACCTGCAGACAGTTTGAGACCTGCTCATTTGAGAACATCTTTTGTAGTCATAAAACAGCTAACATGACTGTAGAGCAACTTCATTAAGCCCAGGGTTGGGGTGCTGGAATTTAAATCTAGGATTCAGCTCCAGTTTCAGATCTCTCATTGTAGACACCTGCAGAAGTGGCCACATTTGTTGTTAATAGAGATCTAATAATATAGTCAAGGGGATCAGAAGAGCTGGTCAGTAAGCACAGGCAGGGATGCCATTCAGTTGTCTCAAGTCCGTCATCTCACACATCTACAAGATCTATGCAGGTGCCCCAGATGTCTAGGACTGTTTTGAGCAGTATTAGGTATGTGTAACAATTGAATTGGGCCCTATTTGGCATAGGATGAAATGCATAACCATCCCTCTCCATCAGTCCCAAAAACTGTATTGATTAGGTCTCCTTGGACTGTAGTGGGAGCACAGACACTTAACACACAGGTAGGCATGTGTGTGGACATATACATTAGTGTGTGAATCTGTAGCTTGGTAGAGTGTTTGCATGTACCAAACATCTGTTTGAAGAAGAGCGGGTCCCAAATTCTGAATTGACTCTTTTCAGTAAAAAGTGAACTAAACCTCTGTACATCCAAGATTCTTTCCCAAATGTGTTTGCATTGATTGCTAGTGTTTATGACAGTCACCTACTTGTTACCTTAGTGAGGAAGATTAAAAAAAAGTATTTACAGGCAGGGCTTTAAAAAATACCTCATATATATTTTCCTTTTTTTTTTTTTTTAATCTTGTTGAGTTACAGTAGGTTATGCGTTCACTTTGTTAATACACATTATACATACATACAACTACTATCAACACAGGTTAATATCACCTCAAAATTTGGAACACTGTCTTGAAAACCTGTTTAAATAAGTATTCACATCCATGATTAAACACTGTTTCTATTCTCTCTGCTTGACATCAGCTGTGCTGTGACATTAACCAGCTATAGTCACTGATACTTTCCAGACACACCTTCACAGATTATTTGAAAGGGTTTTCATTTGTTTTTTACATTATCTCATTGTCTGCAAGACTATTTAAGGTGAAGAATGAAGAAAAAATGATCCCAGCTTTAAACATGAACTGGGATGAAAGGCAGGGAAAAAGACTGGGGGAAAAAAACCAAACAAATGGGCAGAAAAGCATAAACAATGTGACAAGACTTTAAAATACACTGCAAAGCTATTTCCACGTTTGTTCAAAAATGACTGCTTTCATGAGCAGCAAAAGGGTCCCACCACTGGCTGCCTATGGGTTTGTGGCTTCTGTCCCCAAAACCTCTCCAGTGCCACACACACATGTCCCCACAAGCCCTCCATGAAGAGCCCAGGACAGTTGAGAGCCACTTAGTTTATGCATGCCAGCCAAGGCATGAAGCCACTGAGCTTTCAGTGCAGGCACTGATTTGGGCCTTTTCCATCCACTCAGCATTTCACAGAACCTCCAGGAATGCAGTTATTTTGAGATTTCCACATCACTGCCAGGTTAAGCGGATGTTAGCCAACAAAAGCCTGACAGACAGAAACAATGCAATCACAGAAGCCTTTTACTCACAGGAAAGAATTAAAACAGGTTTCAAAGGTATTTCCCAAGTCAATAGGGAAAAGCTCCTTTTTCACTTATGCTGGAGGATGTGTGAATTGAAAGTAGAACACTTCCCCTGGTGAAACTATTCAGTTTGTACACAATCTGAAGCAAAATTTATGTTAGATGGTGCACTGGTGTCACAGAGAAAGAGTAAGAGCCATGTCAAAATACATGACCACAATATAAATGCTATTTGCTGGGTTTTGTCCGCTAGGCATTGCCCAGAAAAGGTAAATCCTCATAGTTCATCCAGGATTTTCTGGATTTTTCCATTGGAAAAGGCAAGGAACATAGACCTACCATACCCATCCATGGATTCACAAAGAAAAAGATATACAAATCAGAAGGCAAACTGTAAAAGACAAAAAGATGGAAAACTAGAAAAAAATAATTGCTTTCCTCTTGAAGGCTGGCAGGTAAAATTTAAAGTGGAGTCAGAATTGGTTAGGAGAAGTGAATGTTAACCTCCATATACCTTTGCTATATATCAGCAAAGAAGAGAAAAGGCAGTTTGCCTGGATACAACAGAAGTCAGACAGCAATAAGTAACAACCTGGCTCATCAGAAAGCAATTCCCACTTATGGGAAAGTTTGTTTTCTCGGCAGTTGTTCCTTTCTAAGGGAGAATAATGTCATGACCTCTAAAAACATTGCAAGACCCAGCAATCACCATGAATTTTCACTGGCTCTGTGGTCACAGTGCTTGTGTTGGATAAAGAAAATTTAGGGTTGGTAGCACTCTGTGGGTTCCCTCATACCACACCTATGAGTCTACAAACTCTTCTGAAATTTGTCTCTCTGCATTTTTGCCTATCAATGTAGACCCGAAATGCTCCTGTTTGAAGTTTCATTGAAAGCCCTTTGGAAACTTGCTTTAAAAATTAGTACTTTTCTGTTTAATTTCTTTTTTCTTCTTCAGATTTGAAAAAATGTGGCATTTCTCAACTTACAGTTCCAGTCCTCTTTCTTCACCCAGAGGAATTCTCTCTAGCCTTTCCTTGGGACTATGTCCCTGTGCCTGGGTCTGACTTTAAGCTGTCTCTCCTGTTTCCACACACATGCAAACCTTTCCTCAATAATGCCATAAAGGACCTTTGTGTGTCCTAGACAGAAAAGGTGAGACACTGATCAAATGGGGTGGAAATGGAGGAAGATGTAGGGTGAGGTAGATGCTTTTCATCATATGAGTTAGAGGTCCCTACACAAATGCCATGAGCAGCCCAAATTTTTTACATATAATTGCACATATTTTTAGCACAAGCAGCAATTATGACCCATATAAAAACTTTTGGTTTGTTTTTTCCTTTTCCTTTCTTTTTGCCTGGGGCAGGAAAAGAGGGAAACTCTTCTCACAGTTTTTGAATACCATAAATGAAAGTTTCACCATCTTTTATTTGCACTCCTTATTACAAACATGTCGCACAATGATTTGCTTGTGTCAGGTTTGAGGTAAAGCTAAAACAACACTGTTCCAAAACAAAATAAGCAACAAAGAATTTTTGTAATTACCAACGCATTTTCCTTTCTCTTTCCCTCAGACAATATGTTTTCCATTGTGGCCATCCTATGATGTATTTTCACACCTAAATATTTTTTTTGGTAGGATGATCATTAGTTTGTTATTTGCAAGATCTACAAAGACCTATATGGCAATGAGTTTTATTAAAACCTTTAAATAGAGAAGAAAAATGAATTATCAAACTCTGGAATCACTCTGCACAACAAACCACAAAATCGTGTCAAGAAAGCAATCAGCCAAGATGTGGTGAGCTTTACTTACTAATGAGATAATGGCTTTAGGAGCAGAGAATTTACTTTCAAGAGCAAGGGGTTAACTGTTTGGGAGCATATAGGTCATAAGAGGATATGCTTCCTTCAAGATATTGTTGTAACCCACCTCTGTATGAAGTGAATCGGGCAGCGCCAAGCAGATATAAAGGAGATTAGCTGAACTAAATGACTGTCTGCTTGCAGAACTTTTTCACAGTTAACCATATTTTTCAAGGGGATGTTGGCAGTGCTGATTGTACCCAGGAATCTCTGGATTTGCACAGCAAAGATGCAAGTGGGCCTGCACTGCAGGCAGATAAACACTACGAAAATGCAGTTGTGTTTAGTGGATAGATTATTCGAAAAGAGACAGATGGCAATGAACAAACTAACATCTTTTTTTTCTTCTTTTTTTTGGTAATGAAGAAATTATAGATTTCTTCATTCTGGTCCCTCTGAGAGGTTTCCTCCTACACTCATGAAAACACCACAACTCCCATTTTCAAAGTCTCCATTCAGCACAACGCACATGAATCAGTGCACGACAGCTGCAACCCACTGACGTCTTATTGCTGAAGTGTCTTCAGCAATAGACTTTCCAAACAGCTGTCAGATTTCTGCCAGCAGAGAGACTGACCTGGAGATTCAGGCTAGAGACACTTTATAGTATTCTTTCATCAGTCACTAAATATTTCACTGGAGTCATGCATTTCTCCTCCAGAAAGACTGCCATGTGAGTTTAACCTCTACTACTCCATGAATAGTATCAAGTCATTTAAACAACAAGTATTTTGAGAAAAGCACTTTAGATAGATCATCAGCTCACACAATGGGTAAGATTTTGGAGGGATGGATTGGAAAGATTGTGAAGATTGGAAGATTGGAACGAACCAGTGAAGGTCTAACCAGTCTAGCCCAACCTCCCTGCTTACGCAGGGTCCCTTAGAGCTTGTTACTCAGGATTGTGTCCAGGTTGTTTTTTAATATCTTCAGGGAAGGAGACTCTACAACCTCTCTGGGCAGTTCTACTGCTCAGTCACCCTCAGAGCAAAGGAGTTCTTGACATGGTTGAGCTATTCCCATTAACAGGAGGAGTCCATACCTAGGCATGATTCTTATCTCTTCCTATATACAGCTGCAGAATGAAAAAAAGCCTGGTAGCGTCTGAGGGCACTAATCCATACACTATCTGCACAGTGCTTGTGCATTGTAAAGAAATCACCGCAGGTGCAACCCCTCTGCAAGACTTAGTGAGATGCTCTGTGATAAATTTGGGCCATACAGATGTTTACTTTGCCTGAAAATCAACCAGTCAAATAAACAAAAGCATCCCATTGCCCAGCAGAGTTGTTTTTACTACAGCTGTTAGGATGAAGAGGGAAGAGTGGGTCAACTGCTTCAAAAGAGATGCAAGGGATCTCAGTGAACATCACATGCATCATCAAACAATAGAGAGGACAAAAAGTGAAATGCAGGGATTCATACATAAAATAACCTACAGAAGCAGACTAGAATAATTAAAATAATAAGAATAATAATAGCATTTATATACATTCTTAACAAATTAAGTGCCTCTGTCTATCAAGTCCATTTGCAAAATTAGACAAAAAGCTCATGGATGACTTAATATGCTACTCATGCAATAGCATAAAATACAGCAGCATTTACTGAATTAAGACACAGTAAAATACTTAACGTATAATTTAGAACATGGCAAATTAAGAGGTATTTCTTGAAGGCAATTTTGCAGAATATGTTGCCATGGTAACCAATCAAAAATCACTGCCTATTGTTAAACTTACTACTTATTAACGTACTAAAAATAAAAGGAAGACCTATTTCAGGTAACCAACATACTCTACTCTCTGATTAACAGCTAAAAAATTAAAATGCACAGGAAAATTGCTATTTTTTTGTTTCAATTCATAGCTCACTTCATGTTTGGAAATAAGTAACAAGAGCAATAGTTAAAAAAAACAGGTTTTTTTCTACCTTTCAAACAAATGGACTGATTTGGATTGATTTCCTGTTTAATCTCAAGCTGCTAAAGAAAAAGCTGCTCTTGGAAAATCATCACGTGTATTCTTTCAAAATCTCTTTGTGTTGAAATTAGTGTTGAAAGACCACATCCTTTCTGACAAATACACATCCATCAGTTTTTACAGTAGATCCTCTTATTGCATATGAAGAATATAAAAGTAGGCTCATTTTAAGAAACGGCTGCCACCCTTTAATGTTGGACAACAGGGAACAGGAAACTTTTCTCTGTTTTTGATACTGAGGTCCTAACTTTTCTCTTTGTAAGGGGCACAAAACAATTCTACAAGTGTGAATTTTTTAGCAGCATTTAAAATATTTCCATGACATCATACTTGAAGAATGAATCTCACAGACTGATTAAAAAACGTCTTCATTATTTTAACTGCCCAATTTGAAAAGCAAATGATAAAATCTAAGAACAAGTATTTTATTTTTAATACACATACATTGTCAATTATCCCTAACAGAGCAAATAAATAAATTTGAATTAATTGGTTAATTCCCTAAAGGTGAGAAAAAGTCACCAACCTTCACTTTCAAAGATATCAGGAAGCAAGCTAATGATTTGGCCCAGGCATTTCACTAATATAGCACAGGAAAAAGACAAAATAGCATATTTATGCACATATCCAGAGTTTACTGGCTTAGAGCTCAATGTCATTTGCCATCTGAATATATTTTGGAAAGAAAATTTTAAATCTGATGTACAGAGATAGAAGTGGCCATCAGAAAGCAGGTAGAGGGAATATAGGCTTCATAAAATATTGTGTTTTAGTAAAACTCTAAATACAGCATCTTACCATCACATCTGAAAAAATAACTTATATTGGTTTTCTGTGTTATGAACTGAAAGACTGGAAGAGCTGTAATAAGAGGTTAATCATGGATGTTGCAGAAATTCCTTTTCAGACTATTTTGGGGTAAGATATTTAATGACCTGGGAAACAAGATAGATTCAATCTGAGCCCAATCATACATATTTGGGAGGGGTGTTCTGGTGGCCTCAAGTAATGAGGGGGAATGACAACTGACTGGTCACAGAAAACCCAATTCAGCATGGGACACAACTGCATTACAAACAGGCCAGCAAACTGCTGCTGGGAGGGGGAGCTGTGACAAAAGTGAATACGAGATGTAGGTCTCAACTAAATAGAAAAAGTAAAACAGTGAAAAAGAGCTAATGCATAGGTATCTAATATCCAGAGTCAGCCAGAAACTGAATTTATATAATGTGTCATAGAAATATATCAGAAAAGATCAAGATCATTGCCACAGTCCTTAATCCTGCCAGGGACAGGGAGTTTGCCTTGTAAAGCTCCCTTTTTCTTCTAGCTCATCCCACACATTGGCAAAACCCCAAGCACCCTGGGGTGCATGGGAAGGGCTCTGTCACCAGTTCCAAGAGTGGCAATCCAGTCAGTCCTGTGAGTGATCAAAGCAGATAAACCTGGGACCTGCAAAATACAGAAATGCCATTAGAAGGACTAACATACCCTACTCATGCCAATAGCTGTAACCAAACTACCATGCCTCACAAACCATAAAGAGAGGGAAGAAACTAATTCTGGTCCTACTAGGCAGCTACTCCTCACCTCCTCACCTCTCACAAAAAAATCATATTAAGACATGCACAGAGCAATTTGAATTATTAAAAAAAATTGATGTGAGAGTTGGATAGCCTCGCATGGCATCTACATGTATTATAACAACCATATAAGATCTATAACAACTTGCATTTTGAATATAGCTTAGAAGACTTAGTTTGCTCCCCTTCCTTTTATTAGGTTTCTAAGTGTATGTAAAGGAAATACAATTGATGATTACTTGAATCTAATCTAAAAGCAAAACAAAACTCAACCTAGACTGTCAGCAAATAAAATAGAAACTGGTATGTTCACCTAATTGAATATTATACTGAGCAGTTCATTAACTCCACTGAAGTTTCTCAGCATAAAAAGGTAATTAAGTATATTGTAATTAAAAAAAAATCTTTAAGCTCATTCACTAAATATATTTAAACGCCATTTATGGAAAAGAACATGAACTTTTATTATTAAATGGCCTTAATGCATTTAACCTAAACAGATGAGATTCACGCTGGCTGACAAGATTTTTGAGGGTGAAGAAAAGGTGAAGAAGAGGTGATATTATGTCAAAAAAATTATATCCATTTCTGTTAATGGATGCAGTCCTGTAAAATTCTTTTAATATTTAATATTTGCATAAGTGGCCAGTAAACTCTGCAATCCACTTTGGGCTTGGATTTCTTATCCATGACTTCTGAGTTTAGGATGAGACCAGAGCACACAGGGAAAAGAGTACTCAAAGTTTGCATGCACTTACACTAGAAAATATCCATGTGCCCTCACAGAATCACAGAATATGCAGTTGGAAGGGACCAACAAGGATAATTGAGTCCAACTCCTAGCCCTGTACCATTATCCTGGCCAGTTCTTAGCAGAACAAGAAAGACTGAATCAATTGTAGTTCTCAAATGTAACAACAGTTGAAGCCAACTTAGAGTAGAACAAAGACTTTGCGTTTTTAGTACTGTCTCTTTCTTTTTTGTTCTGCGCTTCCTCCCTTTTAATTAAAAATTAATTAAAAGGCATTTCTAACTCTTTAATCATTATATGGGTCTGCAAAGCCTGAGGCTTTGCCTCAAATGCCACAAGGGAAGCAAGGTCAAAGGTACAAAGAGCTCGGATATGAAACTTTGGAGAAAATCCACCATCTAGGCAATAAAATGTCAATTACAAACAGTCTAACATTAAAGCCCAGCATTTATCTGCCCAGTCTTGTATTGAAAAGGTGGTAGATGAAAGCCGCTTTCTACCAATTATGTTTTCTAAGTGTTGAAACATGTCTCAGAGGTTCAGGGTTCAGTATAGGGGCAGAGAAAGGAAACAAACACTACCCCTTCCAATCTGACCCAATGCAGAGGGGCTTGTCCGGAAAGAAGTTTGAATCCCAAAACCTAGCACCAATGGAGATGATGCATGGCAGTGCAATCTCTCCATCCCCACAGTGAGTGTCCTCTGCACAGAGAAAAAGAGTGCCAAAGACAAAAAACTTTAGATCTTGATCAAACTTAAGATCTAAGACTAAACAGAAACATTTATTATCCTTTTAAATATTCTTCTCACAGGTTGGTAGATTGAACAACAAACCTTACTAACAGCTGATGGGTGCTACGACTATGTCTGGAAAATTTAAACCTTAAGTCCTCATGTGGAAAATAACTAATCAGTATAGCTACACAGATCCATTTTACAAACATCCAACTAGAAAAATTAGAAAATACTGCTCATAGACTCCTTTTAAAAAGTAATGTGGGATCACAAACCCATCACTCAAGAGTCCAGGATCAGTTGATTGCCTGAAATTCATTTTATAATTGAAGAAAGAATTCAACCTTGACCTATCTTTTGGTGAAGCAATCACCTACCAAAGATTCTTCACACTCTATTAGCTGAAGAAATGCCAACAGAAGTTAATTTTTTTAATCGAACCATCCCTTTTGGTCTCATTTTTTCTTGGTTTAAGGAGAAAAAAAAGTCACCTGGTTTATAAAAATTACAGTTAGATAGTTTGAAATCAGAGGCCTCAGGAACATCATGGAGATTTATAGTCCAACAAAATACAAGAGCACACAATGTCTTCACAGAATCGTAGTACATTGTTTTCATCACTCTCTCTTAAATCTCCAGCTTTTCTCTCAAGGTTCCAAAAAAACCCTGGTGATACCTCTATGAGACCTCTTCAGCTCCTACACAAAAACATGGAGATGAGAATTCCAAGGTAGTTGTAATTTCACCTGCACCATGTATACATCCCCAGCTGAGGCAAACCAGTGTAGTTCTGCTCACAACAGAGCTAATCTTTCTAATGCTATCCAGCAACATAGCCTTTAGTGTATTTACCTCAGCCACAGTTACCACTTCTCAGCCTCACTACAGGGCCTTGCTGATCTGAGCCATATTCCTTCTCTAAGTGGACAGCAATGAAGTAATCTCCAGCAGTGCAGGCTCTCCTTTCACACAAGCCACCGAGGTTTATTGAACAGCAGAACAAACCTGTGGGTTGCATGGGGAAATCTTTTTCCCATGCTAGAGAACAGCAGTGCTGTTGCAAAGAGCCTATTCCATCATGGGAGGCAAGAGGCAGGCAGCCGACTCCCAGGCTCATGTTCATTGAATGTTCTGCATAAAACCAATCAGGCTCTGTGGGAATCAGAGTTACAGTCGACCTACATGCATGAGAACAGCATTATAAATGCACCTGTTTTGCTGCCTCAGCATTAGGCCTCATCAGAAGATAAATATATTTGCTGAATGGTATAACCATTGTTGTTATCACAGAAAAAAAAACCAAACCAAAACATGACGCAGGACTGATGAGAGAAAAAAAATAATATTTTGATTATGAAAATCAGTGAGTGGAAATATCTGCTTCTTGGGGGACTGACCCAGGAACATTTTTTCCCTTGTCTATTGTGACATCACAGCCTTAAGGGGAAAGGAGCATCCAAGATTCCTAGATGCTCACGGTTGAAAGGAACAGCAAAAGTCAGAGGGTCTGCAAAAACTCAGAAAGTTCTGTTAGTAAATCATATACTTGGCATGGCAATTGGTATGTTAGAACCTGACCTACTATATAAGCACATGGTAGTGAGTTTTGGATAAAGGGGTAAGATAAGGAAGAGAGAAGGAGAGATCACCAGACCTGGTTTCAGCTGATGGGATGTCCAGGGTCCTGGGGTCCTGGGGTGCGCTGCCTGGGCTTGGTGGGAGTACCTTTTTAGAGACAGGTTTTTCCCCCTCTGAAGATAGGTTTCTTGGTTTCTATACACATTAGTTATTATGCTTAGCCCATTCCTCTAGACCTTTCCAGAAATGGGTTGGAAGGCTTTGGGCGTATGGTGATCTTGATCCCCTCCTATAGCCCATGCCCACTTCTTTGTCTCATTCCTGTCCTTGCACTGTACTGTATTGTGCTTATTTCCAGGAACAAGGACGTTTGTCCTGTAAAAGTGCTGCCCTATCTCCTCATGGCCCACTTCTCCACCACATCCTGTTCTTTCTCACAGCATGTTATTACCAAAAATACTTGGTTATTACCACAATCCTTGGTTGGCTCCACAGCCACCCAGCTATCAGTGTTTGAGATGTACACATTCTCCCCTCATCTTCTGGGATTCTACATCTACTGATACTTTTATGGACACAGTTACAAGATCATAGCCTTGATAAACTGAAGGGAATTCAAACACTTTCTAGTGCTAGGTGGAGGGATGCTTTGGTTTCACAAGCTTAATGAAGCCAGTACCTTCAGTTTCATATACAATCACGAACAACTCATGATCTGGCAAGGAGATTACAATTAAAAGACTATGATTTTCTTAGTGTCAAGTAAAAGATGCTGCAGAGAAATAGGATTTAAGAGAACAGTCAGTGTATATGATACTAAGAATGTGCTATGTGATAACGCTGTCTAGCTTCAAAATGCTATAGTGAGTAATCAAAGAGGGCACTAGTGTAGTAATGGTGTATGGATAGTATAGCCTGTATATCCCCTCTTGTTCAGCATCTACCCATCTTTCCAGTACCAAACTGGTGTTTATCTGCTCACTTCTTGTTTTCCATTTAGCACTACATCACTAGAAGAAGCAGACGAAATGGGAAGGGTTAAGTGATGGCAAAACTAAGGTGGTTGGTGTAACACAGAAGGTTACAGACAATCTAAATATCTTCGTACATTGACAGGGACAACCTTCAGTTCAGAATTACCTCTCATTTATTGCTGAGTTGACACAGTATTGAGAAAGAGGGAACAGAAAACCCTGTGTTTAGCAGGTGCTAGACATGCCATGAACTATCATAGGAAACAGAAAACTCCAAAGAGTACTGAGTCCACTAGTAAAAAGCCAAAACCATCCAATTATTCCAATAGCAAAGAAGTGATTTGTCACTTGTAAGGATTCAAATTGTTTACAGAAATACATTCTCATTTGTAATACAAATTTAGCATAAAATATTGTGACTAGCATAACTCATGACTGCCACTCTGCAGTATGCTGTGTTAGATGGCTGTGGTTTACTAACAGACAGTAGCTGTGCCTAGATGAAGGCTGTTTGTTTACCAACTTCCTCCATAGGGCTTTTCCCAAACTATTTTGGAATTCTCTTCTCATGTGTGCAGACATCCAGGAGTACAATGCTACAACCACTGGCTTTAATAATGAGGTGCAGCACATATATCTCATAAATCCAACAGTTACACCAGTAGGAAAGAATTTTACTTAAAATGCACATGCAAATAAAACTAATGTTTCTATGCAGGAGTCTTGTTTACATGGGCATCGAAAGACAGTAGTTGTTATCTTTACAGAGCTAGAGTTTGATGAAAGGCCACAAGATGGACACCTCCTATCAATATCTGTCAAACATAACAGGAACTAATTGTATTTTTGCAGCTGACACTTCATGCTGAGAAATAAAAATGGAATGTGATCTTGTCCCCTTGCCAACCGAGATACATCAGCAGGGGAAGCACCTGTAAGAGATTCCCAAAGACAGGACAATTAACAGAACCACACAGGAACTCAGGCACGGTCATTCCCCCAAAGGCCATTCAAAGCCTTACTAATTGTGCCAGAAAATGTACGCTGCGAAATTCCCTTACAGACATTAGCTCTTATTTGAATCTATGCATTACACAAATAAATTTTAAGAGAGCATCAGATTTTTTAATGCTCTTCAAGATTATTTCCTCTCTGCTCTAGATGACCTCCTGGGAGAGTTTTGTATTGCAATTCACTGAGAGTCTTTCTATCCACAGTATCCACCCATGGAGGTAATCTTGCATTTTCTGTCTGATGTGAGCAATAAGGCTTTATGTACAGGTATAAGAAACAAAACAAAAAGAAAACAAGGGGATTGTATCAATATCATATTTACAATCTAAGAGAGAACAAGAAAAAAAATTAGTTAATCCAGCTCTAAGAGTCTAAATCAAGTTAAATGAATGAAAATAAAATCATAAGCTAGAAAGCTCATTAAAATAACTAAAATAAAATTAACATTTTTAAGAGTGCTAATTAACCACTGGAACAGTTTACGTTGACATGTGGTAGATTTTTCATCATTTGCATACTTCAGATCTACACAGAGCTTCTTTCCAACAAAGAACACTGCTGTTCACGCAGAAGTTGTGTGTTCAATATGGGAATTATTGTATGAGAGATTCTGATCTTTTTAGGGATACAGGCAGACCAAATGTTTGCAGTAGCCTGATCTGACACTGAAATCTGTGAATTTCCAGCCCAAAATGGCCACATGCAATTGACGCACTCCTAAATGGCACATCTGGTCAAGTGCCTGAGGACAACAGAAAATTCCAGCTCAGGGAATCAGAAACACTTGCTCTGGCACAAGTACTTGCAAAAGGCCATTTAACTACAAGCCTGCTCTCATGGGGTTGTGTTCAAGAACTGTCCATGGCCCTAGCTTTTTCTTTCTTCTATTATGAACAATAAAGAGAAACTGTGTACACACACCCTTGTACATACTTTTTTTAAAAAGGTTTTGCTGCTTTGTACAATGTCGACTATTAAAAGTCAGTAATTCCCATTGCACAAGTATGCAGGTCTTTGGAGTGTTTGTTGCCTACAGCAGCTACTTAATTGGCAAGTTTGTTTCAAGCAGGTTGAACCAATTAAAAAAATTCTTCAGCTTTAATAAACTGATACCCTACCGCTCACACTAGAATATCCTTTTTGAGAGCTTTACATAGTCCTCATATGTTGTTTTATGTTGGTGCCCCTAGCTCCCAAGAAACATGGAGCTAAAGTGAAAATGCTGAAGTGCTTCCAGCATGAAGCTGCTCTTTTATATAATTATGCTTGCTGCTAATAAACCTCCCATTACAGCTATAGCACAGGTTTTGCTAATCCGTTACAAATGATTGATTGGAATTTAAAAACACTGCTGCAAACACACCCGTTTTCACATTGAGCTCAAATTGTCAGATTTCAAACACTGTTGCCCTCCATAAGTGACAAGGTGGGCCATTTTACAACAGCTATTACCTAGGGGAAGTGTTGAACTTATCACTTGAACTCTCTTTGGCATTCACCCGCAAAGTACTTGACTGAAAATAACGAGATTGGCTCTGACCATTTCTGATATCAGTGTGAGCTGGAAATTCAGACATCAGGCTCTAAAACGGGGCTTGCTGCATAAATGTTGCGACTAACCAGCATTGCCTGTGGTGCTGCAGCTTCCCTGAATGGGTGAAGACATAGGTAAATCAGCTTGAAATTTCCGACAAATCTCCTATTAGATAAATTCTAAAAGAAATTCTCATTAAAGATAGGGGAGATTTAGCTAAACACAGTTTCTGAGGTATTTTGGGAAAAATTCAGTCAGCATTAAGATATATAAACACAGATGTGTAAAAATACAGGTGTTTACATGTGAGCCATCATCTGCATGCCTGTTAATGTCAGTGAAGCTTAGACAGCCAAGCACCTCACCTGACAGTGGACACCTACTCACAGGTCCATGAAATCATGCCTTTGCACCAGTGGCTGTAGGGAGTTGAGGTTCATTCAGTTGTTTGTTCCTAAATCTCTGCTGCCTTTTCAGAAGTACTACAGTATCCCGCAAAACCTGCCCTGGCAGCTGCATGAGTATCTCCCAGACTTGCACCATATCCTGCCCAGCCCTGGGTGGATGTCCTAGACAACTTGAGAACACCCCAAGCAGCACCAGACACCTGAGAGTAAAAAGTAGAGCACACAGCTCACCTGTAGATACATGCATATGAGGGTTGTAATCTTAAACAGCATGTCTGAAGCTGATGAACTGAGGGAGAGCAACTGGTTCTTCTTCCTTGAGCAGCATCTTTAAAAAGTATCCAACAAAATACAGCAGAAACCTCCACTAAAACTTATCTAGTTCCTTTTTCTCCACAGTAAACGTTCTCTTTACCTCTGTCCCTACTTAGTACTGCTTTAAGCAGCAGCTAATCAATGAATTTGCAGAAAAAAACCCCAAACCAATAAGTCTGCTCAGATTCAATTGCACATCACATCTCCACAATGCCAGATGGGTAGAAAGGCCCAAGATGAAAAAATTCTCTCTACAACTCTTCTTACATCACAAGCATCATTTAGCAAACGCAACCCCTTTACAAACGCAACCACGGAAAGGGCTTTTTGTTGTGCGAGATGCACTTACACACTGCCCTCTTGTGTTCATAACCGGTTTTGCTGAACTTGAGAGCTCAGTACACTCTAAATACTTTATCGAGGATCAAAACAGACAGATACAACACCCATAAGGTGGGTTCCCCTGCCTGTTCCCCTCCAGAACAGGGAAGGGGAGGAGGAAAGAGTTTTTATTACTCACATTTGCCAATGTGAATTCGCAAACGCAGATTTGAAGGAGCCTTGTTTAAAACAGGATTTTAACAAGAGTGAGAAACTCAGCTTCAGCTCTCCAAGAGCTTCAACTTCAGCTCTTTGAGGCCCACTAAATTTGAAATCCCACTCATTTGCTCACAAGCAAGCTAATGAAACAACCCAGTTTTTCGCAGACATTTTGTGAGAAAATTAAATTGGAGCCCACATGGAAGTACTTGACACCATTTAGGAAAAGCCAGCCTGGCTCAGAGTGCACCACTCCAGGCTACAGGACCAGTCAGGCAGTAATGCAGACAGCAGGTTGCTGAGTTTTCTCCTCTCTTTCCATTTTTCACCACCAGGCAATTTCCATGCCCAAATGATTGCCAGGAACAAGGCTCAAGATGCAAAAGACACCATGGCCATCTCTGACTTTTCTCACAGCTTTGCTGCACAACACAATGCTGGGAGAGGGAAATCATGGATAGGTTAGGATAAATTCACTGGTGCTTTGAAGCTGAGAAACTTTGACTTGTGACAAAAAAAAAAAGTTAAATTGTGTCTCTCAGTGTATTTCAGGGCTGGTGATGGAGATTGTGGGTATCTGAAATTTGGAGGGGGTGGGAGAGAAGCAGTGGTTCATAATCTGATGCTGCCTACAATAAAAGAAGTCTGAAAACTATAGTGTAGGGGGGCATCCACACCATCTCCATCAGGTATGTGCCTTAACGGAGAGCCAGATCTGTACAGCATCTAGTTTGGGTTCCTATTCTGAATAGCTCTCAAGGAAGCAAGCATCTTCCACAGGCAGCAGAGAGGATCCCAGGCCCCCAGAGAGCTGTGTGAGCAGGCAGTGTGACTATCTCTCCACAGCCTGTATTTGAGGACTAGGGTCTTCATATCCCAGTGTCCTCATCTGTGGTCTGCCATGTCATTACTTACCACAACAGTAGAAACCAAATTAAATATCTTTACCAGTCCACTTTAACTGAATACCAAAATCCAAGGCCAAGTCACAAAGGTGGGCACAGTTAATGAGGCATTTTAGATTTTTATGACATTTTTTAAAGGAAAAAATTAAAAATAATGTTTGGCACTTTGTAATCAGAATTTATTAGCTGGGAGTTCCTTGGCATAGGGCAGCACCCATCTGTTCAGAGGAAAGATCAATAAACCAAAGGAAAACAGGAGGTATGCAGAGCTACAAGCAGGAGAAGTTACAGGACACCCACACAGGTGAAGTTCTTCCATTATACCAAAACAGCATGATCTTCTTTTGTTGCCCTCAGGTATCACAGCCACAGTCTCTCTTCCCAATCTGCTAGCTCTCCTATCCACCCCCGAGATCCCTTCAGAGGAAGGAGCACCCTAAACTGCTTTGGAAGCCTCATGCAGCTCTTCACAGTGCCATGTACAAGCTCATACTCAGAAGCCCTCCTACACCTCCCAGCTGTCCTCTTCCTTGGTTTCATCCACAAAATGCTCCCCCAAATTCCTCTGATCTACATCCCATGTCTTCTTCACTGCTTCCAAGGATATGGACACAGAAGGGTACATTACTGGGCATGAACGGATTTGGGGAAGCCACTGACTAAAGCCATTTCGGAGCCGCCACTGAAAAACACACAGCACACATTCCAACTATGTTTTCATGAGGAGCAGAACCTAACCCAAAAATATATTTTCTAGCCACAGCAGAGAAGTTTTGGGGAACATCCACCTCTTCCAACTGTGTTTCAGGAAGGAGTACACAGTCTCGTCACGTTTATTGAATGCTGAAGGGAAAAAGCATGAGGAGGTTGATCAGAGAGCCACACAAAGAATTTGGCATCGACTACATGGGAAAAGAGAAAAGCAAGAACTATTGTTCTTGCATGTATATAGGTGGACATCTTAAATATTTTCCCCAAGATGAAATTAAAACGATTTTATATTTCAACACATTACCTTAGACGTATTTAGCTGAAGAGAAAAAAAAAGCTTCTAATAAATGCAACATCAGAGTTTTTATTTACAAATAGACTGTCATTCAACAACCATTCTCCACTCAGTTTGTGGAGGAAAAAGTGATAGTTACATTTTCCAAATGGGAAAAGAAAACTCTCCCCCTTAAATGGATTCCACAGAATATTATGCCAACACCACTGAGCAAACAGGTTATTCTTTGTATTTAAGTTCCAAAAAAGCACATAATTTTATAAACCAGCATATGGAAAGCAAACACACTCATGTGCATTTAAACGCAGCTTCATATTAACCTAGAGAACTCACTTTCAGTATATGTCAAAAAATAAAGACAGCAATTGCAAAAATGTATTTATATTAGCTATTTCTCTAATGCTCATTTCAAGAGCTTAGAAACAAAATACCCTCTTCATATACCATTGGAAAGTCAACTAGTTGATTATAAGCCTCAAAAATATTTTGAAGTTATTACTGAAAATATAGTTATTCTCTCTTCTGCTCTCAGTACTTGAAGCTGAAAATGTGAAAGTATTTTTCCAGATATTTCCTTACTGTAATTACTTTCTTATAAATAAAAATAGTTATATGAAGAATACAATGTATTGCTATGAAGACTAGACAAGCAAGAGTTACTCTTAGAAAAAACACACATACACAATATATATATTTATAGATCTACATCAGCAGCAATCACCTCTTCTTTTATTTGCAACAGTGGTTTCATATCTTCATTTGCTTCACATGGAGGTTGGTTGTCCAGCTGTTAGAGAGAGACAGAAGAAATTGTAAGTAAAGTCTAGTTACTGAAGAACCTTTTTGACAAAAATTAACATTTTCAAGTTTAAAATAGTCAGAAAATGGTATTTCCAATACTTATTGAAAATGATAACACAAACTACAGTATACATTCTGAATCAAGCAATCCAAATTTAATGAAAAATACAAATTTGAGTTTAATCCAATTATAGCACTGCAATTATTTCAGGCCAAGTAATATTCCACAGAACATGCACCTTACCAAGTTTTTAAGAACTATTTTTAGCATTAGCATAGAGAGAGTGTGACATTTTTTCTAAATTTACCCTTCAATAATGAAATTGAAATTTGCTACATACCTGTAACAATATAAAGAACTTTTTTTATTATCTCTCTGCATATCTTTGTGGGCATCTGCCAATACACTTGTGTTCTGCCACAATGTTCCAAGTTCAAACCACAAAATTAACATAAAAATGTGCAAAAATATCACACCATAACATTGCACAGTGAATATTAATAACCCTACAGATTATCAAACCTTTTTGCCAAAATGTTCACGTTCCAAACTAATGAATAATTAGCTGGGCTGATGTCAAATGACAACTGCAAAAAAAAGTAATCTGCATCACAGACCAGTGCTGTGCTGCCAATATATTTTCACTGCAGTAATTGCATAGCTGGTTTTTGTATTATTCAAATAGCCGATTTCAATTACTCATCACTAATTTAAATACTTTATTCTGTACCTACAAGTTCTTACAATTTACTTGTTCTCATACAATTATGTTTTGAGGTGCCCACTGGCCCAAGTAGATGCAGTCTGAAGGGAAGGGAATAGAACCATTTCTTTACAGATCAGCTCTGCTTCTGAAAGGCACTGCTGTGACTTTATGGGCTGTAATGTCAAAGACAGACTAAACAGCAATTCATCTTTGATAAAATTACTTATTCAAGTCATTCAGCAATTTTTCCCCTCAAAAGAAAAGACAGAGATAAAAATAACATGAGCAAGCTCCAGAGTGAATCTCCCACAAATCTGGGTGCTTCAAACAGGAACACAGTCACTTCAGTGTAGTCTTGCCATCAAGGAGAGACATTCTCCAAACATTAACTCAGAGATATGACCCAGCTCTCTGGATCACCTCCAGATGGAAAGGGGTGATTCTCTTCCTCCTTCCACTGATCACAGTGGAATCCTTGCACTTAACATTAGCCTCTGTGAATGCACTGTTAGCCTCATAAGGTGTGAAGTTTTCTGGTTTTAGCTTGGGCACCACACAATCATTTCTGTGACTTCCCCTTTTTCCTGGAAGCCAAAAAGAGCCTGAAAACAGCAACAGCATCAGATGCAGAGCTTCTCTTTTTCTGAGCTAGGTTTCTCAGCCAGCAGCTGCCCAATTCTTGCTGAAATGTTGTAGCATGAGTATCCCTGTTCCCTTTGCTGTCTTCCAGTCCACTGTGAGAAAAATGTGCTGGGCTCATAAAGAAACATGGAGATGTTTCCCAGGAAGTAATTCAGAAATGCTTTCCCTTCCCTGAAATTTATCATCCTAGAGAATTACATATTTGCTATATAAAAAAGAGCCATAAAAAACTCCCAAGACTTGTCAAAATTAGGAGGATGACTACCATCATCTATGACAGCAGAAAAAAGGACCTCAACACCACTATACAAAGCCTTAACATCATGCTCCAGTAAATCAGAAATCTGCAAACCATAAAAAGGAAAAAAATTATACTGCACCTTTTAATTAAGATCTGTAAGTAAATCAATTCCTCCTGAACTTGTACCTAAATGAATAACCAATTACAGACCTATAATTCCAATAACAATAGCATCGCAAAAAGAAACCAGCATTTGTGCCACCTGCACAGGATAAACTAATAGCTTTCCAGGTATGCATTAGGACTGAATTAAACACATATTTCAGATTACTTTTTTTAAAAAAATGTTGACACTTTTTCAAAAAGGCTTCTCTGTTATCAAGACAAGCCTGTTTAGAACCTGATAACTCCCTGACACCATTTTCTCAGATCTGTGAGGAAAGGAAGATGACTATACCATGCTGTCTGTTTGAAGCTGCGTAATAACAAGGTGGTAAAACCAGCTACCAGCAAGCAAAAGTTAGGAATGGCTACCCTACAAAAGACAGAAACTGGCAATCAAATCTTGCTGAACCTATTCACTAATATACCAAATGAAAGCTAAACATAAAAGCTATCAAGTTGTACAGCACAGAGAAGAACTACAGTCATGCACGCTGCAGCTGGATTGCCTTACTTTTAAATCTGATATAGCAGTCATTGCAGAAGAGTTTGTTGTTTCGGATCCTAACTTCAGCTCCAGAGCGGGATCCACCGAGGTCGCATCCACAGGCAACACACTGTGTCATAGATAAATAATTAGCAACTTCTTTCAAAATGCTAAGAAACAAAAATGCTGTTCAAAAGCAGCTCAGATTAAGCTCAACAAAGCTCGACCCATAAACCCACAATCAACTAGAAGCAAATGTGTAACGATTAGTAGATCAAAATGCAACCAACCCTATGAAAGTATTTAAAGGTGACGACTGGACAATGAATAGCAGAGATACACCAACTAAGCAAACATAAAGCAGACGGGTTTTAGAGATTAGTTCATTAAATTTAGTTTGAACTTTGGTCTCTCTGAAAACTCTGGCTTGGCACGAAAAAAAGTTGTTCTCTAGATGGCAACAGTAACTTTGGCACAGAACACCTGGGTGTGTTACTTGCAGATTTCCATGTGGCACTACATGCTGCTGGTGTCCTCAGTCCTTTGGCACTCACAGCAGCAGATACTCAGGCACTCCCAATTTCCTGGATTTGCAACATCAAAACAAGTTCTGATTTGGAGAGATGGGGTTGATTTAATTTTTCTTGCATAAACACATAAGGGGCTTGACTGCTTTCATGCTAACATCAAACTATTTAGCTATGGTAGCTAAACATGTATTTGCTGTGAATATGAACCACATCTGGAAGGAATGTAACCCAAAACATAACACTCCTCTTACTGAATTTACAAAGCACAGATAGTTTCCCTGCTTAACCAAGTAATGAATCTTTTGGATGGCAGTCTGTTCAACAGCTCATTAATCTTCAGAAATTTGAAAAACAGAAACTTGGTATTTTCTTATGTAGGTTAGGAGCTACAAGTGGACTCCCTTGCACAGAATACATGTCCTGCAGAAAGGGAATGGCAACCAGTCCCCATGGATTAGTCCTGTCCCTCCTGCTCAGGCAGGCAGGACCAGGAAGATCTTTGAGCCAATCCCTTGTAATACTCCAGGTGATGCACTTGAGCTGGGCAAAGAAGAAAAGTGTTCTGAACCAGGCACAGAAGTCTCTTTCTTGAAGTCATGGAAGAAGTAGGGTCCAACAGCATCTTCAAATCAGAGTCTAATTCCTCATCTGGTCCAAGGGAAGGGGAAGTAGGACTGCTTTGCCATCTTTTGCAGGCAGGCATTTATTCTTTCAGCTCTGCATATGCCCCAAGCTGATGGGAAATCATGTAAGTATGTCTCAGTGCCAAGCATGACCTTATATTCCTAGTTTCTGGCCATGGCTGAGTAGCACTAAACACAGCTTCTGGTCTGGTTCTCAGTTTTATCCTGCCAGGCTGAACTCTGTGAACATGTCTTTACCTGGAAAACACCATGCGAACATTGTCTGCTGAGATTAGCTTAAAAAGGACGGATCCTCTTAAATGATTCAATTGCCAGCTCCAGGCTGAGATTTTATTTTTTATTAGAGGAGCTGCTTTCTTTGCGAGAACTGGTTCAGCATCTTCTGATATTTTGCTGCCCATTCGAAGAAGAACGAACTTTGATCTCGCAGTCAAAGTGCTCATCTTACTTATCAAAGTCCTACTTGTTAGCTCTGGCATTTAAGAAACACTTCTAGAGTCAAGTGCTAAATGCCTGCAGACAGGACTGCCTCATGGAAATATGCATGCACCACGCTGTCAAGAGTAGAAGGCAAAGCAGGTGATTAGTAAGACCCCCTGTGAGCATAACACTGAGTAGCCATGCGTGCTCCTGATTAGTTCCTGTTCCTTCATGATGTGACTCCCAGCTCTCACCTTAAAGCAATGTAAATGATAACAAAGACCAAGACACTCAATGATCATGGCTGCTCCTTTGCCCAGAACGTTATTACAGTATGAACAGATTTTCTTCCCACTGACTGACCTAAATATAGAATGAAAAACCTTAAAACCAGCTTGAAAAGGTGTAAAAGACAAAGAAAAGTTAACAAATACTTTTTGAAATTAAAAATAAAAAACACGTGTAAAAAGTGGACTATTATGCTGCTTGGGGAAAATAAACTGAAAATTAATATTATTTACAATAGATCTGAAAGCTAGGGAAAGCTGAAATGTTAGAATTTAGATCACATCTACATAGGAACAAATTAAGAAATTCTGTCACATTCTTGGTAGATATTTCATTGTATAAAATATCTCCTACAAATAAAAAGTGTACTGTTAAGTTTGGAGAGTAAGCACACAGGTTTTGTGCTCCTGCCTTCTTATTTGTGGGGAACTATTCAGAAGGCCAAGACCCACCACCTGCACCTTGTTAGATAAAAGAAGGCTAGGCCTGGACATATAATGTTAATTCTTTGAACATAAGCCATATGGAGGTCAGTTTCCATAGATCTACCAAGATGTTAGGAAATGGAAGTGAGAACAAGAAAAGAAAACATGGCTAACGAGGTAATTTTCTTACATTATATAGAACATAAAAGCCTAGCTTTAAAAAACAACAGCAACAAAAAAAGTCAATTTATCACAAGTGCCTGAGAAGTGTAAGAGCTAGTGAAGTAGTGTTCACTGTTGTTATATATAACACATAATTGTGTGGGGATGATTCTCTGTAGTCTTCTCCCAAGGTATTTTTAAAATGCCTCAAGTATGTAAAACAGCAAAGTTATCTACCATACCGCAACTGAATTCCTTTTTTTTTTTTAAATATGTTGAAATTCTTGCTTTCTCCTCCTAGATTAAAACCAACATCCTACTCTGTAATTCTCCAGGGTCACAGGTTATGAGCATTCCTGAGTGCTCCTCAAGATGATATTGGCCACACGCCAAGAAGGGGGGAGGAGAGACCAAAATGAGGGTCATAAAGCGTGGGTTTCAGGAATCTTTTGTTAAAACAAACCAAGGAAAATAAATGTCAGAAATGCCATCTGGAATAGGCTTTTACTAATCATTTTGGTAACCAACACACAGCTTGGAGACTGCAGATTTATTATTCCAGTTCCTTTGTTTTTTTAACCAACGTCAAGCAGTGATGACAAAATCGTGGAATTTTTTGAGTGACTGGAGTAGGGAGGTAATATGAACCTGTATTTCCACTGTCCCCTCCAGCCAGAAAACTCCAGGTACTTGTTAATCTACATTATGGACAAGAACGCTGCTGTAGACCACCCTATACACGCTCTTTAGTGCTGCCCAGAATTTGTACCTTCCCAGCAAAAGGGTACACACTCACCTGCTGCGTGTCTGGGACCCTGGTTGGGAAGCAGAGAGGGGAGACTGAGCCCGGGGGGCTGTCTGGGACATGGATGGGGCTCTCGCCGAGGTGGCCACAGGAGGGGCTTTGCTGGAGGAAGGAGTACACATGTAGGCTCGGTTTGAAGTGGATACCGGGCGACTAAAATCTTGACTAGAAGATAGAGATGAAGAGGAGGCAGACTGGTTCAGCCATGAGTGGTGCCTCCACGAGCTTGTTCTTGAAGAATCAAGATTGTCCAAAGACTCCCCCCTGCAACAGAGATACACATATCTCAAATGTAAATGGCAGTACGGCTGGAGCAAAAGAGCTATATTGTGGTTTTTTAAAAGAGAAAACCACTATCCTAGCATCTTTAAGACTTTCTAGTATGAATATGTTTGTCTGATCGCTCTGAGCAATGTTCTTCACACACTGATTTAAAATCTATGAGTAGCAAATTATCCTTTGTGCCCAGCCCTAGTTCTCGTGGGAAAAAGCAGGTGAGGCAAAAGAGAGGTGACACTTAACAACTACTTGATAAAAGCAAAACACTCTTCACTGCAGCTTTATCAGGGTGAACTGTATCAAAATCCACAGAACAGCAACAGACCTCAGATACCAGGTTTGCTTTTGTTTTCTCCATGGGATACCAGATTGAAAATAACAATCCACCCAGACCGGATAGCATCACCTAGGCACAAGGTGTTGGCCGAATAGCCAAACACTCTCCTGACTGATAACTCGGCTGTTTCCTAAGTGACAAATCTAACATTCACGCATTAAATAAAGCAAAAAAAAACCCATCCAAACTTTCTGACATATTTCTACGTTAAAAAAGGTATACGCCTTAGCCATAATAATTAATTTCCACAGTAAGTTCTCATGCTGAAATTCTGAAGCACATCTGTCAATGACAAGGCACACCACTGATTTCCATTGCTGCTATACCAACCAAGAAATAAGCAGCTGCGTTATTTACAGGGCATATTCACATTCCTTACTTGCAAAAAAACCACTTAATCCCAGCTGTAATACAGCTACTTTCTTCTATCTGTGCTGCTATGCAGTTTACCTTACAGCATTTCACAGACTCAATTTGTTTCTGTGCTCTGTAATACAACCTGAAGTTCAGAATAACCAAACAAAAATATTTGAGAGACAAAGTTAATTTTAAATGTGATTCCTACCTCCTCATGCTATTGCTGTACAGACTAATGGGCTCCTTATGTACACTGGAACTGCGCTGCCTTATCCAGCTGCTGTCCGTGTGTAGAGATGTTTTCTTTCTCATTTCCTGAAGGATTTGCTGTCTCTCCAACTCTGCTGCAGAGAGGTTTTGTTCCTTCTGAGACTTCTTCTGTGACTCACCCATGTTCCAGGACCTCTCCGAAAACCTGCTCTGGGTACCTGTGTGGACAACATGTGCAAACTTCAGCCAGACACCTTAAGGCACAAAAGTAGTTATCATGCTGTCAGCGCTCTGGCTAGAACTCCAAAAGCTAAAGTTCTTCACTATATTTACAAGTTTCTCCGGTTCTGTTTTACAGATGGGTAACCTGTACCAGACTTGGCAATACGTTATTATAAATTTTTTATTTGTATTCCATTAATGTGGCCTTTTACATAATCCTTAACTTAAATACAAGTATTTTCCTTCACTTCTTAAGTGTATATGCATTTATATTTGCTTGTACATATATATATATACACACATGTACTTTTAAAAGGGCATGGTCTCTTTTAGTGCCATAATTTGGACTCTTCCTCTAATACAAACTGAACCATGTATAAAATACACAGCTGAATAGCAGGAAACCTTCCTTTCCTTTAAGAGTTCATACTCTCTTCTTCCATAAGTTGTCTCTGTTTACAAGAATTTCTTTTCTCATTCAAGGCACTAAACGCAGTGCTTATCTTGCTTTAGATAGATATATAGGGGAGAGGGAAATCCTTCAGATAACTTCTCTATTATTTGGATGTTGTATTAACTACTCAGTTGAAATGAGATTTATGGTATAGGTAGCCTTTGAAAATTTGGAAGGGGAAACAAATAAACCATCTTTCTCCAATAGGTACTGACATATCAGAAGGCAACAATTTTTTACCTCCTAGATCCAGTAACCATTCTTTACAGGAAGTCTAATTAAGAAAATTACTCAGCAATAAGTCATTCAATTGAAATCTCCATCCCTTTAAATACTGCTCTGACTATTAGATTTATTGTTATCATTATAGCAATATATTATATCATATATTATCATTATAAAATATTGTGGGAGTTTACTTGCTCTTAAGTTTCCATGACCATGCCTTAATGTATGAAAGCAACACCATAAATCTGCAATATATCCTCTAATACAACATTTACTTTTCTTTGATTACTTATGACTTTTTTTAACCATGTTTTAGACACAGGAATATCTTGCAGGCATTTTCTACTGTAACATATTTATAAATCTGGACTGTTTGTTTGCTTTACACACATTCCTCTAATATAACTGAAGTCATTTAAATAAACTGGAATACAAGACACAAGCCACTGTGATAATATTGAAAGTTGACTTTTAGCTCTGTTACTCCTACTAACAGAAATTAAGAAGACAAACAGTTGTATTACATATGCTAGCATCTTGGTATGTGCAGATCTTTTTTGTTGACAGAGTCAACATATCAAAAGCATACACATCTTCAATGATATATCTATGTGATTGGTTTAATCTCATAAATATCAATCATTAAAATTTAGGCATCTAAAAGCTGTTCGTAATCACTGCTACAGTCTTCAACAGAAAAGTTAATCATATTTGTCCTAAGTTTATATGTTGATTATATGAATTTCCTCTTGCTGTTGAAACTTCATTAAACTGGGGCACGGTACAAATTTGATTTACAACATAGCTATCAAAAAGCACTCTGACAATTAATTTTCTTAAGATGGCTATGTGTAATACATCTTATTTTTTTCTCCTACGCTTCCCCCCCCCAATAAATTTAAAAATAATGGAAATTAAACAGTACTTACCATTTCTGATTGTGTTGAATTCATTCAGTTCCGAAGTTGACTTGGACTTATTCCTAAGGATATAGAAAACATTCATTTCTCTGTCTTAACTAGGAGACCTCATCACAGACAAAGATCTTATCATTGCATACCACAGATCCACAGACCCTTTTTTTTACCATCCCTTCCATCAACAACTTATGCTGTACTTAAAACAGGAGACAAAAATATCCAAAGAAAGACCAAAAGGATATTAAGAGGAAAAAAGATGTCAATATTTAGATATCAATAGGTAATCCCCAACTAAAATTTAAGATTTTGTACTGAAAGTTCCCAGTGCTTCAGGTATAAGGGACTGGTCATTGTATTTACTTAAATAAAAACACATAAAAACCAAAGTCCTTCCTCATGGAAGCTTTGTGAAGACTACAGTCAGACAAAGGAGTGAGAACTTTCAAAGCAGATTTATAAATTATTTGGCTTCATGAGAAACTTAAATGATACTTCAGCACTGTTACCAGACTATAAACAAAACAACTCCTCAAACACTGCGTGCAAATTGTTCTTGGAAAATTTCTTGTTCACCCAGCAGCATAATTTTCTAATGAGTTTTAGCCAAGAAATACCATTCAACAAATGTCATATACAGCAAGACAAATGGGAAAAAGTTGGTTTTATAACAGTATGGAGTAGTACCTTCAGCAACATCTCTCTGCTGAATTATTAGTCTCAAGTAACACAGCCAGTTTTTTAGTTTAAAATAACTCATAAAGGAACAGAAATCCTTTGCCGGGTCACAACTCACAGCTGCGACATTAATGTGTTTACACATACAGCATTGGCTTTATAGCAGCATTTTGAAGGAGTCTTGTCCTTTATCTATAGATAAATGATGCATAAACTACATCACATTTCTTGCTCCCATAAGTTCTTACTGTCTGTCCTATGGTGCAGACCTATTTTTATTATCTGTTTGGAAAGATGCAACAATTTCACAGCTGTAAAAACAGGAAAGCCTTGCCTGGGATGATTTTAGCACCTGAGTGTCCTTGTCACACATATATCCAAGATGTAACTATTTAGTGCAGGCACCTTCTGCCGTTAGATTTAGATCTTTCATTAGTAACAGATCCACTGAGTTGTACCCTGTAAGTTTTGGGGTTCCTCTTTATATAAACAAGGTATGCTCACTCCAACTACAAAAACTGGTCAAATATACAGAAGTCATCCTTCAGAACTATTGTGAGATGCAATCTAAACCACTTGATTTGTAAAGTAAGAGAGTATAACTTAAAAATAACTTGTGTAACTTAAAAAGTGGCACATCTTCTATCTCCCTGATAAATATACTGCTGCCTCCCACTTCCCTTCTTGTTTACTCTCTCTTAAGTTGCACAACCCTGATTGGGATGATTGCACCTTAGTTTGTATAGCACGTCATGACACAAGCACAATTGTATCTGAAATTATTTTCCAGCCAGGTAAGCCTAGTACCACCCACATATTTACTTTCTTACAGTTTTATTTCTCCCAGTAAAATACCACTGACTAACTGCTGCTTACAACACCGTATCATTTGCCAAAAGTTTGGCAGCTTGTTTTTTCAATATGAAAACAAGCCATAAAAACTGGAAAACACAGCAGCAATCCAAAGCATACATTCAGCTGCCATTAATAAAGTTTATTAGAAGTTTAAAAGCTTTCTGATAAAGAAATGGTGATGTTACAGTCTATGCAGATATTCAGTATCACACACACCTGTCAGCAAACGACTGGTCAGGTTGCTCCTCAATGGTTTTAGAAACTTCATAACGCTCATAATGCCTATTGAAAAAAAAGATATATTATGTTCATATACAGAAAAAGACACACACACATATATATATATATAAATAGTTCCTACTGAAAATATTAAAAATGGATCCTTAAGAGGAAAAAAAATCTAGAGAAAAAACAGTTAAAGTTCTAAGGAGGATTAATTTTATCAATGTAGTGGTTTGAGCCAGGTTTTCCCCCTGAGGCTGAAAGTGGTAACCCCCAGGGGGTGGTGACCCTTAGGGCTTGACCCAATCCGTGCTCCTGCAAAATATAAACATATCAGAATTAGATTTTGGACCTTGCTGAAACCATGACAAAAATGGTAGCAGAGGATGGTTTCGATCAGATAAGAGATGTTTGTGATAACAAAAAAGTTTCCAGACAAAACACGGACTGTACTATTGTTGATAAAGTAAGGCTATAGTAATGTAAGCGCTTGATATAGAGTTAAGTTCATAGTAGAATTGTGCTAATGTGTAGTGGAGAGATTTTGATTATATTTGGATTTATAGAAGAGTATATGTTGATTGCAGAGTATTAGAATTGTTGTGATATGTTTAGATTTTGCAGGAGCAGGGGGTGGAGTGTTGTAGTGGTTTGAGCCAGGTTTTCCCCCTGAAGCTGAAAGTGGTAACCCCCAGGGGGTGGTGACCCTTAGGGCTTGACCCAATCCGTGCTCCTGCAAAATATAAACATATCTCTGGAGACCGGAAGAGAAGCAGTAGTACTTGTTGTGAGAAGAAGAGGTGGCCATGTTGTAGAGGCCACGAGGAGAAGGGGCTTCGGCCCCTTGGGGGCCTCTGCCCCCTCAGCCCCGGTTGGGGGGCTGCAGGGACTCGGAATGGTGTTGAAGCTGGGCTGAGTGCCTGCGGCTAGGAGCTGGGGGAGTTTCTCCCCTGTAAGCAGAAGTGGGAGATGCTGGGAGCAGCGACGGAGCAACAGCAGAACAGCAGTGTCCGAAGAGCAGTGGCAAAGAGCCAACTGATAAGAACCAAGAGAAGCAGCAGATGCCGGTATGCAACTGAAGCAGACACAGAGTTGTCTGAGGAAACGAAAAGAGTCAGCAGCAGAAAAACAGGACAAGAGACCCGAGCCAGCGGCAGGAAGAGAGTTTCGGAGGGTAAGAACTGACTCAAACCAAAACCCCCAAACTCGCTAGAGACCCCTCTGAGAAAGAGGAGGGGGTGGTGGACTGAGTGGAGTCCTAAAGTGCAGTATGCACTACAGAGAGGAGCTAAGAAGCTCCGGCCTCCTGAGAGCTCAGCCAGGATGGCCAAAGGAATGTGTGTGGAGGGGGTGACCTTGGGCTTTTCCCCCCCTCCTTGCTGCAGCTTCAGAGAAGCTGGCAGCCATCTTTGAAGCAGAGCACAAAAGCTCTGTGAAGGGGCTTGATTTCCCCTGAAGATACCAGACTGTCACGAAGACCCCCGTGCTTCGTGATATGACCGTGGTGGAACGACCTTGTCTGGGGTTACGTAGTCCACGGAAAGACCCCGTTTGAAGACGGAGGGCCGAGGGGCTTGGAGACCCCCTCGTGTGTGCTGGCAGAGAGCCAGCAACTGCTTCTGCTGCCTGAAAGAGAAGAAGAAAGCCTGCTGCCTAGAGAGAGACCTGTTGCTCAGAGACTGGAAAGGGTCTTTTCTTCTTCTTCTCTCCTGGACTTTTATTTGGCGGGAGAAGAGATTTGGCCCATTGTAAATATTATTGTCATGGTAGAGATAGATATAGAGTTAAGATTGTATGCAGTGTATTATAGTATTTATTTATGTGTATAGTCTTTGTAATATATTCCTTCCCCCATATTGAGTCTCGTGTTTTTGTCTGGAAAACCCATCTCACATGGGGTTGAGATGTAGGAGGGGGGCTAAGAATCAGAATTAGATTTTGGGCCTTTTCAAACCATGACATCAATCAGAAATATAAGCAACAAAAGAGAACAGAAAAAGAAAGGTTATCAGAAAAACTGCCTGAAATTATATTTTTGTGAAGTGACAAAACTAGCATGCCAAAATGGTTACTGCTGAAGATGTTTCAGCCTATGTATTTCTTCAATTTCTTATTACCTGTCAATGAGAGGATGGCCAGCTCGATCCTCTATTGTTTTAGATACTTCATAGCGCTCATAATGTCTAGAAGCAAAATAAAGACAAATGAAAATACATATTAAACAAAAAAAATTCTAGAAATTAAACAAACACTAAGTATGCATAGAGAAAACTAAGAAAGTTCAGGTGTGTTAACTAGAAACATGAAAATCTATGACTTTAGGATGCTGCAAAAATTACAAGCATCAGTATACAACAGTGATTATCTCATCTATTCCAAAGCTAGGAGGCAAGTTTTGTTCAACCACAGCAGTTCCCTAAAAATTACATTTATATTCTAGAAAATTGTACAGCTACAGTTTGAAAACTCACAAAGTTCCACAGACAATGCTTTTCAGCTGCCCGTCCCCAACCTCAGTGCTCTTTGCAGCAAGTATCATGCCTTTGTAGGTGTTTATATAACATTTCAGATTTCCAGTCCTATCCTTGGATATCATCTTACAGCAAATATTTAACATCAGATATCTAAAAGTCCAGTTTCACTGAACTTGCTCCTTTACTGTTAAGCAAAGCCACCCATGTTTAGTAAAACACATCCTTTGGCAGCAGCAACCTCAGAAGCAATGAAATCCCTGTGGACTAGAGCATGTATCAAGGATTTAGATATGCAGATATTACAGCAGCTTAATAAGTTACCACGCAAAGCCCTATTATTTTGCAACTGGGGCAAGCTAAAACTGTGGAGATATCCTGGCTCAGCTGCCAAGAAGAACCTGTTCAGCCATTGTAACAACTGTGCCTCTGCTTTGCTCAGCAGGCATATCAAGCAGCAGTCATTCAGAATGAGCTAAAGTAACTCTGGGTCTTACAATCTCCTCTGCAAATACATGCAATTTTTGTAATCATATTATCTTTTCCTAAGACTTAACTTGATACCATGCGTTATCTTCAGTCATCTCTTATTACTTACATAAGAACAGGAGAAAAACCTCAAGAGAAACCACAAAGCTAGTCATACACAAGGCTGTAAGCTAAATGCATACAAAATACAAAAAAGTTACTGGTTTATTCTGTTTGAGATAGATTAATTTCCTGTGACATTAATCTGAAAACTTCTGGGTAAGAATACAAATTTGCAAACTAATAGTTGGGAATTTTTTTGTTTGCTTGGGTTTTTTTAAACCAAGGTGTGGAAGAAGGTAGTGAGAGAATAAATATATCTGCAACAGATATTTCTAACAGGCAAGACAGTATCTGTTCACTCACATACCATGATATCCTTCAATGATAAGTTAACCCAGTAGTTAAATTGCAATTAAACTTTATTGTTACACTGTTGAATTAAAATGAGAGAGAAATCTGCAAAATCTGTCATGCATTTGTTGGAAAAGCATTAACTTGGTATTTCTTTTGAAAGCCCTGTACATTGAGTCACTGGCTATCAGTTTACAGGCTTGTGCACAGTTCTTACAAAATGTTCACAATTAAGTGCTTCATGTCATCTTTGATTTGGCTGTAATTACTGTATTTAGACTTCCCATTTAAAAAAAAAAGAGTTGAAGTGGATTAATATAGCGCTTGATTCATGGGGCAAGACTTTGTGTTATGCCTCATCCTTCTGTCTTCAGAAAGAAAGACTCTCCTATGGTATCTTGCATTGACTGATTACAGTATGAAACTTACATGAATATCCTTATATATCCAGGACAGACACGCTCCCATTAGAAATATATTTGAATTTGCAGAAGGAAGAGAGAGTAAATCCTATCACAAGTGCACACCTTTGGTACTGAGGCATCTCCACTGACACCTCCCTTTGCCTTTCAGCCTGCCGCCTCTGCTCCTCCATCTCTGCCCGCCGCCTCTGTTCCTCAGCATATTGCTGCTCCCTCTCTTTACGTTGTCTCTCAAGCTCCAACTCTTGGAGTTCTCTTTCTTGCTCAAAACGCAGGGTTGCTTCCTCCTGGATCCTCCGTTCCTCCTGAAGCCTCCTCCTTCCTTCTTCCTCACCCAGCAAGCTCACTGCCAGCTCTCTTCCTCCATCTCCTTCTGGCTCCTCAGGAATATTTGCTTCAGGGCTTGCTCTCCAGCTGGACACAGATGGAGCACGAGAAGTGACAGATGTCGTATTTAAAGTTAGAACAGTCTGCTCCTGTAACAAAGAAAAAAAATCATGTTTTTAGGGAAAGGAGCCATTTCTTAAATAGGCTGCTCACTCAGAAAAGTTAACTTATTCCATAAGAGAAGACTGTGCAAAAAGCATCCCCGACACTTTCAGTGCAAGATGCAGGGCGTACTTTGGTTTCATGTTTTGAGTGCCTGCTAACATGTTCTCCTAACTCAAGAGCTTCATTCCACACAGCAGCCTTAGCAAGCGCCAGAGGCAGTGCAGCCACAACTATGTGAAACATTTCTGCTTTCTAAAGTATCACTTACATGTCAAGACATCCCTTCCCCACTTAAATACCCATGGAAAACAAACCCTTCCATGATACCCAGCATTTCTCCCTACTGTTTTGACTTAGAAACCTGAGACCTACTTAAGAGTGTATACACAAAGACATACACTGCAAGTGTGTATCAGACCAATGAATTTCACATGAATGCTCATGTGGAGGAACCTCCCACTCTCCTCCATTCCCCTACCATTTCAAAGTCAAGCCTCAGACCTACCACACTATGACTCTTCTCTCAAAGATGAGAAAAGGTCTTTCAGTGGTCAAAAGATGCTTTAGTTGCAGAGAACGAATAATGTTTATGGGTCCATCAAAACCTCTAATGATAGGAAAAATATGAAATGGTTTACATTCTTGTACAATAAAGTCCTCTAACAGCTCAAAAAGCTTTCTTTTTGAAGTCCTAAGCCTTAAATTATGGTCTACTTATTCATGACTCTATAAACACAACTGATCTAGCTTGGATGCCTGAAGTAGCACTCACATAGCAACCAAGACGAGATACCTCAGACAGTGCCCATACTCAGGAAGAACACCATGGCAACAGCCACAAAAGTCAGCATCTATAGAAACTACACGCATTCAATGTTTTAAAACATATGATAGGAAATCTGAAGTTGATTTGGTATGTAAATTTATCAGAGCTAAGATGAACTGGCTGTCAGTAACACGCCAGGCACTTACGAACATGCTTGATGATCAAGTATTGAAGCAGAATTTCAACAAGTAGCATAGCAGGTGAATAAACAGGAAAGGTGACCGTTTCTGGTCACAATAATTAACACATGCTGTAACTTTTTGCCAACATATTTCTGGTGGTAAATTACATAACCACCCATAAGGAAAAGGGTCAAATTCATCATCTCAAAACATCCCATTTTTGCAACCTCTTTCTACCAAGTCATAGCCAACAGTTCGTTTTCCAAAGTGAGAAGACAAATGACAGAGAAATTAATTATTTGTCTACTTGCATGCATCTCATATAATGGAAAAAAGTCCTCATGAAACTAGTCAGTGAAGCCATATTCATAGCCTACCTCATCAAAATACTTGGAGCTCTCTTTTTCTGCTTCTTGCTTAGCTCGTAGCCATTCTTCCCTCAGTTTTTCTTGTTCACGTTGGTATTTCTCCTGTTTAGTTAGATCGAAGTTAAATATGCAAATAAAAACATGATATTTTTTATTTGCATTAAAATTTACTACTGGTATTTAAATGTGTTTTTTAACAGATCAGGGTTGTAAAAACACACATGAATTCTATTAGAATATTAGGTCTGCCACAAATTAAGTCCTGGCTCAAATACAATCCAAAGAAGTTCTATAATTGATTTTGGAGAACTCAGGCTTATTACATGCTAAGTCTCACAACAACTGATCTTATATCTGTTACATTCCCTGTCCTCCAGTTTAGTTACCATTTGAACAAAAAATCAGCTATCTAAGGTATTTCTGGAAAGACAGAGTGATTCTATTTAACTTGGAACTGGGCACATTAATATGGTAAATATAAAGTGATCACTAAGTGAAATATGAGGTAGTGATTTGGTTTGAGCATGAACTCTTGGTTCTTTTGAAATGTTACCTAAAAAAAAAACAATTTCTGGACCTCCAAATTTGTCTTATGACTAGATTTGGCATGAAATTGATATACTGTCTTAAAGCATTACTCAAGGCACACAATAAATGTTTTGGTGGTTTTGTCAGTCACCACTTATATCTAGGGAAAAGCAAAATATTTAATGATGTCAAAAGTATTCCTTCTAAGATGCTGGAAATAAGCAAAGAGAGACTTTGCTTCCTTTCTTTGTATTTAAAAATTCTTTACTAGGATCACAGGGAAGAGAAAGATTATTACTCTCACCAAATTTACTACTTCAGGACTAAAAAAGAAAAAGAAAAGAAAAGTAATGGCAGATAGGTGAGTCTGCTCTCAAGAAAGGGGAGCCAAAGTTTACATTCTTTAAAGCCATATCTTCAGGCACAAAATGGAGCATCCAAATCGTAACAGAGACCACAGATAAATTTAGGAAGGTACAGCTGTTGCTTGGCAGAGTTTGTAAGCTAAAAGAAACAACAAAAGATCAAACATCCAAAAAGCGACAGAGTTGCTATGCTGTACTTTGACATCACAAATTTTTGCTGAATGCATCAAACTTATTTAGAGTTTTAAACTTGTGAAGAATAAATGATGTTCACTGATGTCTGTCAGCCATCAGACAACAAACTTTAGTTTAATTTGCAGAGATGTGTCTTTCTGAATGTGGTTGAACGTGCTTATGCTTCATTGAGCTGAGGTCTTTGCAGAGACATATGCTTGGGGTTTTTGTGCTATTCTAAGATAACAAACACTGCCCCTTCCCTCTGCAACACTCTCCTCCAGCTCAAGCAACTGGTTATCAAGGTGGTTTTGCATTAGCAGGTCCAGCTTTCTGACTCACAGAGGTCCTGGGAATCAGGTTGATTCCAAGTGATTAGCTGATTGCTAAATGACAGGATTCTAGCAGGCACCAGCTGCCTCCTCTTCATATATGAATATAAGGCAGTATTACTAATTGAAGGTAAAACTCAGGCTAGAGGCAATTTTCTTAAGGGAAAAAAAATAAAACTCATAATCAAAAGTGAAGACTATTGCCCTTTATGTCTTCACTTATCCTTTAAATTCTTTAGCCAGTAAGGACATACCGGCCTTGCGAAGATTAAGCACTTCTGGCTATAGTGAATACACATTCCGGGTTTGATTTTATGAAGCTCACTAATGCATTGTCCTCTTTTTTTCTGAATAACTGCTAGCATGTGCAGCCCAGAAAACGTATCTGAGAATCTCCTCAGGCAATCAGTAAGAAAAATTACAGAAGTCACATGATACTTTTCTTTTTTAACAGCTGCTGCACACAAGAGATTGACAGCCCATGATTATGAAGATCAATTATACCTGCAATAAACGATCCTGCTCTTTTTGCCATTTTTCCTGTCGTTTTCGCTCTTCCTCTTGATCCCAAACCCGACGACTAGGAGCACTAATGGATGGGACTGGGAGCTAATATAGCACAAAAATGAAATAATATTATCCTCTTCTGTGTAATCAACACTCTACATTTTAAAACATATTTTTTAAAGTGAGAAACAGAAGCCATTACAAACACTAGAACTTTACAGTGACAAGGACCTAAATTAGCCTTTTCTTCAAACAGACAGAGAACAATCATCCGTTACAAATTAGAAAATCTTAGTCCTCTCAGATTTCATAAAAATTTTAAAGAAGTATAAAAGGCAACAGAAAACAGTGGGCTTCCTGAAAAGACCAGGATTACACAAGTAATCAGTAGTTCATAAACAGTACTTACATCAGGCATTGCAGGCTCTGGGCCTCCTGTGACATTTGGAAGGCAAGAAAGAGAAATCATTAGACCCACACATACTAACTACTGCAAGACTTGTGTAACTTCGGCAAGTCAGTTTTAGACTAATTTTTGCTTCCTTAGTAAGACATGCTTCCATTTGCCCCACTTAACTTACTCAAGGGCAGAATTTATTAGGTGCTTTCAACTAAATGTGCACAATTGTTTAAAAGCTTTACATGCTTACAAGTGCCATCAGCAATTGCTTGAATTAGCAGTACATCTCCAACTGTGGCAATACAGAGGCTCTTTACTGTATCTCTCCTATTATTACTGTGAAACCCAACTGCTTAGCACGATCCAGAATGTGGCACCAAGGTAAAGAAGCTAATCACCTACCGCCCTTGACATGAATTAAGACCAATAGACATCCACTGGCAACTTCTCTACCACAAAACCATGTATTTCTCCTTTCCAACTTTCCTCCTTTCCCACTCCCCAATGCACACTTGAATTCAGTGAAGCTGTCACCTTTCACCACAAACCTTATGCTACTTGAGGCTATCACACTTGGACTTAATCATCTTGTGCCAAGATGATTATTAGAGAGACACATGTATTATGCTAACATATTAAAAGTCAAGAAAATGTGGAAAAGCACAAATTTAAGTATAACCCTTTCTCAAGCAATATCACTTTTTTTTGTTTTTTACAGTGTAATTGTTACCTAGCTCTCTAAATTTAAAAGTTTAATCTCCAAGTTTAAAGAAAACACAGAAAAGCAACAAGTTGCAATAGGTTTCTGAAGTAGGACCACATGAAGTGGAAAAAAGGTCAAACTTAGGATACAAAAGATAATGAGTCACAGGTTAGTGTCCATTCTGTATATGCACAATTTTGTTGTCATTGTCAGATCTCAACAGCCACAGTGGCAACAGGACAAATAGTTTGATCTATTGCAATTGCGCCAGGAGATCCTAAAGGGAGGCACAGACAGCACCTATCTTTGCTTCCCTCTTCTCTCACCCCGTGAGCTTATGCTGAACTGCACAGGTTTACAAAGATGAATCTTTCATATAACTGTAAAGCTGAAGTGTAAAAAGTTTAAAATTAACATAACTGTATTGAATGTACAGTCTAGAACTACAACCTTGTTCTCCCCCTCAAGTACAAGTGAAATGGTTAAAATATTGCTATAAAACTAATTAAAATAAAAACAAAATTTCTGGCCAGCCATAAAATAAAAATCAACCAACAAAAAAACCCCACCAACAACAAAACAACCAACAACAAAATACCACCATACAGATATAATTCAGCAAACAGAACCACAAACAGATATGTGCTATGGCACTTCACAGTCACTTTTGTCAAAGAGTCATCACCACTAAAGGCAAAATCCTGGCCCCACTCAAATCATTGGCAAAATTCAACTGAAGTTCCAAAGGGCCAGAATTTCCCTCTTTCAGGCTACAGCAAAACAGCAAGGCATACATACCCTGAAGACAGCATAAGACATATAACATTAGTGGAAGTATGTGAGCTGTGACATGCAAAACACTGAAAAGCAACCTACAAAACCAAAATTGAGTGCCTTATTTTTTGCCTTTAAAAGCTAGCATATTAAATTAAAAATTTATATTGGTCTTCTTGGGATCTTGCGATATCACCACATACTGGGAAGCCAGCAGAGGTCTTTTTCCATCAATTTACATGAAAGCACAGAGCTGCAACTCAAGATAAACTCAAATCCAGAGTTACGTATTTTATCAACAGCTCTGACATCTTCACTAAACCTCTGCTGGAATATTCACCATTATTCTTGTTTTGTAGGTAGTAGCAAACCTGAACAAAGAGTGCTATCCTTTTTACTTCTAACCAGTGGAAAAAAAAAAGGATGAAGGACATAGAAGAGATTTAAACAGCTATAGATGTAAAAGAACACACAAAGACCCATTACCACAAAGGTAGACCCATGAATTGTAAGAATAACCTGATGACCCTGGGAAAAGAAGGGAAATTCATTATGTTGCTTCATTACAACTGCAACGAACAATGCTGAAGAGGTAGAGCACCCAGCACCAGACTTGTTAGGAAGAGTATGCAGCAGGAACAATTTCATGGAAGTACATGAAATGTTAGCTCTTTGATTTACCTTGTTCAAAAAATTGTGACCGTCTTTTTAAGTTTTTCAAAGAAATAGGTTCAGATGCTATTTGAAAAATACAAAGAACACAAACAAGTCAATGAGGTGCCTTTTTTTTTTTTTAAGGATTATAACCACTGGATAAGAAACTTGCTAGTCCTCTCATCTTGAGCAACATCGCTTCAGAAAAACAAAAAGGCTCTGCAATACCAAGTAAAACCTTAGTAGGTTACATCATATACTGATTAGTATTTCATTTTATCACTAACAATGTCCAACTATAACAACTGTAGAAGTGTCAAACTTGGACTCAGAGTCTCCCTGTCTAATTTAAGCCTCCCCGACCGGGATGTCACATTGGAATGAGGAGCCTAATCACCATTTCAGGTCATCAGAAAGGCATCTCCAGAGGGCAACTGATATCTTGGGGGAATTCTTTTATAAGTTGCCATGTGTATTCAAGTTAAAATGAAACACAAAGTTCCTATTTAAGGATTATTATTCCATTAGGAAGTATACATACCTGGTTTCTCTCACTGTTGTCAAGTAAGGTTATAACTGCTCATAGTATGGTAAGTAATTATTATTCATACAGGAATAATCAATATCATTCTCCAGGAATAAAAGTAAAATAATAATAGTGAAACAGCTGCTATCCCTAAAACCTCACAACTGAAATGGGTGGGGGTTGGAAATACCAAAAGTTGAACACTCTTTACACTCTTCCTGGGCACTGAAATAAATCAATACTAACACTGACTCAGTCTCTACACAATGCAGTAGCAATTACAATAAATTGTGTGCTTTCTTCTCTTTCACCCCTACCACACGGTAAATTTATAAACACTAATGAAGAGGCAGGGGGGGTTGTTACAGGTTTTTGTCAGTTCTCAAACTGCCTAGCATGTCATGGAAGCAAACTACACCCAGTTTAGATGCAACAACATCTCTGTGGTATCTGTCTAGCTTTTAGTTCATTAAAGTCTCACTTCACCCACTGTATAAAGCTTGCAATTATTACAGGTTTAACATCTGTGCTTGTTGCAAACCACACAATTAGCAGATAAATAGCAACAGTGGTTTACCTCTTTGTTCATTAGAGCCAAGATCTCCTTGTGTTCCATTTATCAATTTTGTTTCTGTATCCTGAAAAATCAAAAAAAAAAAAAAAGAGGTCTTAGGTTCATTAGATTTGTGGAAGTTTATCCAGTTACACATCTTCCCTGACAGGAACTATATCTCATGAAACATTTTATAACATTTTCTACAGAAAGATACAAAACAATCTAAAACTTCCTGAGTGTATTTTATAATAAGGCAACCGCAGGCATTTGAGGGAATCAATAAGCAGCTGTGAATTGCTGCTGAAATAAAAAACCCATTAGTTTGCAAGAAAATGCCAGAAGCCAAGATCTTTCTATTTCAGCTCCTTGGCAGGCGGGTTGTTATTTATAAGTAATTTGAAAGCTCATATACACTTGTTCTTTGGGCTGCAACTTCCATTTATGCTAATAACACAGGTCAAAGTCTTCTCTAAAGAAAAAAACACATATGTTTTACTTAAAATATACTCTGCACATGTTTTAATATCATTTACTGGTGTCCACTCATGAATAGACAGTAGCAAGTCTTTAAAACATCTTATTTACCTTAATATATACATAGCTACATCTCCATATTTGCAGTGTCCTATATTTTTACTTGTACTGCTTTTTCTCCATCCTCCCATTACCAAGACATTACATTTTTTTCTTCCTTCTCCCAAATCCCACAACCCTTCAAAAACATACTCACAGAACTTCGAAGGTTGCTGGAGAAATCTCTTTTTGTTGATATGGTGGAAACATTTGAAACATGTTCTCCAGAAGTTGCATCAATCCATTTATTTTCAGATGTACCTATAATGTTGGTAGCCATACTGGTGAGATTGAGGATTTTATGCCTTACATGTGGCAGGGAAGGCTGGTCTTTGCCCCAATCTTTTTGGTATGTGGAGGATCAAGAAATTAATATAGACAGTAATGTCAAAGAACAGAACAAGAGTTAGTGAAAACACATTAAAATAACACAAAACCACACACAACAGAAGAGGGAGACACAGAAATCAGGTGGAATTTGTGAAGACAGGAAAAAGGGCATTTATGAGCAGACCGCCTTCCCCAAAAATGCACATGTTAGTCATAAGCCAGGTAAAGTTTGCCAGATGTTTTGCTAATATGTGCTACAGCAGTTCAACATTAAAGAGCAGTTAGTATTCATTGGCAACTATTTCATTAACGTTAGTAAGGATCGAGAAAAGTCTTCCAACTTTATGCAGGCAAGGTACAATGAGACTCTTACACTATATCCAGGGAAGGGTCATTTTCATGTCCATGCTCATCAGGAAGCACAGAGGGGGGAAGAAAAGGTAGTCCAAACTAAACTAGCAAAACTAAAGAGGCAAAGATACTCTTCTCTCAGACTCCATTATTTCTCCCCTCCCACTACCAAAAATTTCATTCAATGAATTGTTTGCCACTAATCTTACTCTACAGTTGTACTAGGTCCTGCAAAGCAATTTGTTTCTTGCCTCTTTCTCACTCTACTTTTTCGTCCCCACTTGCTGGTAACTTATTCTACCCAGCTTCCTACTAAAAGAATGTTCTGTATTTATACTGTGAAAGAAGTTATTGGTCACATTTCGAACTCTGCAAAATTCTTATGGAACTTTGAAAGGGTATCCTGATTAAAACCATGGCAAGTCTAGAGGTGTTACAAGGCTATCAGCGAGGATGGAAACACTAGCCATTTTGGACAGAAGAGATTACAGCATCACAGTATTTGAGTCAATGGACAAAATCATAGCACAGAGGTGCCACCAACAAGCTCATACATCATTTGAAATGCCCTCTGAAGAAAGGAACACATGATCCTCTTTTGAAGAAAGGGAGCTGGTCATTGAGAGAGAAAGGCTTAAACAGTTATTATGGTCTAGAGAACAGGTCCTCTTTATTCTTGTGGTATGGAAGGAAATGAAATGTTATATACCCTTTTGTGGTGGTTGCACACTTTTTCACCTATGCATCCTCTCAGAAACAGGCCAGAGCACAAGAGAGATGTCAGTATTTCAATGCTTTGAAGATTTGCTTGTCAAGACATTTCTAATGCATAAGCAGTTAAAAAAAGCCAAGTTGTGTTAAAATGCAACAGACACACCGGCAAACTACTTAGCTTAGATACATATTACTCCTGTAAGGGTAATAAGGACTCTCAGCTGTCAGGTACAGCAGAGACAAAGCTTATTTGCCTTACAGAGCATTCTGTATCTACCTGATGAAACAACTCACCATTCTTTCCGTATCGTCTGACATCCATGACCAGGTTTCCAGTTTCTAGTCCTCTGCTGATGGCTTCTTCCCACTGACTGTAGTCCATATGTGAAACCTTTGTCCCATTGACAGCAATGATCTCATCATCTACATGCAGTTGACAAAGTGCTGCAGGGCTACCTGCAGAAAACAGAAGAAAAATAAAATTATGTCTCCACTCATAATTATTTTTTTATCACAGTTGTGATTGGAGGGGAGTGAGGTGGGGAATTATTCAAGGAAATGCTTAATGGTCGATATTCAGTAAGTCTTAGGAAAATCTATTACATTTTAATATAAAATCAGTAAACTCTATCAAAGTAGCTTTTCAATTTAGAACTGATGAAAATGACAGAGAGCATCAATCTTTTGGACTTGTAAGTCTTCGCATTCTGGCTAGCCCTTTTAATAAGCAACCTTTGGACTCAATCTTGCCTTCACTAACTCACCGTTATAATCTGAGATAGTGAGAGAGACGCAGCACCACAGGGTCTGCAACAATTAGCTGAAATTCAGCCAACGTTTGGGTAATCCTCCTCTTTGCCAAAAAACCAGCCTGCGCTCTGTTAATTCCAGTAGAAGCTGGCTTTCTCATATTCTTATTTACAGTTTCTGGACTTTACTGACAAGAGCATGCTGCTTTATTGCTGTGCTAAAATAGTTTGTTAGCTCTGAATTGACTGGTAATTGGACTCAAGATATTGCTGGGTGCTGTACCACTAGACTTGTCTGGATTCTACTTATTTTGTCAATTAAGAGCAAATTCTATGGAGCTTGGACTTTGAATCTACTGATATTTTGCAAGACAGGCTGCACTTTATACTTTTTTTCATCTACTACACATTGGCAGGCAATATTACTAGACCAGGGACAGAGAATATAAGGATCAGTTCATAAACTTTTTCTCTATTTAATTCAGAAAATGGATGAGCTGAGAAAGTCAGACTCTCCAAGTATGATTTTATGAATTACATATGAATGGTTTTTCCATTTAAAATTATTCCCTTAGCAGAATGGAAAATAGAAAAGCCAAGTAAAAATGTAGTTAAGCACTGAACAATAAACCCTCATGTTAATAAAAAAAAATTGAACTACACAATGGAAGCATTTTCCAAAGTAAGTAGTGAAATCCACACATCTTATTTAAAATATACCAAGAACAATGCTCTATTACATTATTAGAAACAAATATGGACAAATATGACAGAAGGATTTAGATCATATGCTTCATCCTGTCTTCTGTCTATCTGACTCGTTAGTAAAATACCACTGTAAGTCTGGATCATCCACTAAGGATTCCAATGGCTTTTAATATTCCTGGCACATGAAAAAGTTAAGAAATTAACAAATGCTATGCTTCCTAATACTGCACCAAACAGTGATTCATCATAATTCACTAAAAAGCAACACTAGCTACTATACTAGAAGGGCAAAACTCCATATTTTATTTTTCTGCATTCTTCTTAAAATATGGACTACCAACTTCATTTGCAGTTAGCAGTAAAATTTTCCAAACACACCAATTGCTTTTAAGCAACACTGTAGAAGAAAAGGTAGGGTTTTTATCTGGGGGAAGAAAATATGGGCAGTACTTAAACTGGAAAAAACATGCATCTCCTTAAAAGCCAGGAAGATGTTAATCTATTAATGTAAGGTACTACTAAGAATACTATTGAAGATACTAACACTGAAGTTACTATTTTCAACAAGATCATATAACATTTGGAATTATGTCTGATACTTAGTACCATCTAGACTAAGTTTGACTGCATCTAGACTAAGCCTTATGCTCATGCTAGAGGGAATGCTTAAGGCTCAAGGGGAGTCACCAAAACTCATAATTTCTCTGTTTCGTGTTGTGACAGAACAAGCCCTAGGAAACAAAAAAGGTCATGTTCATCTTACTCAAAAAATTTGTCAGTGATGAGAAGACCCAGCTCAGAGGTGTGAACAGTATATCTCAGCTCAGTTTTATGAAAGGAAGGGAATTTAAGACTGCATGGTTCTTCCTATGCTATTACTACAAAGACATATCCAGACCATACTCCAGCCATACAGATTTGAATGAATAGCAGCAGTCTCTAGATTGCACAGGTAGACCTAACTTAGCCAGAACAACTTACACTACACAATTTTTAGCATGTAGCTTTGCCAGCTGCTCTTCCTCCACAGTCTGTGAATAAAAGGACAAACCAGGGTGCCTATATTGGGCTTCTGCTCTGATTCACCTCTAGAGAAGGCGAGAAGCCTGCAGAGACTAGCTAGAAATTTAGGTGCCAAAAGCTGTATGTTGTCTTTCTCTGTCCAGCTCCTCCAAAACTACAGGAATTAACAATAATTTCTTTATATTGCTATAAAGGATTTAGTTTCTGTGATATAAAACATGTACTGCTGTTTTTTGCAAGTTTCCCTGAAGGTAAAAGACTTTTCTTTCTTACTGGTCCCCAGTAAAAACAAAACAAAACAAATATTCATTTTCTAGATGTACTTAGTGTCCTCTAACCTATCCCCATCTGTTGTCATTACAATAGATAAATACAAAGAAAATAAAATCTGAAGGAAATAGGTCAAATTTACTGTGTCCTACGTGACTGCAAGTGTTTGATCACAGAAGTGCATTCCTACATCAAGACAATCTCAAAAAATTATTGCAAAGGGAAACTGAAAGGGAAAGGACTGAAATAATAAAGATTATATGACACTGCGGAAGTTGACAGAACAGACTAGATTAATGACTTTAAGGCTATTTACCTATTTTTTTAGTGTAAAAATTGAAAACTGTAAAAATGAGCACTATGTTCTTTCTTTTTCTTTTATATGTAGTAAATGGGACTCACTGAAATACGCATTATAAGCTTAATTCATATTTAGGTTTTTGAGAACACTTACAAGAAATTAATTTTGCCTAGTTTTCTCAACTGGTTTTTTTTTTTAAGGAATAGCATATATAGAAGACAGAGTCATTTATAAGTCCTAAAAAGATAAATGCAAGCTATCATCTCAAGAAAATCATACAGCTAGTTAGGATGGAAAAACAATCAGAGGAAGTATTCCTGAAGCTCTTTCTAGGATCATGGAAGAGAAAAAGGTGACTAGGAACAGTTAATTTGGATTTGCCAAGCCTAAATCACACTTGACCAACCTGGTTATTGTTAATGATGAATTGAACAGATCTGTGGATGAGGGGAGAGTGGTGGATACCACACACCTTGTCTTTAATAAGGCTATTGACATGATCTTCCACAGCATCCTGGTATCAAAATTGGGATTGTATTGTCTACAGGGCAGAACAAACAGATGGGTGAACAACTGGCTGGGTTGTCAGGCTCTCTGGGTAGCAGTTAATGGCTCATAATCAGCCTAGAAGCTGGTTACAAGTGGAGCTTGCCAGGGATGTACACTGAGACCTACTCTCTCTAATGTGTTCACCAATAATCAGGAGAAGGAGTTGAAACACACCCTCATCAAGTTTGCAAACCTTGCCAAAAGGATGGCTAAAACACTGGAGGGCAGGGCTGCCGTTCAGAGCAGGAACCTGACATTCAACAAGGCCAAATGCAGAGTCCTGCTCCTGGGATAGACTAACCCCGGTGATCGTTCAGGCTGGGCACTGTTGAGCTGGAGAGCAAGGCTGGGGGACCCTAGCAGTGTTGGGGCTATATGAACACCAGCATGACCAACAGGTCAAGGCAAGTGGCTATTCCGTTCACTCCTCACTTGGTATGCCACGTTGACAATACCATGTCCAGTTTTGGTGTACTGCTGTAAGAGAGACATCAATAAAGTGGGGCAAGTTAAATGGTAGGGCACTGGGATGGGCACGGCTGGAGCACTTGACCTGTGAGGAGAGGCTAAGAGGTTCAGCCTGGAGAAGAGATGCTGCAAGGGGACCTAACAGCAGCCTCCCCAATACCTACCAAGAGAAGTCACTGAGTCACTGAGAAGGGAAAGTCTGCTCTTTATTGAAATTTATGGCAGGAGAACACAGCACAGTGGTTATAAACTGGGACAAAGATTGGTCTGACTGGACATGTGGGGGAAATTTTCTCTGAGAGGATAATTATGCAATGCCCAGGGAGGCTATGCAGTTTCCATCCTTGGAGGGTTTCAAATCCATATGGGTAAAAGTCCTAGGCAACCTGTCTGAATTGTCTAGACAGTTTTTTGAGCAGGGTTTTGCTCTAGGTGATCTTTCAAGGTTCCTTCCAATCTAAATTAGACTATGACTTATCCTTAAAAACAAGAAATACAACATTGCTAAGCGCCTAGCTGAAAGCACATCTTAATCTTTCAATAGGCCACCCACTTCTTTCATCCTTCATTCCTTTAAAGGGAGCTACAGGAATTGAATAAGAATACAATATGAGCAAGTTTTTGAAAAAAAGTATGTTGAACACAGGCTACAAACAAGAACACTGAGATACAGTCCATTGTCTATTCAATCTATACTTTGTGCCCTTCCTTACGTTCATTATGAGAATGGTAATAAAGCATAACCAAGACAACAGCCACAAGGCCTTCACCTTCTCGTTAGGGACAGAGCCTATGCGGACCTTTGTGAATGACTAGCAGGAACATTCACTACCTTCAGATTTCTCCTTTACAGCTGGCAGAGTAAATGGACAGACCTCTACCTCCAAGGAAGAAAATTAAACCAGAAGCTTAGCAGCAAGGAAAGCAAATGGGAAGTTATTCCTTGTGCAAAGCAAACATTAAAAGTTACAGAATCACAGAATTCAGGTCAGGTTGGAAGGAATTACAGTGAGTCATCTGTTCCATCCTCCCTGCTCAAGAAGGGCTATCCTAGAGCACAAATCTAATTATGAAAAGTAGTCTGATATAGTGAAGAAAGGCCTCTTCAGTTCTTTAATTTGAAATGAGAAAAAATAATTTAAGACTGCTCATTAAATGCTGTTAAATGGTATTTTTTCCTCTCTGGAAAGCATAATTAAGGACTAACTAAATTAAAAGTTTCCAGTTATTTCCCTTTCTCAGGATGATCTTGTGTTAGGTGGAAGAAATGGCAGAATTCAATATTCCTCAAGTATTACTGGCAATGGGAAAGACCACTGTTCAGAAAACAAGCATTACGTGTGATTTGCTTGGGTTTTGTTGAGTTTTGTTGCCTTTTTTTAATTAAGAAAATTGAGCTTGTTCTCTGCAGAAGACTATTAAAGCTTAGAAATAAACTTTATATATATTTCATCTGAAGAAAAAAATGTTTGCTTTTCCTCAGTATGGAAACAACTGAAAAAAACTGCACTAGAAATCAATTTAGAAGTTGCAACTGCTTAAAAATGTTAACCATCTCCAAAATTCAAACTGACTAACTAAATTTCCTAACTAATTTTCCTCTGCATTTGTTTACAAATCATATGAAGTGAAATCTTTTAAACTTTGCTGAAAGGAACAATCTGGATATTAGAAGCCTGTATGTGCCCCCTACTACTGTTCAGTAAGGGGCTTGGTGAACAAATAATCATGTTTATGCCTTTTCAGGGGTTATAGAAATGTCCTTAATTAGGAAAATGCATTTTTGGCATTTCTGAATTCAACCTGTTTTCAAGAGATGAGGATTCACAGAAACATATTAGCAAACTAAATACTGATTTTTCAGTTCTACACCTGATTTTTTAAAATGTTTGCAGCATTCTTAGCAGCAGATGCCTTAATTTAGAAGCCTCTGCAAACTAAACATGAGAACAAAAATTTGTACAGTTAATACACATTTACCTTCTTCAACTGTCTGTACAAAGGCTCCCGAAGAACTCCAATTTGTTGTAAACCCGAAGCTGCGACTGTGGCCAGGTCTCTGGTTTATGCTGATTCTCATTTCACTGTACTGTTCCTGAAAAATAAAACATGACACTACAGTATCTGGTATCACAGGAATCCAAATGAGGGAAAGGTTATCCTCTAAATAAGTGAGGCTGCTCACAATGTGCACTTTAATCATCTATTATTAGCATCACAGATAAAGGAAACAGTATTGTAAGTCAGTTAAGTAACTCATTTGCTTTTTATTCAAACAGGTGTTCTTTCAGTTTACATTTATATTTTCTCTACACATACTTTCCACTTTGCATTTCTATCACTTTAAATGTTTTGTTAACACAATGCTACAAAATTTAAGAAACTGGAGGAAATTAAAGCCCTAAATGAGTCTTCTTGGATAGTCTTGTGAATTTGTTGAACGTACTGCCTCCTGAGAGAGCATCAGAGATGTGAAAAAACTAGATACCAGTAATCAATCTTATTTTTTTTCTTGCACATCCGACAGTGAACATCATCAGCTTACTTTAAGCTCAATGCTGCAACCAGGTTTACTTAAGTGAAAAATTACTTCTTTTTATTTTGTGTGAAATACTACCAGCTTGCTGTGGAGACCTTAGATAATAAAACTAATACCAAAATTAGCTAAATTCAGCTCTTCCATTCTAGTGGACTTTCAAGATGCTTTCAATATCTGCATCAAACCCTAACATTACCACTTTAAACAGCAAAAATATTTGAATGGGAAAACATTTTGAAACACTTGCTTTCAATCCCAAACTATATTACATTAACATTTTAATGTGAAATCATTAAAAACAATTAAAATACCCAAATGCATGCTATGCATTTCATTATCAGGAAACTGATATTGTAATAAAAGGGAAAAAAATAGACTTTTTCTGTCAAATAATGTTAAAATAGATATATTCCAGCAACATGTCCATGGAAGAGACCCAGTATGCTTTTATACATGCATTAAATGGACACCTACGTTTTAGCTGCCTAGTGAACCAGCATTCCTGAAGGGTGGGATTCATCTTCCCTAACTTAAAATATTTAAAACTCTAGAAATCTATGGCAATTCCCCAAAGCTCCTGTGTTGGTAGGACACAACAGGAAGCTACAGGGAGCACTGCAGCCAGCCAGAGTCTCTGAGAAGTGCAGCCAGAGGAGGCTTCAGCAGTACCTGAGCACTGGATACAGAAGCAAACAACATTGCAAGGCAACATTCTGAGGTATGGTCTCATGTTACAGGAATGTTCCTGGGAAAACACTCCCCCTTACAGCCCAGGGTAGAAATTAAGTCTTTTCTTCACAACACATCTACTAGTGTGCAAATGCTCCTGTTCAACTCAAGTCCTTAGATGAGTATATTAAAAGTGAATCTACTAACAGGTTAGCACACTCGGATAGAGAACATACAAACCTTTGGAATACAAGTGTGTTCCTGTTCTTATTTTTTTCCACTATCCCAATATGACTCTTCAAACCTATCTCTTGTCAGAGGAGTAATGTGACTTTGTACACTGAACTTCACCATTTGGATAGGTCATCTCTAAAACAGTTAGTGCTCCACAGACCTGGTGTTAACTGCACTGATGACTAGTGAACTATATCAATCTCTCATCTCTGGCAATGATTTACAAACAAATGGAACTTGCATTCCTTAAGTTACAGTTTGTTAAGTTATAATACAACACAAGCTTTCTTAATTTTTTTTTAATTTTTAAAATAAAACACCCATATTACTCATTTGTAGGAAGGACTATTTATAATCTCTTGACTAATGATGGGAAAAAAATAATATGGACCTAGTATATGCTATTCTCATTTGCTATGCTGAAAGAGATTCTAAGAAGCCATATCTAATCTACGTTTTCACTGATTAGAACAGAAAATCCTCTGCCTGTTTTTGCTACAAGACAGAAAAAAAAAATTATGATCCCTTTCCTTATACAGCAATCACAGTTTCAAAAATTTAAGATAAATTCATTGCAATGGCCAAGGGGTATCAGGAACTGCAATATGTTCCTTTTCCACAAGTGATTAGGAAGAAGAATGGTTCAAAGTCATCGAATTTCTGAAAAGATTATATGGGAAGTCATTTCATAAATCAGCATCTAAGGTCTTACGACTTTCACTCAAGCACAATTACTGGCACAATTCACTGGCACAATTAACTTTACCAGCAGCATCAGGAATGCAAAGAACTAATCTCTAATCTGTCAAGCAGTATAAAGCACATTTTCAGATATTACAGAAAGGTATCAAAAATCAAAGCTGTTGCTGGTCATTTTTTACACATGAAACATGCAATTGGTTGGAGGAAACAGCACTTGAAGATACATATTTCAAAAAGAACACAAAGACCCAACTCCTGGATAAGCATATACGCAAAGAGATGGTGAATTACTTTAAAATTAATGTGAACATTAATGAGATTCAAGTAAATAGCTAAAAAAAAGAGAAGGAACTCAAGCCAGATGGAAAAAAGAGGATAGTATGATACTGATGTTTATGGCTAGCCTTGGAAAAGCTGATCTTTATTTTCCTCCACCAGTTTAAAAGTGCAAATGAATGCTAGAGCAGCTCAGGTAATTTATCTAACTGACATACCTGATTGTGTCACAATGTGTTAATATGGAGAAAAACAAAAAACTGGGCAAGCGCCAAACAATATTTAGAAAAATTATTTTGATTTAGAATAATAAATAAGATTAGGCACATGGCATATGAAGGGTAGGGAAAAATGCAGCAAAAGAAACAATTTTTTCCAAATATTCTCTTTCCCATGAATTAAATCAAAACAAACAGAAGCTCTCTGAGTTGTCTTCTTACTACCAGAAAAATACTTGCATTAGATGAAATTTTATATATTTTCTCTTTTACTCTGCTGTAGCATTCAATTACACCAAGTAATCACATTATTTCCACACTTACCATGGATTTTGAATCCTCAGGCTCTGCTGGACTCGTAATTTCTGCAGAAGATGCAAGTGAAAGAGAATCAGAAGGAATGCCATACTCAGGTTTAAGAATACTGCTTCCAGCATCTTGGTCTTGGGATTTTACAGGTAATGCCAAAGTAGGAGCAGGTGTTGACTGAACACCTTCTTTTTCCTCCTCTTCCTCCTCACCTCTGCTTCTGAATGCACTAGTGGAGAGAGGGTGTGCAGAGTCTGGTTGTGAAAAGGAGACGCTGGTGAACAAAGTTTGAGTTCTTTTAGCTTTTTCTACTTCTCCGTTGTATTTCAGAGTATCATCCATCTAGGACAAAAATAACAGTTTGGTAAATATGCGCTTTTAAAAAAATTCTTTAAATCTTTCAGTGATCTTAATATTTAACAAAAACACCTCTCACCCTTTCAAACAAATTCTGGTTTTTGTACCCATTACTAAAGAAGAGAAACATTTTTTTCTCTTTAAATCCTTGCAGAATAAATAGGCCAGACTTTTCAGGATAAACTTGTTAAAGTCATCTGCTTCGAATTATTTGCATTCTTACCATTTTTTAAATTTAGACAAATAAGGATTTAGGAGAAAGCTATGAGAATCAACATAGTAATGTGGCAGGGGGAGAATCAATTTCATTTTTTCAGTGCTTTACTGAGCAGACAAATTTTAGGCTAGCATAAAATTTCAATTTCAACAAAGTCAGCAGAGCAGAGGAAACTTACATCACTTGAAAAATTTGTCTCTAGCACTTAATTATGTTAACTTAGCTCCAGATAATTACCTCCAACAATGACAGTTTTATTGTATGGCACACTAAGGAGACTTACCACAAGTAATAAAAAGAATGTTCTACCAAATATAGTTACTAGCTTTAATTCCAGGAGTATGTTTAAGAACAGAAACACAAGTAAACATCCAAAGCCATGACAGAACTGCCTGCTCCATTAACACAGCCTTCATCACACAGCAGACAACTTTTTAAAACAGCAGACAACTTTTTAAAAAGCAACAACACTTTAAAACTCTACTGTTCCCCCAGCTATTAAAGACCCCACATTTACAAACTTCAGGAATGAAGCGGAATTTTACCGTGAACGACCGTGGAAGTGACGAGATTCCTCTTGAGTGGACACCAAAAGGTCTTGGTGTAACCACAGATGTTAACCTAGAGGTATCAGTTTTCTGGTAAGTTCTCGGGAGAGAAGCTGAAACCTGAGCTGACCCAGTTTGAGCATTCACTGAGTAGCGAGTAGACAAAAGAGCCGAGCTCTGCTCCTCTGCCAGGCTCTTTGGCAGAGCAGGAGCTTCTTGAGCAGCTGAGCTCTCCAGCAGGTTCTCCTTGGGCAGCTGTGAGGCATATTCACTTTTGCTGTCCTTAGTGCTGTAGGAAGTATCTTCTTCCAAAAGGTAATCTTTTGCTGCTGACCATGTGGAAGGTGCTTTTTCTTCACTAAACACATCATCATTCAGTGAATACCTCCAGCTGTGTTCCTGTTTTCGTTGCCCACAGGAATCTTCATCTCTCCCCTCCCTAGGGGGACAGAGCGTGTTAGAACACCAAAGTGACCCGACAAAGAGGCAGGCCCTAAGTCTTTCAACTACTGAATGTTCAAGGCAGAGCATAAATCGAAAAATACATCTCCAGTAAATTAAAATGAATGGCATAATTTAAAAATATTAGTATTTTCGTATCTTTTTAAATCTACCTTCTTCCCCCTCCTTCCCATTTCAACACTCTCATAGCACTCAGGGATACTACTGTCACATTTTCAAGGCTGCCACCATGACAGAAATTTATATTTGCCAAGAAAATTATATAGCCATCCAAATTACATATCCTCAGAAATTCATATTTAATTTAGGAAAGAATGTAAAGAAGGTAGTGCCATAACACTGCCTGAACTCTATAACTCTGGTTGACATTTCTGCTCTATGAATACATTATGCTGAATTTTAGATAACTAAATAAGATGGTGTCCTGAAGTTCAGATTATTATTTTTTTTGTGCTATTCATTCCTTTGTCATAAAGGAACAACCACCACCTGGATAATCTTTACCACATAATTTTTAAGATTCTGATGATACTGGATATTCAATACAATTAGCATCCATATTTTTATTCAAGCAACTAATTTTTGTCCTCACAAATAAAAAAATACAGAAATCCAAAACATTCTGGGTTTAAACTCATTAAAATTTCTTTTATGAATATATGCCATTCCATTCTAATACATGCATATTCCCTTCAACTCAGTCATACATGCATTTTAAATAAATAAATAAATAAGACTGTCACCAGTAGAAATGGTACTGTGCAGTTTACACTTTTTACTCTTCAGAGATTAAATACTCAGAGGAACAATTAGGGATAAAGAAAAAATCAAGTAAAAGTTTACAGCTCTGTAACATACATTAAAATTCTGGCTGCAATTATTCACAGTGCCTAAAAGAATAGCGAATGTAGTGGTTGAATAAAGAGAAATAGTTAAGCTTATCCAAGAATAAAAAAGGCAACTATCCAGTTCAACACTATTTTTTTAACTAATTTCAAAAGAATGCAAATATTGACTTCTCAATACATTTATTTATAGATAGCAGAGCAAAATATCATTTATAGAGCAAAACTCTTTAACATTCTGTGCAAAAACGGCATTAGTAAACCATATTCAGCCCTCCAATTGCCTAGATTTCTGCACTGTATTTTGCAACTCAAATTGTTGAGATCTCTGCAGAATCAATTGCAACTTGGCTACAAAAGCTGCTCAAGAATTGAAAGGAATAAAAATGCTCAAATTTAAGTTCTTCAACATAATACTCCCATTAGGGCCATTACCTCTCCTGCTGCATTTCTTTCAGTGACTTGGTACTCCTTCCAGACACTTCAGAGGCTCTCCTTTCAATTTCTTCTCTCTCTTCCTTTTTCTTTTGCAATTCTGAAGTGTAGCTCTTTCTACGATTCTTCCATTTTGCTAGATCCTATTAGAATAACATGAATGTATCCCATCCGATTTTCTCAAGACTCCATAGACGTACAGAGGCATCTCATCACATGCTACTTATAGCCTTGATTTTATTCGCATGCCTGCATCGCAGCTGTATTTTCATGTACCTTTCCACTAAATGATAAGGGGGTTCTCATATTTCAGTTAGGGTTGCAGGCTCACTGCCTTCTCAAGTTAATAATTTTAATTATTGGACTACATGTGGAAAGGCACATCATTTTGCCCCATTTTTTCCCCTCTTTAGAATATTCAATTTTATTCCAGAGTACTTTACCCAGTGACACATAGTTGAACTATTGATGCAAATGCCATCTGTATTTCTTTGTTGAAGGCTTTGGAGTTTGGGATATTATTATTTTTCCAAATCACTATTATGTTAGACTGATACATTAGCTTGAGAATAAATATGCCTTAAATTCTAAATTAAAAACATATATTACTATATTTTCCTCATTTCTGTAAAACCACAACGTGAACTCTAAATATTGTCCATGAAATACCAGAGCTGAGTTAAGGAAAGTACTGAATATCAGAACTGAGATGGCTGAGATGCATTAAACAAACAACTATGAACTTTTTGTTCAGTGCTTTGTTCTTAATTTCAGCTTCTTGTTGATATTCATTGTCAAGCAGAGATTTTAATAAAATCAAACATCTTCAGATACCATTATGATACTGTGCAAAGCTACCACACAGTTTACAAGTTGGATTTAAGACAGAATTATTAGGAGATAGAAGCCTCAATAATTTGCACAACGAAGTATTATTTCCTCCCCCCTTCTCCCAAAGGATCAAATACTAGACATTCCAATCATTTCATTAAAAAAAAAAGAATCACAAATTTCAGATAACACATGAAGCTATGCCCTAACTTTTCTTTATGTCATCAGAAATCAAGCCTGATGGTTTTATTACAATACACACAAGTCTTATCCTAAAGCATTAATCAGAATCTTATGGCAATATTTAAAATAATTTCAGTTCTGCATTACACAGACATCCCCAAAACCACTGGTAGTTGCACGAGATGGATCATTTTAGAAGACAGCCCCATGAGTTGCTGCACACATGCCATAGTTTGTTTACAAGGGACACTGAAGGCAGTCCTTCAAAGTAGGACATACAAAGAGAGGTGAAAAGGAGTCCTTACTTCTTGCCACTTTAGATCTTGTTCTTGCAACTGTTCTTTTATCTTTTGTAGCTCTTCATAACGGATTTTGCGCAATGACTGCAGCTCCTCTGCACTGACATCATTCAAAGATTTACTCCTAGGAAGAAAAAACAGTACTCAGCTTTATAATATCTTAGCCATCATTTATGCAAGTGAAACCTTCAAAGGGGGAGAGATTTCTATTAGTAGAACTGAGTGCTCATGAGTGTTATTTCAAATAGAGCAGGAAACACATGGGCAGCTGAATGAACAAGGCTGGGACATGCTCTAGTGCCAGCACTCAAGTCATTAGTTGCACATTTGAGCAAATAAAATCAGGTTAAGGGAATAAGCAGCTCTATAGCAGCTCCACGCTGATCATTCACATTGAGCTCCTTGTATCGAACTGCTACTTCTGTTTAAACTTGTTATTTGTATTGATCTTGTTCCTTCCTTTGACACAAAAGGCATTGCCCCCTCCCTGAGTCCAAATTCCCATCCTTTGACTTCTCTCCTGTAACAGCTCCACCATCACCTCCCGTTCTTTCATTTCTTAAGCTAATCATAAAATCAAATCAGTTACTGATTCATGTTTCCAAAGGATTAGAGTAATTCACTGCTAAATGCTCGGATCATGCATCTCCCAGGCCCCACTAGCCTATGTTATTCCTCCCCAGGCCTCCCTGATGTTTTCCATGCAAGTTGGGATGGCTAACATAGCCATCTTCTTACTGATTTCTTCAACACGGCTACAAGTTCCCCCCATGAACTTCTACTCATTAGTTCCCCTTAATCTAAATTCCTCAAAGCTCGTCTTTCATGCTCCCTCCCCTGCCCCATGCTGTTTTTTCCTTTATTCTTTCACACTATGTGATAAACATAACAGGATATTTAATTCAGATACAGAATAAGACTCCTGCTCAGATTTGACCACAAGCCTCTGAGACACTAAACCAAATGCAGGTGCTTCATTGTAAGGTTCAATGATGTAATATATAAAATGAAAGCTAGTTTCCTGAGGTTTGAGGTTTTGTTGCTTGATTTGTTGAGGGGGTTTTGTTTGTTTGTTTTCAAAAATACCTTTGTTTTCATTTATCCTAAGTATGAATGATGGGGGGTGTAACCAAGTTCTAATAGGACTTGAAAACATGGCACTTCTCTGATATGATGGAAAATCAGATTGAAACCTAAACTGATTCAGCACAGAGCCTTGCTCTAATCTGTTACATTCCAACAGAAGTCTGAACTAACAAACCAGACTCTCACTTCCTCCCAAGAGGCCCAATTCACTTTTGTTGGTAACATAAGACTTTGGACTCTGGCCTCTAGAAATAAAGACAGAGGCATTAACTCATTGTATCTGTTTGCTTGTCTATTTTCTGAATGGGAAGAGTGCCAAATTTAGCAAAAATCTCCCGGTCACTATTGCAGAAACTCTTGTACAATTCTTTTCCTCCTTTTTTATGCTTAAGTTACATCACGTGTAGAAATGGTTTGAGGTAACCAAACTCTACATAAAAGTTGTATCAAATTTATTCCAGGTGAGTTCAAGAAAACTTATATAACTACAGTTTCCACTTATTTCTCTTGAGTTATTATATCTGCCTGCAACAAAATAGGAAAATCTAGACCTAAATACAATGTACCCTAAGTACAGTTATATTCATACCAAGGAACAGGATGTTAGTTTTAATTTTAGTCTAGACTTAAAAATATAACTAGTGACTTTAGTCTTCTGAGTCTCCCTCCCCTAACATTTAACAACTTCTGAGACACTTCTTGCTTCTTCTGGAAGTATTTAGTAATTTACCAGGTCTGCCTCAGAGTAAAAATAGAGAAGTAAACAAATAAATACATTTACATTAAAAAAAATAATTAGAAACCAAATGCCTAACATGCCATCACAAATTAAGTGGAAAAATTCTTTCTCTTTGACTCGCAGTACATCATAAACAACATCTAAGTTCACATGACACTAACCAATAAGTTTACCACTGAGGATTCAATAACCTGGAGGATATAAAATAACCACCGACCATTCACCAATCCCATGATAAATACCATGTTGTTAATTATTTTCAGGTTCTAGGTGTGCAGCTTTCAAAATAAAATATGTACTGATCTTCCTTTACATTTTTCAATGTTTTAAAGTCTAATTTAAATACAGAACATCAAATACTTTACTTCAGTAGGAAGAAAATATTAGAGCTGATTTTCAAAGTGCCTGATAACTATAACTTGGATACACTAGATGCCACAGAGAACTTTTGCCATATACACAGCTTTTAGTCTTCTACATTCGTTACATAAATTGCCAAAGCACAGAACAACAAAGCATCATGCACAAGTTGTTTTCAGCATAAGTTTTTAGCTACTGTGCATGCATAAAGATGTAAAGAGGAAAAAAAAAGGCATAATGATCTTTCAAGCTTTCATAAAACTTACCCTTGCTCATCAGAAAGCTTTTGAAACAGTCTGAGAAATCAGAAACCAAAAAAGAAAAGATTCAGTGTCTTGATATTGATAACATTCACACCATTAGTATACCAGCACTCTTATTAAGTGAAGGGAAAACTGAAAGCTTGGGAACCAGCCAGCATGGAATAGCACATTGGGAATCAGACGCTAGTCAAAAAACACACCAGGACTTGCATGATATGCAAGTTGGGCAGAATCGACAGAATAAGGCTGCCTGCAAGTTTCCAACACTTCTGATTTAGCAATACTGCACGAATGGAGCCTTGTATTAATTCTGCACCACTTATTCCAATGCTGCTGAACAGCATGATGCTCAAAAGAAACTCATTTCAAGAAATTAAAATTAATGCCAATTTGAGTCCCAACAAGAAGTGTGGCTTATAGAGGCTGTCTTCTTGCTACTTCAAGCATTTCTGATACTAAACGAAAGTAATACTTGACTTGGACAAGAATAAAAGGCCTTATATAGACATTTAGCTAATTAAGTCATGAACACAATTAATTGGGGTAATTACAGAAGATTTTTAGTATTCTTAAATATATTTTATCATACAGGTATTTTATGCTGTTGAATGAATTCTTAAAATGTGCAATATTTTCAAGCACTTCAAAAATATTCCTCAGTGAAGCTTGCACTTGGTTACAGTATTAAGCTTAAAAATTAAATGCAGCAACATCAAAGTACCAACTGGAACACAGAAGTGCCTTAGTCACAAAGTAATGATGCATAGCTGGGAGAACTGCAACTTGCAATGCCGTATTTTCAGAGCTAAGGAAACATTTGAAACTCCACTCTCCCCTAGAAAGCAGAAAATTCAAAGGAGAGCTAGGAAGTAGTTAAGAAATAGTTTTCAGTCAGACAAGAGAAATTTTGAGGATATCAGGAAAGACTTAGCAGAAAGTATGAATCAGGACTGTATGAAAGTAGGTGGAAAATACTGGCAGAATAAAATATGTCACAGTGGAATTTAATATTACATAGACATACAACTTGCATGCACCATGAGTTCAGGCAGATAAAACACTGATTTTTTTCTTCACTTCATCTAATCATCTCAGAACTGTGGCAGGACAGTTTACAAGCATTTTCATACTTAGGTGCAAGCAAGAATGCCCATTTCCAGAATTTGTCATTAAAGAATTAATGTGTTTCAGAAATGTTTTCACCTATTATCTTGCAAAATAAAAGGAAATATTTCTAGCCTCCATAGACTTTTGAATAATCACTATTCCTGTTCAACCATTGAAAGAAACTTATGCAGAACTTTAGCCTGATGAAATGATAATATATTTTCTCTATAGTGGCAGCCTAAAATTAGAAAACATTATTTTTTTTGTTGAAAATATGGTATTGCAGTCATGGGCTTTTATTCAAAGCAAATAAAAAGCTTTTTCCAGGATGACATGAACAAACAGCAGATTGGCACTCTATGAATGGTTCAGCACAAGACGAGGCTTTTCTGAATGGAAAGGGTTCAATGGCACTCAAGCGCAATCTGTGCAGGACACAACCTGACCTCTCCACCATCTGCCGTTTCTTGTGTCTAACTTTGCTGGCCTCCCTGATTGCTTCCCACTTCTTCCAGTCTTCTTCACTGCATGGACCTGGGATAAAATTTACTGGCTGTATGTTGCTTCCAACCTTCCAAGATTCAATCTTGCGGGTCAGCATATCATCCTTCTTATGGTGGGAAGATGGCGACAGTACTCTGCCATTGCTCTTTCTTTCCTCCAGTGTTGTGTTTTTTTCAAGTAAACATAGAAATTTGGATCGGATCTCTTCTGGAAGACTCCATGGATCAGGAAACAGTGCTGGGTGATACTTGTCAGGAGCACCGGACAAAGGCACCTCTTTTTTCTGAAAGAGGACTTTACGGAAAATCATGTCATCCTTTTCCAAATCCGGTATCACAGGCTGGCCCTCTCTGGGTTGCAGGATTATCTCACCCTCTAGAGGAGGCTCTTGATCAGAGAATTTTTTTAAAAACCGAGGGTCTTGAAGAACAACTTGATTCACATGGAAAGCCCCGGTTTTCCGAACGAACAAGTCATCATTTTCCAAATCTGGATACAGATATCCATTTTCCTCATCTCCTTGCTTGCATCCTGGTATAAAGGAAACATTCTTTCTACATTTTATGAGCCTAGGGCCAGAAGTGGGATCAATTTTGGTCTCCGTTTCAGAAGACACGTAGTCAGAGTATTTTTGCAGGGCCTGAAGTAACGAAAACTGACTGAAGCATATAAAACAAAAGGAGGGAAGTAAAAATATCATTAAGCAGCAAGAGACAAGCAGATCACAATGTATTGTGATATACATTTGGTTTAGACTTGCAGTATCACAAGCAGTACAACTACACCAGTTGTCATCCACCACCACGGACTGTAGCACAGCACACGTCAACCAACGCAAAGGTATCACAGCATACTAACCTGCTCAGAAACATCACGCCTACATGCTCACACACAAAGCCAGTAACCCTATGCAGCATGTTATACTTCCACATCTATGTGTTTCAGAAGACCAGCAACTTAGAGCTACACTAAAAGAAAAAATAAACCAAAACCACAACAGCAAAAGAGTAATAACCAAAAAAGCATGACATCATGGGACATGGTTTAATTTCATTTAGCTGTTGCACACCCAGCCACTTCTTTTCGATGCAGCAAGAGAACAGCTCATGCAGCAGTATCAACCTGGGCTGATCAGAAGACTCCATGATTTTTCCTTCTGCAATCTGTGACAATGAGCTTCTCACATATTCAGCAGTTGGCTTATAGCTCTGATCCCTTCTGCAACTATTGTTCCAGTCAAAAATTGGTCTTGGTTGATTAGCAAAAATGGTACAGCTTTGTTTGTAAGCAAATTCCTCATCCTCAGAATCTGATTTCTTTCTACTGTACAGCAGCACAAAGAATGAACAGAGGGAAAGAAAAAAAACCATGAAGTGTACTCATTGAATAAAATGCACAGTTGGCAAAAATGCAACAGTATTACAAAAACAGTATTTCAATTATTTTCTAAAAAAAAAAAAAAAGGCAAAAAGAATAAAACTATCCTGCTGCTACACTGGCAATGAAAATAAAAAATAAAAATAGAGTCACAGAACTACACTTCATTTATAGCCTTTGCACACAGGAGAGAAACAGGCATGCATCAAAACGCACCTGAACCCTTGAATCTCCTTATACCAGGGTTTAAAAGAGGATTTCTTGATTTTTTTCCATAGTAATTCTTCTTCTGGAGTCCAAAACTTAGGAAGAAATTTGTCAAAAGCAACAACTGTATTTGACGCTGAAGAACTTAGCTTGCGAAAATAGAAATCATCTTTTTCAATGTTTGGGATGCCTACTTCTTCCTCGTCCTCATCAAAATACCCAGATAACTCTGAAGGATTGTTAACTCTTGGTTTGTTTTCCTCTTTAGTATCCAACTGCCTCTGCCTCCTCTGGTTACTGTTCAAAATATCCAATCAGTTAAGATATTTTAGGAGCAACTTGACATAAAGAATGCAAAAAGACATGCTTTTTGGCTCAGGAGTTCAGCCTTGTGAATGAAGCGTATTAGTTCTCAATTCCATCACTGCAGCACCAGAAATAATAAGATATATTAAATAAAAAATAAAAAAAAAGTTAAATGGTTATATCAGCATCCTATCTCCTCTGACAAAAATACGAAGTTTGACAGAAAAGGCATATCAAATTATCAGCTGTGTTAAAATGCCGATTAGAAGACTAACTTTACAGAGTTATTTATGGACTGCAATAGTTACTGGATCTTGGATTAGTATCTCTGACCTCAGTGGTTCAAGCACTGCAGCTAGTGGACCAGCTGGATAACTTTCTTGCGAGCAAGATTTAGGAGAGTCATTGCGCAACACGAAACGATGTCCAGGTACAGCAGAGCTTACAGGGCTCTTTTTGACTAGAAATCTACGTTTTGCTAAGTCATCCAAAACAACGTCAGGCAGCCTTCTTTCATCTTCTGAATCAGACCCACTGTCATGCTCATAGACCATCTGGAGGGAAGCTGGATTTGTGAGCCCACACTCTGCTCTGCTATTTTGGCAGGAAGCTACGGGATTTGTTTCACGTCCACTGAGGTTGACCAAAACAGGAATAGAATGAAAACAGTGAAGTCACGAAGGTAAGGATGAAACCCAAGAACTGCCCACTAATCTCATCGGTATGCATCAAGAAGCCAGACAACTGAAATTCATCACCATCTTTTGGAAAGGGTTTAGTGAGAAACTAAAACCGTAGGTCTATCTCTCGTGAACTGCATTTAAGATCATTTAAATACCCTCTACCTGGAGTCTGATCAGCTTCAAAGCATTACTCAAACATAAAAAAAAAAAAAAACAACAAACCCAAAACCACCAACCACACAACCACACCAAAACATCCCCCTGGTTAAAATATTGAAAATCAAATACTTGATTTTGCATTGCAGCAACAGCAGTTGCAAATCATTTTATTTTAAAAAATTCTAAATCAAAGCCCACTTTACTAAGACCACATATCAGTACCTTGAAAATGTTCCATCTGACTCGGTGAAGACAGGACTTGCCCAGCTCCTCCTATTGTCCTCATTCTTCTCTGTCCTCTTCTTCCTTAATGGTGCTGGCACATAAGCCGTCTGCTTGTTTTTATTGGGTAAGAAGCGATTGAAGTCAGTGGTAGGTTTTGGTTCAATCACAGATATCCTACGGTAAGACCTGTCATCTTTATGGGAGTCATGCATTTTGAAAGGCAGTTCTGAGTCTGTGTCACTGTCACAACCTTAGAAGAAAGGGGAGACGAGGGAAAGCACAAACATTATTCTCTAGACACAAGCTTCTAGCTAGAGCTTGGATCAAAATCTTCTAAAATTTAACTCCATGTTTGAGATGTTCTGGCTGCAAATTTGCTGAGCTACTGACAGGACAGTAGGATAGGTATTTTTAGAAGTTTGTGGCAAAGCTGCGATACGATCCATTAAGCTCAATTTGGTTTGCATGACCCTGCTACATTTGTTCCATTCTTTAATTATCACATTCTTTCGTTATCACAGGAAACAAAGTGCTAACCTCTAGACTGAAGACATGAAAGAGCATATAAATTTTTAATTAAATAATATTTGCCAGGTAAATTTACTAACAAAAACAAGTTAACAGCAAATAGTACAGCAACATGTTCGTCTCACCAGATTAATGCCCAGTAGAAGCCCAGGGTATATCATGTATTGAACATGGCTACACGTTGCTTTGCTCAGATGAGAAATGCTCCACATGCCCTCTGCCCGGTGATTTAGTTTTATTCACATGAAAAAAAATCCAAAAGCTCACACTTTTTATAACTTTAGACTACAAGTTTGTATTGAACTTTAAAATGGCAGAGAAACACAGGATAGAATACAGCTTTAGGGATTCAATGTCACAAACTGTCTTCTTGTTACCTTTATTTCCATGATATCCTATCAAAAGTAACAAATACTATTCAGTATTGAATACTGAATAGTCACAAATGAAGTGAAAACACAGAAGTTTGACATAAGCACCCTAGGAACAAGGCGAGAGATTTTTGCAACTGGTGAATTTTAGGTGATGACATCAAGATCTGATTTCTACGAATTTTCCTTACTGAACACTGCACATACACACACCCTAAGGCAGCAGTGAGAGCAAGAGTTCCAGTAACCCTTCCTAGGAAGATTTTTGTGAGGAGTGCTTTGTTTCTACCAACTGTTAAAGGTCAATATTTGCTTAAGCAAAATGCAACTGCAGCAGTTTCAAGACCAGAGCCAACTTTCAAGCCAATTTAAGTACTGGACATCCAAGTACTAGCTCCACACATTGTCTTCTCCTACACTCATATGACACATGTCAACAAAAGATTTTAAAGATAAAAACATACCTTCACTGCCACCTTTTAAGGTTATATCTGATGAAAAGCTTGTGGAGGATCTTGAACCAAGAGAGTCCAAGCTATCAAAAGAATCGTCTCTTTTATGGCTAGCTGAAGACGAAAAGGGCTCTCCCCGGTCAACGTACCAAATATCACCGTATCCACTATCCCTGCCACTTCTGTTCAGGTGGCTGGACTCTTCAAGTGCCTAGGAGAGTAAGTTTTGAAAGGTCTTTTACAATAATTTAGGGTGCAAATGCTACTCATGAGTTATAACTCAAAAATTTTTAAAATGCATTTTGAGTTCACAAAAAAACTTCAACAAAGACTACTGCACACTTCTAAAAGCAACACATACAACAGTTTGGATAGGAGATTTAATACAAGGTCTTAAATTTCTCTTATTTCAGCCAAAGGGAATCGAAATCGGGCTCTTCACAATCTACCACATTAATCAGAGCAGGTGGATTCTGAAATTCATGTGGGTAGCAGAAGAACCAATGTAAGCTAAAAATCATTCCTTTCACATGGACCTTGACAGTAAGCAAAACAAATAAAATAAATGACTATGTTTTCCAAACTAATAATAAAATTAAACCCCCAAGAGACTGTTTAGAATTGATTCTGTAATGTTTACAAACTATAAAATTCAGGTTATTTGTTTAGTGTCCTTTTTTGGATTCCTTACCTTAGTCAATGCTTGCCCTAATAACTTCTCAAAGGCTTTAAGACTGAGGTATGGACCATTATAATGGGGATTACTTTGAGCTTTTCTCCCAAGCCAGTATAATGTAATCAAAACCTAAAAACAAACAAACAAAAAACCTAAATACAAACTTAATTACTTTCCTCTCATGCCACGTACCAGTATAAAAGAATCTCAGCATGCTGCTAGAGATGTTTGTACAATGAACTGTAACATCTTATTTACAGTATTAGCTATGATTGCCACCAAAAACAATGAAAGAATGTTATGATGCATCTAATGTATGTCAAGTAAGCTGACAAAAGTACTGTTTCCAATAATTACATTGATTTGGGCAAGTAGGTTGCATGGAGATCATCGTAAAATGGCACTAATTTATATCAGATAAATGAACAGATGAAGAATAAAGTAAACATGATAGTACCATAAACAGAAGTGTTTAAAAATAATTAATCAGAATTAGTGTGAAATTGTTTCAGAAAATATTGAAGTAGATGTGTCTTACATTTTTCACTCTCCTGTTGGTTTCCTCCGGCCTGAAGCAGGGCAGAAAGTGAGAAAAAGAAAAGAAAATCTTTTTAAATAGCTGACTTAAAATGTAATCATTATTCAAGATTTAAAAGGTTTCAAGACCAAATAGCGGTCAACATAAAATATGAAACTATGACTGTTCCAAAAGAAATAAAAACATTTCACTTTGAATACATAGGCATAACTCTGTACTATTTCAATTGTTACATATAGAGTGAGAAACTAGCTGATCTACTGCAGTTTGTTTTGAGAGGTACACAGAAAGGCTCTACGATTTTTTATTTACCTTTAATTTAGTTACTGACAAAACAGAAGTGGAAAACAAGCTGTTGATTTTGGGAAATATAACCTCTATTAGCCAGGAAGATCATAGAATGGTTTGGATTGGAAGTGGTCTTGAAAATCATCTAGATCCAACCCCTCTGCCATGTGCAGGGATACCTTCCACTAGACCACATTGCTCAAAGACCCATCCAAGCTGGCCTTGAACGCTTATAGGGATGGGGCATCCACAACTTTTCTGGACAACCTGTTCCAATGCCTCACCACCCTCAAAGTAAAGAATTTCTTCCCAATATCCAATCTAAACCTACCCACTCTTTCAGTTTAGTCATTTCCCCTTGTCCTATTACTACATGTGCTGGTAAAAAGTCCCTCTCCAGCTTTCTTGTAGGTTCCCTTTAGGTGCTGGAAGGCTGTGACAAGGTCACCCTGAAGCCTTCTCTTCTCCACACTGAACAACCTCAGATATTCAATTCTGTATGAAAGGAGATTTAATTGTAACTTTTTCCCTGATTGTATTGTTTTCTAAAATATTTGTCTCAAACACAGAGAACACTTTAGCCTAGAGAAAATTTTTCAGACAAAAAAATGAGGAACTGAAACTGAGACGCTGGAGAGAGCGCTGTATGGTGGGAAGAAGGGGTTTGGTTTCCTTTATACAAATACATGTTTTTCAAAAAATATTAAATACATATGCAGTCACTAATATTAGTAAACTCTTCTTTTATATATATACCCAGTCTATAGCACACCTTGGCAGTGCATCAGCAGACACTCACAGTGATTCTGTTGTCTTCCTGCTCATTTTAAGAACAAGAAGAAACTTTTTGAATGGGGAGCTCACAAAGGTGGGGTAACACAGACCTAGTCATCAGGTGCAAATATTCAGGGCTGAACTGCAGACAGTGGCTGAATAACACTCCTGCCCACAGTGCCAGCAGTTATGGAAGGACAAATGGCTTAAATACACAGAAACAACTTCTCACCTGCCCCAGATGTTGGTTTGCAGATGGTTCAGCTGCAAGATTCACACACAGTACGGTGAAGGGGTTCAAACAAAAAAGTAAAGACTTCACATACAGCAGCAGAAAGACCTGTGCAGAGCCCCATAACATGCCAGATCAACAATGTAATAGGGCACCTATCCTGTTCCTGCTTGTCTAGGAACAAGCCAGTCAAAGGTTACAGGAAAAAGCTAGAATAAACCATTAAACCATGGGAGACCGTCACGAGTTAGTGAAATGATGACAGGGCCTGGCCAGCTCTTCACGGAAATGTAATGTTCAATGCAACGTGACAATCATCATGGACACAGACCGTCCCCTCCTTCTCTTTCCTCCAAGTTTGAGAGGACCCACTTCCACTCTGTGTAGCTGTAAGTGCCTTGCCCATCTCCACATCTTAAAGAAATCAGGCTACCAGGCATGCAGAGTTCTGAGATGCATCTGACCTGCACCGTCCTTGCCTGCAGCTTCCTCAATATTACATGCCAGAGATGCTTCTGGCTTTGTAGTCAGTGACTTCTTTCTCACAGATAGGGAGGAACTCTTCTCCTTTAATCTTAAATATTTGCACTTTTGTTTGGGTTTTTTTGTTTGTTTTAATCCCTTCCAAAACACATTCCTGCTTTATGGTGAACTTGCCACTGGCTGCCGCAAGAGAGGAGCCCCGAAGAAAAGATACAAGGACTCCCTGAAACAACAACTCAGCCTCGGGCATATTGATCACCATAACTGGTCTACTCTGGCCTCCAATCGGGAGGCCTGGAGACAGACCATTTATAACGCTGCTGATGCTTTTGAGAAAGCACGCAGGATCACTCTTGAGGAGAAAAGACAACGCAGAAAGAATCGAGCCTTGCAGAATATACCATCCAAGGAGTCTTTCTGCTGTGCCTTTTGCAACCGGACTTGCCTTTCTCGTATTGGCCTTTTTAGCCACCAACGCGCCTGCAAAAAACGTGGGTAGAGCCCTTCCCAAATCTTCGTTCGCGAAGCCTAGCCATGAATCCCTTCCAAAACACATTGCTATTCGTCTTTCACCGGAGACTATTTTTGAAGAAAAAAAAATTTCCTCTTCATTTTTTTCAGTATGTTGACTTCTTTTCCAGTGTCCATGTTGCTGGACATACCATGGCTGTGACCTAAGGTGATACTAGAAACAGACTGATTTCCCAAGCAGAGGACAGCAAACTATTCTTGTGGTGGTGTGTACCAACATTCCACTTCGCATACCCAATGGAGATCATCTTAAAGTCTTACCTTCAAAGTCTTTCATTAGCAGAACTTCTGCCTTTTTGTAATTATAAAAGCAGAGGCCATGCATGCCCTTGCTAAGGATGCCTTAAAATTTTCTTCCAAACTTCAGCAGCCCAGTAAGGAGTGAGAAATTCTGCCTATAGCCAGCTGAAGCCTATATCAAAAAGGTTGCCAACCTACACAAAGGCCAAAGCTAGGTGACTGAACATGATGATCTCCACATCTCCTTTCCTTGAGTTGTCTGGGATAATTTCAGTCAACCTTTTTGCACCAGAGCAATATTCAATTGTCTTTATATTTCAATATATTTTCTGTACTGGAATAACCATAAATACACTTGGCCTGTGTACTTGGGCTATAAAGAAGACAAGTATTAGGACATTCAGGTAACTCAGTCAGTACAGTTGAGACCCAAAATGCAGGCAGGGAGATATTTCACATACTCGAATCACAGACCATGCTTTGTTCACATGTTCACTCTGCCAACAAGAGAAGCAAACTCACAAGTTGTTTACTCTTCATGTGCAAGGTTTCTTCCCTTGCATTACTACTTTCCTCCTCTGAACTACATCTATTGTTTTCTAAATCTTTTCAACGACTTGTCAGAATAGACGTAGTCTGAGCAGAAGAACTGAAGGGGTAGCCCACTTGCTGAATCAATGCAAATAAATCTTTATCAATGCAAATAAATGTCAATCCTACATTTGGCTATTGTGAAAGAAGTCTGCTTTTGGATGTTTTCATCCAAAATCATCACATAGTCCAGTTGGTGCCAACCATCTTTATGAAAATATTCTGTGTAACCCAATTTCTGGCTTGAATAAGTGAATACCACTATGCTGAAAGTTACAAGCAGGCTGCTGCTTTGCTCGGAAGGGCCCTGCCAAGGCTGCATCTTAAGTTAATCTACTGAAAGAAGTCAGTTCCTCTCCAAATGACGACGCAACAGTACTTACTAAATCACTCCGTGTGTTTTTAAACAGAAACTTCTCTATCTTCCCAGAGGTTTTTTATACCTCCTTTTGTTAACTTTGCTAAAGATGTCTGACCGAAGCAAGAAAGCTGCTAAAGAGAGTGGTTAAGATCTTGCTGGAAGAATTTTACTACAAATACTTCATCTCCTCCTGCCACAGTCTCAGCATTTAAGCATTTATTTTGAAGCTTAAAAGAAAACCAACACTGATATTCTGCATTACCTAACCTAACCCCAATACCAAATTCCAGCTAACAAAGAGGTCTCAAAATTGTAAAGGCCACAAGATAACACGTATGGGATATTATAATTATAATTGTGAAGCACAACTGCACAAATCCAAGTTGAACACTGATGAAAAAAGATGTGAAATAATCACCTGTGGAGAAATAATACCTTCTGTGTAAACCATATCATCTACGTCAATCCTTTAGCAAACAGAAAAGAGACAAATGGGACAGAAATAGCTCTCACTTGTCAGTATGGGATATGCTTAGAGACCAAATACCACTGTTACACTTGAACACAACACATATTGACAAACATCACTTACTCCCAGCCAGCATGGACCAACAGATGTTTCTCTAACAAGGACCACTCTACAAGAATAAAGCAAAGTGACATAGCAGATCAGCACACTGAGCCACAGCTCAAGGAATTTATTCTCAGCTCCACTGTTTGCCCAAGGTTAAATAGCAGAATTAGTCACCAAGGCCCTAGCCTGACAATACAAAGGCTTTGGCAGCAGCTGGGTTTAAGGATTTCCTGATCTCCCTTTCCCTTCCAGCCGCTCCTATTTGCTGCCTCCATGGTTATGCCAACACAACTCTCAATCACACTACCATTCCATGCTGCCCATCGGGACCAGAGGGCTGCACCCATTTCTTTGTTTGGTTTTTTTCTAATACACATTTTCAACCCCCAAATTAACTTGCTGGTCTGTTTTAGTGCATGATCATACAAGCAACTGCACCAGCCCCATGGCAGAGGCAATATACTGCTGGAGGAGCAGGCAGGGGGCTGGTGAAGGAGGACTCTGCTCCACACACCAGTACCATGAGAGTCCCCGTGTGACAACACCCCAGCCAGAGGTGCGCTCTGCTTCCCATTTCTGAGAAGCAAGGAAAGTTTGGTAGTATTATTTTACTGCACTTTGGGGTATTTAATTTTTTTTTTTAAAACTGTAGATAATTAAAGACCTTACAGGAGCTAGCAGACCACAGTGATTTAAGAAATCATCCTTACAAAAGAGCAGTGCATTTTAAGAAGCTACATCTATTTCTGACTTATTTCAAAACTTTTAAACAACAGATTCAATAGCCTGGATTTTATTTTTCTAACACATTGTATGGTTTGGTTCCCCCACATCCTAACGTACTAAATTCCAGCCTCTAGAAGCTCATGATGTCAAATCTACTTTGACACTTCACTTTATTATTTTCCAGGAAGAACATGAATTCAAGAGCTCAAGACCAAATCGAAGATACCCAGAACTCTGAGCAAGGTTCTTGAAGATTATTTTACAGCATCTCATTCAGAGAATGTGGCTTTCTAAGTATCTGTTTCTTATATAGAAACACTTTTAAATACACATATCAAACAACAATTTAAAAAAACCAAAACCAACAAACAAGCAAGTTTGAACGGAGTACCCTCCTCCCCTAAATGAGGGTTAGCTGCCAAGAATATGTGTGGTCATGTCCAAAGAGATAAGACAAATCTGAACCTATTTAAGGGAAGAAAGAAAGGACAGAGACACTCCCACTGACAGAAAGGAATGTGCCAGTGACAAATGCACCCTGCCCGGTGCCAAACCCATTCCTTGGTGACAAATACTTCAGAAACCCCAACAGCTGCCAATCTGTTTTCTTCCCTTCCTCTGTACTACGGACCTCACAAACACAGGACTTGAACAGATTTCTGTTTAAAAAGAAGTATTGTTGCTCTCCCTTTGAACTTCCATTCACCAAGGTAGCAGTTACACTTCCAAGATGCCCTTTGAAGGACTTGGAAGAGCCATACCTGGCCTGGGAGTCGGAGTAGATCAGCACACTGAAGAAAAGCCCACTCCCAAGCTCCTTGCCAAGCTCCAGGCTTCTGAGATTCTGAGGAAGATTTAGTAGGACTTGAAGGATTTCTCCACCCCCACCGAGGTATACTGCACAGGAGACAGACGCGGCCTGTCCAACCAGCAGCGGGCTTGTGCTAAATTTCAGCCTCTGTGGCCACCTACTCAACTGCTATTAATATTGCTGCTATCGGATTTCAATGAATTCCCACGTGCTGCTGAGAATAGAAAGGCTCCAGTGGAAGATGTGGTGCTGCATGGGTACAGAAACATGAGGACATTCTTCCAGCACTTGGATTCTTAGCAAATTGATATTCAACCCCGAGAGCCCCAGTTCACTGCTGAGAACGCTGGAAATAAACCAGTTGGGCTATGACTGCAGAGCTCGAGAACAGTGTTTGGAAATGCACCTTTCTATTTGACTATAAAAAGCACATGCATTTTCCATAGCAACACATCCACTGGACCCAGTGCCACTTACATCATAACACCACACAGAGTCAGGTTTAAAATGACAGCAGAAAGCATTTCTTCATGCCCACCAAAAACCGCTGTCTGGCAGCAAGGAGTTCCATGGGCCCCGATGACCAAGCAGTCAGTCCATACCCTGTGTCCTCACCTACTAATGAAGGGCTGAGGGGTGGAGAAGAGATGCCCAAGAACGCAGAGAGGGAACACAGTCAGCCAACACCCTCCGTGGGAATGCATCACCTCCCATCACTTCAGGGCCCATCCTCTCCCACTGCCTATTGAGCATGGCACTTCCTTACTGATCTCAGTCATTATGCTTCCACGCCATCTTTAAAGCCCTTATCAAAACAAAACCAGGCACTTATAGAAAAGTGCATCAACCCCAGCAAGTCACCAGATGATAACATTATCCATTTCCTCACGCTCTTATCTGACCCCTCCCTGGGTGGTCCATCTCTCCCAGCTTCCTCATATCCCAGTCTAATCAAGAGGTTCTCCCAAAGAGAAAACTGGTATTTTGTAGAGAAGAAAGCAAGCCTGTCAAATAAAAAGTAAAAATAAAACCCCCAGAAGAACAAGCATATGCAGAGGAGCCTGAACAATACCCTGAGGACTCCCTGGCTCTTGTCTGAGGGGTGGGCAGGGGAAGCGTAATGGAGCATTCTCTGCAAATTATTGCTACAGCAAAGAGGAGACTGATAGGATCCTCCATCTTCCTGCCCAAATTTTATGCTATTTTAAAGAAAATTAAAGTTGGACTCAATGATCTTGGAGGTCTTTTCCAACATAAATGATTCTAAGACTTCTAATAATCAGTGTAGCTTGGTTGACTGGTCCCTTTTTTGTGTCTTTTCCTTACTCCATTCCTAAAACCCTCTAAAACTCAGCAGCTTCACTAATTCCAGGCAATTAAACTGTGTATCTCTTTTCGTTTTTGTTTGCTTGGTTTCTCCAGGGAAAATCTAGAATGTTTCCCCAGCCTGCATTGGTTACTTTAAATTCCAGATCTAGGCTAGTACCTATGCAAAAATAAATATCAGGTTTTTTATTTCTGAAGGCCACTGGTCACATGCCATACCCTTTGGCCAAGAAGCATGGGAACATCCATTGACTTTCATGATGGACTCTATGCACAAACTATTAGAAGTTGTGCAGTTGACTCCCAGCTCACACACAGCATTAGAAAGTTCTCAAAAGAAATCAGTTTCTTCACGTCCAAGAGGACTTTTTAATTTCAGAGGTGAAATTAAGTGCTTCTCAAGAAAAAACTACTTCAATACACACTGTAATTTAGATAAACTCATAGACAGCTATCATATCACTACTTACACATGCTATAGATTTTTAGATGCTCCAAAGTTCTGGTATTCAGAACTCGCAGCACACGATTTTGCTGAATCTCTCCATTTATCTCCCTGATGCTTTTTTTCTTTTTTTTTTCAAACCTGTACATAATTCAGTTGACCTTTGCACAACGATTATATTAAATGTTACCCCACTTCTAGCTTTTTCCTTTCTTGTACTTTATCAAAACATTGAGATTTTATACTCCCTCCTTCCAAGAAGCAACATATTTGAGCTCATCCCGTTGATCATCAGGGTCATCATCTACTTAAACTTCTCTTACATTTAGTTTTGAAGATCCTTTACCTTCATTCCCCCACACAAATCTAGACCATATTGTAAATTTTGTAGATTAATTTGAACATAAATCAATTTGGGGAACACACAATTGCGCCAGCATTCTTTTCAAAATAAACAGTCGGTATATCTGAGGAGTCACTCTGAAAAATAAGTTTCAAAATAGGCAATTAAGTGCAATTGTGTAAGTTTTTAGAAATATATGCAAAACCACAAAAACATGCAGCTGTTAGTTTGCCCCAAAATAGTTCAACAGCATTATAAAAAAATATTTTAAAAATATGTATAAAGCCTATTATTTGTTTCGGCTAAGCTGCAGCAACCATGGCAACTCACAGTTTTTCAAGACATTACCAAAATTCACTTTACTGCCTCATACTTCTTTGCCATTATTAAATATTTCCAAAACTGTTGTCCTTTTTACTCCCAACTCTCACACCTAACTGGAGTATTTCAACACGCCCTCTTCCCACACACAGATGTTAGAGGTAACTTTTTAGAACAGCCCTCAATACTGACCCATTTATTCCCACAAAGCATTGCTCAGACACCTCTCTGCACCATCTCCAGATATGAGTAAACAAGTTATTGCAATAGAAGTCAAGGTAAAAAATTTTCCATCTACCAGCTACTCCACAGCAACTGCCTATGTGCACTCTCTTACACTCAGCCCTCTGGATTAATACAATTGTTCAATTTGGATAAATTCAGAGGCGGTCCCTTGGGAAGCGCTAGGATTTGGCAGACAAATTTCCTTGCTCAGAGAGACAGAGATATTTTTACAGCCTCCTACAGGGAGGAGGAAAAAAACACCCCAACCACCTCCTTCATTCAATCTCCTCCCTTGGTCCATGCCCAGGGAAAGATCTAGTAAATGTAATGCTTTGTTATTTTTGTGTCAAGCAAACACATGATGATATATAAGTGCCTTGTGAATAAGCAAAACAGTTTATCGCAACTTATAACACTCAAAAGCAAGGTTTATTGAATTTCTCAGGACATGCAAAATAAGATAAAAAAACAGAACTCAAGTCTATACTGCACAATTTATACCAGATATTTGACAATGAAAATATCCTCTGGTAAAGCAAAAATATGACTGACAGTAACTTACACTGGGTATTGCTGTGTTCACGCCTGTACTAACATCCAGTTTCACCAGTAGAAATAGGTATCTGCTCAGCTGCTGTTGTTATAACACATACACAGAAAACAATTCAGCGCAGAGATGACTCAGAGTTAGCAGCAGAAGCTACAGATGCATTATTCATGGCCCATGAATGGGAAGTAATCTGGGATTCAGTTTGCTCCAGTCGCCATCTCTTCAGGAAAGCCAAGACCCATAAATATGAGGTATATCCATGAGGATAGATATCCTCTGGAGAAGAGGCAGACCCCCTGCATTTTGAAGGTACATGGGATTTGTACTGGGAGACACTTCAGATTTCTGATGGTTCATTTTTTCCTCTAGAGCAATTCCAACATAGAGCAATTCCAACATCGTGCTGGCCAAACTATTGCACAGGAGGACATAGAATAGGGGCAGTGTCTATGCCAGCCTCTCTTTTTATTCTCAGCTTTTGTCGTATTATTGAAGAAAAAATGCTTTTTTTGTTCTTGTATAATTTAATGTGGGATTACTAAAAGCACAGCTTTTAGTCATAAAGTCATAGAGCCAGGACTTTGCTTTGTCCATCTCTATCAATAAATATAATTTTTTTCCAAAGATGAAAAAATTGAGGTACAAGGTAATCACAGCTTATTCCATGATACACATTTTGGAAACAAATTAAAGTGACGCTGGAATTTTTCCTTAAGTAAATCACTACTGCATGACTGAATAATTTAGTTTAGTCTCTACATTTGGAATAAAACCTTTAAAGAACTGTTGGGTTTTCTCAGCAATATTTTGGCAAAATATTTCATGAGCAAATAAGAAGCTCTGAAAAAAAATATAATGCTTCCTTTTTGGAATTTTACCATATTTTCCTCTATGTTTCTTCACGTTACCCTAGCAACATAGAGCACAACATCACTCATCACACAGAGAACAACAGTATGAAACACAGACTGAACCTGACTTCTCTCTACTAGTCAGTTCTCCATTAACTTAGGGTGATCAAATATGCCCAAAAGAAGTGAGGCATGCAGGTACAACTGAACTTTATTATTTCCTATGCTTTCTTGATCTGTCTGCATTTATAAAAACATATTTAGAGCCAGGAAAGAGCTCTTCATTTAATGAAAAATCAAATATTAATCTATGCAAACTTATCAGAAAAGAATAATGAAAGAGGATGTGTTCCCTTAAATAGCTCTCCCCGATGACATGGCATGAAGTAACAATACCATTTAAAACAAAAACAAGATACAAAAATCGAGTAAAAGTGTGGTATTCTCACAAAAATGTGCCCTTTTGTTTTAGGGAATGGACAAGATGCAAGACAAATACATATTTTCCATATTGGCAGCAATTCCCACCTCCCATCCTCAGCTCTTGCAACACCCACAAGTAAAAGAGCTCCTTAAAGATGCAACTATTCTGATTGAGGTTCCTTATGGCTTCAGAATTATTTCTATAACATTTGAAAAGTCTAAATTCAATTTGTTGCCATCAATAATAATGGATAAGTATTAGCTTTCTCAGTTAGCTTCTTTGGGGGAAAAAGAATTTGTCCACTGCAACAGAAAACAGTGCTTTTAAAGCTACTTAGAGCAGCCAAGTCAGAGGGTATTTTTAAACATTTGCTCAAAACGTTAAGAGTTTTGGGCCAGGGTTTCTGGCCAAGTTTTTAATGTTGGAAAAATGAATGCTCCTTTACTGTAAAGTGAGAGAATGGGTAAAAGTCCAAATACTTGCTTTGCCAGAACGCTAGAAAGCCTGTGTGGGAAGCAAAAAAGGGGGGATGGGGGAGGAGAAAAGTTAAGCTAGTCTGACCATATACCTCTGAAGTTGAAGACTTTATATCCATTCTGAGCGTCCCAACCTACTGAAACCAAATGTGCTATTAGTCATTTAGGAGTTTCTGTTGTAAAGTCAGAGGAGCCTGAGAATAAAAACTTGAACAAAATTAATGATATGGGAAAACAATCCTAGCCAGGGAACTACAGATGATCTCACACCTCTCTTTCACCAGTACTCATGAAGTATGTAGCAAAACTGATGACTGAGGGGGGAAAAAAGCTTAATACACTAATTAAGACATCACTAAAATGCTCCAACAAGCTATTACAACTAAGTCTCGTGGTAGGGAGGGAGTGGAACAAAATTATTCGATTCTGCTCCAAGTGAGGCCATGGCAATATTCCCAACATCTTTAACGAGTGCATGAGTAAATGCTAAATTAGGAATCTTTCTTCTCGCAATAAAGAAGACACTATATGCACCAACTGTTGGAAATTACAGTTAGCCGTCTGCAGAATTTCACCAACTGTCTAACCAGATGAAGGACTGGAGAAGCAGGCTCCTTAAAACACACATGGTGGTTGTAAGCTATCCTCCTCAGAAGTCAATCAAACTTCAGTGCCAAGATAACACAAAAGTAAACCTTGGGCTCTTGAAGAGGTTATTCTACAAATTCTTCTTCCAACAACCCTTGTGATTTCCACATGAAGACCAGGCACTCTTTTTCACCCAGGTAAGGGTAAATAAAACCTTGAGACTCTCACCTAGGAATCCACAGCTTCTGAAAACTATGAATGTCTCAAACCTCCTGTGAATGGCAATTATTATTGCATTTAATCATTGCAAAGATTATAAAACTAATGGTTAAACTGCAAAGTTTATAACATTTATGGCACCAGTTTGCTACAAGTCTCAGCTTCCCATGGGACAGTATGCATGCTGCATTAGCGACTGCTACATGCAGACCTGCTACCTTGGAATTGTCTGTGGAAGTAGCCCTTTTGATCTTAAGCTTTTGGCTCTGTTTGATTAAGAAATCCCAACAGCAACAGTGCAGTCACTATATTTGTTGTTTTACAATTCAGTGAAAAGCCAAGACTTTATCGTCCCCCAATTACGACTGATAATCTAGACAGGATGAAAAATTAAAAGACAATTCAATAAAACTAATCAGGTGTTTCTCCTCTTTACACTTAATTCTACATGAAACAAATTACAACTGGGGAATAATCACACAGCAAGTAATCTCAGAGGTCTCACCATCAATGTGCACCTTGCAACAGTAAGACTCAGAAAAATTTCCAAGGTTTCCCCTCCTCAGGCTAACAGAGCTACAAGTAGAAATTAACTCGGTGCAGTGGAGGAATATCCAGTAGCATCCTCTAATGAGGAAAACACACATCAGTCTCTGCTGATGGCTCAGGAATAGGTTGTCAAACTGCAGCAAAACTCATCTGTCCCTTGACAGGAAGGTAACTACTATAAAGTACAGGAGAGAAGAGCAGAATGAATATACCTTCACCCTTTGACCCACAGATAGCACACACGGATGATAAGCTTGAGCATTATCATCAAGTTTGGTTGCCAGATGGCAAACTGTTGACCACTTTATCCACACAACACTGAAAGCGTTTTACAATATACTTCCACTTTCTTGCTGCATAGTGTTAGACAGGTGGAAAAGGCCATGAAAAACCAGCTGGAGTGCTCTTAATATATTATCCTTTCTGCATTTTAGTGTAGATGTAATTGTAAGTGGCCCACTTAACCTGCTAGAGTATATATCTTAAAAATAAATTTAAGAGAAGTCCCTGTCAAAGATGGTTTTTTAATCAACTAAAGGTACAAAGACATACAACAGGCTTCATCATCAAGGAAATACATTTATGGCAGAGTAGTATAGTGTATAAGTTTTCTAAGATACTAAAAAAATAGCTTATACTGCAGTGTAAGTTAGGCAAGCCTCATCTTTAGCAACATAAATCAGTACTATTAAAAACAGCTCATGATATAACAAGTCAGCCATCTCTTTGGCATTAATTTTTGGAAAGACACTGATTCAAAACCACTGCAATAGTCAGATATTTATTTCTCAAAGGGAAAGAAGATAAGAAGTCCACTGCGACTCTGCATTTAAAACTTCATTTGGAAAACAGTGCATTGAATACATGTAAAAATATGTACCCCAAAATTTTTTTCAGGTAGGAAAGAATCTGTGGAAGCTTCTGCTAGGGAAAGAAATCCAGAACTGTTGCATGAATTCTAGACAGAATTTCAAGTATGTAATTACTTGAAATATTATGAAAAGTAATATAGTTATTACCTAAGGCCCTGAAGGAAAAACCCTGACACATGATAGGTACACAGGTGAATGAATATATTTGAACTTTTTTTGCATAATGAAGTTACCAACAAAAACCATGCAATGCTTCAAAAAGGAAAGACACCAGGAAAATAATAATAAATTAAAAGCACAGAGATATTATTCTTTGCAAAGAGAAAAAATGAACTGTTGTCAAATGCACACCCAAATTCATTCTTGTGTTAAGCAATGACATTGAAATTTTAGCATTGATGAATGCTGATAGCATGGAAATCAACAGACTGAATGAGAAGTAAAGAGGCTGTTTAAAGTACATAAATGCACATTTAAATTAAGTCTGTGATTATTTTCAATTTGTAAAATCTTATATGCACTCATTTTGAGTGTCATACCAATTCCCCTCAAAAATACGCTCACTAGCACACTCATGATTCCAGAGCAACTTACAGAAATAAAAACTGTTTTGAAATTCTACTTCCTTCACAAAGGCTTTTATTTTTGCTAATTTTGGCTTGCATAGGGGATCCTGTGTTTCATGGGTACAACCAAGCTTTACCAAAGTGCTTTTACAAATTGAAACTGGCCAGGGAGCACCACCAGTGGTAAGAGAGCTTTAGTCAAACCAAAAAGCAATTCTCTATGAAAAATTAAACATATAATTATCCAATGTATTTACTCTCTTAAATAATTATTAATTTTATTGCAGGTACAAAGATTAGAATGGACTGCATCTTGCTTTATTTAATGAGACAACTTCTTTTCTGCCCTCTCTCTTCTACAAGTCTTAAATTGATCATCTATAGTCAGTTTGTCTTATACTTTTCTCTTTGTTTCTGTATCTTGCTGTGTTGACCATCACTTAAAGAGCCACATGCATTCAAATTCTGGCTATAAATTAATCTCTGCTGTATGCTCCACCACCAAGGAAAGTGTAAGGTAATTTTTTCTAATAATTACTCACTAATTATTTTTTTGTATGTAAGAATCGGGGCATTACACACTTTAATAAGCAAATGCATGAAAACCTGTACAACTACCTCTTGTAATAGCATTAAAGACTAACCTTTTATAACCGTCATTTGCCCCCTACTTCAAAGTGTGCACTCTTTGAAACTGACCCGGTGTTGCTGTTTGTTTTGTGAGTTGCCTGGCAGAGGCATCTGAGCAATAGAGAGTGAAAACAGTGCGAAAGCATCTTTACCGGGTATCCCAAATTAGCTGAAGAGTTATCAGAAGGCTGTTCCAAACAACAGCAGCAGCAGCGGCACGCAGACCATTGACAATCAAGGAACGAGAAACAAAGAAGATTCTACCTCCTCTCCATTTATACTAAAAGCAGATTCTAGACTTTTTTACAGGTAAAGTAAAAAAAAAAAAAATCTCATTACACTTGTTGTGAAACTGAAGGGAGTCCTCATAATTTAAAACTGCACTAACAAAAAAGTCACATTACCAAGAGTTGAAGTAACCTGACCTAATTAGCTGGAGTACTCTCTTGTGGGTGAAGGCAGAAAAAACCCCATAGTTTAGTAGTTTTTTTCCACTGTTTTCACTGCTTCTTCCAGCTTTTTGAGGACAGTCTCTCCTATAACTGCAGATGCACAAATAATAGGAACATGTTCCATTAAATGTTGCATGCCAAAATCTACATGCAATTAAACCTAACCAAACAGTTTCTAGGAGCTTGAACATATTTGCTTTCCTGACAAAAATTCTGCAAACAAAAGCTCCTTCTATAAGTAATGTACACGTGCCTTTGGTACATACCCATCAAAAGGATACCTTCCCTGGGAGAAAAAAGCAGGCTTCTGTCTCTCTCTCCTGACTTGATCAGACAGTAATAAGTCATTTTTAAATGATGGAAACCACCCAAACACATGCCTGAGCAACAGGTGACAAGAATAAATGCCCAGTGTTCACTGCTTCCCCACCTCTCCTGAACCATAATTAAGTTAGAATCATAGAGTCGTTTAGGTGAGAAAAGACCTTTAAGATTACTGAATCTGACCATTAATCTAGCACTGCCAATTCCACCACTAAACCATGTCCCCAAGTGCCATATCTACAAGTCTTAAATATCTCCAGGGATGGTGACTCCACCATTTCCTTGGACAGCCTGTTCAAATGTTTTACAACCCCTTCGCTGAAGAAATTTTTCCTGATATCCAATGTAAATCTCCCCTGGCACAACTTGAGGCCATTTCTTCTTGGCCTGTCACTTGTTACTAGGAAGAAAAGACCTCCTTTCAGGTAGTTGTAGAGAGCAATAAGGTCCTCCCCGAGCCTCATTTTCTCCAGGCTAAATCACCCCAGCTCCCTCAGCCTCTCCACATCAGACTGGTGCTCCAGACCCTTCACCAGCTTCATTGCCCTTCTCTGGTCATGCTCCAGGACCTTAATGTCTTTCTTGTAAAGAGGGACCCAAAACTGAACAGAGGATTTGAAGTGTGACCTCACCAATGTCAAGTACAGGGGGACAATTACTGTCCTAGTCCTGCTGGCCAAACTATTTCTGATACAAACCAGGATGCCACTGGCTTTCTTGGCCACCTGGGCACACTGCTGGCTCTTGTTCAGCGTGCTGCTGACCAGCACCCCAGGTCATTTTCCGCTGAGCAACCTTCCAGCCACTCCTCCCCAAGCGCTGCATGTTACGACCCAAGTGCAGGACCTGGCACTTCACCGTGTTGAATCTCATCCAATTGGCCTCAGCCCATCAATCCAGCCTGTCCAGATTGCTCTGTAGAGCCTTCCTACCCTCCACAGATCAACACTCCTGCCCAGCTTGGTGTCATCTGCAAACTGACCGGGGGTGCAACTTGCCCAGCTTCCCTCCTTCTCTGCCATTTCACTTCAGTGCCCCATGGTCTAAACACACTTTGAGAAAACCAAGAAGCCTCAGTCTTTCTCATTCCAGCTTTCCTCCTGTTAAATCTCGTGCTGTCCATTAAAGGAAGTTTAACAAGCAACTTGGCAGACACTTGACACAGCATAAGCATAAATACCTGCCTTAGTCCTCCTGTGCTGACAGCCTGGTGCACAGCTGAGAGCAGCTACTGTGCACCCATTGCTCACATGGTACCAAGCAAGCAAAGCTCAGGCACTCGTGCTGTTTGGTGCCACCATTCCCTGGATTCAGAGATTTAAAATCTTATCCAATCAATGAAATAAAATACTGAACAAAAAAAAGAAGTAATTTACAAGTGACATCACATCATTTTACTATGATCACCATACTACATTTCAGAAATCTCCAGTTATCCAGGTATAGGTTATTTATCAAACTAGCTTGCTGAACATATTCATGAGTTATTCAAATAGTATTAGAGAAAACTGAAATTTAACTAAGGAATTTGTTTACAGCTGAAAGAGGAAAATGCTTCAGAAAGAAAATGTTTATAAAAAGAAAAGTATCCTTTTGCAAGAGATTCTTTTGCTCTTGAAGGAATGAAAATATTGCAGTGAAATGGCAAATACTAGTAAACCACCAGTGCTAAGTGACTTTTGTATGATTTCTTAACAGCAGCCAACATTCAAAACCAGAGGCAAGTTCAGATTTCAAAGAATAAAATGTTCTGCACAGAGAGAAGAGAGGGTTTTGCAGGACAAGCACAGCAGAGGAGTATCATTACCAATGCATCTTATTCTGCGCTTATTCAACCTGTGTGGGTGTGCCTTCTACATAACCATCTGATGTGCGATCTTACAGTTACATTTCCAACGCCAAAATCAGTAACAAAAGCCTCTTAAATTAACTGATCCTTTTAGAGCAAAAGTAGGTTTTAAGTAATGATGCTGAATATAGTATATGCAAATACATGTACCAGCTTATTCCAGCCATTCTTATTCATTATTCTGATGAAGCTTTTAGTAAAATTTCAAATGGTTTAATGAAAAGACATAATTTGTTAAATTATTAATAATTCATGATAATATTTTTCCCTGTGATTGCACAGCCCAGTCACATATCGAAATAGTCAGATACTTGTCTAGGTTAACTACACTGTGATTTTATTCATCTTTCCAGATAGCTCTGCATACAATGTTCCACACTTGCTAAAGCTTGACAATGGTAGATTGCTTAATTGATTTATCAAATCAAATTAATTCCCTCCATACAATTTATGTCTGCTTTTTTTCCATAGTTTTCCTTCTTGGAGGAGTTTATCATAGACCTACAGAAGTTAAAATCAGCTTGCACTGCATGTAACCTTTTCAAAACCACAGACACAAACATCCACATGGGGCCAGATCAAAACATTCTCTGTAGCCCAGTATCCCACCCTCTCACATAAACCCAAGAGGTTGCCTAAGGAAGAGTAAAAATAGAGCAGGCAAGATGCTTCTCCCTCATGGACTTTGCAAGATAGATGTGGTTCCCCATTCTAAGTTACTCTTAAAAGATTTCCCTTCTTTGAACTTTTCCAGTACCGCTTGAACGCAAATAAACTTTCATCATCCACAGTATCTATTGGCAAGGAAGCCCTACTGCCCCTTCATTTGGTTCATTGATTATTCATATAACATGGGATGTAGTGACTAGTTGAATCACTTGTCCATGCCATCTGCTGGGGGTTTTCTGTTTATTTGTTTGTTTTAAGCTTGCTACTTTGTCCAGCTCTATCCTTCATCCATCATCTCTCTTTCAGGCTCAGGACTCTCAGCATGTTGAACTAAATACACAGCAGAAGCCATTCCTACATTTGGTCAGAGAAATGTCATGAGGATGAAGATATTCCAGTTCCATAAGTCTGAATTTGGGGAAGTGAAGTGAGAGAGTGAGAAAAGGGAAACTGATCGAAGTCCAAAGCTTCATAGGGTATTACAACACTAGAAAATTCCAGATTAACCACAGCAGCATAGCGATGTGCCATTTTTATACTATTCCTTATATTTGTTTCTGGATAGGTTTTTGGGGGGATGGGTTTGTTGGGTTTTTTGGGGTTTGGTTTCTTGTTTGTGTGTTGGTTTTTTGGTCTGTTTGGTTTTTTGTTTGGAGTTTTGGGTTTTTTGTTTGATTGGTTGTTGGTTTGGGTTTTTTGACTAGCAATGAACACTGAATAGATACCTTTACAAAACTCTTACAAAACTCCTGTCCTCATTATCTCAGGCCTGAGCAGCATCTGCTATTCCAGAACTCATCATTTTGTGTATAGAACTGGAATTGTTCTGATTTTCCTGTTCTCACTTAAGCAACCAAAGTTTTCTTCTATTTTATACATATTCTGAAAAAAAAATTAACCTGAAAAAATGACTAAAAGCTGTTTACTGCAGTATTCAACACTGGCAAATATGGAGAAATTAGGATTAGTTTTTGGAATTGTACAGTAATTCCCTACTGCACAGATCTGTGTTGAAAATACATCACATCTTCAAGTCAAACCAAACATAAATATACCGTGCCTTCTGTTAACTCAGGCATTTTTAGCTAGTGCTTTACCAAGTACATCCCTTACACCAGAAAATTATCCCAGTTGAGGGCATCTTAACAAACATCAGGTCACAGAGTTAAAAAGAATACATTACCGCATCATAAATCTGACAGGCGTATTTCAGTGATTATTCACAGGGAACAAGTGGCTGTCTGTAATTTAATAGCCTTTGCAAAAGCAGAAGTATTTTGAACTTAGATTCCCTTTCCCCACCCCAGTTAAATATTTTATCATATAATGCATTGGAATTCACGTCAGTTGATGCATATCTGTACAAACTGGGTTCAAAGGTGTGTATGTGTTTACATTTACAGGACATTTTTTCTAGAAGGTAAAGGAAAAAAGAAATATCATCTGCATTAGTCAACCTTCTTACTCCAGTTTCAGCATTCAGCTCCAGCAGCTTTCAAAATTTTTGTTTCTGAGTCAGTTTCTGATACTGTGCAGACAGGAATGCAGGCAGGGGATACATACGTCAGAGGGCAGGGCTGTCGGGAGGACTGGCTCTGCAGGAACTTCATATGACATTCAGCAAGGACAAAGACCAAGTCCTGCTCCTGAGATGAACCTAATTCTTGTGACTGCAGAGTGGGGCAGGGAGTTGGGCCTAGAGGTCCTGCTGGGCCGAACACCAGCCAGCAGAGAACACTGGCAACACTGGTTAACAGCACCCAGGGCTGTACGAAACGGTACGTGGCCATACAAAATGGAGCGTGGCCAAAAGGCCGACAGATCTAATCATTCTCCCTTTCCTCAGCACTTATTATGCCACATCTATAATGGTGCTGTTCCCAGTTTGGCATCCTGCAGTACAGGAAAGACACTGATAAAGCAGAGCAAGTTGAGTGAAGATCACCACAATGGTCAGGGTTGGAGATCCTGAGCTTGATCCTCCAGCTTGTTCAGTCTGGAGAACAGTCCTCCAGTCAGGTTTTCTTTTGTTGTTGGTGGTGGGGTTTTTTTTCCCCCTTTTGTTTCTTAAAGGCAACAGATCTCTATAATTTAAAAGAAACATGAAGAGATCATCCCTTTGTGTGATTAAGCTTGGCTGCTATCTAGCACTCTTCATTTCCACCCCTCCGCCCCTTCTTATCATCTAACCATGTGGTGAGACATTATTTCATTTAGCTGGTTTCAGTGACAACGTGAAAACAACCCTGCAATCCTCTGGAAATGCGCTTTATAAGAATATTTGAATTTGTTATTGCATTACCAATCGCATTCTGTAGTATTCACAGTATAAAATCTGTTAATGGCACTTTTACTATAAGTAGTAATTAATTAAGCAGTAACAATACTTTGAATTGAAACCTCTGAAAGCTCATGAATAAAAATGGCCAAAAGGAGGGTTGTGTATGAAGTAGGATTGAGAAGTGTTAATACACTGCTCAGCTTTACTTGCTCTATTTACAGAGTATGGTTAATTGGCAAACTTCAGTATCCATGGAAAACTTTGAGAAGTCAGCTTCCCCCACTATTTAAATATAGAAGCTCTTCCTGTTGAGTTGTCTGCAGAAAAACTAACTGCTCTTCAGCAATTTAGCAGTAAAATACAATTAAAAATAATAAAATAGTAAACTTGCACACATGTTTCTGTTTAATTGATATTAACTAACACAAGCTTATTCTTTTTATAAGTCCTTCAGCTTCCAACATCAGACACAAGAACTTTTCTGTATGGAAGAAAAAAAGAATTAGCACCAAAAAATGCGGGGTTTCTGTTTACCTTCTTTGGTAGCTCACTGCTACTCATCCAAAATCCTTTCTTCTCTCTCCTGTGTTGTTTTATAAACTACATTTTATCCTGGTATGTTAGGGGATTAAAAGGAATACAGGTGACTAAGGTTTAGATGGATTCCCATGGGAATCCTAAAAGGTTAGAGAAATTTCTCTTAACACAAACGAATGGTGAAAATTTATTGTAAAGGTTTTTAGTAATAATGTACCCTCTACCCCCAAAAAAAGTTACCCCAGAGATACTTTTAAAATGTAATAGGATCAAAAATTAGGACTTTGAACAAACCAACACCATTCAGCAGAAAGCTACTGTAATCTAGTAACAGTATTTGAATTCCACTATAAGGCTATGAATCTATGCCATTAGAGATACCTGAATTGCTTTCAGTACAACTAACACACAATAAATGTATTTTTTTTTCCAAATTTCTTCTGACTCCTCCTGTATACTTCTAGGTACAGGTATAGAACTCCAGAGTTTTTTATTCTTACAGCAGAATCGTCTTCACAAAATAGATAAATGGTAAAATCAAACACTATCAAAAGTATAATCTCATAAAGGAAGTATAAATTATTAACTGTTAAATTACTCAGCAGTAAAAATGATCAAACATTTTTCATAATGGTCAGAAAATTCACAGATAAAACAGAAAGGTTAAATAGCACCACACCCAACACTTTATAGACAGTACACTGAAGAGGTGGACATAAATTTCTAGCAGGTGTAGTCCAAAGTCTGGAACATATTTTATTGCCTACAACGGTTTTACTGGAGTGATTTATGGCTTATGTAGATTAATAACATGAGCATGAATATTTTACACTTAAGCACAACAGTTTCACTAGGCTGATAAAATACACTCTTCTCATTTTCTTTATCTCTACATATTGTTCTAAGTATTAATAAAAATTAAACTTGTGAAATGAATGACCTTGAAATTAGTTATATCATAAACAAAATAAATATAGAAATTTCAATGTTTAGAATATGGCTATCCCCAGGAAGTTAATATATTTCTATGACAATGCCCATAGCAAAAGAGAATTTACACACTCACAAAGTTGTAGGAACATTTCTAGAGTCATTCTGAAATGAGGGTGCTGCACTTTTCCATTTCAAGGGAACTGTCACTAGAAAACTCAGTTACCACAATAAAGGCCTATTACAACCACATGTGTAAAAAATGTTATTTCCCTGAATATAAATGGGGAAAAAGCAGCATTCATTGTTCTAATTAAGTTTTGGTTAAATGGTTTGCATTTCAACTTTCAAGACCCACAAAATGCTGTCTTTTATTCCTTTCATCTCAACTTGAATTGAAAGACAGTTTCTAAAATGCCCAGGCCTTTGTGATGATTGACTCTTCAGTCACATAGGTATAAGATGGAGAATTTACACAGGTACAATTTTTGGGCTAACTGTTATTTTACTTCTTGCACTGAAGCACTTGGCTTTCATCCAACTTTCCATCCAACACACAACTTTCTATTCTACACAAAATAAAAAGGCAGGAAAGGGTGGTTCTGTGTTGTGTGTTTAGTGTTTTGGTTGGGTTTTTTATTTTGAAGCCAAATTAGAACTAAGGTTTTCAGCTCGTTAAAATATATGTTTCTTGGAAAAATCAGCACAGCAAATTCAGATTCAGTTCCATTATGCACTCTTATTATAAGCATTAAATTCTTGAGAAAAAAATATTTCAAGATGGTATAGTAATTCTAGAAACATATTAGATATGGAAGAAGACCTAAGTATGAATTCAGTACTATCAACAGCAAACACCAGCTCTGAGCTACCCACAAACTGACTTGCAGACTTGCATTCTCTCTCCCTTCATTGCTGGGGGATTTTTTTGTTGTTGTAGTTGTTGCTATTGTTCTTGGGGTGGATTTTTTTGTTTGTTTTTCAGTACGCATTTTCAAGGTATTTGATGATGTTTCTTTTGAGCAATTTATGGCAGCTCTTCCTGAAGGACAAAATAGGATATGAGTCCCAAAACAGTGTCTCATCATCACATCTCAAGCTTTCAGGTAGCTCACTAGCCAGACAGTTTGAAAAGCCGAGTGATACTGTTAAAGCAACTCTAAAAAATTCCTCTCCAAAACACAAATTTCTAAGGCCACTGATGACAGTTCTCCACTCAAAAAGACCCTATTTCAGGGGTTTCTATGCAGATTGCTTTCTTCAGTGGTCTACCTGACATTGTTAACATTCATTCCATAGAACAGAAACTTCACTTTGCCTTTGTTGACCCTGCAAAAGAAAGTACCCTGAGCAGGAAACACAAGTGGAATCAGGAAACGCAGCATATTCCCCAGGACTAGACAGGAAGAACATTCAAGTCACAAGAAACATCAACTTCTGTTTAAAAAAAAAATTTTCTAATTAAAACTAATATCTACTACAGAGTGAAATAGTGCTCTTGGGTGTTACCTACCACAAGAACAGGAATTTACTAAGGGACTGAGCTTAGCACTGGAAGGAGTGACACCTGCATTCAACTCCTCTCTGCTACTTCTTCACTCTTACTTTTAGGAATCCTATTAGACCCGCACATTTAGTGGTTGCGCCCAAAAGGACAAGAGAAGCAATTTCATCACTGAAAGAAGTCACTGGCGGTATTGTAATTCAAATTATAGGATAAAGAAGATAGGTACTCGAGGATACTTTGTGTTTGGCTCAACTCACTGCTAGAAGGTTTCCCTTCTGACAACCCCTAAAAGGAGAGAGTTGCTTAATAAGGGACAAGAGTTGGGATGTACAAGGTAGTGAGATTCTGTATGTATGCTTAAAATAGTTAATGTTGTTATAATAGTTAACCCTTATATAATCAGAAGAACACCCAATGAAATGTATCCCGCTCCAAATAGATCAAGGGATGTAGAACATGTGCTTACAGCCACATCACACAGCAACAATTTCATTTTTTTCAGGCTTTACTTTGAAAGCGTCATTCTCTGAACAACTTTTTTTAATAGTATTCCAAATTCAGAAAGTATTCTCTGTCAACTGAAATAGAGAGCCTGTCTCAAAAACTCAGCTGAAATGCAGGAACACAAGGATGAACACAACATATAACAGTTGTCACTTCTCTCCAGTTGGCTTTAGTTATACAGAGCTTTATGCAACAGAAAGCACAGCATTCAAATTTTTCCAGGATTGCTTTTTGCTTTAGGAAATCAGGAAAAAAAATTGTGCTAAAGAAACATTAAATGGATAAGTTAAAAAGTACCCAAAATTTTGAAATGCCAGTGCCAAAGTCAGAGCTCTGTTATTTCATCTCATATAGGCACTTAGTCCCACTTCAGCAAGACTTCTCCGAGAGGATTTTCTGTTTGCTTTATACAATTTACACTTTATTTAGTGTGCAAGACTGATAAGGAATATCTGAAAAAGCAGCAAAAAGATGAAGGCCTTATAAAAATACTAAGTTCTGCAAGGTGATGAGATACTTCCAGCTATCTTTGGGAACAATCACAGAATTGTTTGGGTTGGAAGGGACCTTAAAGATCATCTAGTTCCAACCCCTCTGCAGGTACACCTTTCACTAGACCAGGTTGCTCAAAGCCCCATTCAATCTGGCCTTAAACACCCTCCAGGGATGGAGCATCCACAGCTTCTCTGAGAATCCTGATCCAGTATCTCACCACCCTCACATGAAGAATTTCTTCCCAATATCTAAATGTAAACCTACCCTCTTTCAGTTTAAGTCATTACTTCTTGTCCTGTCCTATGCAGCCTTGTGAAAAATCCCTCTCCATCTTTCTTGTAGGCCCCTTTTAGGTACTGGAAGGCTGCTGTAAGGTCTCCCTGGCGCCTTCTCCGGGATGAACAACTCTAACTCTCTCAACCTGTCTTCATATGAGAGGTGCGCCAGCCCTCTGATCATCTTCTATGGACTCGCTCCAGCAGGTTCACATCCTTCTTATGCTGGGGGGTCTCAGAGCTGGACACAGTGCTCCAGGTGAGATCTCAGTTTTTGAGTTTCATTCAAGGCATACTCTAAATATAACCCTGTAGCAACAATATGAATGGAAGCCAAGTATTTTAATTTGCTCTTTTATTGAAGAATGAAATTAGTATGGTAAAACTTCAACATTAGAACTCAGAGGCTGTGTACCTTTAAAAAAAGTTTGATATTTAGGATTTTGCAGTGTATTGTTTCTGGGGGGGGGTTGGGTGTTTGTTTTGTTTTTTGGGATTTCTTTTTTTTTTTCTTAGTTTAATATTCTAATCTGTTAACCCAGCATTGTTAGGATTTATTATTAGATTTTAATGAGATTCTTTAACTAGATACCTCATTTTACAGAATTATAATTTTTTTTCAGGTAGAATAATTAATTTGCTTGAAAGAAAAGACAAATTTGAGTTTACACTCAGTCTGATTGTTCAGGCTGCCTCCTTTAAAACTGATAACTGGGATAACAAACTCCATCAGAATTAAGTTTGGTGTCTATCTATGAGAACTCTCGCTTTTAACTCCATGGTATGATTTTACTAATAACCCTTCCACAGCTGGGAACAACTGGGTGTGTCACTCCTAAAGAACTGGGTAAGGAAGTGCTTAACATTTTTTAATAGTAACCATGCTGACAACTGAGAGACACTAAGCTCATATTACATTCTTACTTTGACAGAACTAAAAAAGAATCAAATTAAGTATTAAGACAATCTTCCATTAGTACAAATAAAAATAAACTCACAAAGTTCTGGGTTTTAAACTAACATCTGCTCCAATTAGAAATAATAAAATCCTAGAGTAATAAAAAATAAAAATCAAATATACTGAAAGAACTGAAGATGGACACATATGCATTTACACAAATAACTAGACACTGAACAAGATGATATGCATATGACTGCTGGACATGGTATGTGAGGAATAAGTCCATCTGGATGATTTTTCTTGAAACACATGACATATCACTGTAGTATACCATTGAGCAATGACTTCTGCAGATTTACAGAAAGACTGAACTATAAATCTCAGACATTAATCCCCACTCCCATTTTCACTGGCAGAAAAAAACCTTCCATGCCAGTATACTTTTTCCACATCACCCAACGACTAATCTTGCTGAGCTGGCAAAGCACAAAGTTTGCAAGGCTTGGAGCAGCAACCAGTAATTTTAGACAGCCCTCTTCACACAAACTTCTAAACAATAAAATTTTAAGGAGCTTTTCCTTTACAAAAAAGATAATCACATAATCACTTGGAACTGAGAGTCTGGGTATATAAGAGGATTCTTGCTTCTCGTATCCCAGATTACTTCTAGTAATTATAGAGGAGGGTTTTTCATCATGGCTATGCATCATCTCAGTTCCAATAGAAAACAAAATGCAACTGGAAGTTGTAGCCTCCTTACCAGATAGAAGGATTATTTTCTTAGAACAGATTCTGTTCACGAAAAACAGTGGGTCTTTACCCTAACTCAGATGTCACAAGAACACTGCATCACATACAAATAAAGAGTCTGGTACCTCTGAATGGCTTCATGATGTTGTTGACTGGATGGGAGTGCTATCAGCAAAGGTACAGTGAAAGGCAGCAAGCACATTCAGAAACAAAGTACAAGGACAAAATAACTTTTCCTGCTGGAAAGGGAACATGTCCAGGTGGGACAGGATGGCAGTCTGAGATGCCAACAGCCTGAGGGTGTATGACTTCCCACAAAGTAAAAATGAGGAGATACCACACTTAACTGCCAGGCAGCAGAGACAGGAGAAGCAGATGGAACACCTCTTCACAGAGCTCATGGCCCTCAAAAGGTAAGTGTTCCTCCTGGGGACCTTCCCACCACCAGAGGTGCCACATCAACTAAAAAAGTCTACAGAAGGCAAAGTGCAACATGGATAGAGATGCAACCTCCCAGCCAGTGTGAGAGACTGGTTTTGCTCTGACATAAGATGACAACTCTCATGTCCTCCTTAGAAACAGAAGAGGACCCACCCTTTTAATGGCACCCTCCTCTTATCTATTTTCCACATCTAAAGCAAATCAGGCACCTTGTCATGCCTGACAGTACGTATATGTATCCTACCAGCGCTCTGTTCTCTGCCATACCATTCTGTGAAGCTGACCCTTTTAAGCAGCAGTTTATTTAATCTATTTTGGGTAGATAAAAAGCATATGCTAATGGTGGCGTAAGAGCAGAACACAGCAGTCCTGCTGAGGTGTCAAAATACACACTGCTTCAGGCACACATTAATGTTATCCCATACAACATATCACAGCTGGTTTAAGATGTGGGCAGTCAGTCTCAGGTAATGGCAGCAAAATGAATTTGCTTCGGAATGTCAAAAAGCCAGAAGTTACATGCAATCTTTTATAAAAGCAGATAAAAAGTTTTCCTTCTTTGTGAGAAGAAATTATTTATTTCTAATTGTGAAACTAGAAACAAAAGCAAGACATGAAATAGTACCCCTTTTCTGAGCCCTAGCATCCTTCAAATTTTGAAGACATTTGTAATTCAGCTCGAATGTATGAAATTATTTATTTCTATTAAATAATAAAAGGACACATCAGATAAAATTCCTGATCAGAGAGCATTTCTCTCTTGGTACACATATAACTCTCTCTGAAAATCCTCTGAAGACTAGCTTGTCCTCTGGGTAACCAAATTATTTCTATAATTAACTTTTCACTGGACAGGGTTATCCTCATGTAACTTATTTCCTTTACTTCTTGGAATAAAATTTCCCTCCTGTCCCTCTTCAACCTCCTAAACATATCAAAAAGTGCTAGTATAGTTAGGGTACCATTTTACAGCTTGCTCAGATACAGAAGTTTTAAATTACTCTGTAAGCATTTTATATACACTGTGGGACTGTCATATGATACATAATGTGTGGAGAATCAAACTTATACTGAAACAAATTAAAAGAGCATGGTTATATGGCTGGCAGCTCTTTCGACTCTAACCCAGACCCCCCGCATTGCTGTCCATAAGAAGTACTCAATAGTTACATCTGCTTTTTTGAAAAACAGCAATTAGACCATTGCTGAATAGATATGATATAAAACCCCTTTAGCCTCGTGACAACTTCAAATTCCAGCCTTACTCTCTGCTCACAGAGCTGGGAAGGGAACTGGCGGTGCTGAAAGGACCCAAAAAAACCTCGGTTACAGATACACTGGATGAATTTCATGGTTGACCTCACTTGGGTGCCACGGTTTAATGTAGGGACGAGTTGGACAACATACCTTGCACAACAGTTTGCTAACTCGACCTCCCCAAAGTTTCAGTTTGTCGCTACTGACGCTGTTGGAAGATCAACTCCTGACCGCCTCCAACTCTTCCCAGCTCTACCCTCAGAGCAAACCTCCACCAAAATAACTTTAGCAAGGGCTTTGTGGATAATTTAAGCATGGCAGAGGTTACCAACCCTCCGGCTTTTGGCATGACGCAGGGAATGAGCAGAGAGAATACCAACACCCTGGAAAGATGCCAAGTCCCTAAACACCAGATTAGTGAGAAATTACATTTCGGGTATGAGTCAAAGACTGGAAAACACATTGCCATATCAAGTATCAGACCTCAAAACAGTATGAATTTTCGTTCTGAAACCAGGGAGAGAACATGTCAACATTCTACCACCCGATCCACCTACAAGAGATTTCTTTCTAATTAAAGCAGTTACATGTCATTTCACAGTAATTTTTTACCTTGTATTTACAGAAGGATTACTGTCTGTTCCTCTTTAATAAAATTGGTAATTTAAGTCAGGAATCAATACTTAATATTTAACCTGACAGGTTTCCAGCAAAACTCACTAAAGCTTTTATTTTTTTTTTGGAGACAATAAATTCACCCTTTATACCAACAAAATAAAAACAGTTCATACTGTAACAAAGCAAGATGTCCCAGGATGATTTTTGCCACGACACATTTATCTTAAAACACCTGTCTATACAGTAAAGTTCCACCTCAATCTCTCAGAAACTGGTAATAAAATTCTTATTAGGAGACACAGCAGTTCTGAAATATGAGAATCCACTAATTATATTTCAGAACCAAACCACTGCTATTTCACAGAAAAACTCTTCTCCATAAACATGACAGTTAGCCCGTGTGCAATTCAGTACTTAGTTTCTACGCGCACACACACACATCCCCCTTGACACAGGACGTGGCATATGGTGACAAACATCTGATTAATATTTGGTGTGGAAAGACCAGCGATCCTTTAGGAACACCACACCTAACCTCAAATCCATATGGATAAGCATCAGAACTACCACCTCAGCCTGTCAGACTTTACATCAGTAATCACAAAACATAAAGTGATGTTTTCCATATCATTTAACAGTTAATTTTGCTCCAAGTCTAAAATAACCCGAACAGTTTCCATCTCATATTAAATGTTGTAAATATTCATTAATAACTAGTTTGCTTGTAAGGTAAGTATCATAATAATACTTCATTTTTTAAATAACACTTCTGCAAGTCTTATGTACTAGTGTTAACAAGGCTTAAACCCTCACCACAGTATTCAGAACTGCTCATACCAGATTGAAAGAAGAATTTTCCATAAGCAAATTAAAAAAAAAAAAAAGACCATGAAAGACCTTAGAGGGAGAAGGGAAAGGAGAAAATAAAACCACAAAACTCACTTGACTGTAACTCGATTGGACAAATCCTGAAGATCTCCTGGGTGAAAAAGCTGAGCTTCTTTCAGTCCAATATTTTCGCACGCTTTCAGAAAAACATTTATATTATCCTGAAAAGAGAAGTAGAAAGCAGTTGCTTAGTTAAAAGCACTAAGCAGGTTTTGCAAGATGATTAGTGCGAGGCTTTAAATGTCAAAGTCCAGCTCACGTAAATAATACTGAAAAAGCAATCTTCTGGATCATAAACGCTGGTCGTTTCACAGGCACACAGGCAGGCTGGGCTGCGATCTCGGGGACTGAGGGGTATGTTAAAGATTACCTGGCATAAGGCAGCGGTGAGCCAGTAGGCAGCAATCTCCACTTTGATGTCAGCTCTGCTCAGCAAACAAACGCCCTCTTCCTAGCTTTGCACGACAAGCCTCACCTCTTGCCTTTAAAAATAACTCCAGCTACTGACATTCACCACCCAGAAACTCTTGGCAGGGAAGGGAGAAGAGGAGGGACATGCCGTTTCTATGCTCACAGACTGATGAGGGAACACTGCACCTGGAGTCTGGGTTTGGTTGCTGAGCAAAGCTCCAGAAAGACAGAGACCAAACTGTATTCAAGACTGCTGCTGCTTTACTTGAGGGGTTTTCTCTCCTTGGAGTTCCTCCCCTTCCCGCCCTCCCCCCCCCACTCTCCCCGGCCCCAACCTCACACCAGTCTATAACAAAATATAGGTGCAGCACCCACTCCCTGCACCTGCTCCAGGATCAACTGACTCACAAGGGAAATGTTAAAAAAGAATTATTCCAACGATATATATAGATATTATACAACTTGTGTTCCCTTTCCACTTCATAAACAATAGGCAATAAGCAAGAAATTCCTTCTCGTTAAGGCGGAATGCTATCAACAACAAAAGAATGTGCCCTCTTGCGCACTTGCTCCCTTCAGCTGGAAGCCAAAGGAAAAGGTACACAAAGTTACTTAATTCATAAGCTGCACACAGCCCTGCCATTAAGGGTTTGTAAGTCAAGCTAGTGGTATCAGTATCACAGTGTGGAAAAGCTCTGCTTTAACAATTTAATACACTTTAAACTTCTTTTTTTTTTTTTGACACAATCACAGGATATAACAATTATTGCTTCGTTAGGTATTTATTTAAAAAAAAATCTTCAAAGAAAACAAGAGCTGCTTCTAATAGAGACTTCAGAAAGTAAACCAAACCTAAGAATCCCCACAACCTTCTGTTTTGAAGGTCCCTGGGATTCTAGTATTCCTTATCAGTCTGTAAACATGGCTTCATTCAAGGAAAATATTTGAACAAGGTATTCCCCATGCAGGTTGCATGCTCCATGTTACCACTTCTGAAAAGTATCTCACATCATGAAGGTTACGCCCCAAAGCCTGATGCACGATGTGCCATGGTGGGGGCTGCTCTGCTGCAGGGGGATGCAACACTACGACAATGATGGGACACATGATGTGGTGGTAGGTGAGAGGAGGGGGCTGGGAAGGATGGAGGACAGGCAACCTCACCTCTGCCTGTGCACTAGGACCTGCAAGTGGCCAGAGGGGTGCCTGCACGTGTGGGCAAGGTAGCATTTCATGCTGTGGGGTGCAGCCTCAGAAGGGGCATTTACTTTTCCTTTCCACGCAATGCCCCTTTTTTACTTTTCATGCAACATGGGGAAAGCTGGCGAGATGTGTCATATTAGTAGCAAAATTTGAGTGTCATATTAGTAGCAAAACTCCAAGGACTTGAAAAGGCATCATTTTGTCTGCATGGAAGAGGCCACAGGCTACAGTCCCAGGACAAGAAGAGAAACTACTTATTAAACAACAACTATTAGGTCAGTGTTATGGGATCTAAGGAGTCCAAGAGTCTGGCAGGTAAGGCACAAGAAGAAAGCAGCAGAGCAGAAGGAATGAACAGCTGCAAGGTAATGAACTGAAGTGACACCAACACCAGTGAAGGCAACATGGTCTGATTGGTCTGACCTGTAGCCAAAACTCAGAGCAAACTCCCCAAACCAATGGGTTATGTCAACTAAAGTGCAGAAAATGAGCACATTGTGCAGGTAAACAATGAAGAAGAGTCAGATTTAGAGAAATAGATGTTGCCTACACCCTGAGAGCAATGAAAACAAAGCAGAGGAGTTGCTCATCAGTGGATACTGCATGGTGCATGAGAGAATTAATTTTGAAGGTGTCTCAGCAACTAAACCTATCAACATCAACCTCCTGATAAATCACACAGCCTGAGAACATCATTGCTGAGAGGAGTCAAGACCTTCAGAAATGGGGCCAGAGGCAGGGGGAGATAACACGGGAGGCAGAACACAGCTAATCACGGCACTCACATGCAGGATAAAGCATGGTTCAGAATCTCCCTTCCACCAGCTCCCAATCCAGAAATTTGATCACACCTGCAATCTCGTAAGTTACTGCCCCAACACCAGCTCTTCTCCAATCAGAGCCTGGAAATGACCCTCAGAGCATAAAGAGATGACACACAACTGGCTGTTGCTCAGGTTTGGATATTGACACAAAAAGGTATCGTTTAAACAGATCAGCACTTCTAAATACCATCCTTGCCAAGTTATTTTTGACTGTCCCTAATCATTGTAGTAAATCAGCAAAGCTACAGGTCTCAAAACAGCTAGCAGTCATTTTAAACTCTACCAGAATAATGAATGTGAAGATGAATCTTAAATAGCACCACAGAAATAAGTAGAAAAAAATGACAAGTTATCAACCTTACAATTAGATATATCATCAGAAATGCGAACAGGAACATTTTTCAGTGATTAATGCACTCAAATATAGAAGTCATTACACTATGCCTTTTACCAATGCAACTGTACTTCAATGAGATTAATGGTCACTACCGTTTCAGCTTCAAAGGATATACCGCAATCTGAATCTCACCATACTTAACAAAAATGGTTCTTTTTTAAACATTCAGAACTCAAAAGCCTGGAGAAGCACAATACACCACAGCTATCTTCAGGTGTTGAAAGTCATCGAAGTGAGGTGCTTGAGGAAGAAAGATTCATACTTGTGTCCAGCACTCGCCTCTGCCACCAAGGTGTTCCCAGTCTCTGTAAGCGAGGGCAGGCCATTTAAATTTAAGACAGATTCAAATTAGCAGAGTTGCAAAGAAAAAGGATTATGATAATGAGGGAAGACAAGGGACTTAATACAATGAAAAACTGGAGAATTTTATTCCATTATATCAATGCAATGGAGCACAAGAGGCAATACTGGTGTCACCTATCAGCACAAGAAAAGCAAAACCAGAAGGGGAGAGAAAGCTACCCAGTCCAAAAGCAATGATTCATCGTCAAGCAGATCAAGTATATTTTTGAAGAAAACATAAGGTTCTGACCATTAATAGAGAAAGCTCCTGAACTAACAGGGATAAAATAATTTAGTTTATTTTTGTTCATGTTATTAATAGAGCTTGATCTGTGCATTTCCCTGAGCATCTGAAGTTGGAATAAGCATCGTAGAATTACAGGTTTTACATTGCAACAAAAATAAAGCCTGAAGTCTAAACCACAAAATTCAAGTGTAATTCATTTCTGGTATGCTATTACTACTTCTAAGTGTTTTAGTGAGGGGGGTGGGGGAGGTTGGAATGAGACTGTGGGAAGGGCTGTTTTGTCCCCCAAACGGTGGGCATGATGAAACAGCAGAGTTTCCCATATGCTCTACAGACTTATAGTAAACGCACCGTGTAGAACGCTGACTAGGTAGAACTATTACCACTCAGTATCTCGTTTTTGCCTCAAACTTCAAAGTGAACCGCACTCAAAAGCTCTGTGAAGTCGTAATACGGGAGACAGAGCTGCCAGTGGGAAGCAGGTCATCCACGAGCAGGCATTTAGATACTGTCATTTGGGGAGATGACAAACAACACCGCACACTTTCAGCTGTCCGCCTGCCTTTCTGGTCCCCATGGGGCATCATTAGGCACAAAACCTTCCCTCTGCCCATTTCTAAAGCATCTCCCTCTAACCAATGCTGAGAAGGGGCCAAGATGTCCCATCAATATTGAAAATGAGACTGTGGTCCACATCCTCCCTCCACTGTCCTAGTAGAGCAGGAGCCTTTCTCACTTGTGCAACCTCATGGACATGAGGAGAGGAAAGAGCCGAGTCTTTCCTATCCATCCTTGCTGGTCCTCAGCACTGCTTCTGCTCCTAGGCAGGGGGCTAGGGGACTGCACCAGAGCTCTGCGCCTCCAGCAGGTGAATGGGATGGGAAGAGCAGAGCTGCCATTGAAGGGCTCTTCATTCCTATCACTATCCTCCAGACTTCAAAGAAGAAAGAAGCTAGTCACTGTATGGGAATACACAAGAATATAGACACCTTCCTTTAAAAAATAACAATTTTTAAAGAGTAAAAATCAAGGCAGGGGTATTTTTTCTGTGCTGCACCTGTAATCAGCTCCTAATGTATGTCACTGTGGCAAGAACTTGAAAAGAAAGACAAACAGAGCACTGGTGAGGTGCTGGTGGTGGGGAAGTACATAGGTTCATCAACACCTAGAAAAACAGAGGAAAAAGAGCGCTTCTAAAATGTGGAAAAAAAGAATTAGCATGAGCAACAGGAAAGTGAGAGAAAAGAAAAAAGCAAATATGCAAAAAGGATCAAAAAAGAGTTGACCCTAAGTAAGGAAAAAAAAAACCAAAAACAAAACCACCAACCTAGAAGGGACATACAGTGTGTAAAACAGAAAAAGAATTTTAAAAAGGTAATTAAAAGAGGTTTCCACATAAATACCATCTTCTTTTGACTATTTACATGCAGCACAACATCACACTAAATTTGGCTTGTGTATTTGAGCTGCAATTTTATTAAAAATAAATCCCTCATTATCATGATTATCTGTGTGAGACAGGAATATTAATTTAAACAAGTGTGTAAATACATTTGCTTTCTTTAGGGTGCAGTCATGCTGTGTGGTAAGTCTGTCTTCTCCCTAGTTAACTGTTTCTCTGAAGCCCTACATATGCACCAAAACACAGCGAGATCTCGTAGGCATACAAGTAATGGCACATCTTTCAAGTCACTTGGCAACTAGGCAAAAAACAGTTTGATTAATATGGTGTTTTTCTGTTTTTCCTGGTTGCATTGGTCAATAGATGAAGACAGTCCTCCAGGTTGTCTCCTATTCTGATGCAAATACTCACTGTTTCAGTCAAAGCCCTTATTTCTATTATATTGCTATTCAATAGGATGGTGTGTTTTTTTCTTGGGGGGGGAGGGTAAGGTTGGTGGGTTTTGCAGGGGGGAGGGAGGGGCCTGGATTTTAAGGTTTGTGATTTTTTCCCCAGAGTATGAAGGGGATGGCACCCTATGCTTGCAGGACTATGAAGCACATTTGCATGAAAGTATTACAGCATCATCCAGACCATGTCTTGGTGAAAAAAGCTGTTTTCAATTTCCAGGCTTCAAAAAAAAAAAAAAAAAAAGACACAAAGTATCTATAGTGCCTAGCAACAAACACTTTTGACATTTTGAAAGAGAGACTGATGCATTTTTTGGCCCCAGAATTCTGAAAATCAACTGAATAGATCATATTTAACAAACATTTTTCTTAGTATTGCATTTATGAAGACTTTTGGAGTCATCTTGAAAGCTTACAGTGTGTCCCTCAGCTCTGCATTCATGACAAACCGTCTTTATTGGCATCCTCATTCCCTTAAGTAAGGGCTATTTCCATTCTAAAAAATTGCTATTTTTTCAAAGTAGAAAATGTTTTTCATAAACACAGCATCATAGTGACCACTCAAGTTGGCTCAAGTCAGTTTAATACAGAATTTAGAGCTACATTTTGCAGCAGCATCACTGCACAGCTACGCATTGTTTGTATTCAGAGGTGGGGTAAAAGGAAAGAAACCTACAGCAGGAGCTAGTTGAACAAGTTGGGTAACTTGCTCTTCCTTGGAGGTACGTTTCGGTCATTAGCTCTGGCTGCACTTGCAGGTGGTGACAGAAGGGGTGAGAGGATAGGAGGGAATAGGCCTGAACACCAACCATGTGGTATGACCACAGGCCTGGGAGCCAGGAACTCCCCATTACCTCCTTGGCCTTGCATGTCAGGATGCTTGGTGCCCATCACCCACTCATCCCACAATGCAGATTGTGATCCCAGCTCCTACAGCTCTCTGTACTTCTCTAAAGGCTAGCAGGTTCAACCTTCAACTGAAAGCAGAAGAAGTGGATAAAATACCTAAACTGCTTTTTTCCTCCCTTTTTGGGCCCCAAACTAAAAATAGTAATTAAAACAATCATCCTGCAGACATAATTTGACTTAAAGTGACCTCAGGGCTTCTGTTCAGTAAATTATCCCACCTATAACAGAGTGCACAGAGCACTGTGTTGGCCGAAGATCAGAAACCATGCTAATTGCTTTGCCACTCCCCTCTGCGCACCCTTCCTTGTTTTTCCACAATGGGTAAAATAATAAATTACTGTGATCTTTGACACAGGGATTCCCTGCCCTAGCTCTGTGCATGATTACAGATACTAAATCTTCAGTGATTCACTTCCAGCTTTCCTGTCAAAAAGCAGGTGCTCCTGCTGCGAGAATGAAGGAATGAAACTTTTGCACGAACTTTCCCGTTACCCTGGTGCTGTGAGAATCAATAACACTAGATCAGCTACAAAGAGGCACATTCTCCCTCACCATTGCAACTTGAGAGTCTCAGGGTTCAATCATTACAGAAACCGCATTTTGAAGCAGCCTCATTTTGGTTTTGGACAAAAAGGTCCATCTGTCCCCCAAACCCCAATTCTATCTGCAATGACTGCAGCTGCATGGACCTCTATAAGACCTAGGTGTGTATTGAAGGATCTTCCCCAGAATTTGTTACTCAGCTCCTGGCACTGTCCACCACCATGTGTAATTGACAGCAGAAGACATCTCAGCCCAGCCCACCTCATTACCTGCAACCTCTTGCAGCACTGAGCTCTACAGTTTTTTTGCAACAGGAATAACTGGATTAAGGAAAACACACAACATAAATTAATGTGGGTTGTTGGTTTTTCTTTTTAAACAGGACTTCTGAATTGACAGCTTTTGAGGTGCTTTACACAAGAAAGGGTCAACTGTCCTCAATGACTCAAAAACCCTCCCAGGCCCATATCTCTAACCATGCTACAGCATGACATTCGCTATGACGTTACAGCCATATATTAAGGCAACAATGTGTACAAAGTGAGCCTTTTATTGATAAGAGAGTGATCAGGTTGTAAACCACAGGTGTGTTTCTGGGATGTCACTACTACCAAATAAGTTCAGTTGCAATGGAGAAGGGCTAAAGTGCAGAACATTGGCGGACATGTCTAGTTAATAGAGCTTACCCACTTGCAGGCATTCTTACTGTAAAGAAAGCATAGGTTTGGAAAGCCAGTACAGAAGCAGCATCCTGGGCTACTTCCTTGTTTAGACAAGCCTTAACTTTCCCACCAGTTAGTTACATTCCAGTCAAAGTCAAGGAAAAAAAAAACAGAAAAAAAAATTAAGTGATGTGCCTTACACCCCGAACAGTTTATACAAACCAGACTTTGCAAGCGGAGAGTGTTAAATACTCCAGCGCCAAGTCGCCCTACTACACAGAACTGGAATGACAGTAATCCACTTAAAGGTGAAACTCCCTTGAAGCCTAATGAGTAATAAAAGTAAAGACTTCTTGTTCTTGAAACACAAAGTTTTGGCAGAGCTTGCTTTCTTCCTCCACCCCTTTTTTTTTTTTGTATACATACGTTTTTTGTTTTGCTCACAGAGGTTAACAATTTGATATAGATGAAATTCAGTCCCTCTATACACGGGGCTTGAAACAGAGCCTCAGATCCTCAGTTCTAGTAGCCTCTGATTTCTAGACTATCATTTAGTATTTCAGTCTTCCCAGGAGAAAATTTGGAAGTTTCTTCTAACTTTGCTTCCTTCAAGAGCCAGACATCTCTTTTCTTAAAGGGAGTAGCATCCTAGTACTGTATTTAATCCTTGCTGCCCTACATGTTATCCTATGCTGTGGAGAAGCTTTCCCAGCATTCCAGATCAATAAGCGGGTTTGGAGATGACCTGCCTTGCAGCCCACCTGAACTCCTGCATCAGTGCCAGGTTTTCTTATGTCCCTCTCCATCCTCATGATCTGCAGAAAGCAAGCTTTTCTGCCCTGCAGAAATCAGCAGCTCAGCACCCTGCATTTGGCAGCATTTGGTGTTGGCATCGTACTTAATAGTTCTTTCACATACATCACTGGAGGAGGGTGATTCAGCAGGCACATGGGCGTGGAGGTGTTCAGACAGGCGCTAAAAAATGTGTTATGAGGATTTTGTACCAAACAGAGGGGTAAATAGCATAGCTGTACAGCTCCACAACTGATAACACAGAAAAAGTTATCACTGCTGCAATTAACATATACTTTCTTTGAAAACTGCCATGAATTTTAAGCACTGCACATTGATAAATATCTGACAAGCCGGGGGGGGGGAGAAACGTACTCTAGTGTCCAGCTTACGAAGACTTATAAAGACTTATAAAGACTTTGTAAGACAAATAAACACTGACTGCTGCGGAAATCTCAAATCTTCACTTCCGTGGCAAAGGCAGGAGAAATCAGATTATGAATGTCACATGTATGAGTTAAGGTGTGTACTTTTCTTACGTGGTTGACTTCTTTTTTCCAGTTCGGAAGGAATGTTTCTTTACAAACACAGAAACAGTCATCAGTTATTTAAGAAAATAAAAATAGCACACAAATGACAGAGCATACCACAGACTACAGCTGATTGAGTGGATAAATCGAAATTATTTGCAGTTTATTTGGCAACCATAGTTATGTATTTTGTTAAGGGCTGGCAAGCTGAGTCAAAAAGGGTCATACTTTTTCAGAGCTTTCCTTTAGAGCAGGAGGAGGGAAGAAAATTTTCCATATTAGAAAGTTGTTGCTGCCAATCATTATTTTACAGTTAGTTGACAACATTTTTAAAAATTAATTAATTAATTAGGATTTTGACATATCATCTCAGTAAAACACTGAAAGCAGCAGTTTGGAAGACTTCATCTCATTTAAAGCATCCCAAAATACTGCTTTTGATTCACAGAGATCAACCAGCACTTACTGTCCCCTGACAAGAGGCCAGGGTGTGTAGCTGAACCACCATTTCTTGGTGTCTGCACTCATACAATTTCTCACTACTAATGTCTTCTAGATACACTTCACTTCATCATCACTCACCTAAAACCTGTCAAGTTCAACCCAGAGTCTGGGTTTCATTCTCCCTAATCGATGTCTTGAGCAGCTACTAAAAATGTCACAAAGAGTTTACATCAACCTTCTCTTTCCCCACACCCTACATTTCAAAGTGTTTAGGCAGCAACAGAAAACAATTGAAGGAAATTCAGAACCAAGGCTGAAATGTATCATATGTTTTCAAGCAGAAGGGCACAAAACATCAGCAAACCACTGCCGAGATTACATACTCCCACTATCAGCCATTGAAACATACAGAACAATGTCATCTCCAACTATTAATAACCATACTTCCTTTCTAGCACACAACTCTTTTTTCTTAATTGTCTAACAGAAGTATTTCTATACAAGCCACATTCCTCTTTCCCATGAGACAGCAAAAAGAGTACCAGAAGCGATTTATAGTTTGACATATATTCCTATCAGGCCTTGCATTACTCATGACATTTGCTAAATTTCCTTTTTTTTTTTTTTTTTTTTTGTTCACAGTGTAACCTATGAAAGAACTGGACTGAGAGTCAAAATTTCACCCCTATCCTACTCTGACTTGATGATTAACCTCAGAAAATCCACTAAAACTCCCACTAACCACACTCTACTGTCTTTAGGTATAGAACTGAAACAATGGTAAAGAGCTCTTTGTGAAGTACTCCAAGATTTGACACATTAAAAACTTCTTCTACAAGATGCAAGACTTTTCTCAAATTCTTAAGCAAAACAATCAGGTTTCTAAAATGCTTCATACCACAGTTAAAGTGTCCATCATGTTCCCAAACTTGTAGAAATATCTGCTTAGGAGTTTGAAGTAAAATTCAGAAGTTTCAGTTGCCAGTGGAAACACAGATACTAATTTCTGATTGAATTTTTTGTAGCACTGATAAAATCTTACTAAAATTCATTGAGTGAGGAATTTAATACTTTGATGGCTACATTTGAAATACCATGCTGTGTCAATTCCCAGGTGAAAAAATATTTTCTCAGACTAATAGCATAGGATCATAGAATAGTTTGGGTTGGAAGGGACTTTAAACACAATCTAGTCCAACCTTCCTGCAGTGAATAGGGACATCTTCAACTAGATCAGGTTGCTCAGAGGCCTATCCAACTTGACCTTGAGTGTTCCCAGGGATGAGGCATCCACCACTTGTCTGGGAAACCTGTTCCAGTGTCTCAACACTCTCATGGCAATATAGTAATCTTCCTTATAGCTAGTTTAAATCTATACTGTTTTTGTTTAAAACCATTACCCCTTGTCCTACCACAACAGGCTCTGCTAAAAAGTTTGTCCGTATCTTTCTTATAAGCACTCTTTAAATATTGAAACCCAGAGCCTTCTCTTCCCAGGCTGAGTAACCCCAAGTCTCTCAGCCTGTCTTCAAAGGACAGGTGTTCCAGGCTATCATCATTTTCATGGCCCTCCCCTGGACCTGCCCCAACAAGTCAATGTTCTTATGGTGCTGAGGACCCCAGAGCCGGATGCAGTACTCCAGGTGGGGTCTCACAAGAGCAGAGGGAGAGAATCACCTGCCTTGTCCTGCTGGTCACACTTCTGATGCAGCCCAGGATACGAATGGCTTTCTGGGCAAGCACACACTGTCGGATTACATCCAGCCTCTCATTAATCAGTATGTCCAAGACTTCCTTGGCAGGGCTGTTCTCAATCACTTCATTTCCTATCCTGTATTGATACTGTGAAGTTGCACCAACTCAAGTCCAGCATCTTGCACTTGGTCTTATTAAAACTCATGAGGTTCCCATGAGTCCACTTCCCAAGCTTGTCCAGGTCCCTCCTGTCCCTCGGGTGTGTCAACTGCAACACTCAGCTTCGTGTGAGGTTGCCGAGGTTGCACTTGATCCCTTTGTCTGTGTCACTGATGAAGACATTAAACAGTTCTGGTTCAAATAAGAACCTCTAAGGGACATTACTTGTCACCAGTCCCCATCTGGACATGAGCTACTGACCACTACACTCTCTGTGCAACTATCCAACCAATTCCTTATCCACCAAATAGTCCACTCATGAAATGCATCTCTCTCCAATCAAGAGAGAAAGATGTTGTGGGGGACCATGTCAAAGGCTTTAGAGAAGTAAACGGAAGTCCAGATAAATGACATTTGTAGCCCTTCCCTTGTCCACTGATGTGGTCACTCCATCACAGAAGGCCAATAGGTTGGTCAGGCAGGACTTGCCCTTGGTGAAGCTGTGCCAGCTGTCCTGCGTCACCTCCCTGTCCTCCATGTGTCTTAGCAGAGCTTCCAGGAGGATCTTTTCCTTGATCTTCCCAGGCACAGAGATGAGACTGACAGGTTGAAAGTTCCCAGGGTCCTCTTTTTTACCCTTTTCAAAAATGAGTACAGTGTTTCCCTTTTCCTGCAAATCTCTTGCATCCCACAAGAAAAAAAGAAAATAACAGTCTTGGGAAGTTTTGTTACCTGTAGCATTAGAAGGATATTGAACAAGAACTACTACTATAAAAAAGGAACCTGCCCTCATTTCTGGCATCCAAAGTGCTCCTGAGCCTGCATTAAACATATAGACTGTCTTACAAAGGACAGCATGTTTGATGCAGGGCAGGACTTTGGTGAGACCATACCCCCTTTCACTTTCTCCCTCTCCCTCTTAGTTTTAGGCATACTGAAGTTCAGTCATAAGAAATACCAACTGCTCTTGCAAAACAAGAATTTCCCCTCATGTAAGTAAGGATTATGCCAAGTAATACTTGTCTTTCTGGAATCCTCAAAAACTTGCTCAGCATACTCATCCAGAAAATAGGCAATGACGCTTCTGTATTTTTGTTTACACGTTGAAATTACCAACTTTTCAGAAAAATACATATATCATCTTGTGCCTTGTCTTATGAAAGGCAATACCAGACTAATTAGCTTCCAGGTGAAAATGAAATGCAGCTTCACTCTTAGCAGCAGGGCTGCATGCGCTCACACTGTACTTCTGAATGTACAGGCCACTGACAAACCAAAACCCCATGACCCAGGTCAGCCACAGGAGAGGGCAATGGAGACAGGACTCAAGGCAGAGCCCACAGCCACTGCATTAGCTGTTACATGTTCTGTTACTCTCCAAAAAGGTGACTTAAACTTTCAGAAGAAATAGCAGTGCTCCACATCATTCAGTATTATTCCCTCATCACTGCCAAAAAAAAAAAAAAAAAAAGTTGGACAAACAAACAGAGCACATCAAATGCTTATCAGCTCCTTAGTTTGATCGTGACCAAAATTTATGAGGCTATTTCTTATGAGCCTTTTTGGACACTGTTAGTTGCTGCACAACCAGAAGGTTTAAGTCCATATTTTTTGGTGTTTGGTAGTGAAGCAAAACAAACAGCAGCAGCTTTTACGTAACTTAGTCCATGTATTTGTGTATTTGCCATTCCTCATTTTTCATAAGGAACAGAAAGGAGAAGTTCTCTTATACTCAATTTCTCATACCAGACAAGCTACTATTAATATTACTAATGTAGCCCATATTAGTCAAATTCACAGAGCAGGAGTTTAAGATTAGAAAATAATTATTTTAAATATATATATATAATGCAAGAAGACAGAAAGCATGGACCAATATAAATGCTATATTAAAGATAAGGAGGGGAACAGCAACAGAAAATAGTGAGGATATTCAGCATAAAGGAATGAACTTTGGAAATAGAGGTGCTTTGAAAAAAAGAGAATTAATTTTAAATCAAATTAAAGCATCTCATATACCACCAGATTTTTTAAATTTAAGTGGAAAACACAACCAATTTGATTCTAAGTACTCCAGAGAAGGAACTTTGTATCTAAGTCCTAAATAAAACATACAACTGAAGTAAGCTATGCAAGTGTGGACTTTATGGGAAAAATTGTTTTGAAAGCATCCTATAATAAAGTCAAAATATCATCTACATACCATTCTCCTGCAACACAAGAAAAAAAAAGAAATTTAAAAAAACCCAAACAAACAAAAAAACCCAAAAACCAAAACCAACCAAACAAACAACAACAAAAAAAACACACAACAAAAAACACCACCACCCTGTCAAGAACATTTTCCCACAGAAAAGAAAATTTTGGCCAGCTCTCCCTGATGACAAGAGATAAGGAAGTACCAGGGTGGTTCCACAGTTTGCAAAGCGTTAGGCACAAAGGCACAGAAACTTTTATTTTTTTAATGTTCTCCACCCCTTTCTTTATCTCCCCTTTCATTTTAGTATAGCTTTCTTTCATATGTCTCTCTTCTTACCTTTATCATTCCCTACTTCCCTTGTTCAGAAGACACATGCCACTGATCTAAGTAACAGTGTTGAAGGTTGTTGTCTTAGTGCAAGTGGTATTAATACCTTCTGATACATTAAATAAGCACATTATAGAATGCCGTGGTGTTATATCACATTGCATTAAAGAGAAGCAATGATGTTTGAGTAGCAGTTGTCAGAAGGATAAGTTTCCTGTTGAACCAGGAAAATAAATGCTTGATAAAACATGCATGGAAAACCATCAAGACACTCTTCACCCTAAAGGAACCCTAATTCCCCACTAGAAAAAAAAAATCCCACACTACAGTATTTCAGATAAACATGTTCAAACCTGGGACTGCCTAGAGATGTGCAATTTTATTCTCTTGTGTGAAAGGGAAACAAAAATTCACAAAAAAAACCTTCTGCCAAAGCTGAATAACTTTATGAAGATAAAATTCTGTGCTGATATTCATCCAGCACTCACACTGAGACAGTCCGAATTGGCAACATCAACTTGTTTAAAACCATGGACCAACTTGAAACAAAAGTGCTAATGACATTTCATTTACAATTCTGAAAACCCAACAGCTTTCTATTCTGCCCTGTCTTATGGTCACAGCCCTCGCCTCTGATGTGAGGAAAGGCTTCCCAACCACAGTGCAAAGCATTGTACTTTCACCTTACTCACAAGAGCTGCAAGCAGATAGATGGTCTTAGAAGACCAAATTGCTATATTGCAAGGCAGCAAGATTTCCACTCGCTACGCCTTTCCAAAAGACATACTGACTCTTACCTCTGACTTTGCTTCACCACCTGGTCTCAGTTGGAAATGTACTTTAACTAGAACTGCCTTGCTGAAGAGCGTACACTTATTCCTCACGAGTAATGAGCAGTGTGTTATTCTGACAGATATGTTGAGCTTGCAATAACTATACCCAAATCATTCATCTTCTCACTGTCTCATAATGTCTTGTGACTTTCATTCTAGTTTATGATTCTTTGTGTTCAGTCGAGTTTGAAACAAGAGGCTTCTGGGGAACAATGGCGCTGCTGCCAGAGATGCACCTCTGAAAATGCTAAGCAGAACCTTGTTGGAAAGTTGTCAAACCACGAAGTCCTCCCCCTCATGCGATTGTATACAAACCATCTTACATGCTGGGATTCAAACTGAAAACTCAGTATCTTTTGAGAAAACAGTTTTCCTTTGTGTTTGCTTTTGCTAAGCATTCATTTTATTCCCACCACCCCTACTCCCCAAGAACTCTAAGCAAAATCATTTTGCAGGATCTGAACATAGAAAGATATATCAATTTGAGTAATTTTCTTTAAGAATATGTTTTGCACATGTATGGACCAGGAAAAGTGGATTTTTAAGTAAGTAAGTGCAGATTGCACTTTCTCTACCATTCATAATGAAATCTCAGTCTCCACAGTCCTCTGACCTTTCTGTTACCCTTCCCATATCCCCTAGAAATGCCTGAGGGCTTGAGGAACTGCTACTCTGTACAACTTTGCTTGTCTCTCTGCTATACTAGGGAAAATATATGTGTTGCTCTTTACACAAGTTGTGTATTTTAGACAGTTTGAAACATAATCAGAAACTAAATTTTAATTTTCCAGCAACTACTGTAGTACAAAGGTTTTACATGGCATTTTTAAAAAATGACCAAAATTAAAGCAAACCAACCAACAGCAACCTCCCAATTAAATCCCCTTCAGGGAACATCACTGTCTCCAAAATCTGCCATATGCTGTTAAGAATCAACCTGCTGCAAGTGGCAACTTTCTACAACTCCTGCTAGAGTTACTCCTTTGCACCCTGCAGTTGGCACACCTCACTGTCCAGGAAACCACCATAAGAGATGCATGGACACTTCTGCAGTCACCCACCTTTGACCACCGCTTCCCAGCAACTGCTCTGGGACTTGCCTTACCCCCAGCAGTTCGGTTTTTCAAACTGGAACAAAAATGAATAGGCAAACACAGCTAAGATGATGGCTAGATCTCACCCAAACCATGCAAGGCACATGCCTCAGAAGGGACTGCAGCCACAAGTTGCTAGCTGGGTATGAAGTTGTGGCTAGATCCAACTCTCCTTCCCAAAGCATTCTTACAAACCCTCATACACAAGCTACAGCCCAGATTTCCCACGCCATACCAAACTGGGGAGAAGTTTAATCAATTTTTTAAACTTTCCTGGTATCAACTAAGCATTTTTTGTTAACTGAATGCCAAGTTTCATTTGAGTATTTAATCATCAAAACACATGTATTTATTTTTCCATTCCATCATGATTATATCTGAACCACTGCAATTCACACCTGAAAAATCACTAGGCAGCAGTATAATCAAACTAGAGACAAAAGCTAAGACTTTCAGTTTTCTAAAATGTGCTTGGAATTGAGGCAATCCTACTAAAATAAAGCCCCTCTTGGATTTTATGATAAGTAAGGTGTCATAAAAGTAAATATGACATAAAAAAATCAATAATGCATTTCCTTCATTAAAAGCAGCACCTCATCCTAACTGAATAAAAAAAAAAAAGTATAGCATACAATATTCCATACAAAACTGAATGTTTCAATATTCCTATAGGCTTTCACTTACTGTTTAACTCAAACAATTTGTTTTCAAAATAACCATGAAATCAAATAAACAATATAATGAAATCCTTCTGGAGATTCAACCAAAAATATCTATTCAATGCTGTATTTCTGTACCACTGAAAAAAAACCTGTCAAGCAGTTGAAGTGTACAACAATGCTTAAATGACATACTCATATGGAAGTAAAATATATTAACTCCCTAGGGAACAAAACCAAAACTGAAGAAATTCCTGGGAAAGAAAAACAAAAGGGGATGAGGGGGAGAAGGGGGAAGAGAAACAAGATGCCTTTCAAAGCATTTGTTTCCTTCTGATAATCAGACTGCCACAAAACTGTCAAGAACACAGGGGGTTTGTTTCCTTTTAATCAGGAAAGTCAAGAGAGAAACGGATGCTAATTGCCCAGCGTAAAATATTTTGGAAATGGACTTCAGGACATGAGTCTAGAGGACCATGAAGAAGCTGTAGAAAGAACATGATCAGAAGATATTCAGATTACAGTATTTCCAGGACCCAAATTAAAAGTTGCAGCATCTCTTTATGCTTTACAAAAAAACCCCTGCTGTCTCTTGATGTTAAAGTTTCCAACTGGATTAAAAAAAAAAAAAAAAAAAAAAAGGCAGATTTGCAGGAGAAGCAAAATATTTCCAGAACATGGGAAGCAAGCCTACAGCCTCCCTAGCAAGCTCTTTCCATCTCTAAATCCTATGGTTCATTAACCACAGTATCCTGAGCCTGTCAGGTATCAATGTCTGCTTTTCATAAGTGAAAACCCCCATATTTTTTAGTTTGAGTTTTATATGCCAGTATGAAAGCTGGACTCTTCAAAGGTGGTATAACTGAGTAGGTTCCTCGCAAGTCTGGAAAACCAGACTCCCACTAGTGTCACCATAAGCACCATCTTCTGAACCCCCCCAATATGGCCCTCATAATCATCACCTCCTGCAAATGAAATATTTATGTAAAACCTTTTCTACAGGTTAACTCAAAACACCAGTTCTCTCAATTACTAGCTTTAAGTTGTATTTCAACAATAACACTGAGTGATCTTGATTTACAAGAATCATTCACCTTTCCTCCCCTTTGCTTTGTTTTTGAAGACTTGTAATAACTAGAAACAACTTGAAACATTAATACACTACAAGTAAGATATAAACTACACACCAAATGAATACTCCACATTTTTGCATCTGGAAATAAACAAAAAAACATGCATATAAAAACTAGAGTTCTTACAGTTATGATTGAAGACAACACTTAAATCACCACAAAAATAAAATCTAGCCTATGGTTTTGTGGTTTGAATCTAATGGCTACTTCAGAAGCCATTTAGGCAATCAAACTGCTGATCAAATAACCGTGGTGTCCTCCACAGAATTATTTTGGTTTCATTTGAATTCTTTTTTGTATGCCTCAAAAGAAAAGAATGTGCAGCCGTCTTATTTGCAAGCCTAATACCTGGGCTTTTTCTGGGACAAAGGCAACTAATACTGTCTACCATTCATTTGATGTGGAAATGCACATTCTCAGCTTGTGCAATAATATATGGCAATTTAGCCCAAGCTTATAACCTCCAGCCAAGTTAACTACACTTATTCTCCAATGTGCTACACGGTTGATGAGCAAAAGCCAATGTTTGGTTGGCTCATCCCACTAAAACACATAAATAAAAGTAACTAGAGAAGCTTTGCATTCTACTCCTACTAAGAAATCAGGTAACATTGAGATTGCATGTTCATCATAAGGTGGGATCTTCAATTTGTTACAGGAATCAAGCATATGTCCCTGTTCACCTCAGATCTTTTAATATGGGACCAATTGTTCTTGTGACAGGACTAAATAGTCTAGACCCTAGTGACATGAATATCCAACATGGTTTTCATAGTGAAAAAAATTATAAAGAAAGAATTTGCCTACCCACGAAAGGGTTTCTGATGCTAAATGGCTACAAAACTTATCCTACGGTCCCTGGGTAGCAAATTTTCTAAACAGCAAAGAGAAAATATTTTAAACTTCCTGTGAAAATTACTATATACATCTTGCCCCCCTCCCCCCAAAAATGTGATTTACAGCCAAAACATTGGCAAATACCTCAACTGAAGCCTGAAGAGAGATCTTTGCATCAGAGTTATTTTAATGCAACTGAAGCTTTGCTGTAGGTGGAGTGAAACAGGTTCTAAAAATAATCTAACTACACAGAACATTTCCTATTCTGCCCATTCCCTAAGAAGGGGACATCTGATGGCTTGTGAATATAAGATAGGATAGTGGCCTTTAAATAGAGACAAATAATGCTACAGGGGTTTGTGCACAGAAGCCAGTGCTTGATACATCTGGGGCTGATGAAGCTTTACACAGTGACAGGATGATTGAATTTACAGATCTGAATCACAGATTAGGTAACCTTTGTGATTTATGACAAGGTGTAAATGGTACAATTTTAAACAAAAAATGAAAATGGAACTAATTTTGAAAACTTTGTAGGTTTTTATCTCAAGATAAAAATCTTACGTAAAAAAAACCTCTCTCTCTTACGTAAGAACAGTAAGCAAGAGTGCTTCTTAAAAAACAAAGAGCACTTGGTGTCATACCCCAGATATTAGATTTGATGTCATTACTTACCAAGCCAGCAATTGGAGTTGACAGACGGTTGATCTTCTTAATGATGCCAGGTTTGATCTTGTTAATCAAACTAAAAAAAAAAAGGCAATGATTTTATGTTACATAATCAACTGTATTTGATGATGCATGAGCATCAACGCTTTGTAAGAAATACTTTGCGTATGGTCCTAACTTAACATGACTTGAACGAATTAGATCTGAACCTATTAACACTCCCAAGAAGTGACAAGCAACAGACTGTAGAAGCAAAAATGAGACAAGTCGCATACGCACACACAAAGTGATTTCTCAGAATGGCAAACTGAGAAAGAAGAAAAGAAGATGCCTGGGTAGGCGTAGGCAGAAATGGATCTATGTTTCTACTACATGGGTGGTGATGTTAATCAGACTCAAATTTCCTATTTAAAGATTTTCTTCACATAAAGGTTCTGACGCAGATGTCAAAAATGTATCAGATTATTGCTTTTCAGAGTTCAGTGTGAAAGCACTAATATTCCTGTGAGGGCGAGAAATAAACTCAGTTTTCATAATGCTACCAAGTCCAGTATGGTGTGTGCAACAATCATTTTTGGCACATAAAATTCACATGTACAAGTAATTTTCAGTCTCAGTCAGAAGCAATTGCAGCTGATATCACTCATTATATAAAATTCGTAATTAAACTGAGAAGACAGGACAGACTAACACACCAGTGTTGAATACACAAGCCCAAATTCATACCTTGTCCTGCAGTGAGGATGAGGCACAGGATTCCTTGCACATTTTATCCAGGTTTTCAGTCACAGAGATAGGGAAGTATTGTGGTTCACCAAACTAGGAGACTACAGGGTCAGTAGAGAACGGAGACCTCAGGACACCCTGCAGACTTCGTCTGCCTTTGAGGATTTTTGACTTGCTCCCTCTTGTCCCTGCTTGTCTGGCCAGACCCTTTACCCAACACAAAGCATCAGCAAGGTTTTGTGATCACCCACAGCAATGCAGAGACAAGACCTTGAGTTTAAAACTTTATGTGGGGAAAAAGTATTTTTCATCTCAAACAGCCAAGGTAATTGGAAAATAACACACAGAACAGTTTACCCCTACACATTGATGTGGAGGATACATTTCTTATGTGCCTGCAGAAAAAAAAAAGTCTGCAGGTCCTGAGACTTTTCAATCATACTAAGTTATTTAGTAATCAAAATACACTTGATGACTTTTCAAAAAAAAAAAAGTGTTCTGTTGGGATGGAATAAAAAAAAAAAGTTTGAGTTCCTTCCCTTTTTTATCTTTTTGTCTTCCAAGTGCATAATTTTTATTTATTTTACTGAAGAACATGAAGCAGCATGTGATCAGAAAAACTTTAGTGAATTTCTTTCTCTAACATATGCACATGAGATCTAGTAAAAATGTAAAAGGCTTTATTTTGTCAACATGTGCACTTGGTCATTGATTAGGCCAAACAAACCGACTGAACTGCTAAAGGGATATGTATTGCAAGTGTAGGTCTTATCTGCTATAGTTTAAGTCAAACATACAATCTCCAGAGATAGTATATCCATGGACACTAAATCAGCCATGCCACAGGTGAACCAAGGAAATGAGCAATGTAATTCCTAGTTTGTCTCAACTATTTAAGATCTTGCACTATATTATCTTCAGTGAAAATTGGACCTCTGAAAGCTTTTGCCCTCTGCTCTTTTCTGTTTCCACAGAATTTCTATGAAAATCATTCTTCTTTGTACTTCAAGTATGTTAAATTTAAAATTATCAGGAGAATTTAACAGGAGAATAACTATATTATTTAGCAGAATCATAATGAGGCATCTTGCTTTAAAGAAAGTTGTGTGCCTCCTAAAGCAAGCTGCTCAGCCAAAGAAATTGCAGGATGTTTTTCTTGCTTTACTATTAATTACAGATAAATTTAACTGATTTGCATTTGGCACATGGAGGCTCACATTCTTTTGCCAAATAAGTGTCAGCAATGAAGATATCAAAGGATTAGGATGTATCAGTTAACTTCCAATTCTTAAACACGCTATTTTAAAGTTACATCTGAATACAATATACAAATCCCACTAAACACATACCTGAAGAAATACCTTCTTCTTAAAAGGATTAACTATTTTTATTACCACAGTCGCACTCATTAATGTTTAATTATGTAAGTAACGAAAATACAGCATCCACCTCTATAATATTATTGAAAATTAATCAACTCCCCATATCACAAGAAAACTTCAGAAGCAACTTGCAAGATGTGCCTGGATGGGCAAAGGGCCCAAAGAAAAATAAAGGTAGGGACAGAAAACACAGTAACATTCACAGAAGGAAAAAATGATATATAGGAAAAAAAGCTCAGAGAACTGAACCTTTGTAAATATTTTCTGAACGTTAGCTTGGCTGAACTGATTTTAGAGTGGCTATGAGATTTGTGGTATTTTTTTCTAGCATCCCAGGTAGTTCTCTAATCAGATTTCTCTTGCACTGGTGTTCTAATGACATTTACACCTGCTGTTCCTTAAAATACTAAGGGATTAACACCACTTCCAGTCCTGGAAACTTATTCCAGTAAGTACAAAACCAATTACAGATATGTGGATGAGACCTGACGAGTGGACATTTTACACCTCTGACTCAGTCTAGCAACAAAACCAGACAAGTCCCATTACTGCCAAGCCTACAATATATAAGCACAAGAAAGCTTCTTACAGAAAGTACTCCAAAACAAGCTGAGGTCAGAGTTTGCTGTTTAAAACAGTAAGTCCAAAAAGTACTGAAATCTGGACTGCATGTGCACATATATGACAACATATTTCTACATCATGCTGGAGATCCAGTCTGTTCAGTATTATCACCCTATAGAATTTCTGGAGGTTTTTTTAAATATATTTTTATAAAGGAGGCCAAATTACATTCAACAGATTCAATATTATTGAGATAGTTGGATGCAACCATGGAAGCAATAAGTGATAGGCACATGAAATCAAATGCCTGACTGTTATCTTTAATTTACAATTTTGTGGAGTTCACTTCTGAAGTGTAGTATTTTAAAAAAGAAAACTCAATGTAAAGTTTTCTGCTAGGCATAGGTAGCTTTCAAGATTTACAGAACCAACACTCAGGGGCTGGGGATGGAGGACAGAAAACCAAACCCCAACAACAATAGGTATAGGGGTAACCAAGTGCTTTGATCCCAGCCATGGCCACACCACCTTGCACAAGCTGAAGAGAAAGCCCAGTGATATCACAGATGTTATACCCAATAAAAATCAATCAACTGGCCAGAGGATCAGCTTGATCCTCTCAGTATCACACAAACAAGTGTGTGGGACATTTGTAGATCTAGAAAGAGAATCTCCAAAAGCTGTTTTTACTTCCCATGACAAACAACAGCTATTAAAAAAAGTTAAAAATTACTTAATACAAAATACTTTTGGTACTTCAAAAAAAATTTCAGAGGCCAGGAAGGAAAGAGGTCAGCTGATGTTAACCTGAAGGATTTTTATATAGGCAAGTCAATACTCACTCGCACAACAGGACTCCATTTTCTAGAGCTGCTCGAAAGTCTTTGGTTCCAAAGCTTTTCCCAGTAACTGCCTATAAGAGAAAGAATTGAGAGTTAATTGGACACATGCACAAAATCAGGACTAGCAAGAGCATCTAAGGAGTACTAAAGAAACCCAGAACAGAAAAAAAATAACCCAAACAAAATAAAACAATAAACCAACAAATACTGATTCGGCACTTAGTTCATATTATTATTTTCTTATATTAATTTCAAAAGAAATAAGAATTTAAAAGTTCTTTATGCCTCAAAAGAAGTCATATCCAACATCTTAAAGTAGTTTCCTCTAGCATAAATCAATCTTCAGCTACATTCTGTGGGAATACTTATTTTCTAAAGCAGTACCAGTTACACTGAAAACCATAAAACAAATTTCAAACAGAAGTGCAAAAGAAAGACCAAGTCTTTTATCTCCTACTTCATGTTACAGCGTGTATACTCATGATATCTGGCACAAAGTATTTTAATAGGGGTTTTTTTCATGCCACTTGCACCTAAGGCAGTGTGACTAAGGAACCACTCTGTCAAGTCTGCATTACCACATGCACATCAATTCCCATTGCTTGGCAAGTGGTAGGACTGTATTAATGAGACTACTTTTTATATTAACAGTGAAAAAGCAGTAAACAATATCTTATAAAAGATTTAAGATATTCAATGCCAAAAGCAAAGCATTGCCTACGTGTTTTCAGCAAAGTTTAAAAAAAAAATTAACTCTCTCTTTTCAAACAAAAGCATCAACACAGCACTTGCTCAAGTCTATACTCACTTGAAGTGAATACTAGATCTTCCCTCTGCCTACATTCCTTGAAGAAATTGAATTTGGCAGATTTCTTTCAAATGCTCAGGATTAATAAGAAAAAGATGCTCAGAAAAAGAGACAATATTCTGCAAACGGTCCAAAAGAGAGATTTTATCCCAGTTTATCTGAGTACAGAAATGAAACACTAGGAAGGGTATTTATTTGAGCTTAGAGGTCACCAGGTTCAGCCACCAGCTAATTATGAGCCTCCCTTATGAACCCTAACCCTGACTGTCCTCAATACTGTGCAGGACCACAGGCACACAATTAAACATGCTGTGGAACCTGCGTGCATCCAGAGCAAAGCTACTGTTTACCACAGTAATTAAGGAAATTAGTAGTGAAACAAATGAACTGTGCTTGGTAAAAAGAGCAAAGGAGAGGATGTAGCTCTTTTATGATCTGTTACATTGTCCTGGTTAGAACGGCTGGGACCAATTCATCCCTGGATGGGTGTAACCCAAAACTGTGTATTCTATAGCCTCCATGCCATTTCCCGAAAACTGCTGTCAGTAGAGGCCTGCAAGGTGGGAAGATGTTCCTGTACCCTTTTATGGAATTCCCCGCTCTGATATCCTTATATGGAATTCCCCGCTCTGATAAGAGGGACTGAGCATCCACATGCCCTTTTATGGAATTCCCTACTCTGAGGGAGGGACTGAGCACTCCCGCCTGAACTGGAGAGTATATAACTGGGAGTTTCAGAGCCTTGGGGCTCTCTCTCGTGGGACCCAGAGGAAGACAGCAGACCACCGCTGCTCCCAACCAGGCTGAGACCACCACCCTCGACTGGACTGCAATCACCACTTCTGACCAGACTGCAGCAGCTCTCCCACCAGCAGGTTTATTCCCTCTCCCTTTACTTTGGACTCGGGGGTGGGCCAAGGTACACCACTTTTGTTCATACCCCAGGGTGCTGGGTTTGTACATTTGGGTTTTGTGGATTAAAACCAATTGTCTGTCTGTATAATTGTACTTATTGCATTATTTTAATAAATTGTTATTCTGACTTATAAATCTCTCTTTTGAATTGAGTTCATTTTGCCTTGCTGGTTAACTTTTAAACCAGCACATACATTATCACCCTATTATTTTTTTCTAAATAGCAAAAGAAGGGTATACAAACACCAGAAATCCTACAATTTAAGTAATTAGTTTTAACATAGGGGGTTTTTTCATTCAAATGCTGCAAGTTCAACCTCCCTACTGAGGACAAAATTAGATGTTACAAAAATCTTCTTTTGGGTTTAAGGGTTTTTTCTAGGACTTAATAAATAATGACAGAGGATGAATGATGGCACACCAATTCAAGGTAAGAAAAATTCCAAAATTCAGGGGGAAAAAACCCCCCACCCACATAGCAACTTTCAACAACAAAGGATGATTGGGATTCCCCTGCGAGAAGTGCATTTTATAAAATATTCCTATAACAACAGTCTGTTCTTACAGAAGAGTAGAGGTTGTATAATAGCAATATTTTCAATAATCACTTAAAAAAACACAGAATCTGAAAATTACCCTTATCTCAAATATAATACTGTATTTTGCTTCCAATTTTGTATATTCAGTGATAATATTTTTGAGGAAACTAGCCAATGTAACAAAACAGCACTGAAAGTCTCAATATAAATATTTATGTTTCCTAGGTAATAGGAAATATGGGTTATAAATTACGTCCCTCATTCCGCAAGTTAGAAATTTTATGTTTGCATGACATACAGCAGAACTGTACCGTATATAAAGGCTGTAGGAGTGGGGTCTAGCTTTATGGTTATGTTTCAAACTCCAATCAACTCTCAGAGTCCAGAAGTTGTTCTCATTTTGGAGTTGTCACTGACATCTACAAGACTACACAGTTCAAATGTTTGGGTTTTTGGGAGTTTGCTGGTAAGTCATTCATGCAATAAATGACGAGGTGTTTCCTTCAACTAGAGTTCAGCCCATCCCAAACCTGCAATGTCTTCTACATCCACAAACAACCTTCAAGCTGAAATTCCTTTAAAAAAACAAACAAACAAACAAAAAAACGTCCAGCATGTAGCTAAGGCCTACAGTCCTCAAAAACTATTCCTGAGAAGTCAAGGAGCATGTGCCACTGAAGACAAGTTGAACTTCAGCATGGCCCCTCCAGAAGAATGTGAGAATGCCATGCTGCAGTGCATAATCATGTCTTCATGGTGCATCTTGTGGTCTTTTCCACAGGAAAAACCCAATACCTCAGTCTCCAAAATAGCATGTGGAACATTTGACTACCACAAAGTCTTCAGGCACATGACCTCAGGTAATTAGAAGCCATCCTTGAACAACAAGCAAGTCCAACTGGAGTACAAGGTTGTAAATACCTCTATTAGACTTGCAGACCTCTTAAAATTACATTAGAAGATGTTACACTGGAAGCATTTTGACTAAGTTATTTGTGCAGCCACTGCAGCAATCAACACTGATTTGATATACAGAATGGAGCTGTCAGATCAATCTTGTGACCCACACATTTTGACGACTATGTGGTTTGTTGATATTAAAATAAAAGCGTCGGTACTGCCAAGTTAGGTTTCATTAATATTGACTTTCAAAGGCTAACTAATAATTAAGTAATTAAAAGATATTCTCAAAGAACAATTTAACACTGGTGCTTGAAACCAAAACATCTTCCAAGTTGCACAACATGTTGAATTTGTTGGTGTCACAAAAATAAGTACTCCATTTTAAAACCTGCTTTTGTACAGAGACTGAGAACTTTTCTCAGCTTGGACTTTCATCTGGCTCATACCCAGCGCAGGGCATCAAGCTCAGCTGTAGCTATTATAGCCTGCAGAGGAAATAGATATCATTAAACAAAAAGGAAATACATGAACTGGCTCAGAGTTCCCTGACTTTTAAGATCCTGAGTAAGACAAAGTGAATCCCACCCTAAGATATTACATCTTCAAACTACGTCTACGATTTTTGAGTCACTGTTTATTCATTAAAACTGGTTATACAGGGTGTGGTACTATTATGTAGGCATAATTGATTTTGGACAATTTTTCAACCACTTAGGTCACGTGAGCCACCAAATAATAGAGAAAATATCTTGCAGAAGTGATTTTATCCATGTTTGAATAACATCTCTTTCCAAATTATGTCTATTTTCTCTCCTTCATTTAGCTGAATGTATTATTCTTCTTACACTGTGTTTTTATATGAAGAGAGCAATGACATAATTAAAGACTGCATCATAAAATCACATTTAATTGCTGCTATATAACAGTTTGATTTTGTTTTTGAAAGACAGCGTCCCCTAATACTTTGGTAACTCACAATTGCCAGGTCCAACAAATTTACTTCAAAGAGTATGCAAATCAAATCTTTATATTTAGACACTTTGAAAATGCTCACACATACAGAGGGCTAGCTTATTTTCAAGTTTGCTGTGATTCCTGTAGGAGGAGACAAATCAAGAAGAAATAACCAAAGATCAACCATCCTGAGGATGGCATGACATCAAAATCATCACGGACTGAACAAAGAGCACAAAGCACAGAAGAATATAGATGATTATATGCGTCGGTACAAAAATTAACATTGAGTACGTTTCTTTGGCTTGTTGTGCTAGAGGCCAAATATAGCTAATCATAAAATGGGCCGTTTTGCCTTACAAGCTACCAAAAGTTGAAAGAACTTTCAATTTTAATAAAAAAATACTAAGGAAGTTCATGTCAAGCTGCTTCCATGGTTTACACTGGTTTACATGGCTTTTAGCAAAAGGGCAGCTCTACCACAGGCCAGTTGATGTTTACCATTACACGGAACTCAAAATGCAAGGGCCCCGTAGGTTTCTCAATTTAACATTGCAGTGACGGAAAAACCAAAGCTAGACTCTCCTCATCCAATGCAAGAATCACACCACATACACAGGCATGCTGGCTGACCAGTTCTCCATCACAAACATATTAGCTGCTCAGAAACAAGGAGGCAGCACTGTATCATGCCCAGCCTGTAATCTGAACGATACCTTGGTTCAGGTACTCACCCCTCCAGCCTGCTCTGCTCTCTCGACCTCATTAAGAGCTCCTCTGCCCCCAGTCCATGTAGACTACACCATCTCAAGCCATGCAAGGACCCTGCATAATTTGAGAGAAATGCTACCTGCATCAGTGTGAAGCATGCCATTCCCTGATACAGGGTTGTAGGTTATGGATGGAAGGTTCCAGAAAAATACTGAACCATGCATGATAGTGACTGCCTGAAGGCAGGCTTATGCCAGGATCTCGTAGGGCAAGCAGTTAATCAGACGGCAAGCTCAAGCATACTACACTGATTTATCAACTTCAGGTGCCCAGCACAGCCTGCAGCAAGAAAAGCCAAGTTTATCATGCTGCAGAGAGGACTGCTTGTGTTCTCTAGGGAACTGGGACAATGATACAAATGTGACACAATGGTGCCATCCCCAGTACAGAGTTCTGGCTATGCCCTGCCAATTTCTGTCTCAGTGCCTGACTCAGCAGATCACCTCACATTCACATTCATGTCTGAATTACTACCTTCCCAATGGCCTTTCTTCCCCCTACCCACTACCAAAAATCTGGATCAGACTACATGGCAAATGGCTCCGTGCTTACATAATCCCAGCATTACATATCTCCAATTACAGTACTTGTTTAGCTCTAACCACCCTGATCCAATGTATCACTCTAGAACGGTACTGCTGCTGTAGATGCACAAGGAGATATATAGGCTACACCACAGCCAACAAGCAAGCAATGCAGGCAACTCCCAGCGTGCTGGCATCTGAATGGTTTGCCCAGGCTTGGAAATAGGTTCATAACACGTTTTTATATAGTACTTTAGGTCCAATGCATTTTATAAACTGTTTTCAGAAACATGCCATACCTCAACTTGACAGATTTCATCTTTTGTGTCTATCACAAAAGAAGAGCAACATCAAAAAAAAAAAAAAAGGAAGTAAAAAAGGCAGTAAGGATTTTTCCCTCTTCTGCATTCAGATGTGCGACTGAAAGACCTGCCACCCCCTTTCAGGGCTATTTGTAGTCCCACTAAAATGCCACGCAGAATATGAACTTGTCTTTGAATGGCATACACAGTAGCTGCCAGAAAGTGCTGCCATTATGCTTTGAAGTAAATGGCTTGTGCTGTCTGGAATTTGCAGACTTCCCATCCAGTTTTCTGTTCTCGGCTGGGTCTTCCTCTTTTTTAAAAAACATAAACCAAAAAAACCCTTAACACTGCCATATTTTTCTCCTGTAGTAATTTGTTTTATCCAAATCCCTCCCAAAAGGGCAGGTGGCAGGAGCCATATTTAGAGGGTTGCTGCACACAATCTCGAACACAAGTGGCAAAATCAGACCTTTGGGTAAGAAAACTTTTGACATTGCAGCAAACAGCCCAACCATAGTGATAACTAGATTTCTCAAGGTCAAGCAGTAGAAAAGAGTAGCTCATTTTTGAGGCAAGCAGGATCTGTCTCCCTGAATTTTGAGTCCCAAGAAGATGTACAGAAAGAGCAGGCATTTGTATTTTCCATCCATAAGAAAATACTGCTGGCATTTCACTTCTGGTAGCAGCAGGGATGCCAGGTCCAAAGCAGCAAAGGTCATTGTGGGAACCATGTTGCTATATTCCCTTCCGATCAAAAATTTGATTCACAGTCCAACAAACTCTCGAGAGGTCAGTCAACAACTGCTCAAGAAGCTGGTGCCCACAGAGGCTTTCCCAGTCAGCTCTCCAGCAATGAAATGATGACATTGCCCAACCTAACAACTGCATGAGAGTTAAGAGTGAGGCCTGGATTTCTACAAAAGGAAGCTCTTAATTTCAAATCTCACACCTCATTGCTAAAATCCATGACAGGTATGATTCCACTAAGGAAAAGAACTAGGGTGGCTGGAAGTAAGAAGAAAAATATCTACTAATAAATCTGTCATATGATTTAACTGCACAGCAAAAATAAGAAGGCTGAAGGAGGTGAATATCTTGCCATTGATCACTTATATTGGACCATGTGAATGTTCCCCTTTACATCCACAACACTAATGTTTTTCAGTTGGAATAATTCCCGCTCTATTGCTCAATGCCCTGTTTAACTCCATACCCCCAAATCCCCAGGTAACATTACATTTCAGAGAATGTGGAAATTTTTGTCTTCAGCCCAAACTGCCTTTGATAACAAACCAGAACAGATATTTATAAAAGGAAATGGTTGATTATTGAAAAAGTCTTAACTGTTATTTTCTATCATCAACATAATGATGGGGTCTTATTGTGGCATGCCTTCTAGACAAACATGCCAAGACTCCTGAAATAACATAAAACTACATTTTTTAAAAAAGATGAAGAAAAACAATGAATAAGGGGCAAGCAAAAAGGGACATGACTACTGGTGCAGTAGGTGCAGGAAGCATAGATCTCTGCTCATCAGCTGCTTATACTCTGTTTTTTTCAAGTTTTCTGTCAAATCACACGTAGAAACAGAATCTGAAGGATGTAAATGATGTTTTTCTTCCAATAGTTCAGGGATCCCTGACTTAGGAGATCAATGCTTCAGAAAGAGCAAGGATAAACATGCGGGATCAATCAAAACAGTTGAGCTTCCCTTCCTCCCCCACAAACACAAACATCCCCCAAAGAAAAACAAGATGAATAAGCCTACTGTTGTTTATCCTGGTGACTGTACTGACAGGTGTCAAACTAAGAAAACCAACATAAATTATTTTGTGTGATAAAAAACGTGTCACTGTATGAGCAGATGTGGGCAGCATAAACTAGATAATAGTAGTTGTTGCAATAAGACAAAACTTGCAAATGCAAAGTGACATTTGAATGACTAGGCATCTCTGAAAAAAAGAAATCATTGATATTTTATTGTAATTATATAGGTACATCTGATTTATTGGGAAACTATTAATTCCATAAATAGTTTAAATGCACACAAGCTCTAAAGCTGCCACCTTCAGTGATGTATGCCGATTTCAACTTCAACCATTTATTTTCTCATATGTATTTAAAACTAACTTTAGTTAAATAACAGTAGATATTTATGCACCTTCCCAAGAGAACAGAAGACTAACATTATTTTAAAATTTGCCAGTTGAACTCCATACTATTTCTGTGATTTGTGGTAGGAGAATAGTGGCATTTGGCTCCTTAATCATAAATATTCCTCATTAAACAGAGAAAAGGATAAAGTAATGAAAAAACATTCAAACATTCTGTTCACCCTGAAACAAGCAGAAAGCAGCCACTGAATTCTATAAGCATGCAAAAAAAATTTCATTGAAAGTTGTCTTTTTCAACTAATTCACAGTAACATGGTGGTGTACTAGACTTTGGTGTTTCTTTCTGCCATAGAAAACATACCCAGGGAACAAAAATTATGAGGGAATGGTTTCTAGAAAAGTTATCAACTGAGATAAGAGAAGAAATGACAAGCAGATTCCAGTTTCACTGCTTAGATATCTTTTAATGATCATGTTTTGTAATATACGTACTCTCATGCTAGCCAGATTTTGAACTTGCCCGTTGTGAAAGTCAGTCACTCTGTATACCATGTTTTATTCTTTTTTCTGAAACATCGACATCTGCAGCACTGCACCAGTTGTTACCTAACTTCAGGTTGTTAACACCTTTCCAAGCTGGGGGATAAGCACCCAAGAGATAAATGAATCCATGCATAGCTGTCACAACTGGACTTCTATGTAGTGTCCAACTGAGGCATACAAAAAGCTTGCCCTGGACAGAATGTCTGCATGTTCTCAATATCTCCCTCAAGATGTTGAAATAAAAAGACTAGAAGAATATCAGCAACAACACAGCTTAGAAAAGAGGACTTGGGAGAAGACTTAAGACACAGAAGGCTTTGTATGGCTGGCTGAGCAGTCCAGGAGAAAACCACGATCTCCCTGCTGTCCTGAAATGGCATCAGAGCCTCCTTTCCCACTCTCTTCCTCATGCCCATGTGAAGGGTCTGCATTTATAAAGTGATCTGCATCATCCAAACTATTTGTGCTTTAATACAGTACTGAATATATATATGTATATATTAAAAAACCCAACCCCATCTCCATATAATTCCCTAACACATCCCACCACCTCTCCCCTGAACCAAAATGACCATGTCGACTGAAACAGGGGTTCCATGCATCAAAGAAAGGCAAAGGGCTGGAGCCACACCATGCTGGAGATAAGAGAAGGATAACATGTGGACTTTTGTGCAGATTCTTGAGAGGGTTAACATACCCAAAGATCAACTGATGCAGTGCCTTGGCATCCAGGCAGTATGTGACCGATGGGATGGATGGTCACATGCCCTCACAAAGAACTTCAAGTTCAGACAGTAATAACGAAAAAGCTCCACCCCAGAAACCTCTATACAAAATCTGTCTGTATCATTTCCTTTGCTAAAAGAGAAAAACAAAATCTATGACAACTGCAGCACTTTGGTTCCAGGTGAATAAGAAAAAAAAATATGGTTTTGGGTTTTTTTTCTACAAGCTTCAATTAAAAAAAGAGGCATTACTCACAACAATAACAGAAAAAACATTAGTGATAATAAAAATCACATTTGTTTAGGACAAATGTAAAAAAAAAAGGATTAAAGCAAATACAAGTTTAGACTTTTTGCTGTAGATGTACTAAAAATTACATTTGTCTATCATTTTAATCTATTATTTTATATTTAGTATTTTAAATATTGTCTCCATTTCACTGTAATTGAATCTCTAAATATTTTTTGTTCATGTAGAACAAAAGATAAGTGCAAACTATAAAAAGTCTTTGGATGTTTGTATTTTCTAAGTTCAGTTTTATTACTATTATCATTCCAGGTTGGAGTATATGCTGCAAGTTTCAATACAGGCTGTCAGTTCACTAGCATCTATTTTTACAGGAAGGACCTTAAGGAAAACAATATCTTTGCTTATGCTGATTAAAAAAAACATGCTAAAACTCTGCTATTTGCAAGCGGGTCCCTCTTGGGATTATTTATGTAAGTGGCAGAGAGATACAGAGATACCAGATGAAATGGCCAAGAGCAGTGCATGCTTCTGTCCTAGATTACAGTCCTTTTACAAATCGACTGCCTTGATCCTGGGTGTATTTAATACTTTGATTTTCCCTATATTTTAAATATGCATACTTCTCCAGAGGGCAGCACCGGTGCTATGAGCAAACCAGGGAGCTAACCACAAGGTCTTGAAATGACAGTCAGCAAGAGGAGAAAAAAGGCATCAAAGAAAGTGCACACAAAAGAGAAATGCTTCAGATACAATTGCTTTCGCATGTTTAGTGAGGTTATTCATACATGGAAGTAATTTTTTGTTATTACTGGAGATTTGTCAATCTTTTCAAATTTTTCAGCCTTTACTGGAAGCAGTACTTTGAGGAACTTACATACTGAGACATGGATTGAGTCTGCTTCAACCAAAAGCATTGACAAACACTCCCCTTTCTCTCTCATGCGTACACCCATTTGCGCACCCATGGGGTTTGGGGAACCAACACCCTCCTCATCAAATCTTCTCTCCTGTCCCCACATTGCCTGACTTTTATATTTCTCTCTCTCCTACACCTACTGGCTTTCAAGCCATTTCACCAGGTCTTCTTAGCTCATTAAGAAGGCAAAGAAAGGCGAGCAAAGAAATTTTGTGGAAATGAACACTTAACAGGGTCAAAAGACACTAAAAAGGTAATTAGTGTCATGACGGAGTCTGGAAAAAATAGTCACAACATCACTTCCCAGTAAACTCTGGCACTTGCCATTAATTGCAGTGCTTAAACAATGTAATTTAGAAATTTCAATATTATCTAGCCACAGTTATGTAGAAGTAAGCCATCAAGTGGAAGTTCACTGAAATTAATACTGAACTTCAGCTGGAGAAATATTATGCTCTTCTCTGGAGTTTGAATAATTCAGGGAGAAGGATTAGCTTAAAAGAACTCCACGGATCTGACCTGTTTAAATAAAAAGAAAAGCAAGATCGTAAAGCTCTTGTTTGGTAGTTGGGGACTTTCTAAACCACGTTTACGTTTCAAGATATGAGAGTAGGTAAGCTGTAAGACAAGCTGTATAGAACAGTGACACCAAGAAAAATTGTATCTTGCATTTTTTTCTGGGTGTTTATCAGGAATTTTTTAAATAATAAGTTGAAAGGAATATAAACATGTACAAATAATTATATTGGGATATTTGAAAAACACTGTGCCTGGATCAAGTTACTACGCTAGGAGCAAGAGTTTCAAAGGCTCCCTTTCCCAAGGCTTGCAGCGACATACTGAATTACAGCTCCTTTACCACAGCGCTGGGCAGCAGAGGCCATTGCCACTGCTTCACAGCACCATCTAATGAGAGACATCAGGTATGACATATGACCAGAGGCTCTGTGCTTATATGCAGTCCTTCTCCTTGGCAGGAGATGAAAGAAATTGCCTCTGGCAAAGAAATGAAATAATTGCAGTCAGAGAAGGAAGGATGGCTATGGAGGAAATTGAAGTCCAAGGGAGCTACAAAAGGATGGCGTCCATTTGAAAAGATGACAGGAGAACAACCAGAGGAGCCAGAATTTCAGTCTGGGCAAAGGAACAAGTAAGTTTAGACTCAGTAAATTTTGCTGATCAATGCTTGTCACTGATTAGGTGTTTGAACAGTTCCAAAATATGAATACTGCCCTTTTAGAGTACTTAAATATAAAGGAATATTTCATGAACATGTAGCAAGTTAGTTAAGTGTCTATACTTCGAGAACTCTGAAATGAATATGCTCTTGTGCTTGACCACATACTTTCAGCTTTTCAGGGGATCCTATTCTTGCTACACCTCCTTCAAGACCCTTCTATCATCTCACACCAGACACAGCGCCTCCCTGAACAGTACTCACCCATTATTTATAATTATATATACACATTTCCGTGCAAGATCTAACTCCTTCCCTGTTTGAGATATATTTGCCTTTACAAAAATGAAATGTCATTGCTAGAGGAAGTCAGGGATCAGGCTACCATCAACCTCAAAATCAGGACTTACCCTACTTAACAATTTAACATGACTGAAAAGTTCCCTCTTGATGCACCATACTGCCCTGTTACGTCTTTCCTATCTGAACATTTCGGTCTTAATGTTTGAGTATTTATTAAGCCACATACATTACTACCCAACTCTTATTCTCCAAGGAACTCTTCTGCTTGGTTTGCAAAACCACAGATAGAAGAAGCGCTAGCAGCTGCCAAAGTCACAGGCGGCCCTACGCAGGGATAACTGCTGCACTACAATTAAAGAGTTAAGGTGAAGAGCACAGAGGTCCAGAAGAGAGGCATGACAATTGCTGCTCTTCCAAACTCTTGTAATACTCTCCCCTTCCTATCTTTCCTCTTCAACATCAGGGCTTATCACTCCACTTCTGATCCAGGCTGAGCATCGCGTATGACCAAAGCGTTACTCAACCAGCTCCAGCGTGACACTTCCTCCAGCCATTTTACCGCTCCTCTGCAAATGTAGCTTTATTTACCTAATTATTTAAGGAGTCAAACTGGTTTGACAGAGTGCTTTCCTCCTTGCCTGGGTGTGTTTAGAAGAACCCAAGATAAGATTGACTGTCACACCAGCTACATAGAGTTACTAGTACACTGCCCAGAGGTAGGATTTAATTACTAGTCAAAAGCAGCCTATCTCCCCCTTATTACAGAAGACAATTATAATTTGCTTATATTTATTATGACATCCTTGCAGAAATGTTCATGACTATTTGTAAACAATTCCATACTTTGCAAGGGAGAGGCATAAATTTATATCACAGTTTACATATCCAATTTTTTATATAATTACAAATTTCTATATTGCTGGGAAAAAAATTGTTTTCCTCTGAACAAAAAAAAAGTCAGCAGTGTATTAAAGAATTTATCTGCATATGGCTGATACATCCTTTCTCAAAGAGATACACTGACCGTAAGTCCTGTGAAGAAAAAAATAGTTTCCAATCCGTAGTGGGCTCATTTACATATATTTGTATAATCACCCCTAAAGATACAGCTAGAGTGATTAAAAAAGCCCCGCAAAATGCACACAAGAAAAGCACTGAGATAAAAGCAGCCAATTGTACTAGAAAAATCTATCCAGAGCTACAAATACAGTCTCGAAAGACTACTCTCTTCTATTCATTTAGTAGGATTATGCTTATACCTTGTAACCACAGAAAAAATGCACATTTTGGATTATAAACAGATGCATGTATTTTGGGCATTTTTTGTCTCTAGCTTAACTTTATTTTGTCTTTAAAAATAACACTGCATTAAATGGAGAAATACTCTCAGTAACCCATACTTTTTTTCACAGACAGAGAATGCACTGGAAGACTGAGATTTTTTTCTACCATAGGCAAGATGCCTCAAGCATTTCAGATTTGAGCCACAATGGTTTCTATGACCAGCTGTCTTCCAGGGCATGTAGATTTCAAGAATGTTTTAAGTTTTGCCTAGCAACAGACAAAGCACAGACTGCCCCTAAATTTCAACATTTTCCTCCATACATTTTGCATGAAGTTATGCCAATTTCTGCTGCTTGATCTGGTACGTGATTACCATTTCAACATGAAATTTTTTACCATTTTATTTACAGCTCAATGGAGCAGTTGAAGACACTTTTCCTACCATAACAAAAACAAAACTGAGAAGTGCTTTTAACATTAGGTCACTGCTTTATCAAAGCAGAATGATGTCTTTGGGGTTCTTTTTAATTCAAAATTCCAGAGAGAAAGAAATGGTACTTTGTATTATCAATGCTATTTCCAATGCAAGATTTAATTTTGTTTGGGGGCATCACAAAATCCTGTGCCTTATTGGGCACATGTTCTCTTAAATATTTTCTGTTAGAACAAGAAGTTGGATGTAACTTAAGCTTGAAGCATTCAAACATGACTTGCACAACATTTACAGACTAACAAAGGAATTATCCCATTGATTTAAACTAGCTGTCCATCTCACCCAACATCCTCTGTCTGACTGTGACCTGCACCAGGTATGTCAGCACGTTTGCAGGGTGGGGAGGGAGGATACCAGTACTTTCATATTTAGAGCAGAGGTGTTTCTAGCCTTCTCTATAATTAAATGGTAAAAAACATAGATAGGGAGAGCAACACATCTTTTCATAAACGGTTCTCTTGCATCAGAAATCATTATATAAAGGAGAAATATCACCCACCACTTCCTCCTGTACCCATATACCAAGTTTTTTTAAATACTTACTTGCCTAAAGATTTGTTTGCGATATTCAAGACACAGAGACATGTATCCAGAGATAAGTCTAAACTGTTAAATCTATATAATCCCTTTTTAACCAATGCATGTAACAATGAACACACTACTAAAAACTCATGTATCTTATGCTGGCCAATATTCTCTAAGCCTGGTGCCTCAGTTTGAGAGCCTGCATTGATAGCAAATGTGAATTCATACAGAATCTGGGTGTTCCTGCAAAACTGATCTCCTATCTCTTGACATATTCTGACCTCTGCTGTTATAAAATGGAATTTATTTTGACAATAATTATTTTCTGCCCTCAGCTGAATAAGAATTTTCAGTATCTGCAATTATTTGGGGTAAAGAAATGATGGGAAAATCACTTTTATTTTACACCATGAAACACAAAAATAAAGTGCCCAACCTTTTCTTTCCCCCTCACGGTCCTATCATCCTGTCGTTTATTATAAGCTTCATCATTTGACTATTACAGAAATACATATACTTTGTTCTTTTGGCATCTAGACACTATATGCTACCAAACTGTCCCAACATCATCTTTCTCTAAGAATGCATCGTTTTAGGCTTTTATGACAGACACCAGCAAACCCACCCAGCACACACCAATATACAAACTATTGCTAATCTGAAATTATTCATACAACTAGTTTTAGGCAGCACTTTCTTTTTTCCAGTTTAAGTTGCATTTTCATTACAAAAATATTCTATGGTAGACTCTCAGGCTCTCAATTATGTACAAATCTAGGACTTCATACTGAATCTTGACAGTACTGGTTAGGAAAGAAATATATTCTAAATATGCCATACATTAACATCAGTGAATGCGTAAATCTGAATGAACAGTGGCTGCATTGTTTGGCAAAATTTTGAAGTCAGCAAAACACTGCACTTTTTAAGTGATAGGTACACTCTGAGGGAAAAAGAAACAGAGTGTGTCCATCATGATTCTCTGCTTCCAAACTTCTCTTTCCCTTCTGGCTAAGAAGTCTCCTCTTAGACCCTGATCTTGAAGATTAAGGTGTGAACCTGTACTGTACTTATCACAAATGCTCAAAGATCATTCGCTCTTCCTTTCCCATCGTAATGCCTGTCACACTTCAAAATAAAACTGCATGTACAGCTTGCATTATTTCTGCCAGACTTGCTGATTTCCCATGGCTTGTGAGATGATAAAGTATTTGATCAAATATATTTATAAGCATGACTTTATGAATTTAAGACTGTATCTCCCAGTCAGAAAACACTTTTGGTTAAGGAACAGAAAGACAGCAGCACAGTGCACAATGAGTGTTTTAGCACCAAATGCTATTTTTATCCTCATGTTTAACTAGGAAAGAGACCCTAATCTAAAATCAGCTAGATCACCCTTATGCCAAGAGGTTTAAGAGCTCTTTTAGAACTACAGGTAGAAAATAGTCTTGTTCAGTTCTTTTCAGTCTGTTTTCACCATCAACTGTGTTCTTTCTGAGCAATACTAAAATTAATGGAGTTTATCGTTCTGCATGCAACAACTTTTATTTTCACTTTCATGCATATAGTTAAATGGGGTTTTTTAAATAATTAAGGATTTTGCTTCTGTTGAGACAAACATATGGAAATTTGCCTTAATACCTTTATTGGAGTAAAAGCAGGAAACACAACAGCATAATATAAATAAACCACTGAATCTTAGAGGATCCTCAACTGTAACTACAAAACAAACAGCCAACAAAGTTCAGCACAGCACCTCATTCCATCGCACAGATGTCCCAAGGACAGCCTGTTAGTTTATAACCCCCAACCCCTCACCCCCCATTTCAATAACCATCCTCAGACATTTTCTTTTGCCTTCAGTTGTAATCATCATCTGCTGGAAACTAAACCAGAATGGACACCTTCAAAATGTTAGTGCACCTCCAATGCACCTCCAGTAACAAATATGTAGACTGTCAGCAAGGATGCCAAACAACAAGTTATACAGACTACCACAAATGTCTTTAGCATTACAACTGATTTTTTAAAAATATGGAACAACTTCAAGCTAAACATGTTAAGACAGCTCAGTTTCCTACTCAAAAATTTTATTAAGACAACAATTTTGGACAATATAAGGACGAAGGCTCAGTTGTGCTCTTTGTATAGAGACCACCCACCAGTATCCTGCAAGTGGTCTCAAAACTTTACGTATTGTTTTCAACAGTATTATAGAATCTGGCAGGTATTCAATCAAACCAATAAAGTTCTATGGTTAGTTTACTTTTGTATTCTATCAAAAAATGTGATGAGAAACTGAATAGCCTAAACCAAAAAGTAGCATGATAAAACAGGAAGTTTGAGAAACCAATTCACAAAAGTAGAAGTAACCAGAATTCACACAACTAGCATAATAAAAAGAGTCAGACAAGTTTAGGTAAAAAAGTAACTAAAGACAAAATATAGAAGGAATTCTATGGCCATACTAGAATAAACAGAAAGTACAGATCAGGCATGATGATGGTGAATAAACAGATAATGAAAAGATGGTTTCGATGTTCAGTTAAAGAGCTGGCAGATGCTTCAGAGAACCATGGGACTTGGAAAACAACCACTGAGAGTATAAGTGTTGAAGATGGCAAAGCCTTGAAGTATTTGCTTAATTAAAGTTCTTGTCTGTTCTAGAGCATGCTCTAAGCCATTAGCAATTATCTCCAACTCACAGGGCTGGAAAGGTCTCACTGACTGAAAAAAAAAAAATTAAAAATAAAAGATCTCCTTTTGACATGCAATGACATGAGAAAGAAAGCAGAATAATAAGGGTTAGAAAAATATTTAGTCTATTCTTACCAACTTTGGTTTCTAGAAGGGTATTAAATATTGCTGATTCTACCACCACCAAGCCATAGCTTTTTGGGAGGGAGTAACACTGGTTTGAAAAGTCATTTTTTTTTCCTGCCTTGGCAAACTAACTGGTCTGACACACCAGAAAAGCAGTAAGTGGGCTATAGATGGAATGAAGTTATACAACTGGAAAAAAGCCTTGTTATTTTATTTAAAGACAGACCATGGAAATGCAATCTAGGTAAGGAAATTAAAAGACCATTACGTGAAAGTGGGAAGACCACACACGTATAGAACAAATTTCTAAGGTGGCAACATCAGACTGGGATAAGGGACTAAACTGGGCCCAAGAGAAGTTATTTGAAATTCCAGGACACTCCAGTATGTTCTTTACAGAATTAGGTCATGAACAACCACCATATATTATTAATAAACCCAAACCCAAATTGCATGAGCATTAAGAGGGAAGACAAAAGTTTCCTGTTAAATTCCTCAGTTGGAGCACTGGTCCAAAGTTCAGCAAGAGAAAACTCAGCAGAACTTGGCTACAAAATCTTATTCTTGAAAGAGAGTAGCTGAACACATAAATAGGATATTCCTGTACATCTCAAAACAACGTTAGCTTTTTTGTTTTATAACAGGCTTGACTTCAGTTTGTAGTCAGTCACCCCCACACCCTTTTATGCAATGCCACTGCCTTAAATGCTTATTTATCAGTTTGTATTGGTGCAGCAGTTGTCTCGCTCTTAGTTTGGTACGTGCTATTTCATGTACCACGCTTCAAGAAAAGAGGCTTAAGAGTATGAGCACTAGTTATTATAAATAAGACATGAGAGGGAACACTTCTTTTACAAATTTATCAAAGCAAGAGTTGTACTAAATGGTTTACTTTGCAGCAAAGGAGATTGTCAGGTATTAGGGAAGAAAAATCCACCAGAAAAGTTAAGTACCAGTTTTTAAGAGGTTAAAGTACATAGAGATAGACAGATAGTCAGACAGATATGCCAGGAATGGTCTAGGTATAAGAATATCTAGTTTTACAAGAGAGTAGTGATGAACTACGTGACCCTTAAGCTCCTTTCAGCCATATATGCAATTTTCACATAATTACTCAGTCTCATCATCTAAATACCAAACCCAGTGAAAATTCTTAGTTAAGCATGTATGTATCTCCAGCATTTAAAGGACAAGACAGAACAAAGTGAGTTTCAGGGGGAGTTTTTGAGTTGTTTTGGAAATTAGGTTCTTCGCAGCAACTGCTCAAAACACACAACCTAGATGCAAAAAAGGTCTACAAATAAATCAGTTTATTTTAGGATACATACCCTAAGTGTCTAGCCAAAAATTCAAACCTGTAATGCCTACCATGACGTGAAATTATTAAAACAACAAAAAAGAAAAACTGCATAATGGGTGGTACAGACACAAGTACTACCCCCACAAGTACTTATAAGATCAGGGTAATTGCTAACTCTGAAGACACACAGTTCAAGTGGCACTTACAGTATCATATATAACTCAAACACCAGGCTCTGTAACTCTAATGTTGTGGTAAAAGTTGCATAGAGGACTATGGTTTTATTCCCATCACTTAGAGGGGATGGGAAGGAAGGAACTGATTAGTCTTTATGTGCAAAGTTATTAGTGTTACACGGCTTAGAGAAGCTCTTAGTGGTCCAGCTGTGCTCCTCTGGTGACCTGCTGCACTGGAGATGCCTGCAGAGCTGGGAAAGTGCAGGGTGGTGGTGCTGAGGATGCCTATGCACCACTGGCACCTTCTACATTTCCACAGAGATTACATGATAGTGTCAGACAACAACAAGAAAGAAAATAAAATCTGTTTTCCCTTTCCTTGATGGAAGATTGTCTTGAGCTAGTAAAAATGACTGACCTACAAGCTCTGAAGGACAAAGGGCTCCTCCTGGGCACCTCCAATGACAGAATTACGTGGGAATGAGGCAGATACCAGTGGAGAGAATAGCTGCAACTACTGCAGGGTTTTATTTGAAGAACCTCCAGAAACCACATAAGAAAAATAACATATTTTGGAACGGAATATTCAAAGTAAAAGTAGGTCTGGACTTCATTGCATAGCTTTTGGTCACAGGTGCTACATGAATCCACCTGCTCAAGGCATCATTTTAGACATCCATATTAAAAAAAAAAAAAGGGAAAAAAATCAAGTTTTTGCCACCTCAAGGAAGAACATGCAAAACTCAACACAGCCTTGCTGCCAGAGGTGAGAACAGAAGAAACACAGGACAAAAGTATAGAGCTGCAGAAGATGTGCTATTTGTGTTTGCATTTGAGAAATGGGGGTGGAAAGACGAGAAGAGCCACTTCTGTTGTCAGCCCCATCCCCTTCAGCACACACTGTCAGAGCATCCACCATAGCCCTCATGTAACCCTGCCTCAGGTCTGCAATAGAGACACGACATTTGCTACACCCTGGTCTCCTGTCTTTGTCTATACCCAGTGCTGGAGAAGGCGAGAGCCTGGATAACTCCAGTTCCACTGCTGCTTCCAGCAGTCCTGTGCAACATTACTGATGAATTCAGGGAGGTTACACAGAAACCTGGCAAGTTGAAACAACCCCAAGGCCTGATGACTAAATATTTCATGGTAATGGCAGCTGGCACCAGAACCTTAAAAAAAAAAAGAAAAAAAAAATCACAAATATGAAAGTCTGTATTAGATTTATCAACACAGGTCAAAGGACAGATTTGGCATCAACAAAGTAAATGGCTCATCTTTCATTTAATGACTTTGAAGAAGTAAATTAAAATTAAATAGTGTCCAACAAAATAACCAAAAAGCATACTAATATTCTTGCCTACATGTAGGAATAATACTACAACATAACTACCCAAAACACATCTTACCAAAACAAAAAAATGGGTACAATAAAACAATTCTGAAAAATATATTCAATGTTATTTAAAAACAACTTATGCTGTTTGAACATGAAAGATTTCCTTTATAAACACTCTAATGGCAAGTTGAGAATTCCTGCAAAATATCTTCTGAATCCTTGGAAAGTCACAATACACTGCAATGGAAGACGTTACTTTAACAAATCTGAAAACTTGGCACAAAGTGAAACTGAATTAAGAAATAAAGATTTTCATGGCTAGTGACATTTTTTTGAATAAATTTGTGATACTGACACCTCTGCTAAAAATATTTAAAAAAACCTACATGGGAAAAATACTGTGGCTGAAAATTCTTTGCAGCCCTATAGTAAAGTAATTTTACAAACATTGTAAAGACTTTTGTACTACTCAAAAATGCACAGCATTATTCAGAATAACAGAAAATAACTGACAAAATATCAACTTCTTTCTGTCTTGATGTTACTTTTTTCACATGAATGAAACATTTGTGAAATTCATAGCATTTGAATGCCAAATACACATTTTTTCAGTATGATATAGTGAGGGATATTTTAAGATGCTGGAATGTCATTAATTTGTGCCCCTTAGCTCAGCATTTTGTAAATTATTAGCTCTAGAGCACCAAAACAAAGTAAAGCCTCTCTAAGCCCATTTCATCCAACTACTAGCATTTAATTTAAACATGATTTCAAGAATCTAATGCCAAAACCCAGCATATGCTATTTATCATAAAATTGAGAAGGAAGTCTGATGTCTTTCTGTAGGTATATATTATAAAAGAGCAACATGGAGGTTTTTTTTTCCTTTTTAAGCCTAAAGCTTGGTCCTTTCACTTTCCCAAGATTTCACACAAGTACCCACATTTCTGCTAGTAACAAGTCCCCAAGGAGAAAGCCTAGCTTGACATGTCACTGTCAAACCTCTTCCTATAGTGTCAATAGGAGGGGAGGGAAGGGAAAGAAGAATGTAATTGAGCATAATGCTATTTAACTATTGGCTTTTCTGGTTACAAGAGAAAGAGGAGACTCACACGTTAAAAAGGGAACAAACTTGTACTATCAGGTGCCTGTTCCTGTTGAGTTTTACAGGAAATAGCAAGTCCTTGGCTGTTGTGCTCTGTCACAGGTGGCTGCACAAAGGGTTACAGGACCATGGCAGCTCTGTAGCTCTGCTCTCTAGAAAAGCTTCAAACTCCGAAGAGGTTGTAAGAACCCCCAAACAGGGTTAAAAATGAAATTACAGGGGGGGAACTGAGGAGCTTCAGAAAGTTTATGAAAGTTTGGCTCCAGGAAAAAAGTTCTCCCGACAGCAGACGCTACTTTGTGTTTGTTTGTTTTTTAAATCCATGAAACAGAACACACCTACCACTTATCTTTTCATCCTGAGCAATTCATTCGAAGTCAAAGCTTTGGTCTGAAGCTTAAGATCTTTTATTTTATTTTATTTAGTTCTGGGCTACCCTTAAAGGAGCAGCGAGAGAGGTTTAAAACTGACAACATCATTCACCAGAAATACAAGTTATCTGCTCTTAGGCAGTTATGGAGTTCACTTGTTTCAAGTTCTTCAAGTTTGAGAAAAAAAATCTGGACTTCTAAAATTCCTTACTTTAATTAATGACTTGCTCTAACTTGACTTTAAATGAATTTAATCACTATGACAAAACAGTGAAAAAAAAAATAAAGTTCAGCATCACCTGATATTTCAAAGTAACATCTTTAAACTGGTACTTTACTGTTTAATCAACTCCCACTTTCAGCCACAGGACCCTTCATATTAGGCTTCAAGCAGAACAGAAGATAGAAGCACTGTCCTCATTGACATAACTCTGAGACTTGAGTAACAATAGAGGCCTGAGATTCACAAGTGGTGGTGAAGAGTCCTGCTGCACTGTCCCACTCCCAGCCAGCTCTCTCTAGTGAGATTTCTCTGTCCTCACAGCAGGAGAGGACAGAGGGCTCTTGTGGCCCCCTCCACTCCCAACCCAAAGATTTTGATCAGATAATTTTAATTCACATGCATACAAGAATTAGGGGTTTTCTAATAATTCTACAAGTCCTCCTTACCCAAAAGGATGCAGAAGCCAAAAGGAACATATTGAGGAAGAGAAATTGAGGAAAATCCACCACAATTGGACCAAGAAATAGAATTTCAGCATCCACTTTCCAACTTTAAAAAAAAAAAAATCTAAGATCCATTTTCATTTTGAAAAGTTATCTGGAAGTTTTTCTTTAAGTCATTATTTACTAAAAAAAGAAAATAAGGTCACACAGAAGCACTGAAACACAAGGTAAATAATATCCATAACGTCAGAAAAGATAATTTATTTTCCCTGGCAGCTGTTTTAATCCCCAGTTGGAAATACCTTCTCTCTATTTTGTGCTTAAAAGACAAAAAAGTTCAAATTCACAGGCAGGCTGCTGTAGCAGCTCTGAGTTCATATGTTCCTGTTCACCTCAGCTGGGCAACTTCCTAACTCTGATGGGCGCCACTAAAGCAATCAGATTGTTTAACATCTTATGTAAATAACTGGAGATGAATGCTCAAATCCACCAGCACATAGACAAACAGAAATCAGCAATATGGTAATTCAGCATGATGCTGAATTTAATGTAAACATTCCTAAAGGAATTCAAGAGGAGATAGGAAGCAAGACAGATTTGGGTACTGTAGGACGAATTACAGCAGAAGGTCCATGCGATGATATTCAAACCAGAAAATCCCGCTCCACAGACAGTTTATGATCTGGAACAAAGAACCTTTACCTGCTCCTAAAAAAAACCAACAACAAAACAAAAAACTCACACAAAACCTTCTCCAGCCATGAATACATCTTAAAGGTGTTGTGGGAGACATCGAGTACTAACCACCTTGAACGTTCTCCCCCACAAACTTAATCTCTGCAGAGTTAAACAAATATTAATAATTGAAAAGTACACAAAGTGATTTTACTAAGGGGGTAATTAACAACTTCATTTCAGTTTAGCAGCTGATTTTTAGTTGGCATTAAACCAACAGGAGCTTAAAAGAACCTATTACACAGGGATAAGTTTTTGAATAACCTTGCGAGTTTGATGTGGCCCTCAGACTTCAAAGGCTCCTTTCATAACAAAACAGGACAAAAGCAGAGAGGTCTTTATCATCATTTATGGTAAATAAGAGACAAATCCACTATGCACTAGAAAGCTGATGTAAGGAAAAGACTGAACTTTGCATGAGCTTCATCAACATTTTAGGAGCTCTCAATTATCCAGCAGTTTTTGATTAGAAGATGCTGGTAGTTTGAAAAGGCAACAACAAACAGTTCAGTAGCATAGAAGGACACAGATATAAAGCTGCTGCTACTCTGTTATCAGCAGATGCTTGTGAGGACCTATCACCAGACTGCAGCGGAGCACGTGCCCAGGAATTTTCTGACACCTTAAGTGAACAAGTCAGAGCCTCCCATCCTGGGCATAGGCAGCTCAAACTCTTAGTTTTCTACTGCTCAGTCTTAATGGTTCTTATTACCCTAGTCATGAACATTCACACAGACAGGTAAAACTGACCACCCCTGCCACCAGTGTTAGAGGAATTACACATTATGGTCTAATCACGAAATACACACACTGCTAATAATTAGGCCATGTAGAAACATAAGGATCACCCCCTTACCAGAATTCACTGATAAAAAACAGTAAGGACATACAGCTTAAAATTAACATAGTGTGAAATGAAAAGTACAAACCCTTAAGTGGAAAACTGCCAAATGTAATTTTCACAATTACCATTTAATTTAAGAAGCAGATCAAAAGAAGCACATCATTTACATTTTCAAACATTAAGTTTTAAAGATCAAAGACTTCTAGTATTTCCAGACTGCATATATGTGAGTAACTTAGTTCAAGTAATGAATCTATGCAGAGATGCTCATTTGCTCCATGCAGCAGTTTCCCCATCGTCTGAGACTGCAGCACGTGGTATCTGCAATAAGCATCATCAGCAAGCACCCCCTGACACTATACAGGAATAAAAGCAAGAGGCTTCAAGGTCTAAAATAGCAGTATAATTTTCTGACTGCTGAAGAACTCTCTCCCTGAAACTAGCCACTGCTTCAGAGATTTTTTCACAGCTCCAGCCTGACAGCTGTGACTTAACAGTACTTTTACGATGGTCATTAAAGATTCCACGTCATCACCAAAACTGTGTTTTTATGATAAAAAGTTAGAGAGAAGTATGTATTGAACTATGTAAATATTCCAGAACATGTCAGTTTAATTCCATGTCAAAATCAAATGATGACAGCAGAGGTGATAGTTTAGTGACCGCTGGGAGCTACTGCAACAGATCCTGGTCAAATTCAGTGTAAAACAGAAAGTGTCCTGGCACTTATATCCAGGAAACAATTGAACTTTTAGTTCATACTGAAAACTCATGCCTACTTCTGAGCACGTCCCAAAAAACCGCAGCTCAGAATTCAATATTAAAACCAGATTTTTCTCAGCAGAAAACCACAGAGCATCATGGCCATAAAGCCTATGCTAAAAAAAGAGACAATCATTTAAACTGAACCAGTAAACAGGAGCTGCTTGTGGAAGTTGAGAAGATGACCCAAACTTCTCTTACTAAGCTGAGGAACATGACAACATGGGGAGTATGTGCAACTGTATTTGGTACTTGACTGCTGGTGTTACAATAACATCCAATCCCTGAAGCGTCCCTTACAGCATGCAAAGATCCTCAATACACCATACTGTCTATCAGACTGGTCCCAAGCACATGATGGATTTTTATCTGCATCTCCCCTACCTTATCTATTTCCCTTCCAAATCACAGGATAAAACTATTTTAAAAGTAGATAGAAAGGGATATAAAATACTAGCATTTACACAGGGACTTTAATTCTTATATCACGGTATTACACATCTAACACCAGAAAGAAAAGGGCAGAGGAAATTCACACACCTACCTCAACATGAGAGGGTTTAAAGCAGCTTTCTCAAGAATAGCTTCTTCAACAGACACTTCTCATGGTAAGGATGCTGCATTCTATAACTAAGACCATAAAGCTCTTGACAAGATGAACAGCCATTATATTTTTACAATAGTTGAGGCACCTATGTATTATTAGTACTCTGGTTAACAGTCTTCCTTACAGATAAAAGAAGTTACACAGAAGCAAGTTTCATACTTAACCCTTCTGTCACAAAACATTAAAAAAAGCGAGCAATATCCAGGTTCTTTACATGAAGAAAACGATGTGTTGTGCCTGGCTGCAAGTAACATGTAGCGACCTAATCTCAAAGGATATTTATATTGCATAATGCTGTGTGTATTCCTGCCAGACCTACACAGGCTCGCATGGATTTCTGTCTGACAGCAGTCACACTACTCCCAATTCTCAGCCTACAAAAAGCAAGCAGACACAGTCAAAGCACTTAGGGGTCTTAATCTGCATCTCTGTGAAAAATTCAAACCACTATGTGCAACCTAAGCAACATTTAAATGCACTGATGATTTAAAAAAATGGTGAAATTGGTGCACATCACATCTACCCCCACTAGTGGTCTGCAGAAGAGTGCCCCTGCCCCAAACTGGAATACATATTCCCTACCATCAGGAAAAAGAAAAACAAAAAAAACCACACATACATTTCTTGAGTGGAGAAACATGTGCTAGGTAGGGTCTAGATGAAAAGGACCTGGAGATCCAGATTTCCTCTCCATATCCTCCCCCCAGGAGCAATGTGGGGGGTGAGCGTGCACAAGGTTCACCCGTTCCCATACTGCGCAACAGTGCAAAAATAAAGGTAAGATGTGGCCAAGCTACAGTCACAGCACAGTTGGGTTAGGGATAATACTCTAAGGAAATTTTAAAAAATAAATAAATAAATAAAAGGGAGGTGAGGAAGGCTGGCATACCTTTACAAACAGCTGAGACACACCAATATCCTTTCCACATTTCACTCGCCCATACTGGAAAGGTAGCGTGACATTAGAAATGTCTTTTACTGCCAGAGACACATCCTCCTCTATCCTACCTCCTCTGCTGATCAGAGAGGAAATAAAAAATAATCAGATGAGTCACCACTGGAAGTCTGCATGGCTGGATTGCATCTAGCCCATCAATGCACCAGACACAGGAAACCAAATTACTGCCAGCCTCCCGATCATCTACTGGGATGCTGGAAACTGCTGTTCCAGCCTTACGCTTTATTACCATGACCAGTTAATAAGGTTTTTCCAAGAGACTTGCCTGTACACAAAGACCAAATCTTGTTGCTGAAATGTGCATGTTAAGTATTTTGTGTTCTGACAAAATTCACCGTTATACTGAGAACCAGACATGATTTAATAGCATTATCCTTCTTAACTATGGTATATCCAAATATGTTTAGGAAAAGAACATTCACCTTTTTACTATAATTTTCAAGAGGAGACAGTTTTCAGAAGGAAAGATCAAAGATTGCACTGGAAGATTGAATGATACAAGATTTTAGTGGCCACAATAAAAAAATAAACACTAATTTTAGAAGTTCTTAGCTGGGGAGGTAAGAAAGGGAAGAAAATAAAAACGGAACCATAAGCACACATATACTAGCATTTTTCAGTCAGGTCTAACAATAGGCTTCCATGTCCCATGGTAGGTAAAGCAGAGGAGATACTGATTTTACAAATATGTATGTGAAAAAATTAAAATAAATGTAATAATACATTCAGAAACTTAGAACAGTCTCCAACGGTATTCCCCCAATGTTTTAAATTACTAAATGCAAAACAAATGCAAAAGAAAATCCCAGATTTATAAAGCCAGCGCGTTCTACTAAATGTCACAATTTAAATACTCACAAGGTAAGAAATTCACTTGAGTAAGAAGGAAAAAGTAGTTATTTACAAATAACCCTAGGTGCACATTTGTCCTCGTCCCTTTCCAAGCTCCTCTTCTCTGTCATTTCTCCACAGCGCACAGCTCCCAGCCCTATCCAATGACACCTAACATGCAGACCTTCCTGGAGTCTGAGAATACTTTGCAAGACCTACCCCAACGTCACAGAGGACTTTGGGATTTTATCAGACACATGAAAGTTAGGTCATTAGTGAGCAACCCAGTCTGTGCTTTTTAATGGAGATCTGTCTTTGAAAAAAATCATCCACACATAAGACTCACAGCTGTGAAGCAATACCCTCCTGAATAAACATCAAGTTGATGTTTATTATATCAGGGATGCTTTTTTCCCTCCACAGCATCAGGCAAATGTTTGTGAAAGATATCCATCTGTACCTAGAGCTCATGCCTTCATCCTTACTCCATTTCCATTCAGTCCAAATAAAATCGACTCCAAGCAACCTTTATCTATATATATATACACATTTTATTTTTATACATATATATATATATATATATATACACACACATACACAAAGGTGAAACCCTTCTAGTTACTTAAGACAGTGTCATTTTGTTACAACCTCTTCTATTGGCAAAAGAACCTGCAAGCAAATGCCTGGCCCATTTTCACTCAGGAAAATGAATGAAACATGTTCAGGTTCATCAAAAGAGGCACATTTTGTCAGTGGCACTGTTTAGGTAAACAGAGCATGGTGACACAAGGAAAAAAAAGAGGTTTTTCATAGAGCAAAAAATGAAGTAATGCCTAACTTTGTCCCCCTGCTTTACCTAATCTTAAATAGTTTCCAAAGAAGCATTTCAAGGCAGTGCAACAGGTGTTGCAAGAAAACCCTTCCAACCTTGTAGTGTCAAACCCCGATCTTCATTTTTCTTCCACTTTGACATCTGGCTTCATAGAATCACTGAATTGTTAATGTTGGAAAAGACACTTAAGATCATCAAGTTAACATCCTGCTTGCTTCAATGTCAAGCAGCCAATAACTAACTGAAAGAGTATACTTATGTCATAGTTTTGGAGGCATCAGCAACTCTGACACAGTATTATCATGACTGATCCAAGCTAGGACGTTACCACTGGCAAAAATTGACACCCATCTGCCACTTCCAGTACCCTGAAATTCTGACATAGCTGCACAAAAAGCATTTTGGAGCCCCATGGCATACTGGCTGGTTTTTTATCCATTTCCTTAGTGTAAACAGAAAACATCCTGCACTTGCTTCTGTTCTTTATCACATCTTGATTTTTTAGCTGACACAGTCATTTGAACATATGGAAAGTCTCAGATCAAACTTCACAAGCTAGATTTTTAAATACCTTCCTGAAGGAAAAAAAAAAAATAAATAACAAATAGCAGGGTCAATAAAGTAATTCCAGGAAAGAATTTACAAATAACACTGGAGATTAGATCTGGGATTGGACTGCCCCCAATCTGGGGGCAGGTGTCCCAATACCTCTGAAGGATCATCTCCCAACCAACATAGCTCCAGTGAGACACAAGGACTGCTTCTGCCATATGAGAAGTCAGCGTGTAAGAATATCAAATACTTTCAAATGCTTTTGCTCAGAAAACTCCTCAGTTCCTAAGTAAAATATTTCCAACTGTATTTAAGCCTTATGAAATTCATCCTGAAGAAGTTATTTATAGCTAGAAGCCAGTCTCCTTAATCCAGGTGTCTAGCTTATACCTCAACCCTGGGCACCTACCAACAGATCCCAAGTCATGTAACGAAGAAAGCCAGGCAATGAGCAGAAGCAAGTGACTTAAGAAGCCTCCAGGAAAAGGGATGTCTTGTCTAAGTTCAGGTATCTGCCTCTCTTCATCCCACTAATCAGCTGCAGCCCAACAGTGAGCTGCCACCAAAAGGCTGTCTCCACCAAAACCACCTCTTCCCTGGCATGAGGCATCTTGCCTCCCTGGAGCCAGGCAAGTACCAAATACCACAAAACAGGCTGATTTTCCATCATCAGATGAACCCCCTGAGCCAAATCACCAGTGGGTCAGGCACACCACTGCCACTGCAAAAGGAGGCAGGAGAAGCACAGGCCAAGCACAGGAGTTTCAATGACACCTTCCTGGGATACTATCTCAGCACTAACACAAAACGGCATTGTTGTGGGATCTACCGTAGGAGGACAGCTTGGCCCAAACAACAGATTTCACTGTCTGTGCTAGCTGAACTGATCCCAACTCAGCTAACTCCTTTAATGCTGCGTTACATTACAATGATTGACTTTTTTGGCCAATGCAGTGATAACTATTTCCCTAAGTTAGTATATTATGTTTCTTTCCTAATAGTAATGACTGAGAGCTGAATCACATCCAGAAACAAAACCCAGAACTTTCACATGAGCTGGTACCAAAAAAATGTGCCAACATTTGCACAACGTGTGCCAGCACTGGCAAAAAATATAAAGCAAGTCTTATAATCTTCATGCCCTTCTAAGATAATCCCAGATGTTTTGTACTATGAATGGAAAACACTGTTGAAATTGGATTTCTCTATTCAATATAACACAAATGAAAGCTTTACAGCTAAGTATCCAATTGGAAGCTAGCACGATGCGAGTCAGATCCATACATCTTTCTTTCATTGGAAAAATAAAAATTAAACACTATTCATAAAAGCTAAATATACAACTTTATGCAGCAGCTCACAACATGAAAAACCACAAAACCTATTTTAAAGTAGCTTATTCACTACATTCCTTTAAAGTTAGATTTTTACTTGGATTGACAGTATTCAGATATGCGAAATACAGCAAAACTCAAAACACTCCCCCTAAGGTAATTCGGATAATAAGTGAGGTGTGTCAAGCACACCTTAGACCAGCAGACTCATTTCTAGTACACTGGGTCTGAGAGCACATGCTGTTTTTCATTAAACTGCTGTAGCTGGAAAGCCCATTTAAAAAAATGATAGTTAAGTTATATTAGCCTTGTTAAGCAAAAAAGGTTGGGTTTTGTTTTGTTTCTTTAAAAATGTCCTGCAGGAGTGGATAAAGGAACTTTAAAGCGGAGGAGTGGTAGGTACAAGAAACAGCTGGAATCTATCTGGTTCTTACAACACAATAAAACCCAAGTGTTTTCCAAAGCTCAGCAAGGTCACCATCTAATGTACTATACACAAGTGCTCATTAAAAACTTAAAAGTTTGGACCAAAAAAAAAGTGCCTGACAAAGAAAAGGTGCTAAAAGTGAGCTCTTGGTAATGGGGCAGGAGTGGGGGGCCAGAGCAAAATATGCTAAATGTGGAAATCAGTATCATCTCACCTTCTCCCTAAATTATGGGCAGAAAAAAAATGCATGACCTCACAAAACTGCAGAAAGGATCAGGACACAGTTCAAAAAACAAACACACAAAAAGACAGGAGAAAAAGAACAAAAGTAACACCAGAACTAACTGTAGTTGGTAACCACAAAATACAGAACAGAAGAACACAAAAGTCTGGTCAGAATTTTCTGTAGATCCCTGTAAGCGGCAATGCATTTCCCCAGTATAGAAAACATACCCATTTCTATAGTCAACAAGTTAATTCTTCCTCTAAAAGTGCCTGCAGATGCTGCTTTCATGCAAAGTTTTAAAACAACGCTCAAAAGTACAAAGAGAAACTGTCCATAAAGGAAACTACACTATGAACTCAGCTCAGAGCTATGCATGCCCATCACATACTGTGGGAAGAGGACTGTGTGAAGACAGACTTTTGATTCACCCTAAGAATTTCCAAATATAGACTTGAAAATATATAAACCCACCTTGCAGAAACCAGAAAATAGATTTTACTCTCAAGCAAAAATTAGTCCCATTTTTCTCTCAAACACATTATAGATATCTTTCCTGAGGCCTGGAAGCAAGGGGACAATAAAGTAACAGAGAGAATAATGTTCAGCCAGATCAAACAGTATTACTGTCACCCTCTCCCTCTAAAACATTGTTGCTAGATCTATTATATGACATTTTACCATAGCACTTTCATAGTCTGCAGGCAGTGGAGAGAACATTATTTCTAGGATTTAAACTCACGCAGTATTTACTTAGCAGAATGTATATTTATGTATCGATTCATATTTATATATTAATTGGATACACTTAGATTTATCCCATGCAATGCTCATTGCCAAGACTCTAGACATAATAATGAAATATTGATGCATCCACCTAAAGGAGGATTAAATACATCCCTTATGTAGATGTGAGCCAGGGCTTCGGCAGCTGTACTGTAAGATGTTCTCCAGAAACCAGCCCACCCAGGTTTTATGACTTGACAGAATTACCCAGTATTAAACATAGTTTAGACAATAAAATATATAGATTTTCCCTTTTCGTTCACACATCTTTCATTCTGACACTATTCAAGGACATTGACTGGCTCTCTACACATTAATCAAGAATACATTCCCCAGAACTGAGAAAAACATTTTCATAATGATTAGTTCAACTTAAATAAAGGTACCTATGAGAAGAGGATTTGAACAGTAAGATTAGTCCTCTATCTCTACAGTTATTCCTCCCATCTGGCATACCAGACTGTATGCATTAGATTCATGCTTGGGGGGAAAACAAAACAAAATAATCACTGAGGTAAGATCTCTATGCAAATACAGGGTAAACATAACTGCTAGACCTCTTGCTGCATTTGCAGAAGCCATAAAAATATACAGTAGAAATGCAGACTTCAAACAGCTTCAACAAACAGAAACATTTGGTGACCACATGTCAGACCATTCACTGGATTTGATTGCTGTACTGTTGGTTCAAACTAAAAGATTTCACCAAGTTGTCCTGGCTCTCAAGTTTTACCTCAAGCAGACTCTTTCTACCAAGTTACTCTGCAAATCTGTTTTTTCAATCTTCTGAGCAGGTGTGAGCGTCAGGAGGAGGGAGGAGGGGTGTGCATATATACATAAATTTGGGGTTTCTTGGAAAAAGAAAAAAAAACAAAAGCCCCCAAATAATCTTCCAACATTCAAAAGGTAACAGATACATTTAAATTATAAGGAAGGTAGTTTTGGACTCTGAAAAGCACACTTTAAAGCAATAATGCATGCAGTTGTCAGCACACACAACAGCATTCAGAAAAATTAGGCTTTTTCAGTACCTATTTAATGGTCATGACAGACAGGAGCAGCGGAGGTATCTTTAGTTGTTGTCCATACAAGCTGTGCTTTCTTCCTCTAATGCCACTTCTTGAAAATTATAAAAACCTTATCTTGCTACAGAAATCCTCATGGTGAAACACCTCTCTCCATCAATGCTGGGTAGTGTTAGCATCAGGAAGGACTTCTGCTGCAGTCTCTCTGCATGAGGAGCAATCCCAGGACTACAAGGTCCTGATTCTGACTGTGAGACTGATGCTCTTGACAACAGTATCTCGCAAAATTAGTAGCTCTCAGAACATCTAACTTTAAGAACTTTATATGAGTTACTAGGGAAATAAATTCAGCTCACAAGAAGAGCTGTAAGAGTTTGCAAGGGTTACTTGGCCCAACACCCATTTTTCACTTCAGTGCATTTCTCAAGGTTGCTTCACATGCTTTCCTATGGTTCTGCTGCTTCACTCCAACAATTCATTCAGGCACACGCTTGCTGGCCACCCTCCCTCAGACTGGATCTGTACATTTGAGTACTTCAGGGGAAAAAAAAAAATCAAGCGTTATTTGCCTCAGGGCACTTTAACTAAAGATTTACAGACTTTGTGTGTCAGGTTTCAAGTTGCTTTAGCAAACAATTTCAAACCATAGACATTTACCTGAAAATTAGGGTTCATTTAAGACACAGAATAGGAATCAAAAGCTCAGATGTTTTACAAGAAAACAGCACACATTTCTTTTCTTTAGAACTCTTCAAGAGGCATCACTCCTAAAATGGTGAAATGTGTTTTGGGGGAGAGGAACTATGCCTCCCTTTCATTCAGAAGGGTGAACTTGGTGGAGGACTGCAGAGAGGGAGCGGCAGACTGCCCTCCCACATCTTGAGGCACGAAAACAGAGTCGGCAGTCTGGGATATTTAATAGCTGGGGGAAGAATGCTTTGGTTTGGAGGAACAGCTTTTGGCTTGCTTAAGTTATAATATGGAACAGCACACAGTAAAACAATTTTAACCCAGCTATTTCTAGGTTTGGCAAACAGCTCTACCTTTCACAGAATCATAGAAAATCCTGAGCTGGAAGGGACCCACAAGGATCATTGAGTCCAACTCCTGGCCCTGCACAGGACACCTCAAGAATCACATCATGTGCCTGAGAGTATTGTCCAAATACTTCTTGACCTTTGCCAAGCTTGGTGCTGTGACCACTTCCCTGGGGAGCCTCTCCAGTGCCCAACCACCCTCTGGGTAAAGAACCTATTTCTAATATCTAATTGAAACCTCCTCTGACACAGTTCCATGCCATTCCCTCGGGTCCCATCACTGGTCACCAGAGACAAGAGATCAGTGCCTGCCCCTCTTCTTCCCCTCATTAGGAAGTTGTAGACTGTAATGAGGTCTCTCCTCTTTCTTCTTTTTTGAGAAGCTATTTCTAAGTTGTGGTGTACCAGTGTTTATTCTGGTCTCAGCATGCACCATCTGCCCAGCTGAGGTGCCAAGTGAAGGCTGGCCTGCAAGTGAGTTTGACCAGCACCAGTTGCTCCAGGGAGAGCTCAGAAGGCTCCAAAAGTCTCAGATGCAAGGACCCAACCTCACTAACCAGTGCTGGGTTCTGGATAAACGACATGTGAGAAGAGCCTGAGTTTTGCACAGAAAATGACTATTCTTTCCCCTAAATAAGTAGATGACCTCAACAGACAGGCCTCCCAAAGTGACTTTAGGAGTGTAACTGAGACAAGCAACATCATCTCTCTTCCCAAAGCACAAAACACGAGAGGTTGGGGACTACATTTGAAGAGGTCTCTGCACTGTGAATACTACAGGCCTGCCTTGTCCGCATTATCATAAACTATGCCCCAACGTGAATCTGAATTAAAGAACAACATCTTTCATTAACTATCACCACATATCAGATACAATTTTTTGGTTTTATTACTCTTAATCAAGCTGTTGGGCTTTTTGGCTTTGGGTTGTTTGAGGGTTTAGTTTTTTGGGGGGGAGAGGGAGTTTTTTGTTTGTTTGGGGTTTGTGGGGATTTTTGTTTGTTTGTTTTTCTTTTTTTTGGTTGGCTGGCTGGTTTGGGGTTTGTGGGGGGGTTTTTTCAGTTTTTGTAGCATAAGACTAGCATCACAACTAGGAACAAATGTTTCAGCTCCCACCAGCAAGTGGCTGCCTTACAGCATGGAGAATTCAGCTGGGAACAGGCAGAAGAGGGACCTGACCAGGACACAATTTTCTCTCACAAAGACCTTCAAGAACACATGGGGTGAAAATTTTTGATGTTTTGGGGTGGGTTTTTGACTACCCCGGAGATCTGACATATACAGCTGCTCATTCCCATTGCAAAAAGCCCTCAGCTTCAAGGTTTGAGCTCAGGTCTTCTGAGGTTTTTTTAAGTCCCAGAGTCCAAAAAGTTCAGTACTGAAATACAGAAATATGTTAACACAGATTTCATTAGCAAAGGGAAAGAGTAACAGTTTACACAGAGATTTTGGCTTGTTCTCTTAAACACATAGTAGCTAGTGTATGTATGCTTTCATCTTCCTCTAATGTTAGGGAGAAGCTGACACACAAAACCTTACCAAAACATTAGAACTTCAAGTTCATAAATATTTGGAAATCTGCCTCATCTTCAAAACTAATTGTTTAATCATTAGGACTCACCAAGTTTCACTCTCTATCATGTATATACCACTTTGTTTCACCAAGACTCACAGAACCTTGTGACAGGTCTCATTACCCTAAAAATATCATTACTCTTCTCATACAACAACAGAAATGGTTAGTCTTGGCTTTTTAATCCATCTGGATGTAAAGAGTAGAGAAACACACTGGTACTTCTGAAATACAAGCCTCATTTCATAGGGAAATAAATATTTACATTTTCCTTTAACTTTATAGAATTCCTAACATCTTGTTTACCAATACTTTCAGGTTTTCAAGTTACTCGCTTTACAATAAAATGTTTCTCCAAGTTTAAAAGTTCATTTAAAATGAGAACAGCTTTCACATATCAAAGGATAGTCACACAAACTAGATGAGGAAGGCAGGAAGCTAAGCATTTGTTGTTTTCTTCCACACAAACAGCACAATCCACACTCACATTGCTTTGCTAGTGCTCCCACGTGCTACTGGAAGGCAAAGAGAGAACCTTTTGTAGGAATGGTACAACCATAAATTTCATGTGAAATTTAATAATAATTAAAACAAATCACCAAACCCTTAAAATAGGATTTTCAAAGATGACATTACATCACCTTAATGAAACTATTTAAAGTAAGCTTTGCCAGTTTACAAAAACCAATGCAAGAAAGGTATACATGAGAGGAACGCTTTAATTACCTAAACTTATAAAATTGACACATGGGGAAGCCAGGACTGCTTTAATTACCTACATTCACAAATCACACTTACAAAAGTGACACTTGTGGAGGTCATTTGTGATACCCTTGCCTTTGGTGCTCTCAGTTTAAAATTCTCAATAGATTTTATGCACTAGATGTCATTGTTTTACAGAGGAAACAAGGTGGGACTCAGGTCTTGACAAGATGAGAGATAAAAAGTAACAAACATTCTTTTTTGAATATATACTCCTTCGAAAGTTACTGGGATAGCGCTTCTGACATCGTAAGTTTCATCTCAAGTTAACAGGCACATAGAAATAAGCTTAATACGTTAAAATACATATAAACCAGCACTTTAAAGCTCCTCTTTAAAAGCACACCACGACTCTTAAGTAAGGCCGTTCAGTATTCCTAACATTTCTCAGCTTCCACGCCAGGAGCCCAGCTGGCTCAGCCACACGCTGCCTGACCACACTTGGGTACACCTAGGAACAACCTCGCTCTTCAGGCATTAGCACGTACCGCACCGGTGTGACTCGGTGTAACGATACAGAAACACACATATTTACATCAAGCGCTGTGCGCAGTCAGACACTCATGTTTAAAAATAGGAGAGAAGAAAATGAGTATTAATTTCAGGTTGCTCTCTGTCCTGAATTCTTTCGTGACAGGAAGGAGTGCCTTTAATTCAGACTGTCTCGGAGCAAGCGCTATAGAAGTAATTTACAAGATGGCAAGAAATTATAAGCCTTAATGACAGGCGGACAGCCAAGCCAGCCTTTAATTTGGATTCAGAGGAGGGGGCGGTGGCGATGCTGCACAGACAGATCTCTGCAAGCTGCCACGATACCTTCTAAAAATAGCAGCCCACAGCTGCTGACAAAGAAGCAAAGTTTGGGGCCGCATCCCCGGAGCTGCTGCCCGACGGTGGGGCAGCCCGGCGGGAGCGGGGAGCGCGGCGGGACCCCGGCCTCGGGGAGGGGGCACGGGAGGGAACCAGGGTGACGAGGGGCTGGCACACAGCAGGACCGAGAGCCGCCTCACCTCTACCCATCGCTGGGCTTCGGCGAACGCCACCTGGCAGTCGCACTCCGCGTCCTCTCTCCCGTCCATGTCCAGCAGTGAGCGAGCAGGGGCGGCCGGTCCTCACGGGGCAGGGGCACGGGGAGCGGCCGCTGTCATTCGGCTGCCTCCTTTTAACGCTCCCCGCGCCGTCTCCTCCCCCTCCACCTCCTCCCCGCGGAACTCCCCCTCCCGGGAGGGAGCTCACTGGCGCTCCGCGGCCGCAGGAATCCGAGGGAGCCGCGGGCTGTAGCGCAGCGCCGGGCCCCCCGGGAGGCCAGGAGGGGCCGCACCCCCCGCGGCACAGGCGGCGGCGGCGGCGGCTCCCTCCCGCCGGGACGCGGCGCCCCTCGCCCTCACGGCCGATGGAGGCCGCCCCCGGCGGCTTCCGCCCCGGCGCATACCAGGAATAGCTGGGGACAATCGCACCTTTCAGGGCCGGCCACCGCCGCCCCGGCCCTTCCACCTGCCGCCCCGCCCGCCCGCCCGCCCGGGGCTGCCCTGCGCTCCACCGCCCTCCGCCGGGGCAGCGGGAGCGGAGCCCGGGCCCCTCACCTCCTTACCGTAGCCACCCGGGGGATCCGGCACCGCACTCCTCTGCAGCGTTGTCCCGCCTGGGGACGAAGTTAGGAGCCTTTCCCACCGCTGACATGAGAGAGCCACACTTCGTTTTGAGCGCTTTTCACACAAAGTGGCCAAAGCGGAGCTGCCCGGGCAGAACCGGAGCCACACAGCTCGGCTTCCACGCTTCCCTCCCCAGCACCCTTGGCGTCAGTTCTGGTATAGCTCACAGCACCCGCACCAGTGCCCATTGCTGTGTTTCATCCATGTCTGCTCACAGCACACTGCAACAGATTCTTTGTGACTTCTCTACACCCCACGCTATCCCAGGCTCAGACCTAAAGCCCGATCTCAGTATGGTTTGGCTGCTGAACCTGGGGTGGGTGCCATGCTGAGCTCTGGCTCCTGCAGTAACCTCAAATGTGAGGCAGGTTGGGATTATGCTTTGCTGCAACAAAGGTTTACCCACCCTGACCGACACACCAGAACCAGGAGAGGTGATGTGCTAACTGAACACAGCAAAATCCTGTTTTCCAATACAGGAATGGACGGACACATGCTAAACAGAAAAGTTGAAGAAATATCAGGGAAAAGAGTGGTTTTCTGGAACGCTCATACATAGCACAAGGGTTTTGGTTTTTTGTGTTTTTTTTTTTGTTTGTTTTTTTTAAAGTACTTGATTTCATTTAACATTTTAAGTTCTCTACAACTACCTGAAAGGAGGCTGTGGCAAGGTGGAGCTCAGTCTCTTCCCCAGGTAACAAGAAGCAGGAGAAGAAGAAATGGCCTCAAGTTGCACCAGGGGAGGTTTAGATTGGGTATTTTTCCTAATATTTCCTAATAAATTTTTATCTCCAAAAATTTCTTCAGTTCAAGGGTGGTCAAGCACTGGCACAGGCTGCCCAGAGATGTGGGGGAATCACCATTCCTGGAAGTGTTAAAAAAATGCATGGATGTGGCACTTGGGGACATGGTTTAGTGGTAAATATGCCAATGCTAGTTTAACGGTTGGACTCTATGATCTTATGAGGTCTTTTCCAACCTTAACAATGCTATGATCTTTTCCTCCTTGAATGTTTCCTTGAATGTTTTGTAACATTTTTTTCTTTCCGTGTCTTTTCCATAAGTAAAACCAAGTTGCTGCATGCATGCTTTGCTTTTATGGCCCATGGCACAACATACATAATTTTTCAAGGACTACTGAGAAAAGCGAACTTAAAATTTGTACTACACACAAATCAGCATTTCCTGAAGGGATATGGTTTAGTGATGAAACATGGAGTGCTGGGTTAACAGTTGGACTTGATGATCTTAGAGGTCTTTTCCAACCTTAATGATTCTATGTTTTTCTCCTTGAACTGTAAGTAGTATTTTTTCTTTCCAAATCTTCTCTGTATGTAGCAGACTGAGTTGCTGCATGCATCTTAGGCTTTTATGACCCACAGCAAAACACATGTAATTTTTGAAGGACTACTGACAAAAGAGAACTTAAAATTTGTACTACACACAAATTCGCTTCTCCTGAGATGTTTACTTGAGAATGCATCTTATTTCTGCTGTACAAAAAACCTTCTTGGAATAGGAAAGAAAATTTTTAGGAAATCAGCATACCAAGAAGATATTAGCCATCAGTTTCTGCACTATGTGGATATCAGTGTTGCTAGTGTTACACAAAGGAAGAAAATTGCAGTGACTTTGGCTGAAAGAAGTTCTACGGCAGATGTTTGACATTAATTAAAGTTACAAATTCATAGAAATTATGTATTTAGCTCCTCACCATGGCATGAATTAAGACATCTATGCTTTAGAGCCAGCAATGAATGAAACGATAATCAAAGCTGTAATTTTGAAGTTTTTTCCCACTCTTTTTTCCTGCTCCAAGCCAGATCAGCCACAAGACTAAATACAAATGAAGAATCTGCATATTTCTCGAGTGGGAAGCCTGAACATCAGAAAACAACCTTCTCATCTCACTATTAAGCATCACTGACTACAAAGGGTAAAAAAAGTCTAAATAAAGCGTGTATGAGCTGCTGCTGCTGGCTGACATCAGTCTGCATTAGCTGAGGTTACCAAACATTCTTCTGGGGAACAACAGCAATCTTTCTCCAGTTTTTAAGGACTTTTCACTTCATCTAAAAATACAGTGCTTGTCCCTAAGTAGGAGAAAGTAATTAAGAATTCTATAAAAGTTTAAATTTATTTGAGAATACAATTCTATGAAACAGGTTTCAGAAGAGATCGTATTTAAAAAAACGTTTCCAAATTCTCACTTATTTCTGGTTGCTTTATTTCACTTCATGGCAATCAAATAACTTTTCTTACAAATTGTTTAATGTTTTAGATCAAATAAGTCGAGTAATCTGATTAATCAAGTAACTTGATTAAGTCAGTGTTTAAGTAAAACACTTTTAAGTTGAAGTTATTCACTAAGTAAAAAAAAGTTCCAACATGCAAATTTCATCCTCAAAGTGAATTTTAAAACAATTGTCACAGATAAGTTATCTATGTAAGCGTGAGCAACCAAAATAGTATATTATTCCTTTGCACTAACAAGGTAAGTCACTAGAGTCCTAGATCAGAAAAAGATTACATATACCAAATATGACTGCTAATTGTTGCTTCAAAAGTAGCAAACATAGTACTGTTCTATTTAGCAAAAATAAACCCTTTCAATATGTGTGTGCTCCTAGGGATAAGTTAAACAACAGTTTACATCATATTCTTTTCAAGGAGAGTTCTACAAATATGTGACACAATGTATTTTCTACCAAGGCAGGCTTCCTTTAAGGATAGACAGCATTTATTTTCTAAATGTGGGCTGTTAAGTGTGTTTATTTTCCAAAACTTGTATTTCAGTGTCAGAAAACAACGTCTTTCCTCTTCTTCCCTTAACTGAATCACATAGCCATGACTGAAAGGAAAGGGCATTGTACTGGTTATTAAATCCTTACAGTTTCTTAACAAAATGCCTGTAATAACATGGGAAAACTTACACCGATATACTTAAAAGAGCTTGAACAATCCTGAGTGCATAATAGCACACCGGCTCCACTCAGCTGAAGTTAATGTAAGTGCGGAGCATGCATCATCTCTTCACTCCTACACGCACCGTTTCCATAAGATGATGTGTATGGCTGGCCTGGACTGAAGGAGGTGGAGAGGGGTTTCCTGACAGTCAGTAGCACTGCATGCCTGTGGCCAAGCCATGCTCCTCCACACAAAGGTGGCAAGGCTCTGGCAGGACTGCACAAGTTAGAAAATACAGCATGAACTAATACCCAGAGATTGTACAGCAAAGGCAATGATGCAGACGTTGAGGCATTGCAGAGCCAAAGCACTGTGTGGTCTGCAGGGCTTATCAGCCCCTGGTCACGACATTGCTGACAAGTCAGCCAAGTTCGTACCTCACTCCTTGTATCCAAGTTATACAGGTTCTGTCAACGAAAAGGATATTCCAGCAGCTTTACTTCCTATGCTTCTCAAGATGGTCACCAATGCCTGTGCCAAAGCATGCTCTTACAAGGTGGTCTCTGGAAGACTGTTGCACTGTACAGGTTAGGTGAGATGGTATTTCTGCAGTACAGTCTTTCAAAATTTCAATCTAGCACGGGACCACACAGTAAGCAGACACAGTTCGGCATAAGAACTGGTGCATTGCTCTTCCTTTGGTATCTCCAAGCAGTGTTCACTAAAATATACCACCTTATATATTAATAAACCAGAAATTAACACAAAAATAAAACAAAATAGAAGGAATTTTTATCCTGCAGAACAACTGGTTTGAAGACTATGTAGAAGATGCTGAACAAAACTACCATTGCCAAAATAGTAAGAATTCTTAAGTTTTTACATAACATTCAAGATGTATTTTTCCAGTTTGCCCATGAAAAATCCCACCCCAGATTTACTATTCTAACCTTGTTATCCTTTGTCATGCATTTGTCTATTGAGTTCTCGTACTCAACGAGGAGCTCCCGTTCTGAAGGGATTTTGCAATAAACAATTGCACAAAAAGAGAGCCCCTCCATTTATTACTTTAAGTCTTCTGAACATTGAAGAGCATATAAGGCCTGACTATTTCCCTAAAGCGGACAAGTGATGTAGCTAGTTTAACAGCTTTGAACTATGCTTTGTTTCTTTCCTCACCCTCCTCCCTTCCCTAAAAGGGCCTTAGCTGTATTAACTATGGCTTACTTGAAATTTAATCGTCCAAGTCACCTTCAGCATAAAATATGCAATATCCCAATTCAATTGTGACAACTTTTATTTGATTTTTCTGATATTATCAAGAAGACAGTGCAGCTGGTTTGATTACTAAAGCCTTTGATTTTTATTTAAAAGCAAGTTTCAGGGCCTTGCTAATGAGCAGAGTAACATAAAGCAAGTCTTGACGATACTGCATTTTATTGGGGTGAAAAAATGTTCAAAAATAGAAGCTCATTAGTGTTGTTTTTCTCCCTTGCTTTTCCAACCATCTCACTTACAGAAAACAGACTGGTGTTGTTAATGGACTCTCCAGGTGACATGTTTTAGAGAGATGTTCGTAAGTGATAAGACAGACTCTCAGGCCTCTTTCTTTTCTATGAAGAAGGAAAACTCTGCCAGACTGCTTCTGGCACAACCCCATTCATTTTTCCTGCAATGACAATTGACAGAGAATGAGAGCACTCTCTGGGACACGGAGGGTTCAGTTTCCTTTGGCAGTGGGTTTGACTGGAAGCAAACCTAAATTATTTCACCTCTAAGGAACAAATAAGGAATATTTTTCTGGAATGTAAAAAAATGCACATTAACCAAAATCAACCTTCACAAGAATCCTAAAGCATAAGATTGTTTAGCCAAAAAAACCCAAACAAACTCAAAACAAAACCAACAAAATAGACCCAAAACAACCACAATGCTACTAATTCACGTATAAAAATTGGTCAACAGCACCTTAAGATCTAGTAGGTGAGGTGAGAAGGATGGCACAGGGGAAGGGTATCACATAGCATTCAGTAATGCCACCTGACAAATTTACAATAGATATTCCTAAAGGGGAGAAAAGTATATGACCATCATGGCTACCTTAAAATCCATAGTCTGTTTCTGTTCTTGTGAAACAAAAATTCATTACAACAATTATTACTTTTCTATAATTTATTTCAGTTAGGCGAGATACTTCACATCGCTCTATTCATCTGTGTGTGCCCTCCACAGTCCTACCATTTGAACTAGTTAGTATGCCTTTTCTGGGGCAAAAATCCACATTGTTTTTCCACATATACAAATAGCAAACATTGGTTTAACTAAAGCTTTTTGACAATTTATTAACATTATTAGGCTTGAGAAACAAAGTGAAGTTTTATTCAAAATGTAAACATTAAGATAATTTTAAAATGTTAGTGCTCACCAACAGGAAGAACAGTCCTTTTTCGGCTTTTTTTCTTCCATATATTTATTTATAAATAATGCACTGAAAAAATGTCTCTGTCATTTGAGTCACCTGAAGAATTTCTTATAATATTCTTGCACCATTATAAATAAAAGATGGAGATAGCCTCACATTCCAAGTTTTCACCCATTAACATACCATATATGCCACTCAGAATGTTATCTGTGAATGATCCAACAATAAGCCTGCTCTCAACTAGCTCATCATTATTATGATGAAACATCACAGACAGTAATTTCTGAAAATTTTAAGGGGGTGGAAGGGAAAAAACCCACCACATAGAAATCTTGCACAAAATGCATGCTTGTATATAAATACCCAAAGTTGCTGTAGGAACAAGCAGCAAAATATAGCAAGGACAAATGCAAAGTTTATTCCACGTATGCTACAATTAATCAACATGTTAGGGAAGTATCAAAATTTGTACTATTAACATATGGCAACAGTTTATTGTTACAATACATTGCAATAGTCTCACTGAAAAAGGCTTTTAAGCTGCAGACAGTGCAATTGCATTAAATCTTAATTCTTCTGGGTCACGTTCCATGAATTTCTTGCAAACTTCTATTGCATCCTAGGGAAAAAAGTACAAACAGAAAAAATACAAAATGAAAACCAATATAAATCATATTAATTTAAAAAAAAACCCACCAAAACTGAAATATGAAGATATGCTTTATACAAACTATGCTCAAAATGGACTTTTCCATGAAGGTTTACTAAACAGTGTCACAAATCTATATAAACTGTATTTCTGAGGTGAGTTACCACTATTCAAGATTATTTTCAGTGCTCATATGGACAGCCTAAACAAGCAATAGTTTTATGCAGAACCTTAGAAACAATTTTTGTGACTGAATATTACTTTGTGCAACAGATGTGTTGCTTGCCTTTCTAAATGCATCTCTGAAGTTTGCCTTGACTAGTACTCTGCATTCAGAAATTTTCCTTTGTTTCAAGATGAATCTAAGCTGTATGGGGTAATTGAAAGATCTTAAGTAATTCCTTCATCTAGCTTTAGGGTGCAATCTGGAGAACACATGTTATCAGTAAACCAGAAAAAAGCTACATATGAAATAAGGAAAGCTTTATCCAACTCCTCCCCCTGTCCAAACACAAATTGTATGCAAACTTTACAGAAATTAGTCTATGCGACTAAACTATAAAATTGTTTTGGTTTTTGTTTGTTTTTAGTTTTTCTGGGTTTTTGTAATGCTAATCTAGTCTGGATACCATAATAGTCAGATCTATGCATTGCCTTCTCTCAACTTCAACTTCGTATCATGCTGTGGGGATGACAGTTATCCTCCCAACTTTCCAATTAATTTCTCAGCTGAACAGCTCCTGACAAAAAGAAGCACTCAAAAGAAGCTGTGAAACTAGAGAATGATTATTAGCATGACTCAGAAAGAAAATCAACTTCTGTCTAGTATGACACCTATCAAACTATAACTAAACCAAAGGAAAGAGAATGAAAAATTTTAAGTTTTCAATCTGATAACTTTGTCTCGTGTACTTGAAAGGAGCAGGGGTATATGCAAATCTCAGCACAGAAGACAAGTCAGTCTGAATTTCTGTTATAATCAACCTTTCTGACATTTCTTATGTTATGATACTCTGTCATCCAGAGTTACAACGTAAGTGTTCCAAAATATCTGGTTTTAGAACTGAGTAAAACTAATTTTGTCTTACCATCCCACTCACTCTATTTCTCATCCAACCATAAATACAGCAAGACTTGTATAAGTATTCTCATATATATGTATTCTATAAATTTTGTGGAAATATAGCAGGAATTTTGTATAACCCCATTTAAGAAGGTTCTCTATTCCTACCTCTAAAAAGGAATCGTCACTGGTTTCCCCATGGTTTATTGGAAATGGCTTGCGCCCATCTGTTGAAAGACAAAGCAGGATTGAACAGCACATTTATAAGATTATAAAAGCTTCATTTTTCCAGTTAAAACTATTTGAACACATTTTTTGTACTTCACTTTCAAAAATGCTATCTTATTTTTCATAAAGGAATCACACATGCAGCTAGCTTTTCCCTCGACTCTCCTCCACTGCTGACTGCTTCAACCAGTATCATTATGTACAGTCTGTTACATTAAAAAATAATCCAAACTATGAAATATTTTTTAATATTTTATTTGAAAACTTCAAGGCTGTAAGTTGCTATTGTTTTACTGCTGGTATAATACTTCAGTTTTTCCAGTAGAGTAGAAAAATTTCAACTACGCTTGATGGATTTACTCAGACAGACAGCTGTACATCTGTGGTCTTTGACAGCTGTGATCAGGGACTCTGTGACCGAACCGAGTAACAAACCTACCAGTTTGAAGAGTCTGGCATATCTGAAATGTTTCTCTCATTTAAAATAAATTAGCAAATAAACCTAGTAGCTCTAAGTATTATGTACTTTCATAGCTTTTAAAAAGGGTTGCTATAGTTATTTTTTTTCTCCCATTTGCAATATAATAATGCTATCATTATCATAATTTGAAAAATAATTTCATTCATAGAAATATGTTTAAGGTTACTTTCAAAGAGTTAACAGTATGAAAACATATGTCAGGGTATCCTCAGTATTTGCTAGACCAAAATGCCTTTTGGCTCTGTCCTCCCTGTAAAAGACCTTTCCCTCTCCAAAGATGCCTTCAAAGTTGACAATACTTCCAAACTCCAAACTTTTGGATTTGCATGAGCAAGAGATTGTTCACTATTGTAACAACGATGACTGAAGATACAACAATGCAAAACCCTCAGAAAATGCCAGGGAAACAGAAATGAATGCTCTGAACTGCTGCAAGTTAAGTTTGATTCGATTCTTGGGGTTTTTTACATACATCATAGCAGAACAGCATTTTAATTTCATGTGACTATAAGTAACGTGTTTTCTATGGCAAAAACATCACAAGCATTTAGCATCCATGTGCTTCCTTAGCATTTTCTGCCTTCCAAAGCCCACATGCTGCCCACGGTGACTGAAGCCAGTGAATCAATTGAAAAACCTTCTCTCATTTTCCTACTTTTAAGTTTGTTTTTTTTGCTTCCTTCCGCTGGTACAGAAAGAAGTTATTTTAAGAACAAAAAAATAGTACTACTGGCATTCCACTGTACAGCAGAGCTAAATGCCTCTTCTTTTTCTATTTTTTTTTAATTTTAAGAAAAAAATTCAAATGGATTTTATCTTGCATCATACCTACAGAAAAAGCTAAACATGGTCATCATAGTATGTAGTTTGCATTTTAAGCAGAGTAAATTAATAGGCAATGAAAACATATTATGGAAATAGCACATCACTGAAAGAAGAGCAAGCCATTCACCATGCCTTGAAATTTAGTCATAAAACATTTATATTGTATCCTACAGTACTTACCTTTTTGATCTAGTTCACTGACAGACACACAGGATCATAAAATACAGAAATGTGTGCCTATTGTTCATAACTAATCCCTGATAATATCCCTTAGATGAACTTAATATTAACATAAGGACTTCTGATATACCACTTATGCCCCAGCCTGTGATTAGTTAAGGGCATTGCTTAATTACATGTTGATTTTCAAACGATGAAAATGTTATAACCATAAAATACTGCAAAAATCATGATAGAAAAGACCAGTGACTTGCAGTTTTTAAATGCTGATCTACTTGCTGGTTTTCTGAAGAGCCTGCAGCAAAACTGAGTTGCCCAGCAACATATTTAAGATTGGAGTCATTAGAGAATATCAGAGCAGAACTGAAGTGCTACACAATCTGAAGGGGGGAAAAAAGCTGTAATTCAGCAAATAAACACTACTGTTCTACAGTGAATGGACTAATGACCACAAAAAAGTAGAGGGAAACAAATGACCAGCCTATTACAAATGAGTTGCAGAATATTAATATCTGTTGGTACCCTGACTACACACTTTCAGTTTAAACAGTATCATGCTACTTAATAGTACAGCTAACATTTCTAAAGCAGCACACAGTTAATTTAATACAAGCAATGCAGGAACATAAATATAACTAGTTTCCTCTGAAATTTTGAGTGTTCATCAATTTTTTCTTGCTTCCTGTCCTTATAAATTATAACAGAAGTTTTGAGGCAGTCTAGTATTCTGTACCATTTTATCTTAATAGGAGAGAGTTAAGGGAAAGAGAACCAAAAAGAAAAAAAATAAGGGGAAGAAGGCTACAATTGTTTAACAGAAACCCCCAGATCCTAAGATGCAGCTGAAAAGAACCTCAGCCCTATATAACATCAAGAAATCTCTCCTGAACTTTGACAGTTAACAGAATCACTATTTGCATTTGTTTCAAACAAATGGAGAGAGCAGATAAAAAGGTGTTCTTACCCAATTCATAGAGATGACCACCTACATTAACTAAAGCAATAAAGTGAAGATCTACTTTTTCATCTATACTTGGTGCCTGCAAGACAAAACAAGAAAAAAAGAAATTCTGTTCACTAAAACTCGTATCACAATATGGTTAATGAGCACATATCATCATAATGTGCAAAACACTTGGACGAGAGAAATCACAAGTGAGTCTGGATCTATACAGAATGGCAGAAGTCAGTGCAGATCATTTTGGAATATGAAGAAGCTGCCTGCAATGCACAGACCAGTAAGAATACATGCAGTAAAGTATCTGGAACTATTTCCGATTATAGCTCTACACAAAAGCTGTATTTTTCATTACTGAATTAAAAGTAGAATCAGGTCAAATACATTAACATCAAAAATAGATATTCATATAAATAGCAACTCCTTCACTAACCCATCTCCCACAATAAATTGATGCATGGCTCAACTCTGAAACCTGTAATATTTTAGAACTGAAAATATTCACTTGGTCAAAATATTTTTTTCCTCATAAGCCAAGCACAGTTGATTTAACCTGTTCCCTCTTCACAGGCAATCAAAAGAAACAGCTAACACATCCTAAATGGGGGAGGAAAGAAAACAACCAGAGGTGCCTAGACTGAATTTTCAAAAAGGCATCATAGTAACTATACCCAGAGAGGACTGAAGTGCATAACATAAGCACGAAGGGGCATAACATAAAAAATGGTTACAGTTGGTAAAGATCTATCTAACCCAGTACTGCACTGCCAACCACAGCAAGCAAAAGTTTTTTCAGAAGAACATTGGGCATGCACAGCATAGTGCTCCACCAACACACATTCCCAGCATCCACTGAGCAGTGGTTTTTGAACTTCTGAGCCAAAAGAAGCATCACCACTGTTGTGTTCAATAGCAATTGATGGTGTTAATTCCTCATCATTCTGTCCAGTCTGCATCTGAACTTCAATCCACAATTTTAAGTGATACTGTTTTGAGCGAATGGGAAAAAGCACCTCAGTTTTTCTTCATTATCAAGAATCTGACTTGTAAGAAAATACATTTCATGCCATTTTCTTTCATCTTGTAATTACTGCTAAAGATCCTTAAAAGATCCCAAAAGCGTAAAAATTTGCCGGAAACATATTAGAGTGTAAAATGTGTTGTAGAATCTTACAGTTGCATCATCTTTTCAAGACTGGCTTAAAGGTTCCTTTTTCCTGAGGTCATAAGAAAAGACTTAAAAAGATGCTATAAACTGAAGAAATTTAGCAACCAAAACAATAAAGCAAAGGACAAGAAGTCACCATAAGTCCTTTAATACATCAAGAAGGGCAAGGAACACAACATTAAGGAGGAACCGCCATCAGCTTACAGAATTTCTACGTAGCAAGCTCTAAATGAGAGAAAAATAAAAATAAACCAAAAACCCACACAATCTCCCCTCACTCTCATTTGAGAGTTACCTCCGTGACCAGCTGAAGTGTCAAAGGCCCAAATACCCTGTTTCATCACTGCTTCCAGAAAGAACATTCCAGCCACTGAAGATGAGGCAGCTATCAAAGGAACAAGAGGACCTTCCCACCAGAACTCCAAGCAGTCTAAGTGAAATGGCTTCTGATAATTTTGTTTTACAAAGGCCAGGGCTTAGGAAAAACAAGAACTTGGATACTCCAGTTGCAAACTTCAAAGGACCACAGGATTTCTAACTTTCTGAAAACCACACAAGACAGTAGCTAACAACCAATGGAATCTTGTTACTCCCACTGATCAACCAACTTTTTAAAGACATCTAAACTGTGGTGCTACAAAAATGTGCAGGCAGGCAAAGCTGAGCATCCTTGTAAAATCCCACATTGTCATCTAATTCCCTTTGTAGGCATATAAATTCACAGATGTTCACTTATCCATTAAACCTACCAACTCAGAAATCTAGGCTTAAGGAATTTCAGGGTTAGGGGAAGACTACACCAGTTAGTCTAACTTTAGGAAGGAAATGGCTTAGCATTTAAAAGCTGAACATACTCTACCTGGGCTCAAAGTGACATGAAGTAGAAGAATACAAAGTATCACTATTTCAAAGGACTTTGACATGTTAGGATTTGATTTTGATCACATTTAGGCCAAAATATAGTTGCCCCTTTGACCATTTTGAGGGTAGGTTCTCTGTCAAATTCTAATAAACACCCTTTCTATAGAGAGACACAATTGGCATGCTTGGAATGTTGAGCCTGTATACAAAAAGAAGACAGACAGGGAAGCCATCAAAAAAAGCATGATTAACTTTTCATAGAGTTTAGAGACAGAATCCTATAGAATCCTGCTGAGTTTTTGTATATGACTAATCTAAATAACATGCTTTCATTTTGCGACTGACACAACCCATGAGAAATGTTGTGTTTTTACATTTTTAATTCCCCAGCCTCAGAGAGAGAATGAAAGTACCATGCCATTATTAAAGTTTCCACCATATATTCTAATGTAGGCATTCTCCTTCCCTTGTGATTTGATTTCATCTAGTCTAGATAGTAGTAAAGTAGATCTTTTACATTTCTTGAAAAATTAGGATTTCAGTACTTTTGACAGAGAATTATTTGCATAATCATAAGCATAGGGGGCCTGAACAGTCATGATGACCTAAAACTTTATATTATAAAAATCTGTTGCTTATAACTTAGGCAAACAAGTAACTGGATTAAACTTTCCTAATGTGATGAATCTGATTCAAAATCTCCCCACCTATCCCCTCCTTAGAGATAAAAACCTAAACATATGTGTGCATGTGTACACAAACACGCACACCCTCCACATGAAAAGAAGCCTAGTCAGGCCAATTTTTACTTCACTGGGAAGCTCTGGAAATCCTAACACTTGAATCAGAAGATTTTAAATTTCAAAGGAACGGAAAAAAGAGGGAATGTCAGCTCCAGGGAGATGTCTTTTATGGTCTCCTTGAAAAGCTACGCCTTTGGCCAAGTTTTCAAGTTTCTAATAAAAACTGTCTGTGTGAGTGCTTAAGAGAACAAGAGAACATATCTTTAAGAAGTCTGCCTGCACGTTCATCACTAGATAGTATTTTTTAGAACAGTTACAGAGGATTTTCTCTTGACTGTTCTTCTTGTCAAAGACCTCAGTAACACAAACATCAGTCAACTGTTGCAATGACCTGTTCCTCTAGATTTTTTCAGTTAGAAGTCCACTTAGTATGCAAAAGGAGACAGCAGATTTAAAGGACCGCATGTATGTATAAACCACAAGGAAAAAGAAAAACACAGGAGTCTAAATAAGATGTGCCTAATCAGGATTTGGAATTAACCTGTGGGATTCAAGACTCATTTTTCAAGTCTTCTGAAGTGCCGTAGCACACAGTCAAGAAAATTCATATTTTTTTTCCCATCCAGAAAAGACAGAAAGAGGACAAATACCAGCATCTTGGACACCTTACAGAAACTTATGTTATGGTTGCAACCTTGGTATAAGAAATAAGTTTTGGTAGTATGGGTTAGTAGACATCACTTTTCCAATTTACTTCTTCAAAAGAAAATCCATCCTGAAAAATAAAGACCAGAAGCCTTGAAAGTGATTTAAAGAAGAAAAACAGAAGAAAGTTTAGCACTCAAAGTGATGGTTTTGAGAACATCATCTCAACTGTAATTTTTATTCAAGTAACTGAGGTAATGCTCTATGAAAATATTAGAGCATATCTTCATGAATACCCAGCCTCACATACAAAAGTGACAGCCAAGGCTGTCATGCCCTCTAATTTTGTATACCACATTAAAAGCACTTAAATGACCAAGTCCCAGTTTTTCAGAGGATTTAACTGCCTTCTCTGCTAACCTATACATTCAAATTGAATAATAAACAATTGCTGACTACTGTGAGAAGTCAATTTTAATTGACTTGTCTCAGGTCAATACTCGTTAGTTGATGGTATTGAAACAGAACATCTACATTCCTTCCTCTATTTTTCACTAGCCATTTCAAATTGGTAATTACAATGGTACTTTCCAAACTTTTTACTATATAAACAATAATCCTTCCTACTCCTTCTTGTACTGAGAAATTCCTTTAATTTTACCTTTCACTACTGCGTGAAACTCTCCTCATGAACTAAAACATTCTTTCCAGTTGTTGTACTAAACTTCAGAAACTCAATGGTACACCCCATATCACTGTTTGCTTAATCGTATCAACCTGTCCAATCAAGTATAATTCTTCAAACTTATCTTGCTAATGCACTTAGACCATTATCCCAATCTAAAAGAAAATATTCAATTTTCATACATTTGAAATCCTTTGTTCTTCAAATGTTGCTAAGTTAAAACAAAACTGTTCATAAAATTTGATGTGTGACCAGTTTCTTTTCCCTAAAGCTGCATTTCTGGGACAAACTCACAATTGGAAAAAAAAATTGTCTTCCTCTCAGGGATCTACTGAACAAGCCTCACCACATCCTGCTTAAAATTTATGAAAGACCACATTATAAAAGCAGATTCAATGTTACATGACAGATTTCAGGAACTTCTTCCAACTAAATCTTGTACTTTTACTATTTCCTTACACTTGCTTTGGAGAGAAAGGCACAAAGCAAGAAGCCTCACAAACCAGTTTAGTAGAATGCTTTGCAACACAAGTAGTGACTGGGAAAGGAAAAAACCACCACTTGTGTTACGTCAAGAAAATGGCATCAGAAATGTGTTGGGTTCTGGAAGAAGAGCACTAAAGACTGATACGGAAAAGACAATTTTGCAGAACCTTGAGGAATAAAAATTTCAGATACATCCAACTGAAAAATCATGACAAAAGTAATTGCAGTCTAAGAGAAGGAAAACCTTGGGAGTTTAAATATACAAATTCACTCACAATGAGTTACAAGAAGCAAAAAAAAAAGTATCAAAAAATGAAGTTTGGTTTAGATTCAATAAATTCTGAAGTAAAGGGGAAAAAGTGATGCAATTGCTATTGGGTAGATTAGGTGCCTGTATTTTCCATTTTGCAGCATGGAACATGCTTGGGCAAATATACCGTGTAAGACTGTGAAAGGCATTTGAATCTTGGTTGAAGTACTGCAATTAAAACAAAAACCACTGGAATGATGATCACAAGTTTTAGCAAGATTATTTCTGGCTCATTCTTACGAAACAGTGACACCTCTATTCATGCTCAATATATTGCAGTGAGTTTATGGTTTTGAAATGCTCTGGAGTTTCACAGTTGAACATGCACAGCTCAAAGTATCCCTTGCCCAGAATAATGAATAAGAATTTCAGTGAGAAAGGTGCTGAGGGACTGTCTTGAGTGCTGGCACAAAAATGGAAAAGAAGTTCCTTTGCCAAGCATTGCCTTAGTATTTTTCTGGTCTGCTGCCATGGTAGGCGAGCTGTCTCGAGCTTATTACCTCTATGTCATCAACCACAGCTAGTATACGCAAGTGTCAGGTGAGGTACAATTCCAAGCTACTGGACTAGTAGCATCTGATTTTGAATGGGAGGACATCAAGCAAGAAGGTGAAATTCATAGATAGGTTCTATCAAGGATCAGAGTATCTGGATACAGAATACTTATACAAACACATTTTAGATCCATAAGCAAGAGGAAGTATGCTGCTCTAAATAGGTATTTCCTGTTTTTTTCTTTAAAGAACAGAAACTTCAGTCTGATTTAGAAAGTAAATGTGAAAAAACAAAGAGCATGTTTTCAAATTAGAAAAGTGTAGAAAAGATTCACAGAATGAGGAAATTAGCTTGAATATAAAAGGCAGCAAAATGAAAGGCAAGCAAAGATACTAAAAGAACAGATAAGCTGGAAGAACAAGAGGAAATGACAGGGATTGAGGAAAAGTCAGCGTTACTAATGAAGCAGGTTGTTACATGAGCTTAAAAATTTGCCACTTCTGCAATTTATCAGATTTATATAGAACATTTTAGGACAGTATTTTTGATTTTTTTTCCTCCTATTGTATGTTCTTAATTCATCTGGAGACCTACTCTAAAAAAGCATATTGGGTCTGGCTGAGATGGAGTTAATTTTCCCCACAGCAGCCCTCACAGTGCTGTGCTCTGCATTGGTAGCTGGAAAGGTGTTGGTAAACACACCTGTGCTTTGGCTACTGCTGAGCAGTGCTGGCACAGTGTCAACACTGTCTCTGTAATCCCCCATCAGTAGTAGTCTGGGGGTGGTCAAGATCTTGGGAGGGGACATAGCCAGGACAGCTGACCCAAACTGACTAAAGGTATATTCCCTGCTATCTGACATCTGCTCAGCAATAACAGCTAACAGAAAGGAGGAGGAAAAGGGGGGCAGGCATTCATTTCTACGATATTTGTCTTCCTGACCAACTACTATGCATACTGAAGCCCTGCTTCCCAGGAAGTGGCTGGACATTGCCTACTGATGGGAAGTAGAGAATAAACCTTTTGTTTTCCTTTGCTATCATGTGAAGCTTTTGCTTTATTAAACTCACTTTATCTTGACATGAATTTTTTTCCATCTTATTTTCTCTCCACCCTGGCCTGCTGAGAAGGGGAGTGATAAAGCAGCCTGGTGGGCATCTGTATCCAAGGTCAACCACCACTGAAGTCAAGGAAAGTTTTAAAGTAGGGAAAGTGCTTTTATTTAAAGAGCATAAAGAGAGTCTCCCAGCATTAAGACTTTTGCTCTAAATTTTGAAACAATCTACTGCCTATCTGTGAATGTTTTAGTAGTAGAAATGTATTTAGAACTACGAGAAAGTTCAACTCTATTTTAAACACAATATACAGCATGCTTTCCCCTCTCCCCCTTGAAGAGCACAGACTTCTCAATAAAAGCAATATTAGAATGCCCATATATTTCTCATAGGTTGGTCTAATACAACACTGAGACCAATTCGGCCTCTTTGTACATCTAGCAGAATGATCAGAGCTGTACTAATAATATTTGTTGATAGGACAATAAATACTACCTTGTCATTCAAATTTTATCAAGCAACCTGAGGCAGCTTTATTGCCAAAAATGCTGTCTGGTTTCTTGTATATTAAACTAATTTACATCTAAGTTGTGTGTTCTTAAATTTTCTTGGAAAGGCATGTTATACAAAAGTGTAAAGATGAGAGCAATGCAGTTACCAACAGATACTAAACTATATAGTATTCAGTGATAAATCTTTACATATAGGACTTACAATTTTAATCTGTCAGATGAAGACAGGGTCTCAGGGGATTTAAGGAGTAATATTTTAAAACTTTTTAATGGAAAGCTTCTGTTTTGCCTAATACAAATGTATTGAAGGCTATTTACTTTATAATTTTTTAAAAACATTTTTAAAGCAAATGCTCACTGCCAATGGATGAGGAGTTGAATTAGACATTTTCTGAAGTAATTAAAACTCTCTACTTGTTCTCTGCTATAATCACTACAGGTTATGCTGTGATGTCCATCTTTAGATAAGTCATCATTTATTTATTGTTGAAGTAAACTCATGGTCAATTAATGCTTTCGTTCTAGGCAGGCACACTCAAGCTCAAGTCTTTCTCAAGAAGTCTTTTGTTAACAACAAGCTTATAAAAGTCAAATTCATACAAGAATCCAGTTTCAAATTACAGAAATATGTCATAGAATTTTCCACGCTTTGCTAAACAACAAAATCCCCAGGTAAAATGTCAGATGTTTGGCAATGTCAATGAAATAAATATTAAATGGGGGAGGAAGAAGCATGAGTTGGGGAGAACTTAACTCTGTGCTTAACTCCACGCCTCCTGAAATCTCAAGGTATTTAACTAGCTCCAAATGATAACATCAAGAATGTTCCATACTTCTGAATATTACAAGAGAGCTTAATAGTTCATAATAGTAATTATCCTTTGCATGAAGAGAAAGGAGTCTGGGAAGAGGTCTCATCCTAAGATACTTATCAGGATAAAAATATAAAATCTATAAAGAAATGGAAGCATTTGACACTAATTTTTAATAGCAGTAAAACATTAAGGATTTCCACATGTGGAATGAATGAAAAAGAAAACGGACCACCGTCAGAAATAGTTATTTCACCTCAGTAAAAGATCCATATACCTCAATGAAGAATTTCTAGTAACACAGGTGAAATGTGGTCACTATCAAAGAATGATAAAAACAAAATCAAGTCCCAATTTTGTATTTAAGACCACTCACTTCTATGTATCAAGACTTTTTTTATACATGTGTGCACTGAAAGTGTGATCACTCCTTAAAAGCAGGATGGAATACAACAGAATGACTCTTTCAGTTTGGTGTTTCTGTTGGTGGTCATAGGACAGTTTAGAAATATTGGTTATTCTGTGCATGTAATTTTTTTTCCAGATTTTCAAGATACATTTGTGGTCTGTGAGTGAAGAAGAAAAAAAGTATAAGCATTTGATGACAAGCTTTTCTGATTAGAATGTCTTCATCTTAAACCAGAATGTATGCGTACAAACTGGATAAAGAAACAGATGTCAACTGAGAAAGTAACCAGCCCCTTGGGATTACAGTAAACATTTTATCTTTACTGAAATATCCAGGGACCATTAAGCAAGACTTAATGAAAGAAAAGGAGACTAGGTTTAGCATAAGAGAACTTTAACCAGGTCTCAAACACAGAAGAAATAATATCACGTGACAAAGAATTAGAAGCCCCTTAGCACATCCAAATGAAAGGCCATGAAGATGAGGTGAAAAGAAGAGGCTGGATGTGGAGCCTATGGCAAAAAAAAAAAAAAGCCACTTTATGAAAGGCAGACTTCCTCTATGCTTTGAAAATGATTTGGCATGTGTATTGAATCAAAAATACCTGGACAGCAAAGCATGAAATGATGTACTTTTGCTGTCCGACATGGGGGGAAGGGGGAAAAAAAAACCCAGGAAGAAAGAAATCCTAAGAATGGTTGAGAAAAGGCCCCAACAAAAAATGATGCCTTGAAGACCGAAGTTACATGGCAGAAGGCCAGTCGTGTCAAAGTAAGAAAAGACTGAAGATGGACTACACTTACAACAGAATGAAGCCCAACAGATGGAAGGCGTATCAAGGGCCGCCAACGACGAAGACGGATTGACGGACTGGTAGCCTTTGCAGGACCTACATGATTACGTTTGGCCCAGGAGAGGGATGCAGAGTGACACAATGGAGAAGCCTTCGTTCTGCTGTGGCTAACCTGAGGCTGCGATGAGGATGGTGGTGAAGACAGCGAGGACGATGACGACTACATAAACATTAAAAAAGAACATACTTAGCCCACTTAAACTTGAAGCAACATCCCTAAAAAGGCAACTGCAAAAATGTCCACTATTTAGTATACTGTCCTTTAACTGCTCAAATCACACAGATAATAATCAAGAGTGTGTTGAATTTGAATGAGAAGACAAAGGCACACTGAGAATAAGCAAAGACATCGTCCAAATATCAAGTTTATAATCAGATAAGCTAGAGGTTATTCACACCCAGGGAACTTTATAATATGAATACAAGTTAACTGACTCATTCAAGAGACAGACTGTTGGAAAGTGAGGAGGGAAGGGATTTAAGTATCATCTCATGGAAGGAATAGTTGAAAACAGAGAATGAAACAGTTTTGTCTACAGCTACAAAAGCTGTGAGCAACAGTTCTTTGGTAATTTGGGAAAACTAGGTTGTGCTACTCTGGGATTTAAAATGAATCAAATTACTATTGTAACAGAGCCCAGAGTTTCTTTACTGTTCCATGTCTAACATAAAAGGAAAGCAAAGGAGAAGGGAAGCTTACCGTGGTGAGGTATGCAACTTCCTAAGTTTTTCACCTATTCTTCTAAAATAGCAGGCCAGTGGCAGTATTGCCATTAACACTCAGGATCCCTTTAGTATCCGTGGAAGCAGTAGGACTATGTTAAACCATTCAAATTGTTACTATTAGAAGAAAGACCACAGAAGTATTAAAAATGACTCTCAGCTCCAACTGACAAAGTTATAGTAAATATATTAAGATCAGAAAGGACCATTGTGATGATTTAGTTTTGATCTTCTGTCCCACACAGGCCACAGGACCAAACAAGTTCAAGTTTTGTTTGAATCAGACATACAAAACAAAAACAAACATTCAAGCTTAACAATTTTATTACTACTGAAAAAAAAACAGAATAAAATATTCCATCAATCCTGTCTATAGCTAGAGACAGTAAATAACATATTTACTAAATACATTTGTGCTAAATACAAAGGCAACTTTTCTAGTCCTTCTTAATGATCACATGAACATGGAAAAATGGATTACATTAGTTCATCTGGCCACGATGTCAAACAAGGAGCTCACCTTTAGCATATCATGATCCACCATTACTTTCCCAATGTCATCTTTAGATGACCCCCTCACCTTCTGTCAAGAAATAAAGTTTATCTTTTGTATTAATTACACAGCTTTTATTTGGCTTCAGAATATTACTCCATTCTTTGAAGCTAATCTAAAGGGCAATCCAGATTGTCCTGTGTTGATGTCTGGTGCTTTATTATATTTTGATCTTTTTACACTGCCTGTAGGTTTTTGGGTGTATTTTAATCATAGAATCATAAGATGGTTTGGGTTGGAGAGGACCTTAAAGATCATCTAGTTCCAATCCCCTGCCATGGGCAGGGACACCTTTCACCAGACCAGGTTGCTCATCCAACCTGGCCTTGAACACTTCCAGGGATCAGTCATCCACAACTTCTCTGGGCAACCTATTCCAGTGCCTCATCACCCTCACAGTAAAGAACTGCTTCCTAATATCTAACCTAAACCTACTCTCTTTCAGCTTGAAGCCATTTCCCCTTGTCCTGTCACTACATCTCTTGTAAATAGTCTCTCTCCAGCTTTCTTGTAGGCTCCCTTCAGGTACTTGGAAGGCTGCAATTAGGTCAGCCCGTTATTGTCTTCCACATTGTTTAACAGTATAGATGTACAGTACAGATCTTAGAACCAATCCCTGCAGAGACCCGCTAGCAAACATACTCAGTGATACCTGACTTATCTGCACTGAGACCTGCCAGCTGCTTGCAAATCCATTAAAGTTATGCAGGCAGCATAGAAACTGCAGTTCCTTAAGGTATACCCCAAATTATGCATTCAATGGAATGACTGTAGTAGGGGCTGTGAAAACAAATCATTACATAGCTTCAACAAAAAAGAAAATATGTTCACTCGTTAATCAATGCATAAGTGCCAGTCAAAACTATTTACTTTCTTTGTATAATTTATTATTTTTGAAGCAACTGATCTTAGGGTTTTGGTTTTTTTTCTTTATCCTATCAAGAATGGGACAATGAATTGGTTCTTTCTGCTCCCACATTGCTGACCTTAAAGAATGAAGACAAGGTTAGGAATTCTTCATGAAGAGCAAGTATCAAGTACAGTAGAAACTGTGGAGCTCCAAGATAAACATGGAGTGTTACCAAGTCTCATAACCTGTCCAGAGAACATAGTTTTCCCCAGGTTTGTCACAGTTTGGGTTTTTTGAATTTTAAGCATCCTGATCCACCCCTACATATCAGCAGCTCCTCATAAAAGAAGACAAAACCAGAAAACTTCCAAGCCAAAAATGCAACTACATGAATCAAGAGGAATTTAGCAATGACAATACTTTTATACTTCTTCTACAAGAGAAACTTACAAGAGTTTAATGGCTATTACAATTTATCTCTACTACTGATTTTTTTTTCCATGTTCTTCACTTGAAGAACTGATCTGAGACATTTTACATTTAGATTACATATCAGATGGCTTTAAAAACAATTTATTCTCAGCATGCTTAAGGAAATTCCAAAAGATGACTGATAAAACACTGCTTCTAGAAGTCCTCACAGCCCTCAGACCTCCCTATGGAGGGAGGAACCTGCAAGATTAGAACCTGCTGTGGGGCAGAAATTTAAGAGCTTTGCTGACTAGACAGTTCATGATAAAAGGCAAGACACCACAGTATATTGTACAATTTTGTAAGCTGCTGCCAGCTTACAAACAGACAAGATTGGTAAATCTTCCAAGAATCTGCAATACAGTACCTGTTTACTGAGAAAGAGTTAAAATGAAACCAAAAAACCTTGCTAAGAGCATGAACTTACTCTGGCTTTGATACATTCCATTGAGTGGAAGCTGTTAAACTGTATACTTTTGCTCCAAAAAAATTTCTTTTAGCACTCCTGTGTAATTACTATAAAACCATTTAGAAGACTTTGAACGATACCAAATTTAAGATTTGTTTAACAGTACAGAGATGACCAGAATATTGAAAGATTTTTTCATAAACCGTTTTTTACTTTTGTTACCACTTCTACCACAATTCTACAATTTTACCATTCTTATTGATAGCACTAATTTATTTTCTGGACAATATTGCTAAAATAACGTGAATATATTAAAAATGCCCCTTGCTGGAATGTAACGAGACCAGAAAAGACTGTAGGTTTTCAAAACTGAATTTATAGCATAGAATGAAGTTTAGGGCAATTGATATTTTAATATTTCTAGTATTTCTCCCAATTTTAAATTCCATTCATTGAATCTTTTTGTCCTTTACTTCCTGTACTAGTGAGTCCTCTAGTGAGATCAACTAAAAAAAAGAGAAATTTCCTCTCCATTTAAAATATACTTTTGCATTTCTAAGAGTCAAATTTTCAGAAACGGTGTATAGGAATTCTGGAAAAGCAAAGTTAATACTGGATTATGGCTAGTTAACAAGGCTGCAATAGCATTGCTTTAATAATAAGCACAAATTAAGCTATGTGAACTGAAGTTGTTTTCAACTGAATATTAAAAAAAAAATTAAATTAGAATTACATGTCAATATTACTATGAAATTAATGTTAAATATACATCTTTAAATAAAGGATACATTTACAATTTAAAATATGAAAGACAAATCATAACTCGAGACTCTATTCAAACAAGACTTATTAACAGCTAGAAACTGCAGAGAAGAGAGAATTAGTTTAACTTCACAAGACGAAAAGATCACAGGAACATATTCCTGTGCTGAAAATTATAATAGGCCAGATATCTGAAGTGGTAAAACAAAAGCCCTGAAACAGAATTGAATGTTACTGTCATATAAACCAGTAAGTACATTAAGTTTATTGTTTGTAATGCAAACAACACATTCTAAAGAAGTTAAAAGCTTCATGGAGTAGGTTCAAAAAAATGTTCATGCAATTACCATCTGCCCCAATCCAAAACTCGTTCCTATATATAACCAGTTATTAAAACCTAGAGCCACTTAAATCTAAGATCTAAAAGGAATCACGTATAAAGTTTGTCAGGCACTAAGAGCTGTGCTTTTGCACATACCTAAAAGTGCAGAAGTTTGACAGTGCCGAGAAGCTCACGACTTGGCCCATGCCCAAACCTGTCAGGTTTTAGAAACAGGGATCTGTGTGCTCATCTTGCTTGGGGAACCCAATCCAGCAAAGTATCTCAGTTCAATGCACTGAAGATCTGACAAGACAATGCAGCATCTGGTATTGCATGACCATTTCTTTCTAAGAAGAAATATATATTACTGACTAACTTGCTAGTGGCTACAAAAATTCATCTATCTGGAAGCTCAAGTTCAGGGTATCCTCTCAGGGGGAACTTTAATCCCATGCCACCTTCCTCTTAGGAAGCTTCCCTGCCTATCAGCTGACAAACTATGCTGGACTGGGGCTTTCTTCTTTCCTCTGTTTTGAGGTTGTGTCACTGTGTAGAAAGAAATGCCAGTTGCACTGGGACAGAGATCAAATTAGCTTTAACCGCATACCAGCATCACTGGAAACTTGGGAAACAAAAGGAAATACAACACTTTCAGTCCTGGTCATTGTTTCATAGGTACAGCCCTGGGAGCAGAGGCCCTGACACATGTTCTGCATCTGCTCTGTTGCATTGTTCCATAAGAGCGCGGTAACTCCTCCCAACAAACTGTTATACAGTTCCCATACACTAAACCCTGGAGCAGAGATGGTGGAAGGTTGAATCAACAACAAAAAGTGCAACTTTTCCAGTCAAATGGGCAATATAATGGTTACTACAGCTTTAAGATTATATTCAGAGGGGGTGTACTTAATATCTACAATTTTTCCCCATCACCTTTTGAAGATTTTTTTGCTTTGCTTAAATAATTGCTCGTTATTGAGTGAAACACAATGTTTTAAAGGGTCTGTATTAGAGTTCAAACTAAATGTTTTTCTTCCTTAGGAGTGATTATCCTTAGTGGGTTTTTTAATATACAAATTAAAATCTATGTATCACTTCTCAAGTATTTTAAATCTTTTAACAGCATTTCAAGCTTGTTGTGGTGGTGGTGGTGAAATCTTGAGAGACATTAAGTTTCTTCAAGTTTTTATAACAAGATAAGCAGCTAGACAGAGGAGCCTGACAAAGGAAGAATTCTACAGGGGCAGAAGATGCTTCATGAGCTCATCTCCAACAATACACCACAGAAGTCACATGAACTGGAGGCATTATGAGTATTTCAATTGCAAGAAAAACCTTGTTCCTAACTAGGACTTCCTTACATGCAACAAAAGCCTGTACAGCATGCAAATTCTTAGAGAGTTAGAGTCATAAACTCCAGTCCTCACAGACTTACTTATTTTGTGAACACTACAGTTATCAGCATCAATATGTATTTAAGCAGAGACTATAATTTTTAAACCAAATTGAGCTACATGTGTTAGGTGATCAACATCCGCACCAGTAAGTATAATTAATCTTTCTGCAGCTGGTAAAAATAAAAATATTTACAGTATTCTCCATGTCAGTTCAATCCATGATTAAGAATGGACAATATCCCAAGAGTATTACTTTGCTAGACATATGAGTAAAGACAAGAAAAATGGTGAGAACAGAGCACCCCAAAAAAATCTTTCCAAAATTAGTGATAATTTATCTCTCCCTGAAGACCTAAATTTAAGTTCTATGGCCTATGTTAGGCAAAAGTCAAGCTAGATTATCACAATGGTGACTTCTGTGATCAAAAATTAGTGGAATTACAAAAAAAGAGAATTTCAAATTAGGAATTCTGCAAAAGTTAAATTAATTAGATTTTTTTTCAAATAGCTTTTCCCCACAGGATTTTTTGCCTTTAATAAATTGAACAGCATTTTTGCACATCAAATACTAAATTTTTGGAGTGCTTCCTTGAGCAAAGTTAGTTGATGCAATATCTATTCTCTGTCTAACTTCAGCCATATTGGTAAAATGTTGCAAATCTTAGGAAACGTAAATTCTTCTAATTTTATCCCCCCAAATTAGTTGTTGGATAAATTAAAAAAAAGAGAGCCAAACCCGTTTCTCTTTTGGCTGAGGGAAAGAGGCTGAGTGTGAGCTCAACCATCACTGGCTGTCACTCATGGCTATAACCTGCTGCTTGCTGTCTCACAGATAATGCAAGAACAGCACAGGAAGCATTATGGATTGGAGAGATGCAAAAAAAAGAAAAACAAAACTAAACTTATGGCAATTGATTGGTAGAGATGTTGGATGCAAAACTGTAGAAACATTTTGGTACTTTCACTTCTTGCTTATTTCTTATAAACTTGTTATTTAAATTCATGGGTTGCTTTATGGGTGCGAATATCCTCTATAGTTTGGTTTCATCCTAGAAATCAGAATTCCTTCATATAGATGTAACAGTTAAGTGTAAGATCCAGAATAACAACTCAGAGCAATACTATATTAATACCTTACTAGTTATTTGCTCAGTATAGAAATCAGATTAATGCATGTCTCAAACACTGACACGTTAGATAACATGGCAATGCAATGAGTCACAGACTAATCAAGTACAATTTCCAAAACACTTCACACGATTCTAGAAAGCTTATTTTTACACTTCTACTGTGTAGACTGCAAAAGAGAAAAAGCCACAGCTAACATTTTAAGGCAACTTTAGCCTAAATGGCTAAATTTGCCTAAAACATTTAGGCAAATGTTAGCCACAGCTAACATTTTTTACCGCCTTTACAAGAAAGATTACATGCTTGTTCTGTAATGCTAAGCTAAACAAAAATCATATAAGAAACAGTTATATAATTAATTTTATATTCTCCCAAGATGCAAATGTTTCTTTTCAATACTATGGATTATTTAGAAGAAACATCGAGGAATACGGGTGATTTAAGACAAAAAGCCCACTACATAATCCTGCTCTCTTGGTAGGAGCAAAAGGGAAGCTCTTTATGTTTCTTCTCTAACAATAAATTTATATGCCCCAGGGAACCAGAGATCTTTGAAAGTTCAAGTTTTATAGCAGTTGGGCACAGAGTGCATTGACTCTACTTAGTTCTTGCCAATGTTAACGACTGTTACTGTGATCAAAGTCTAACTTAGTGCATTCCAAGCAATATTACAGTTCTCAAGGCACACTAAACAAATTTACAGACTATAGTTTGCAGTTATGTTTTGACTTAAGGAAGAAATCAAGCTATGGTAGCATTTTTAGTAGCTGCCAACTTCAATCCATGTTAAAAATATTCCTGATCATACTTGTGAACACAAAGTATATAAGTAAACATACTGATGTGTGCAAGTATTTCAGTACTTCTAATTTGTGACTTTTGACTCTCTGTCAAAACTAGTTTTGATTTTCAAAAGCTGATTTTTCTACCATCAATATTTTTTATAAAGGTCTAATGAGGTGCAAGAATGTTGTTTCCATTTGAAGTAGCAGCTCACATGCAGTATCTCAGTCCATTCATTTCTGAGCCTCATTTAGCTCAACATATAGCTCCAGTAGCCAAAGCTTTCAGTTGGTAAACAGATGTACAAAATGTACTAAAATAACAAAAGCAAAACTCCCAAACAGGAGGATTTACAGAACCAAAGCCAGTATTTTCTGTGCCCTCCTTAATAGTTGATATATTTTATATTGCAGTTCTGTTTTCTTCTCTCTTCCATAGCAACTAATGACTGAAACACTGTAGGTTAAACTTCATTTAGCTGGACACTTTTAACAGCCTCTGAGGAAGAGGAGAGAAAATACACAAATATAAGAGCTCCTAATTTTCTCCTAAAAATCAAAAGCTCTTGTTACTCCCTAACAAATATCCAGTACAGCTATTTCAAGTGGCCATGCCGCTTGTGTTCATTTACTTGACTGAAACATTATTTTGAGCCATGCTGTAACAACACTAAAACAAGTAAACTTCCCAAAGACCACAAATCACATTCTGCTAAGCAGTAAGGCATAACCTTTGCTAAAACTCCCCTGTCCAAAAAAACTTTAACCTTAAACAAAAAAGTGGTCCCATATGCTGCAAGTACCGCACAACATAATAAAAAGTTCACTCCGTCATTTAAACTTTACACCAAAAAGTGATATGGAAAGCCATTTGTCAGCAGTTAGTGATACTCCAATGTTGCACAAACAGCCTGCCAGTTACTTAACACCACAACTACTTGAGTATTTGCTGTCCACAGAAGCAAAAGCTGATGTAAGTCTAGCCTGTCAAAACTTTCTCCTCTCCTCCCAGGAGTGTGCCTGTAACATCTCTGTGCCAGCACTAGCTCCAACAAGGCTACAAGGATGAACTGCTTCAGGAAACTGTTTGGGAAGCTCATGGAATAAAGAAGATACTGTAGGTAATCTGACAATCCAGAATGATTTCAACAGGCATTTCAACAGATACACGCAGCTAGCTAAAACTTCAGATACTATTACCAAAATAGCACTTGAACAAGAGTTAAACACGTCAAAGCCTTTAGAAATGCAGACATTGAATACAAATTATTCTCCAGATCTAATTCCTTGACTAAAAGCCAATTTATCTTTTAAATTAAAAGAACTTTATGTGGCATAGCTTGCCATTTTCCTTACTGTAGGATTAAGCTGTAATGAAGCACAGCTGCAAAAGTACTGGATATAGATGCCAGTAGAAAGACAGCAAAGCAAAAGTATTTTCTACTCACATATTAAAAAGGTCCTTTATTTCAGGAATCAGTACAGATAATATCTTCAACCTGGAATAACTTCCCTCAAGCAATCATAGCATATCATTGTTTAACTGAGCTAAACAATTTGCATTTTCCTCCTTTCCTATGCTCTCACAGGAAGCTACACCATAACTTTATATTATTAATGCAAATGAGTAGGTAGAATATAAAATAAATTTCTTTCCCAACTCCAAATTCAAAAGGCTATTTGCTCTGCAAAAGACTCTAGACCTGGATGTCACTCTCATGTAATAACATGCTTTCCCATTTTCAAAAAATTTTCCCCTCAGATTTTCTGATCCCTTATGTGAAAATAGTTACTATTTTGTTTTGAAAGGAAGCCAAAATAATAATACAAAAAAAAAGATAGATATGAACCTAACCCTGATCACTTCCATAGATTGCTACTTTTCCTCCCTCAAATAACTTAGTCATTACTGATCACTGTTGATTAGATGGCTAATGCAGATCCACAAACTGTACAGCATTTTAATATTTTTGAAGGGTTGTGATTTTTCAAGGGGTGTGTGTTTTTCTATTTTTGTAAGAGCATATCAGAAGTGTTAAGCTATGTGGCAGTATAGGGTTTCAGCAGCTCATGAACCACTAAAGGAGGCATAGGAAGAACAAGAAGAAAAAAAAGAAGCAAAACAAACAAATGGGAAAACTAACACTGCTCAGCATAAAGTAATAATATAAGGATCAGCTTAAAAGTGTGTGCAGTTCTCCAAAGAAACAGGTTCTGTATTTCACATCTTCAGACATCCTAGATATTATAAACAGAAGTATATGCTCAGCAGAAGACTCATGGGAGAATAAAGAGGATCTTGAGTAGCTGGCATATGATCTAGTCTCAGCAACACCTGCCTTTCAGGAGCTATCACATAGAAAAGAGTGAGCTGCATCTATGAAGCTTTATGGTGAAGACCTAGATCCTTTTTTTGGCAGGATATGAGATACCTGTCACTTGAGAAAGTGTAAGCTTCAGTAGCATAAAGTTAAACAGAATGACTGTTACTGGAGTCTTACATTAATTGCCCTCATTATGGTACTTGAACACACGATCAGAATCAAGCCACCCTTGAAGCCAACATGACACTTTCTTGTGGAACCATTCCCAGATCTTACTGCTTTGCTACCAAAGTAATTTTAAACAGACCTACATTTTTTACATGTAGAAGCACCCATAAGACTGCTTCACCTATTTGCTCTATGGCAATGAAGTGAGACATGGAGCCACAGAACCTGGTCCAAAACCTGGCCTGAAGAGCAAGTCCAAATTTATAATCCTTTTAATTTGCAAACTTGAAATGAATTAGCAAAAATAGTTCTTAAAGTTTAATCTCCTTTAAAGAAAAAAAAGAAATCTCTATTTTTAAGAAAATATTTAAGTAGTTTAATAAAAATTCAGCAAACTTCATTAAAAAAACAATACAAAAAACCACCCCAGAGTATACAAAGTTCTAATTCACTTTGTAGATGGCCTGTAAATGTTTTAAGTGCAACACTGAAAGTCAGAGAAAACGGATAGAAACACAGTAATTTTTTTTCAGACAAATTAATCACAGATATCAAACTTGGGAAGCCTGTTAAAAGCACCCATCAAGGCAGAACATTCTATAGCTTTCACTTTCAATCCAGTTGCTTAGCGATTCATCTTAATACTTCATTCGAATAGATCACACAGTAATGATACATCCCAGAAACAAACTGACCATCATAACTCTTCTCTTCCAGCAATTACGAACTGGAATCTAGAGGCCCATTAAGATTGAAGTTATACAAGTAGTATCTTGCCAAATGTGGATTTTTTCCTCCAAAGAGAACTCTTCTTCAAAACATATGGAATTTAGGAAAAAGAAATCTCATTACAGATTACCCTAAAAGAGAAAAAAATCCTACTCACCAGACGAGTGAATACACAGATACTAGAAAGATAGCATTGCTGTATTCTATTACTTCTAATTTTTATTTCTAGCTAGACTTGCTTTATTTTGAGGTTTGAAACATTCACATACATGAAACAGAAACAAAAACAGAAAATCCACTAGCATATTGTAAAAACTAAGTACTCACTGAGATTATAAAAAAAGTTTGTGAAGACTTAGCAAGACTCGTCAGGAGCAATCAACAAATAAAGGCTTTATTTAGAAGCATTAAAGGCTGAATCCTCAAATATCTGAGACTTCAGAACCCACTAAAAAAACCCCAACCAAACAGTATTATCAGAAGAGAACCTGTCTGTAGTCTGTGCTATTTTTAAACCTTCAAAAATTTTACTTTTATCTCAATGGTGTTATGTTGCATTTTGCATGGTGGAAGGAACAACAGAATCTTGAAAGCAGTTGCAAAGCTTCCTAACCATATCAGCCATATATCCCACTTTTGGAAGTCACTCTGTCTAATACAGTTAAGCCTCAGGAACACTTTCAGAAGAATTTGAGTGGACACTAGAATGCAATACCTATCTAAGGGACAGAACTACCCACAGAGGTATTCTAACAAAGCAAGCAAGCCAAGTTAATCATCCAAAGAAAAAGCAGGCTTGCATGTTTTCATAATCTTTAAGTCTGTAGAAGACCTAGAAAGAACTTTCTGGTCCCAAAGCTACAGCATTTACTATCATTAAGCAACTAAATAAGCCACTTTACTCAAAGGAAAGATTTTGATGCATAATGCAGGAGGAATGGGATTCTCTTCTTTTTTGATCCAAAGGTGCAAGAAATCACCAACTTACCCAACAGGACAAGTCAACAACCTCATATGACCTGTATATGGTAGCTTCAGCATCTTCAAGGTCACGTCGTTCATCAGTCCCTTCAACCACTACATGAAGAGCTATACAGTGACATTTAAAATGTACCAGTGGAAGGGAAAAGACTAGGAGATTAACTCATTCCAACTCTTAACTATAATTCTCAGCATATTCATGTTTCATATTTTGTTTTGCTTAAAAAGAATAGTACTTTAAAGTAAAACAATTCCTCAGGTACAGATGACGGGAGGCCTTGCTGCCTGTTTAACTACCATAGGTAGGACAGGATTTCTAAGCAATTTAGATATTGCAGTAAGACAACTTGTTTATTTCTTCCCTCCTTGGCTGATGGACCAGAACGATTCCAAAAAAATGGTCCTAGGAAATGTATTCAACCTTTGTACTATTCCAACTTTGAAAACAAAAAGACAGGAAAAACCTATTTTACTAGTCCAAGGAATATCCATATTGAACTATTTCCACATACAGTTATACAAAATGTACTAATAAATACTTGGCAAGGGAACTACCTATTTAATATTTGTGTTTAGACATAATTGCTAAGAAAAATCTTGTAAGTTTCTATTATGAAAAAAGTCGTCATCTTTCCACATAATTATTAATCTTTTGTAATGTGGTTATCTTGATCAGGAAACAAATTAATTAGTAGCAGATCAAGAAGTTAACTGTCCCTTATTAGGAGATTCCATCATCACTTAGGATGTTTCCTGAATCTTCAAGAAGACTCTCAGAAACACAGCACCTTTGCATTTTCTTTCCCCATCATTCCATAATATCTGCCAGAAGATTGCACAGACAGACCATTCCCTGAATGAATGTCACAGTACATCAAAACAACTAAAGAAGTTTCTCTTTTACAAGGATCTTGGGAAAAGATTCTGTCTTCATCAATTTGTTGGAATAATCTCTCACACTGACTTTGCAAAGAACATCTAGAAAAGACTCATTTATTAAAAAAACAGACCAGATTTGAGTGTCTAACTTAGTAAAGGAAGAGAAATACAAATTTGTTCTGATGATTCTTCTTGAAATATTGAATCTTGATTAATTAAGAGAGAGAGATAAGAAGCAAGAGTGGTATGGTTCTTAAAAGAAATTACCACAAAGGAAGTTGAGTATCTAAACAGAAATAGTTAAAACAATTCTCCTAATTTTCATTTCCCAACAAGGTAAGGGGGAGCAGAAAGAACTGCTTTGCTTTCTCCTGCGTTGTCTAGAAGACACTGCACAAGAGAAAGAAAACCTCACCTACTGTACTACAAAAAGAGAGAATGGATGAGTCGCTGGAGTCACAGCCCAACATAGAAGGGTTCTGTCAAAGCAGTGTTAGCAACAATCTAATCTTTTTTTTGTTTTTGTGGAACAGATACTGAAATCTGAACAGGAAAGATGGAAAATAGACTTAGTATAACTGAAGTAGGAAAATGCTGAATGTTCAAGTTTATGTTGATTTTAAGGTTTTTTGTCAGCTTTTAGGTTACTTTCCATATCACACAATCTGTTGGGGCATAAATGCTAATAAATATATATATTAGTGAGAATTTATCTAAATTTGTATTGTATACGAATAGCACATAGACAATTGCAAACCAAGTATTGCACTATTTTTTTCCTGAATTCTAACTCTCATAAAATGTTTGTTCCATTTGTGTGATGTACTATAGATCTTACAGTCTTTCCTACAAATTTGCAACATCAAAACCTCAACTTTCATTAAAAATAGTATTACTGTCTCTTTTACTCTAAAATGAAAATATCTTCCATGATACATAAGAGCTAAAAAACCGAATGCAAACAAATAACAACAACAAAACCCCAAACCAAACAAATATAAACCCCGAAGCTTCAATTTTGGTTTTCCCCCCAACAATGCCACTTTGTGCCCTGATCTTGGACTCATGACACAATATTGCAAACCAAGCAATAATCTCAATTTCACTGTAAATCTTTAATATATTATTGTTCTCATGTCAATTATATTAAACTCAAAGTATTTATTAACAAAGACTTTTTTAAAAAATGAATACCTCAGTCTGACCTTCATGGGCACTGGATTCATGAGTGACACGAATAGCCTAAAATTAAAACATATTTCAATCAGACCTTAAATGAGAGACTTCCAATGTTTTAAGATTTACTTATGCTCTTTGTTATATCAAATGCCATAGATGTAACTATTTTTGTTCAATGCCTGTAATAAATAAATAAGATAATAAACAAATAATCTCCGCATCCAAGGATCTTGGAAGACCAATATTTAAGTTTCATTACAATCAATTCAGTTTGAAATGGCTCTTTTACACAAAGAAAACACTACAGGCGTTTTTGTTTTCCATCACTTCCCGAGCAGACAAAATAATTTAGATAGAAGCTCTGATCAGGTATTTTGTATATTTCTATAGAAAATGCCATCAAACCTATGCTGTTTCTGTTTGTTACTACTTCCTTCAACTACATGTTAACACTCATATTCCTGGGGGCTTCCCAATAAGCTTAAATTGAACTCAGATTTAGAAATCATCAAGGTTTTCATTTTTACAGAGGATCATCATTACCATCAGGAGCAACCATGCTGTTCTCCTTTCACCACTGGCCAGATGTTTCTGTCACATCCTTTCAGCACTAATGATGAGGCTAACCACTTTACCAGCTAGCTCATCTCATTGTCTGGGGTCATGGAGGAAGGAGATCATATTTCAGCCAAATCAGCTCTTTTGCGTGCCTCAACTGCTAAAGCCAGGGAGATATGACTAGAAGGCACAAATGAAAAGAGGAAGCAGAAGGACCATCCTTTCAGCAATAGCACCAAATCAGCTTAAGCTGACCACTAAACTGCATCCTGAACACACAAAAAAGAAGATTGTGCACGCATTTCTCATGCATTTCAAAGTAATTTTAAACTAAGCCAGTGAATTAATATGGATGAGGAACATTGACAAAAACCATTCTGCTGACTGAGCTATGGGCAGCAAGGAATACTCTAAAATACCAAAGCAGAGTTTTCTCTGTAGCAACTGTCTGATCACAAGCTCATTGTAAAACAAAACTGTTTAGGTGCTTCACCGAGTCAAGTCCTGTGGACAGTACCTGCTCATGCAAGTAATTCTTATACCATTTTAAATAAAAGTAAAAACACATACTAACTTCATAAGTTTCTAGATATTTGGCCCTCTCTTCAGGAGTCATAGATAATGAATCTTCTAGGAATTTCTTCAGTGAAGAATTAGTTTCTTAAAAAAAACCAAAAACAATTAGTGTCATGTTTTAATTCCAACTTCATTCAAAGCTTACAGAATCCAACAAAATATTTGAAGATAGAATTACACTATATCTTAAAGACCCTGAAGGCTGACTGCAAGAGGAACTGCTACCTGCTGCAGTTTGCAATGTTTCAAGTGCTTTAGTTGTGAATTAGTATAAAATACTGGTTTTGTAATTATAGGTAGAAATGCACTTTGAACAGAGTTCATAATTTATGAATGGTTATATTCAGAGAAAACAGTACAAAATGTATCCTTCCTATACAAAATGTATCCCTTTCCTTTAAGAAAAAAAGGATAAAAGCCAACAAAAAACCCAACCAAAAAAACTTACCAAAGTTCATTTTATCTCTGTTGTTTGCAATAGCATGAATTAGCCCAATTGTTCCACAAGCATTGTTAATGGTCTGCTTCATGAAATACACTGATGATTTCACATCTTGCCCCTTAGCTTTTATTCTCTCTTCTTCTTCTGTTCTGAAGGTTTCATACTATAAAGACAGTTAAAGACATTTCACAAATAGTACAAATAGCTACGTTATCAAGCAAAAATAATTTATAAAAAGCAACACCTAACTAATATTGTAATTTGAAATACTTAATGTGGGTGGTCCAACAGGTGTATGTAAACTTACCCACCTGAACAGCTCTATATTGTTTCTTAAACCAATGCCTTGACACTAACCAAAATACTGTCACATTTGAAACATCATTTTGAATTATGTGTTATCTGACATAACTTCAAAAATATTTAAATTATTTCCTTGATCTCAGCACCTGTCATCATCTCTCTTCAATTCAACAAAAGGCTTTTTAAGGACACAGGGCTCAAAGTGCTTTCAAGAAAACCGTGATACTTCTGGTGATTAATCATCATGAAGCATTCTTAAAAGTTCCATTGTTACATTTCATTTTTCCCAAGAATATAAAATAAGATTTATATAACACCCAGGGCCCTAAAACAGGCCCTTCAAAAGCCATATTCATAAAATAAATATTTTCTGTAGTAAAAATTAATTTAGTTTGACTGAACAATCCTTGTTCAGTACTTGTTTTATGAAGATAATAATTGACTAAAATCCGTTATACTGCCCAATGGTGCGTTGTTTTGTGGAGGTTTTTTGTTGTCCGTGGTTTGTTGGTTCTTTAGGGGGAGCATTGAGGGGTTTTTTTGGTTGGATTTGTTTCTTCGTTTTATTTTTGTTTGGTTGTTTTTTTAAGATTTTAACTTCAAACAGAAAAAGAAAGAAAGAAATCCGCAAATGTTCCAGACAATGCTTCCTCCTTTGACTCTTTTACTAGGTACTTTTGCAGACAAAAAAAATTGAAGTAGATGGGCTTTTTATACAAATATGACAAAAGCAATGTATGAATGCAGAATGTTATCAAGGAACTCACAGAAAACTCATGAGAAATCTCCCTCAGACTCTATGTACCGTCAGTGACAAAAGAACCCAAGGAATTTTTCCAGCAGCTTATTCCAAACTTGCAGCTTGTCTGAATGTTCTTCATAATCTAACTAATATCAAGAGAATTACAAAGCATTTTAATTTGGCACCACTTATCTACAAGTTAACAAAAAATTAGCTTAATTGAGATAAAAATTTCATAGAGCTTAATTGGACAAAAAGTTCAGAGTAGAAAAGGTAAACAATATAGCTGCCATTCATTCCCTGCCAACCAAAATAAACTCCATGGCAAAAAATAAATACATAAATGCTGAGAATACAAAAAATACAATTTTGAGCAAGGCATAGACCAGATCACCTCCTAACCTGAGCTATCCCATTCATCAGACCATGTCCAAAATGGCCAACACACACAGTATTCCCTTTATCTACAACCCCCAATGCAGACTAAGAAAGCTATTGAATTTTAAACTGGACAACAACCCTAAAATTACCTGTATGACAACAAGAGCATCTTGCCCTAAAAGCAAGTTAAAGAAAATTGATATATAGGAAACATGAAAAAATGGAACTTCAGACAGAAGAATAGACATGTTAGCGAAGTGTTTGCAAAGGCAGGCACACTTTCATAAATGTAGACACAGTCAAGAAACGGAAACAAATAATAAATTAAGTAAAAATATAATATTACAGGTCATTCTGAAAGGGACGCTGAGGAGTGGAAAATTACTCCAGAAATACAAAATAATGCTCGAGGGTCTTGTGGAGTTCACACAGAACAACAAAAGGCTCAGAACATTGCGACTTCACATGAAAGAGTCAGCCTTCACACACTCAGGCTAAACAGTTGACAGAAACACTTGTGTCCCTTATGTTTCAGAAGGATTAACATGCTGAATATTTGGCTGGTGGACAAATCTGATTGATTGATGCAACAGAGCATATGTTTTTTTCTCTGGTTTTGTTTGTCATATGCTTCTACAGGATGAAACTGGATACACCTTCTGGAACAAGAGGAAGGTTGTTCTTTCCACTGGATGGTGCTCCCATAAAATGGTCCAAAAAAAGGTGGTTTACATAAGTAGGGAGGCAAAACAAAAGTCACAGTCACAGAAGGAGCTCAGACCTGTAGCTCGAGCAGGCAGACACAAACTACAGCACACAGATAACAATGCCTCAAAGGTGACAGAGAGGACATTTCCTGAAGACAGACAAGTGAAGAGCTTGCTTAAGTTCAAAACTATCATGGTGGCCAAAATAAAGCTTGAAATGGACTGCCTGCATAGCTGTTTTGGAGAAACTGAGAATGCAGAGGTTTACAGGACCTAATGTGTAAAAAGACTGACCTGTCACTCTTCTCTGTATTTAAACACATTTTGTTGTAGAAGTTAAGCTTTAATAGCTAAGTGGTTTGTCCTCATAAACCACGTGTTCTTTTTGAGGGACATATTAAAAGAATGAAGTTTGGGCAGACTCACTTCAAGCTTTTTGGCTGACCTTATCACAATCACATAAGATTTTTATAAATTGAAAGATCACTATGAATAACACCATGTAGACACATTTGATGACACAAAAGAACCAGACTTGAATGTTTAGCCAAGTCAAGTGCTCCAAAGTTTAATATAGAGAAAGAAGGGGTGGAAATTGTCTTTCATCTTAGAAATACACCCCATCTGTTCATGAAGCAAAAGCCATATCAATACTGACGACTGAACTGAAAGTGGATGGAAGTTTGGTCAGTGCAACAGGATGAAAACTCAAAAAGGAGTTGCACTTGATAGAGTCCTCCACTCTACTTCTTATTTTGCATTTGCTATTGTAGCTTTCTGCTAAAAATAGCAGAATTGAGCCATTTCACAGTGCATATTAAAAAAAAAGCCTTAAATTGTCTGTAATAGAAAAATGTGATATATTTCTCTGTGCTTCTACATTAGCTTTTCCCATTCAAATTTGAAAAGAAATTACCAATATACTTGCAAGTTATCAAAAGAAGGTTCTGAAGGAAGCATTTTGTTGTGCTTTTTAATTAAGAAGTCTTTTGAATAAGGCTTCAGTCTCACCTTCACTCTATTATGGCACCAAAGTACAAGATTCAAACTGCTGATCCCCATTTCATTTACAACCAAAGCAATTAACTGGTTATTAAATAAACATTTACCTTTTCTGTTATTGGAAAGAGAAGTAGCACTGCGCATACAGGTCTTGGCACCATGCTAAGCAGCTCTGGTTCCATACCATAAACATCTACAAATTGCCAGTCAGGATGTATACCCAACTGTTTGAGGAACTGGAAAATAAAAAAAAAAGTATAATATTAAATGAGTACATTCATATACTATCTTTTCAGAAGCATAACAGAGTATTTACAATGTGAAATACATTGCAACAAGTCATACTTTCCAAAATTTAAGGAGAATAAATAAGATTCAAGTTTTAAGAAATAAGGCTGAATAAATCACAGTGCTAACAAAGACACACAAAATCCCCAGGTTTTATTCATTTTAATAGTCTTTATGAAAGGGAAGTGGAAACACTCACAGCACTATTTACTAAAGCATTAAAGCATTACAAACTCCTGAATTAAGTATTTAACATAATTAGAACTCCACAGATATAGAGCACTTTCTATTACTCTTGTTACAATACTGCCTAGAAACTTTATGATCCAAGAAATTGTAACTTCTAGTAAGCAATGAGAGTGATGACAAGAAATGATGGTCAACACTACAGAGCAACAGCAAGACCACAGGCTTAGTCTGACAAGCAGTGATCTTAACACTCAATCTATCTGCCTAACAACTTTATTGTAGAACCATAAAACAAAATACTAAGCAGACCCAAAATAGGCAAAGAAGATATCCCTCCGTGTATCAAGAGGGTTTTGTTCAGGCTTGGAAAAAATAAAAAAAAAGGATTAAAATATCCTTCTAAAAATTAAGTAGATGTTGAAAACTGTGCAGCATTAGCCCCTGTGTAAAAGACTGACATTTGGGTAAGATCTGAGCAACAGATGGCGGGACAGAAAGGATCCTTAAAACAAATATATGGAACTAATTTTTAACGTGGATACATGCAAAGAAAAAGATGGAGTTCAGTCAATGACAGTCAGGTATGTAATCTTTGGCAACAGGGGTAAAAAAAATGCAAGACTGTATTTAGCAAGGACAGGGAAAAGAAATTTTGTAGCAATAAAACCAAGTTGTTAGGAACCAGGTAAAGTTCTCTAGAGGGACAAAAATCAGTATTAGATGTGACACAGGAAAGTCAGAAAAATAAATGTCACCAGCAACAGCTTCAATTTTAATAAGTTACACTCATACCTAACTTCTATATTTTCCCCTCCCTCAGTCATTTTCTGGCTCTTTCCTAGGCCAGACAAAGATTTTGGTACAAAAAGGAGTCAGTAAGGCAACAGGAGCTGAAGTACTCCTTCCCCACCGACAAAACCATTCCTGTTAAAGGACAGCAGACAGCTCTGTATGCTTCTTAGACAGTGTCACTTATAGGGAGAGACATGTGCTGCTTTGTGTTCCAATTACTCAGTGACTACCCAAACAATTTTATTCTACTGGAAGGAACAGTTAGGGTACTTCAAGGGCTCACTCACTTTCAGCTGCTTACCTTCTCTTAACTTACTGATACTACGAACTCAACATAACATAAAATAGCAGCCCTAGATCTGCACAAGAGAGTATCAGATTCTCTTTCACAGACACAGCTTATCACACTGCTGATTTATAGGTCTTCGAGCATTTACCTTAGAAAAGAAAAAAAAACTTGGCTATATTACAGAAGTCTTACAGGAGATTAGGAACAACATGACCACAACCCCCCCACGTCTGTATCTAGTATTAACTGTTTCAGAACTTTCTTTTACTGATTGTTATCATATTTTTGGTTGTCTCTTTTGTTGTTTTAAAATACCTTCCTGAAAAACATTTCCCGGTTTTTCACTGGTCCAGTTAACCATTATCAAAAAGCCACTTTTGAAATTACTTTACACACACCTCCTGCACCCCTTATCTGCACTTACTATGAATTTCTCATTTCCCACAGTATTCCAGAAGGCCCTTCTTTCTCACTTGATTATTGCTCTTTTTAACTAGCTAAGGGAGAGTGCAGAGAAGATGGAGGCAGAATCATCTCAGCAGCACACAGTAAAACAATGAGAAAAGACAGGCTGAAACGCAGGCAAATTCGAACTTGACAAGGAAGGTATTTAAAAATAAATTTTAAAAATAACAAACATGGCAAAACACTAGCACAGACTGCCCAGGAGGCTGAGGAGTCCCTGTCTTTTGAGAAATTCAGAACTTGACAGGCTGCTGAGAATCTGTTTTGAACAGAGCATGGCTGGTCTGAAGAACTCAGAAGGTCCCTTCCAGCCTACCTTGTTCTATTCTAAATGACAACAAACTGTAAATCTGTATGTCTAAATGATGGTTAACAGCAAAAACACTACAGTAAGAACATTCAGACATGTTCCCTATGCAGCGTGTGGTATAACCTATACTGATTTCATTGTTGGTACCACTACTTTAACCTACCAGATGTTAAGCATTGAAAGAAACACAGAGCAGTTATCTTTAATACACTATTCTGTTCTGAGGCACACCAGCTACTGTTTAGGTTCATGAGATTTATTTAATTTAAAAAACAGGAAAAGTGATTGTGCTTATTATTTAAGGATCCTCAAAAACAGAATGGAAACGCAGCGGACAAAGGCAATCCAGGTGACTCGACTTCAGCCATTAAGAATACTACTTCTGCCAAAACAATTACAGAGACAGCAAGAAGATTTGCTCTGTGGGATTGATGGAGATTTGGAAAGGGTAAGTGGGGTAAGGCAACATAAGGGTGCAATTTATTTTAACACAAAACTTCTGAAGTAGTAAATGTTCAATTTAAATATTGTCTGAAGTAGCAACGCACTTTTCTACTTTGTCAATGTATGTAAAAACAGTGAGAACAAAAACTGAAACAAAATAGGACCTTGAAATTTAAGTGCAATTACATTTGGACAGCATCTGCAAATATTTCAAGAAAGTCACATTCTAAATACTAAGGCATTATACCGAAGACTTTGAGTTTTCCATATTTTAGTGAGGTGTTTATATACAAGTTGGAACTGTGAAAACATAAAACTGGCAAAACACACAAACATTTCCAGACACTCAGATGCCAAAGTCAAAGAGCTTCTGTAGGAAGAGCCAACTGTTGTAATCCTCTCCTAAGCACAAATGCAAACCAAGACACCAACAAAGTCTACAATTTATTGTACTTCTACTCAGTGGATTAAAACATCGCTGTAAAATATAACTGATTAGATTATCATCAAGAAAATTATTCATCCTTTAAAGTATCCAATTCTTATTAAACTAATCTATATTAAAAATATAAATGCACAATATTTTGCTTTCAATTCTTTATACATCATTCCTAGAAGCATATAACAAAACCAAGTCTGTTTCAGAAGTGAAATTCCTTTCTAAAAATAAAGGAACCACGCAAATAATATTTTATTGTTAGGGCATTATAACGATATATTTCTTCATTCTTTTAACGTTTATGGAATTAAAACAAAGGAATCATTTTTCAATAAATCTCAGAGAAGGCGTCACATCAGTAGGCAGGACCTGTAGAATCTTTAGTTCTGTACAGCAGGTTAAAAGGCATACCAGGAGCAAAGAGATAGCTGGAACTTACATGAGGTGCATTACTCTTCTTTACCACCTACTTCTCACTTAGGATGGCCCCATTATGATCTTGCTCAAACAAGGGATGCTCCATTATAACAGACTCCCTTGGGACATTCAAGATTTATTACAAATTCTTTAATATCCTCAAGCTCTCTATTTCAGGACTTTATAATAAAGTTCAGAGAATACAGCCCATTTATCATCATGACAAATTCATTTTCCAAAATTTGCAATGAAGGAGGGAGAAAGAACACTTTCAACATCAACACGATCAAAAATGTGAGAAAACATACACCCACAAAATTCTTATCCTTCCACTTGTGTTTATTTCTTTAGGGTATCTAAAAGAGCAGCACTGACTTATAGTTAGTGTTCCTGTTCTTCACAATGAGAGGTATATATTTTTAATATATCCATGGAGTAGTTTGGAAATTGAATACTCAGTATGCCCAGGCAAAGCCGTATATATTGGCCCTGGGCATCCCAGAAGCAGCAATGCAAAGCATGCACAAAACTGGACTAACCAGCTGACCCAGGCTTCTTTCAAAACCCTCCCAGCAAGCAAGAGCTTTAGAATGCTTCCAGCAGGTCCTGAGATGCAGCTACTGAGCCACTGGTTCAAAACAGGATACCCTGTTATACTTAAGAGACCTGTTTCCATGATCTAAAAAGTCATTCATAACAGGGATGAGCTGGATAAATCCACTCTTCTAAATAAGCTGTTATAAATATTTCTTTTTTACAGTTCTACTATAACAATAATTGGATTCTACTGATTCTGCTGGTCCTTTAAGAAAGGAAAATGGAAGTGGAAGTGGGGAACAGCATTTTCAGTGCAACAAGATAATGTATGATATGAACCACTGTCACTTGTTCTCCACTCTGTAGCACCCCATTCTGTCTTCAAGACAGTGAGGGTTTCCTTGTTACAAGAACTAAGAAACTGAGCAAAAAAGAGCATAAGAAAAGGCCAGAAGAGGCAAGTACAAATACAGAAATTAAAGATATGGTTTTCTTTGCTTTCAGTTGCTGAAAAACATACAAAGACAGATCTAAGTCAATCTAATAATACTCTAAACTCCAAAACAAATTACAATTTTCCCTTTGCAAAATATCTACCTATTTAAACTCAGTAAGACAGCTACATAGCTGGAGGTATCTTAAACTAGAAGCCATTTATGACGTGCTCTCCCAGTGGACATCTACAATCCCTTCATATTTGTCCTTGTCTTTTGCTATGCTGTGCCACAGCCCCAGCACTCCCCCTTTGATGGCTCTGTGGAAGGCTTTCTGAGGTGTTGTCTTTACAGAAGGACACACACACAGTCCTAGTTTTCCACTTTCTGAGTCTACACCCATAATAATAGGCTGTTTTCCAAGTGGAGATGCGTGCTATCTCCACTGTTTTCATTCTGCTTACCACAAGAGTTAAACTCCACTCCCTCATCTGAAAAAAAAAAGTAAGCTTAGCTAAGCATTTTCAGAAGGACATCTGTGTTTCTCAATTTCTGACATCCTTTCACTCCAACACAGTAGCTCATCTATGAGTACTAATTCCCAACACACTTCAGGAACCATAAGCACTGTCTTTTCAATTACTTTGATCAGTATAGCTTTCCTTTGGCAAAGCTTGTGGGATAGTGTTTCAGAGTTCAGAAAATGGAAAGACCTTTTCGGAAGATACTGTTTCCAAGATAATTAATACTTAATCCATCTCTGTATTTGCCTAACACCCTGAAGATACGTGTTCAAAGACTGGTTGCATCCAGTTTCTGCCATTTATTCTATGTTTTGAGTTCCTTATTGCCCTGTAACTTTAAAGTCACAGCTGTCAAGGGTGCTCATGGGCTAAAATAAATCTCTTTATGTAGCTGACTCTCAATACCTTAAGGGCTTTAAAAAAAAAAGAAAACAAACAAAAAAAACCAACCCCAAAAAGTAGGATCAAAGGCCTGAAAATAATGCTGGAAGGTAACCAAGAACCAGGAAGTTCTGGCCCTATGGGGCAAGAGAAACCCAAGCCACAGCCAACTCTCAACAGTTTACCTTTGAGCTGCCTGAAGCCACTGCTTTAGCACTCATCAGATGCAGTCAATTACTCTACCCTTATCTGGATTTAATGATGACGGGAGTTGAAATGGTATCTTATCCAGGAAGTAATGAAATTTCTTAGAATATGTGAGATGAAGAAAGGGAAGAGAGAATGAAAAAAGGTAGGAGATCAAGAAAGAGATCCATCAATACTACTTTTTTGTTTATTTACACTTGCTGGGCAATCAATTGTGGGCTGCAAGCCAGACTGAAGCAACACCATGATGAAGAACAATCAGCTTGTGTTCTGATCTTTTCACTCAAAAATTTGCATGTAGTCTGGTTTGTTTTCTTTGGGTAGTAGAAGAAATTGAGAACAAGATACACAGACAAGCATCATGTGGTAAACAGTGGGCAGATAAACACAATTTTCTTGCCTTCTCTCTCCCAATAGTGGGGAAAAACTCATAAGAGATTCAGGAAGAAGGGCAGCACTGGTCACAGCAGGCCCCCCAGATGAAGGTCAAAGAGAAGAAACCATTCCCTGTCACCACTGTACACAAAGTGGAGCTTTGTAAATGCTGAATCATCAATTCATTCTGTATCAGAGGTGGACAACAATTCATTCTGTCAAGACTGTAGAAGTGAAGGAGAAAAAAACAAGCACTGTGACAATTACCTTAGCACTGTATGGTACATTTAACTACTGATTTCGCTCATTACAATTACCACTGTGTGGCACATTTAACTGTGGTACATTCTTTCTTAAAAACATCACTACAAATACACAGCTGTGGTATTCTGAATGAGTCACTGCCACTGGAAATCTTTAAAACTAAGAAAGAATATTCCTGTTTACCCTCACCAGCCGGTTTCTGAAGCTTTAAATAATTCTAGCACATAGGCACAGAGACGTTCTATATACCCTAAGGACTTGGAAATTCCTAGACTTGCGTTATAATATAAGCGCTTTCAGATACAGAAAAACTTTTGAGATATTTTTGAACGATTTCACACACCCCATAACTGAGAAATACCAGTTCTTCTCCATTATTACTTAATTTCTACCACAAAGACTGAAATCCTCAAATTTACAACTTGTATTTCAAAACTAGAGAGCACACAGTATTGTAAGAATATACTAAAAGCAAATGAACCTGCATTTAGAACACTTCTTTTCTAGTTACTATTAAAAAAGGGAATTATTGGTACAATAATCAAAACAGCCTAAGCATTTGTTAAATTGTAATGAGAGTTTTTAACTACAATCTAAAACTTCAGAATCCATGCATTTTACAAGCCATTGAAATTTTTGTTTAGGAGTTCACTACCACACCTAGCATGTAATTTCAGTTTGTGGAGGCACACCACTGTTTTTTTTTAATCCTGAAGACTTCTGGAATATTTTACAGAGCACAGTACAGAGTACTGCAAAAAAATGACTGTCCTTGCAGACATCCCTTAACTCAACAGGATTTTCTAAAAATGGTTTTGCAACTTCATTTGAATCTTGAATTACTATTATTATTGGTTTCAACATAAGCAGGGTATGAATAACTTGTGACTAACAGCCCTGTTACGCAGTTCATCACTGAAATTATGAGATTAAAAGGAACAATGACTAATAAGGCAAGGTGTATTCATATTCAATGCTCACCCTTTTTTTTTTTAAATAGCTACATCTCAGTCTACATAATAACAACCCCTGCTCAGTTAAGACTGCTCAGGAACTCTAACTGGTCTCAAGTGGCCTTTTCTACATAGAAATATTAATAAGTAATTACTTGTAGAGCACAAATTCCTATAACCCATATTCATCCACAAGTGGCAGATATCATCCATCACCAATGCAGAGCCAATGAACAAGAGAGATAGATTTTAAATGCACTTAGAAGTATTCATTTAACATTCTTCTAGGATTTTCTCCATATAACAAACATGTAGTGATATAAAATATTTCAGCTTAAACACCAGTTACTAGGGTTTTTTTCCTCAATTTCTACTTTACTTAATTTGTACCATGATGAGCTCATCTCAATATTTGGAGCGTCAAAAGAAGTTAGAGAATTTGAAATTCTACTAGTCATTTATTCACACTTATTTTCTTCCAAACTGAAATTTAGTCTCTGAATTGCAAAAAGAAAAAAAAAAAAAGAAAAACAAGTAACATGAGAAAATAATAGCACATGTTCAGGAAGGGTTCCCAGGAAAGGCTGTCAATTTTAACTCAGGAAACTGAGATTACAAATATCTCAAATTGCTCCACAGCAGTAATATTGTAAGAATTGTAAAATTATTTGCCTTAGGAAACTATAAAGTACAAAACCACCCAGCATCACATAAGCCTTTACTCTCCTGCAGATGCAAGTTGCACATTACAGCAGCCACAACAAAAAACCCAAATAAGACATTCTTCACACACAGAAATTCCCAGTTTCCAAAATATTTCAACAATATAGTTTTAAGAATGTAATCTTACTGCTGGAAGCTTCAGAGTCTTTTGGCTTAAACACCATCTTTAACATTATCAACAGGCCTGCTGAAATCAACATCTGACCTCCAATGCTTCTTAAAGATGCTCAGAATCATCACTAAGAACGTGATGCAGGGCTGGAGTATGTGTAATTTCCTTTCAGCCACAGTTTATTTAGCATGAGGATTGTTTTCTGAACTAGAACAAGCTTCTTTTCTCTAGTGTGGGTTCTACTACCCTGACAAAAACAGCAACAATAAATCATGCAAATATTGTCACGCATAAGCCGCAAAAGTGCAAATAGTAAAGTGACATTATTTCTTATGGTCAGCCAAAGAAGAATGAGACTGTGACACAGAGATGCAAGCAGGTCCTTACACGAGCACAAAACCATCATGTCCATGTCCATAACTGGTACATTATATATAAATATACAATAATCATTTAATCATTAATTAATTAATTAAAACCCACCTTGAAACACATTTTATTACGTTAATTACGTTAATAGCCAGGCCATTAACTGCTGGTTTTTAATGCTGGTTTTTTGTTTTTTGTTTTTTTTTTCTTTCATATAGTATCTTTACGTGAGAAGTTCCAGTACGGTCCAACATGAGACGACTGAGTGCGGACACGCGTTAAATGAGGAAGGAGGTACCCTCCATGGAGAAGCAGGAGCCTTTAATACAGGAAAACGAGACGAGACGGGCCCAAACTTGCAGAGAGACTAAAGGTTACCTCAGATAAAAGCTGCTTACCTGATTCGTGACCTGAAAAGAAAGCAGAAAACAAAAGCGCGTTATGACCCCAGTCGGATCCACGGGCTAAGACCTCTCCCGTCCTCTGACATCCCTGAGGCGGCGATGCTGAGCCCGGTGCGGCCCCGAGATCTCTGCCCTTCGCCATCCTCCCGCCCTCCGTTATCCTCGCACAGCAGGCTGGCTGTCGGGCGGGCAGCCCTCCCACCGCTCAAGCCGGGCACTCACGTCGGGGTTGGCCTCCAGGGGCAGCCAGCGATGCGGCTCCATGGCAGCGGTGGCACTCCCCGTGCGGGCTGGGCCGAACTCGCAGAGCAGCTCTAACAGCCCCTCGCGCCGCCGCGCCTCAGCCTGACCCGGGGCTGCGCCACCGCGCCGCTCAGGGGGGGCGGGCCGAGGAGGAGACAACCCTCAAGACCCTACCCACATCTCCGCGCCGCTCCACAGCGGCGGCCGAGGCGGCGCGCCCGGCGGTGACCGCCGTCCCTCCCTGGAGTGCTCCGGGTGGCAATACCCGGCAAATCTTCCACTCCGCACTGTTTCAGCTCCCCCCGGCAATGGATTCTCCCAGCGGGGCAAGGGGTGGGCCTCGCCCGCCCCCGCCGCCGGGGCCCGCGGCAGCCGCCAGGGGGCGCCCCCGCCGCGGCCGCTCGGTGCTGGGGCGTGTCGGGTCCCCTCCCGCTCCCCCTCCGGCTCCCGCGCCCGCTGGAGCCGATCCCGGCAGGAACCAAGAGTGAGTGAGGAGCGTCCGCCAAGCTGTTCGACAGCCCGGCCCCTCCGAAATGGCCTCCAGCAGCTGAGCTGAACGGCGGCACGGGCAGCGCGCAGGAAAACACACCCATGGGGAACGGGACAGGACACGGGACGAGGTGGGACAAAGGGAACCAGAAGGAGCGGCAGTTGCAGTGAGCTTCCCCTACATCACAGAATGTTCTGAGTTGGAAGGGGCCCACAGGGATCATCCAGTCCAACTCCTGGCCCTGCACAGGACACCCCAAGAGTCACACCATGTGCCTGAGAGTGTTGTCTGCTGTGACCACTTCCCTGGGAAGCCTGTTCCAGTGCCCAGCCACTCACTGGTATTTTCTAACATCTTACTTACCTCTCCCCTGACGCAACTTCAGGACAGTCCCTCGGGTCCTGTCACTGGTTGCCAGAGAGGAGAGATCAGTGCCTGCCCCTCCTCTTCCCCTCACACCTCAGTGTGTGTAGCAGGAAGGACCCGGGCAGTGAGGTCCCCATATGACCTGCTGAAAATTATTGTTTAGATGTGTTAAACCCAATTAAAGATGGCATTTCTCTTCTAAAGCTGCAAATCCCCTCATACGTTCCATCTCAGGACCATAAACGTGGCATTTCTTGGCCTTTTGGCTATGATGAAGCATATTGTAATAGATACATAGCTTATACAGTGTAATTACATTTTATATATGTACACATATCAGATGCATACCAGATGCCTTCTTTCAAGTTAATTCAGAAAGGCTAAAAATGAAGGAACCCATCATGGCACTGGTGAGGTTGCACCTCAAGTACTGTGTTCAGTTCTGGGCCCCTTAATTTATGAAAGATGCTGAGGTGCTGGAGCAGGTCCAAAGAAGGGCAATGAAGCTGGTGAAGGGATTCAAGCACAAGTCTTATGAGGAGTGGCTGAGGGAGCTGGGGGTGTTTAACCTGGAGAAGAGGAGGGACCTTATTGATCTCTACAACTGCCTGAAAGGAGGTTGTAGCAAGGTGGGGTTCAGCGTCTTCTCCCAGACAGCTAGTGACAGGATGAGAGGACATAGTCTTAAGCTGCACTAGGGTAGGTTTAGGTTGGACATTAGGAGGAATTTCTTCACAGAAGCTGTGATTAGACACAGCAGTGATGGAGTCACCATCCCTGGAGGTATTTAAGGAAAGACTGGATGGGGCACTTAGTGCCATGGTCTAGTTTACATGGTGGTGTGTGGTCGTAGGTTGGATTTGATGATCTCAGAGGTCTTTTCCAACCCAACTGATTCTGTGATTTCTCGGCCCCAGCCCTCACGTACTGCTGCTGCCCGCCACCGTCTACAGACTGCAGCTGACCTGTGCGTCCCTTGCAGCACTTTTACAGGGCCTTGCACTTCCAGAGGCAGACATTTGGACAAGGTTTTTGTAGAAGCCCATGAGCTGGGCCTCCCAGCCTGCCTGGCCTGTGAGCACAAAGACCTGGGGCAGTGGGAAGCAGGTGCCTGAGCATGTATGTACATCTGGGGTGAGCGGAGAGGGTGCAGGAAAGCTGAGATCTGTGCCAGATCACCGGCTAATTGGAGTGCTGTGAGAGAAGGAAGGAGTGCAGCATGAGGAGCAGATGGTGTCTCTACTGTGGTACCCGGAAGTATCCAAGTGCCAGGAGGCCAGAAGTGCAGGGTGTTGAGGCACAGCTGGAGGAACCCTGTTCACTGATACACTTTCTCCTGTCTGCCTGAAGACCTTTTTGAAGAACTTGGTGTAGTTCTTTAGAGAGTTTTGATGCAAATTGCACTGCCTTCTGTAAATGTTAAGTTTACTAATTGAAGAAAGGATGTTTTTATTTTATTTTACCCCCTGTAATTACTCAGCAGGACTATGGTGATGCTACATGCCTATGCCTGAAGCTTCTGCTTTGGCCTATCAACAATACTGTAGCATCTCTCTATTCAGTTTACTTGTAGCTCATGACATTTGTCTTCTAGTTTCTATACTAAGTGTCTCCTCAGAGGAAGTTCTCAGTCCTTTAGCTAAAAGATGAGCCTGTACTGTCAGGTCACCATCATAGCCTGCATCTCCATTCTCTGCCATGAAAAACTTCAGAGAACACACTTCCAACAGGCAGAATTTTCTAAAGGTGCACAGTTTAATTCTGTGGATGGGCAGACAAGCTGAAATCACTGCATACTTCACCACCTTCTGTTCCAAATTCAAAGAATTAAAAGTATGTTTACATGTTGATGAAAATAACCCAAAATAACTTCAAATTTCAGCAAATAATTTTGTAATTACCAAACCACGAAGATATTAAACTTCACATCCATCTCTACATCTTGGAGAAAGAAAGAAAAGTACCATAATGAATATTAGTCATAGTGCTAAAGGCACTACTGAGAGACGTAATGAAATTGTAATGTAAAATAATATGTGAAGTTCTCTAGATAACAAAGTATGTAATAGAGTTATGTAATTTAAGAACAAAGAGATTGTTAACTCATGTCTTTGGTATCAGAGACAGATCTCAGTGGTGCATATATCCGTAGTGTTTTGACAACCATGAGGTCATAAGAACACACACTATTTAAAATCATTTGCACACTTAATTAGATACTTTAGAAGGGAGAGGCCACGACCAGACAGGCCATAAATGTATAAAACTCATAAACACATATTATGTTCCATAATACTCTTTTCCTGAAATATAATCTAGATTCTTTCATTAACATTAATTGAAAATATGTAATTTTAAACTAGTCAGCAATTCTGTGTATTGTTTTACTACTCTGTCACAGTCTCAGATTAGATCTACAGAGATTTTAACATTACTGTATATATATAAAGTTAAAACTAAATCTGATTACTAGAGAAGTTTAAAAATATTATTTTTAAAAGTGAGACCGGTGAAGGATCAGTGTTGCCTTAGTACTCCAGCCACAGCCCAAACTTAATTAAGATCAGTATGAAATGCTTATTGAATATGGTTATAGTTTACAAAAGGTGTTTATTTCCCCATAAAGCTGAAGACACTGTTTACCTACACAAGTCACCCATAAACTGCACATTTTTTTCATAGGCGTACAGGATGATTCCATAATCCACCTGAACAAGGTATGGTCATTTTGTACCAAGTTCAATACACTTTTAGTGCTGCCTGCACATAGAACAGGGCATTGCCTCTCCTACAAAGACAGACTGAGAAAGCTGGGGCTCTTCAGCCTGGAGAAGAGAAGGTTGTGTGGAGACCTCATAGGTACCTTCCAGTATCTGAAGGGGGCCTACAGGGAAGCCAGACAGGGGCTCTTCCTCAGGAACTGCAGTGATAGGACAAAGAGTAAGGGGTACAAATTGAAAGAGAGTACGTTTAGATATTAAGAAGAAATTCTTTACTGTGAGGGTGGTGACACACTGGCACTGGTTGTGCAGGGAGGTTGTGAATGCCCCATCCTTGGCAGTGTTCAAGGCCAGGTTGGATAGGGCTCTGAGCAACCTGGTCTAGTGGGAGGTGCCCCTGGCCTTGGCAGGGGGGTCGAGAATAGATGGTCTTTAAGGTCCCTTCCAACCCTTTAATATCCTGTGATTCTATGATTTGCGTACCCGAGCCTATGACAACGAGCTCCAAGAAAACCCTGTCAATAAACCAAACTCAGCAAACTTCTTGCGCCAATCAAGCGTGCCTCGAGCCGGCCTTTCCCAATCCCTCCGCGAACGGTTATCCCTGCGGCCGGTCCCATTTCCCGCGCCATCGAGCGGGAACAGCGCGTGCTCCCCGCGGCGCAGCCAATGGGGGCGGTGCCGCTGGCCCGGCCTCGCTCTGGAGGCGCTCGGAGCCAATCAGGGCGGCGAGCGCTGTGCGGCGGAGGCTGCGCCTGGGCGGGTGCGCGGCGCCATGGCCGCCGGGTCCGCGCGGGCTCTCGCGCAGGCGTTGGGGACGCTCGGTGAGGGCAGGGGGGACCCGGCGGGAGGGACTGGGGAGGTGAGGGGAAAGGGGGGCCGATGGGAAGATGGGGGAGCTGAGGGGAGAACGGGGCTAAAGGGATGGGGGGCTGCGTGGAAGGGTGGGGCTGGGGGATTGGACTGAGGAGGAAGTGGGCTCAGAGGAGGGGTGTGCTTCTTTTAGGTAAATTTGGATTAAAAAATTAAATTAAGGTAAACGCATTGGCCTAAGGATTTTTCAGACGAAGATTATATATTTTTACTGTAACCCTTGAAGTTTGCTCCTGATCGCTGTTGCTTGTGTTTTTTTAGATGCTGGTGGTGCAGCAAATAAGATTAACTTAATACCTCAAGACTTCTTTGCAGAGCTGGTAAGTAGGGCGATAAGGATGTGGAAGGGCTTCTGGCACTCTGGTTCTAGGAAGCCTTTTTGTTTAAGCTTTCCTGGTTTTTGTCTGTTGCAAAAGGAATCTTGTGTGTGTGGTATCTTCACTTACATGACTCATAAAATGCACCAGTCCTGCTAAGAGCAGTGGTATTGCCTGAAATTTAGGTTTTTATCACAGATTTTTAAGAATCTATTTTTGCCTGTCAACTAGGTGGTGTACCAAGGTAGCTTTCCTAAAAAATATTTGGCTTGTTAAGTGTAGTGTACACTTGAACAGGATGACTGTTCAGTTAATGTGAAAATGGTATGTTAAGTAGGAATAGCCAGTGAGGTAGAAATTATAAATTCTTTATTGATTTTATTTTCGTGGATTTGATGTAATTTTAAAATAAGTCACTTCAGTTACTTTATTCTTGACTCTTTAATAAAGCATCTTGCTGTTGTCCATTTTTGTACTAACCCGTTTTCTTTTTTGTTTTGTAATCTCCCAAGTATCTGAACTAGCTCTGTCTTGTGTACTAAAATACGCATTAAGAATGTCTTCAATAATACTTTCTCCACAGTGTGAACAAATAATTCATCACCTGAACCATAAGATCCCAGGTGTAAATACAGCTGAATTGTGTCAGGTAAGTTGGGATACTAGCACTTGTAAGTAAGTATAGTAGCTGTATATGCTGTTAAGGATAGAATCCCCGAGTCCATGTGGGGGTTTGTGTGTGTGTGTACAAAGAGGCTTTTATTAATGCATAATGTTTGTAATTGTTTGAACATTCTGTTTCTAGAGAATTCAGACATCAGGGATTGAGATTAACATTGGTGACCTGGCAAAAATAGCTAACATTCTTTCATTTCTATTTAGGTAAGCACAAAATAATATACTTTTCACCATGTCTTCCCTCTCCCCCCTAACTTTATAATGGTATTAAAAACTTACATCAAATGCAGGTATGAAATGAACTGATTTGGGAAAAGGGTAAAAGTTCGTAGGTCTCAGTACACAAAAAAAACCTCCTGGGCTTAGTTTGTGTCCTTAAAATCATGTAGTTACTTAATACATAGCATCACTTTTTGTAATAAAAAGACAAAGAGAGGAAATTGTCCAAGATCCTGTCTGCAAGCTCTAGAACTAGTGGCAAAATAGAGGAAGTTAGGGTCACTTTTAAAGCTAAGTCAGCTGGACCTTTGCCTGGGAGGAGTTTGTTTTTAAAATTTCTTGTTTCTTGGAGATTAGAAACCAGCATTTGTACCTGTTTAAAGGACACACAGCTTATAATGTTGCACTTTGCCATGAGTAGAGTTTTTAGGGAGTATTTTGAGTTGTTTTGCTCTAAGTTTTTCTGTATTCAGGCATAAAATTTTCAAGATCTTGCTTGTTTTTTTAATATATAGTATCAAAACATTATATGTAACATTAATACAACTAAAGAAAATAATACCAATAGAAATTTAAAATACTACTTCTCTAACTATAAAATAGAAGGCCTTAAATTATATTAGATTGTGCTACTTGGAGGACCAACTCACTTTGTCTTGTATTAATGTCTCTTTTAAGAGGAGTGGACCTCCATGAACAAACATAGGCTAGGATTTATTTTTTTACCTGTTTTTCTAAAGGAAACCAAGTGGCAACTTTGTTCTAGACTTGCTGCCTTTTCAGTTGAGGGTTTATGGCATCATTTGACTCCTGTTAGTACCAGTTATACCTAGAAGTCCTTACTTGCCATTTGGTGATACTTAAATTACGTCTGCTGAATGTTTAATTAAATTGCCTTATTTCTAAAGTAATGATATTGTTTAACTGCTCTATGCACACATCTCTCACTGAATTATGCCTTCTTTCAGTTGCTACAGCACTTGGAGTCTGTGATTATTTTTGTTTTAATGTTGGATGTTGTGCAAGCCCAGCAAAGCTGCGTCTCTGTATACTAAGACATATTAAAGTCATATTTTTTGCACGTGGATACAAAAGATGAGTAACATTCTGGAAAAAAAAATCCCAGGCTGCCCGAGTATTTTAAAGTACACGTAAAGCAGAAATAAAAAAATTTCTATTAGGAGTGAAGTGAGAAATTTTATTAAATTTGTGGGGATTGAAATTGATGCAGTGTTCTCTGGATATACTTACAGCACAGCGGCCAGAAACAATCTCTCTACAGAAGAACTCGTCACCACCTTGGGCAGCGCAGTCAGCACACTGCCAAAACATGCACTTCAAGTTATCCGTCATGTATGGAATGAGCAGGGCAAATCCATTACTGTGTCAGAAGATGCAAGAAATGTGGCCACTGTGGGGCAGGTAACTAAATGTGACCAAGTGCAGTTGAGCCAACTATGAATGAGTTGCATTAATTTCAGAAGCATCAGTGCGTTGTGTTGTTGGCACACAGTGGTTTTTTTGACTGCCAAAAGCTTTCCTACCTGTATGTGTATGTACATGTTGCCAAATATCTATCCAGATAAAGCAGCATATGCAATAAAGGTTGTCTACGTGCTGAACAGTTTCATGCCTTTTTAAAGATTAACGCCTTGTAGTACTATTAGCAAAGGTGGTAGTCAGTTTGGCAGACAATTGTATTGGCTGTTTATGTAAATCTGTTTTAAATGTAATTTAAATTCTTTAAAGTTGATAACACCAGCACTTGATTGATTGTTCTTTGTCTCCCTTAAGTTTAAACATTATTTTTAAAGATACTTTCTGTCAATTTCCAGCATACTGTCTTTGCTTGAAAAAATAGCAGTGTATTTGCATTTTATGATCTTTATTTTATAACAACAGCTTAAAAGACTATAGAATTAGGAAAAAAAGAAAATCTTTGTCTGAGGCTTGCTAGTAAGCTTATAAAGGCTCTTCACAAAAGGCAAAAAATGTACTTGTGATTTATCTAAAATACAGTTATAAAATGCCATATTTTTTCTCTATTATTGCTGTTATAAATTCTTTGGTTTAGACTTAGAAACTTTGTTTTTGATTTAGAAACTTATAAAAAAAAAGAAAACATGACAAACGCATTCATGATATACAAGCCGTGTGAACCTGTGTGTCTGAAGCTCCTCTTAGTAGAATTTTAAATACAGTGTACTTGACTATTGCCTGTACTGGGATAAGGAAAACAGATTAAGTGAAATAATTTATTAAATTGCTTATTTTTTCACCATTAAAAGGAAGAGCAGATGATTTTTTATTCACAGTAATATCTGAATGTGTATGTTTGCTTTCCATTTGGATAAGAGCTCTAGACATCCTGTATTGTCTGTGAAACATCCCTCCAACTGAATAGCAATGGTAGGGTAGATCTCTTTCATTGCCACTGTTTCCAATGGTTTTCATCTTTGCAGTTTGTAGATATGAAATGGAAACTGGGAGTTGCGATGAGCTCTGACACCTGCCGGTCTCTGAAGTATCCATATGTTACAGTGACGCTGACGGTGGCAGACCCTTCAGGACAAATAACAGACAAGTCTTTTGAAATGACGATCCCACAGTTCAAGGTCTGTAATGAGTGTTACTTGACTCAGTCTTCTAAAAACAGTGCTGTTGTTGTGAAGGAGCAACTGTATACCTTAATCCATACTTTTGTGTTGCTTATTTACCAATACAGTCATGCGAAGATGAAGCATTACATAACTATTTAAAACACAGAAGCTAAATACTTACTTCAACCTATTTAGTTCTACATCGCTTATCTGAAAATGTTATTTTAGCAGTAATTAATCTGTTCTCATACAAATAAACTAACAACTGAGGACATAAAGTCTTTCAGATCATGTCAGCTATCATTCTGCCTTATTAGAAATTTATAGAATATTCTTAATCTGTGGAACTGTTCCCCAGCCTCAAAATCTAAAACTTGGCTTAAGCCTAACATTTGCTAATGATTAGGAATGGAGATCAGTCTGCTTTGTCACCACTGACTCGTAATTGCTATGTCTTCATCTACGAATTTATGCAACTTTAATTTTGCATAAATGTGGCACTTGTGTTGTCATTCCTGTTTAAAGGGATAATACATCACCTAGAATATCATATAAGCTTAAAATAAGTAGATTGTTGGATTGGAAGAAATTTGAGAAGGATATTCTGAATCCTTCGGTGTTGTGAAATGTATTCATTCTGACTGAAGCCTATTTAACAATTTGCTATTCAGCTAGTATAGGAAATGAGTGCTACATTTGAGAAGTCTGGATTAATTCAGCTGGGAGTAGAAACATTAGTGTGGAAAGGGGTTTTTTTTATTTTTTCATGGTATGACAGCTACTTTGTATTTTTCTTTCCTAGCATCTTTCCCTATTAATAGACAAGCCCATGCAAATAAGGCATCACCTTTGTAGAGTTATGTGCCCAAATGTCAACCAGCCCACAAAAAGAAAAGCAGAAACTTTTAGTTCAAGCAGCACATTATAACTGGAGGAAAAACGGAATGTGAGAAATATGGATAGTGTTTTTTGCCTAACATGCTAGTTTGAACTGTTCAAACTATTCTTCAAGCAACTGAAATTTATCTTAATTTTTGCTTTTAGAACTTCTTCAGACAGTTCAAAGAAATGGCATCTGTTCTTGAAACAGTTTGAAGAGAACTTTCATTTACAGTGACATTTTGGACAAAGTTAGATCAAGGAAACTTTCCTTTCTGCACAGGGAATAAAGTGCCATTGTTCCGCAAGGTATGTACCCTTGTCTTTTTGACAGGAATTGCTCGGCATCATCCTTGCATTGCTGTGAAGATTTCTTCGCTTTGAAGCCAACTCTGCAGTGTTTGTGAAAACATGTTCAGCTTTGTACATCCTGGTAGACAAAAGATCAGGATGTGTATGGAGAAGCATCCCTGTAGACTTCCGAATACCCACACTGAACTCTAGTGCAGAAAGACACCTGAAAATGTTGACTGGAAAGATACAGAGAGAAGTAAATCTCATGTTAACACTTTTGTCTGTAAAATTGGGATGCACTTGGATTCAACAATGATATTACATATAAGGAGAATATGAAGGTACATGTAACAAGCATACAGTTATTCTTGAAGAATAGCATTGTCAAGTAGTTTGGTGCAGGTATTTGCAGACCTGGTTTCCAGTCTTTTAATAACTGGAGAATGAACTTGTCTTAATGGCTTGTTTATTTCAAATACTTATTTCTCACTACCTAGGCTTCTAAAAACTGCGTTAGTGCATTAAGTTATTCCAGAAACCCAAAATTTATCCTCTGAATTGAAGCCCAGAGGCTAATTTTACATAAAGGTAGGAAGGCAAATTTAATTCAAAAGCATTTTAATATATTTTTGCTTTTTCATTTCATCCAGTATTAATTTGTTGCATTCTGCTTGATGTTTTGGTCAGCAGTCTGCTTTCTAATTAAATTAGGATATTTATGTAGTTGCTTCAGTCCAAGCTCTGAACTAGAAAAGTCAAGAGGAAACTTGAAAATTCAGGCTGGAGTGTTAGCCAAGCACATCAGAGAAAGGACCACACTAAAAGATTTCTGTGCCTGTTGCATTGTGTCAGGCATCCACTGGACTGTGTTCTGCAGACTCGCTCTAAGAGAATGTCCTAATCAAGATTTTGGACTTTGATGCTGAAGAATGGGGGCATTTTCAAAGCGGAGTGATAAATCCAGTGTGATTGCATGCTGTTTTTTTAATTTTTTTGTCATTGAGTTTTCCATAAAACAAAACACACACTGCATGTACTGTGGGATGTAGTAAAAGCAGCACTGTTGCATCTCAAGATGTGCTGGTGGTGTAGTAGAACAATTAAATCTGAAGAGAGATAAGTCATACTTATAAGCAGACTGAAGTTTATGCTTAAAATTCAGGATGGTAGAGACTAAGCACTAGTTTTGCTGGGACAGATCTTCAAGTGATTTCAGGCCCCCTTAAAGGCGAGAACATCTACCTTTCTAACTCACTCAATGGTTTTTTCCCACTAACTTTTTTTAAAAGCTGGCTGAAAGTCATTGATATTGGTTATGATTGCCTTTTTGTGCTATAAAAATAAACAGCACATTGTGCTGCATGCAACAATCCTTTCAGGAAAGAAAGGATTTTCACCCCCACGATTTGGGTACTATGCATGGTGCATAAAAACAGTACTTGGAGTTGCTTAGAAGCCCAAATAAGTGAACAGACTTTAACAAAAGTTTTCAGCTATGGCCACTGATCTGGATGATACTTTCTTTGTGCTGCTCGAAGTCTGAGGTGTTTGCTTTGCAGCTGGGGAGAGCAGATTGGTCTTTTCTGGGACCCTCTGAATAGAATGTCACAAAATGGTCTTGAAACAAACTTACCGTTTGCTCTTCCCTTGTCTGTCTGCAAGGGCTCAAGGCTGAACATAGTACAAACAAATCCTCTCTGTGTATGGAAAAGTGATGTGAGCAGCTGATTTTTTTTGTTTGGTTGGTTTTTTTGCAAACATTGGAGTGTAAGGCTGCTATAACTGGAAAACATTGCTTTGGCCTAGTGAATTAATTGTTTTACATTAGTGCAAGAGTTCCAAAAAAAGAATAAGGGTTTTTTTTAGTAAAGCTGAAGCCTTATAAATACTTCCCATGTGTTCTAATGCACATAAATTCTTCATATAGCTGGAAATACTTGTGCCTTCGTTGGAACTGGATGAAAAAGATTTTATTAATCATGTCTTAACGATTCAGTAGATGCTGGAAGGTAATGAGGGAACTTCCAGTTAGCGTTTTTGCTTGGTCCATCAGGAAGAGGAGAAAGTTGTCAGCCTTTCCAAAGTGTAACTTACATTTTGTCAAGTCAGATATTCTAGAAATATTGATGAATATTTTTTTAAATGCTCCTGAACTCCATCCAGCATGTTGTAATTCTGGCTGGAAGAGGCTCGGAGATGTGTGCTATACTGTCTGAGAATTTTCAGAGGAGTTATGATTTGCAGTTGGCTCTGTACTCAAACTTCTGACATGTTCTGATCTACCAGTGGGAACTCCTATACTGAGTAATGGAAGAATTAAGTACTTCATTAAAAGAAACCAAACTAAAAACCTATCAGTTTGTAGGATAACAATACTAACATATTCAGACAAGCTGACAAGCTGTTGAATTGTTTGTTGAATTCTCTTTTAAAAGAGAATCAGGAGTCTCATGTGTTCCTAATTCTAACTGTTGATTCATACAAAATTGTATAACATGAATATTTTTGTAAATCCACAAACAGTCATTAAACATGTAGGTAACAGATAAAGCTGGTCTGTATTTTGTTCTAAGCCTACTGCATGGAAGTCTGTCCTGTAAATGACTAAAGTTTAGATTAGACTATGACTAAATTTTCTTTCCTTTTTAAATTAGGATGGAGTTCAAACATACGCAGTCTTTTTCTGTGATGGGCTACCAAGGAGCTGATGGGTAACTGCAGGCTGCAAGGACTATTTGTATCAGTTACTTAGAGCTAGACAAAATGTTGTATTGAATCAGGAAAAGACAGAGGACATACAAGATTAATGAAATTTTGCAGGAGGTTGCATTTAAATGATTTTCTTTTCTTAATTGTATTTAGGAGACACGTAAACATTTTATTTTTTTCAACATTTGCCTAGAACAGACCAAGAAGAGAGAAGGGGGGTGGGGTCTTGCACAGTCAACAAACCCAGGGGAGAGAGTAATGAAGAAATGTCCTAGCAACAACTGTTGTCTTCTTCATTTGACTTTTCTTTTGCTTTAATTTCAAACACACCAGACCACTTGCAGAAAGCTATTTTGTAGAAAGCGCCACAGAAAGAGTATACAAATAGCTGTAGTATGTCTGTGCACTAGTGTTTTATATATTGAGCTTCTGTACACTTTGGCCTAGTCATGACCCAAGTAAAAGCATCTCTGTTCCTACTTCCACAAAACTGTACTGCCTTTCTTTAACCACGTTATAAAGGTATGTAACCTTCTTGTTCACTGTGAGCCCACCCCCTTTGATTTTTTACATTTCTCCTTCTCAAGCCTATGCACTCTATCTGAAGATACATTACCTTGGATCAATTAAAAACAAAAGTAGATAGATGATAAGTTGGGGGAAGAACGGGTTTTTTCCTTGCTTGCCCTGTTCCTTGTCATATTTGAATGTTTTGTTACCCTCCTAACTGTAGGTATAATGAGAGGGTAATTTCCACTCCTTTGCAGAGGCATGCAGGGTGGTTCTGGCTAGTCCTTGCAGGTACTAAAGTAACACACAAAAGTGCCTGAGTCATTTGATCTACCTGCAGCAAAAAATGCCTCATCTCTGAAGAACCTTTACAATGGAGGCAGGGGGAGGGGGCATTTAAAACTGAGCACCCTCTATCCTTTCCAGAATTCTTTGGTTGATCATGGTAGGGCTCATTTCCCAGATAGATTTTTAGGACAGTTATATGCCTGTTGGTTGGGCTGCTAGCTTGCTGGGCATTCACTTCATTAGGAAGCTGGATTTGTGCAGGTCAGTATCTGACCTGAGTGCCTTGACCTCAGCTTGCATGGTATGTTGTTACAGTCCTCTCTTCTGAGGCTCAGGCAGTTCGTAACTGGACTTGCTTGTCACGGAAATTTTGGCCAAACATTTGCTTTACTTTTGCTTCATCTGTACAGCACTGTCCATACCTACTCATCCAGGTCTACTTTTGGTTCTTTAGGGGAGGAGGTGTCATGGTTTAATCCCAGGTCAAACACCACAAAGCTACTTGCTCACTCCCCTTCTGTGGGACGGGGGAGAGAGTCAGAAGAGTAAAAGTGAGAAAACTCATGGGTTGAGATAAAAGACAGTTTAATAGGTAAGGCAAAAGCTGCACACACAAGCAAAGCAAACCAAGGAATTCATTCAGCACTTCCCATGGGCAGGCACATGTTCAGCCATCTCCAGAAAAACGAGGCTCTGTTCCTGTGTAATGGTTACTTGGGAAGACAAACACCTTTACTCCAAATATTCCCCCTTCCTCCTTCTTCCCCACCCTTTATATACTGAGCATGATATCATACAGTATGGGATATCCCTTTGGTCAGTTGGCATCAGCTGTCCTGGCTGGGTCCCCTCCCAGTTTCTCATGCACCCCCAGCCCACTTCTGGTGGGATGGTGTGAGAAGCAGAAAAGGCCTTGGCTGTGTTTAAGCACTGCTCAGCAACAACAAAAAGATCTATCATATTATCAACACTGTTTCCAGCACAAATCCAAAACATAGCCCTGTACTATCTCCTGTAAAGAAAATTTATTCTACCCCAGCCAAAACCAGCACATGAGGAAGCACACAAGTCGGAGGGATGATGCTCAGTACTCCTCATACCTTTGAAAGACTTCCTGATTCTTGTTTCCAAGGCTTTTCTGAGGGAAGGGGGAGAAATGACCTGTCACTTGAACTGAGTTACTGGGATATGTCTGCTAATTATGACTTTGTGTCATTGAGAAAGTAAGGAATATGAGATTGCTGATTGTCTCCATAAAGGCTAATTTTAGGGGTTCTGGGTTTCCTCTTCCCTATACTTCATTTGCATCCTGTGGCTAATTATGGTCTAGTTGCCCTAATTTGAGAACTGCTTCTGTTCGATATGTGTAAGTGCCATAGTTTACAAATACTCTGTCAGTGTTTACATTACAAATATTGTTATGTTTATATAAATTGGAAGTTTCAATGTCAGTTTTGAACGTCACATACTGAGCTTAGGAACAGTACGGAAAATTTGTTATTTCATACAATAAATCTCTGCTAGGTAGGTAGTATTTCCAGGGGACTTGGTCATAGCATCGGTCACCAGGTGGCACTGCTACACACAGTCTTGCTACACAGCAATCCTTTGAGAGCATGTCTGGAAATGGGATAAGGACTTCAAGTTTTCTCCCCTGTGTTGCTTGGATTCGGAACTGTACACACTCATGTCATCATAACTTCCATCCTACTTCTTACATTGTATGGAAACACTTTAATTTCTGTTTTAGTTATCAAAAAGATGAGCATAAAGATTTCCAGTGACACAAACAACATTCAGCATTTTAATGATAACAGAATACCTACCATTGTATATTTGCACCAGCTTAAAACAGTAATTTAATTATACTAACATTTCTGCATTATGACTTGTTCTTCTAAAAGTATCATGTTGCATTTGGAGCCTGTTTTCATTTTACTTTTTTCCCTGTTTATACATTTCTCAAAAAGATTTTTCTAGATCTGTCTTGTTTATAGAATAAGCATTTTAATTTCTCTATCCAAGGTTGTCGTGCAGTTTGACCACTCTAAAATCCTTCTTCCCTATTTTTTTATGCATCTTAGTTACTAGTGTCTTTACGCCGCATTTAGGGGTACACTTCTCTGCCACTGAAATTGGCCCAGGTGCTTAATTCCCCTGGGAATTACCTCTGAATCTGAAAAATCAGACGTTTTTGGTTATACTGAAGCTGCAAAGAATTTTTCTGTTCCCATGAATGTCATCACTGCGATGTCTTTGGCAGTTGAGAGCTTGGCCAAATTAAAGCAAGACAGGCTTCCTTCCCCGTGATGCTTTTGAACTGGGAAGTACTGGATATTGCAACCACATATGAAGTCTGAGAGTGGTGCTAAGGTTTACATTCATAATAAGCAGAGGAATGGAAGTGCATGTCTCACGTGAATCACCAGTGTGCTGTACAATGCTGCTTCTCGCAGTTGGGAATGTGGGAAGATGAGAGATGCTCTGCAGGCAACAGAGTCAAGACAACAGATGTCGATTTACCTAGGAGAGAGTCAAGGACAATGAGAAAGAGGATTAAGGGTTCCCATCTGTTGTTTTTTTTTTTTGGCAGCTACACTGGCACCATTCTTGGTATTGTGCTGGGCCTACAAGTGCCCTGTTCATGTAAGCTCTACCTTCTCTTCCCAGACATACAGTACCAAGCTGTGACATTGCAATAACATTTTAATAGTGATACGCTGTTGAAGTCTTAATGCTGTTTGCATTTTTGTCTTGAACAGACATAATTCATGCCCTTTGAAGTACCTGTCTTCAAAAATATCTCTCTTCTGTGTTATTTCTGCAATCTACTACAGATTTGCTAACCTTTCTAGCTTGTGGTTCATCCTTTGTAATAATATATTTGTGGAATAATATTAGATCTTCCTTTCGGCTTTGGCAATGACAATTCTGTCTTAATTTCCATTGCTGGAGACTTGGAGTGGACCAGGATCCCTTCCAAATCCCAAAATGAGGTAGAAGTAGTAGGCACTGTCAGGCAGAGTACACAGCTCCAGCAGCCACAGTACGTACTCCATTCTTCCTCATTTTTTTCTCTTTTAGGTTACTGTTACTGCAGTGGTTGGGGAATGGTAGAGAAGTAAATGGCTCCTTTATATAAAAGCAGAAATAATTGGGAATAGGGAAGATCTTGTTGCAGAAGACGCTCTATCTCCTGCAGTAAATAGCTTTGCAACTGATCTGAGCTGCTAACAGCTACCAAACTGTATTATCTCAACAACAGGGATTTTAGTAAGCTGATCTGATACACTTTTTCGAGGGGGGGAGCCTTATTAAAAAAAAAAAAAAGGAGCAAAGAAACCCCAACAAATTTCAAATGTTCCCACCTGGAAAGATGCTATGATCATATGTAAGCACCCAGGACTCAAGATTAAAACTTAGTTTTAAACAAAATGAATTGTGGTTCTTCACTAGATTCAAAGTCTGTTGTGCTGGAAAGTTTCATGGGATGACTGTTACGTGAAAAAATGACCAAAATAAGAATCTTCAATCAAATTTCTCTTCTTTGAAGAGTAATATAATATTTCAATGCATTGTCTAGGTGCTACATTAAATTGAATAATAATATGCTGAACTCAGACATAAAATGTGTCCTTAAATTCTAGGGGTGCTTATGAAATTCTACCTAGGGATTATTCTCTTATGAACTTCGCTCACTCCAGTTCCCCTAAATCTGTTTTGGAGTGGGTCTTATTGGCAGAACAAGTTTTAATCTGTCATTACCATCAAAAAAGATTAGTGCCATTTGAGAAGAAAAAAACAAAACCAAACCACCCACCCCCTATCAGATTAATTTTTCATCCTTTTTATTGTGTACAAATTGCAGTGAGAGTCTCCTGCTATTGACATGTCTCTACAAGACCAATATGTCTTACTCAAACTTTTGGCATTGCATTTTAAACTATTGTAATCTCTATACATCCTGCAAAATATACAACTTTCATCATTTCTAGTGAGAGTTTTTTTATGTACTTAAAAGAGGAAGCACCAGGGTTTCTCCAGCAGCTAAGTTTCAAGCCTTGGTAATATGTTCAGTCTACTGAACTTTGTAATATTTCAGTTGTATTTCCAAAACGTATTTCATTACATTCTTCAAATAAGACTGGGTAATTTAAATTAATTGAATGGCTTTTTAAAGTAAAAATGCCTGTATCTTGGATCTTGGAAAAAGGTGATCTGAAAGTAAAATAAAATTTGACTAGTTAAAAAATACTGCAAATATGGAAATGGACCTTGAATTCCCAGACAGTTAAGTGAGATCATTCTTAGAAAAGCAATAGAATGACAAACAATCCCAGCTACATGGCATATTACTGAAATAATAGTCCAAGGTGATTGAAGTTATGCATAAACATGGGATTGTAAAGTCAAGCCTACAGCTCCTCTAATAACTTAATATTTTTTCTGCAATTAAAACTGTGGCTAGAAAGCTTAAGGGGACGAATAATTTCTAGCAATTAACAGTCTGATCATGTGAGATGCTGAGGTCTCTCTGCTGCTTAAGAAATTGCTTAGAGCTGTGGTTGCTTACCAGTTTGTAGGTCTAAATCCTTTAACACTTTAACTTCCTTAAACACGATATCTGGAACTGAAGATCCAGATATCGTATATGAAATGGCTGCTGTGGTGCCATGTACGGAAACAGCATACATTATCAAGGCATTGTCTTAAGAAACAAAACATGCTTTCTCTAATAAACAGAAAGAAAACACACTTATCTATTTTATTTGGAAAAATAATCTTTACATGTAGTACTCCATTGACAAGCATATCAAATCCAAAATGTTCAGAGGCATTTACTCACACTTAGTTACCTGGATCTGTGTTTGGTCACTTCAATAATATACCCTAATTTAAGAGATTTTGCATCTAATGTCTATTCAACAAAAAATAACGGCAGGTTATTAACAATTCAAAAAAGTCTGACTGGGTATGTGGTTGGTTTTCTTTGACCAACTGAGCATGCACTTGCAGCACATGCTGTGACAATTATTGCCCATACTACTTTATGTACTTAAGATCTTTCAATACAGTGGTCCCTTTGAATTTACCAGTTTGTTTCAAAAAGCTATGATAATGATAATAGTGAAAAAAGGAAGTTTTAAAAAATTGTTGCCTCTCATCAGAGGCTTTGTCTGCCATGTCTCTGGCACAGATGCCGCATTTACACTTCTTTCCATTTGGGATGACCTGGAGGAAAACTGTTCTTTCATTAAGAACAGAGATGTATTTTCAAAGCTCTGTGGATAAGGGCTATGGAAAGTTGCTTTCTTCTTTGTCCCAAGGTTTCTCATTCCTATTTACTGAGCTATAAGGATTATATAATTTAGGTGAATTCCTAACTATATTGTGCAAAGAATTAGAGAAGGATGCTCTTGTTACCATTATAGTTTTAAACACTAGAAATTACATGAGAGGCATGTCAGATGTCACGGGCACAGGAATACTGTGCTCAATATGAGAGAAACTAGGAATTTTTAACGTAAAGGTGCGTGAAATCTTACAACTGAAAAGAAATGAGAAAAGGGGGCCAACTTCAAGAAGAAAAGTTATGTAACAAAAGGACTTTCCAATGAAACACTATTAATGAGATGGGGGGATAAAAAGTGTTAGGCAGATTAAAGGATAAATGAATAAATGGATAAAGTTAATAGACAGCTAAAAGAGATTACTATGAAGAATCAATTCAGAGAGACATAAAAAGCTGAAGCGAGAAGAAAACATGAAAACTTTGGATTAACATCTGAATTTTATTTTGAAGGTAGTTAAAATATTAGTGGTAGAGTTTATATAGATTAATTTCATTTTATAAGGGATTTGTATAAAGAATTCAGTAATAAAAAGAAATGAGGTCAAAATAATCAGATCTTATACCATATTAAGGAAATCACCCACCTGAAGGAGAAATCAAACAGCTTTACATAATAGGCACAATGTTGACAATTGAAGAATTTCACATTAACTTTTCACATTTTAGAATTTCAGTTCTACCTGATAATTTGCAAAAATTGAAGTACAGCCTTAAAAGCTGAAAATGCAGCTCTGTAGCATCTTCAAGGCTTCTTGTTCTATTTGAATGATGTAAGAACATCAGTGGATCTGTGATTGCTTAAAAGAATTTCAGTCTCTTTTTGCTATTTTTTTAATGTATTCACACGGTTGTCTTCAAGTTTCCTGATTATTATTAATTATTTGTATTGCCATAACACCTAAAAGCCTAGGTGGCTGTCTGCAAACTGGTTTTGGTAGGTCGTATACAAACATAAAACAAAAGGGATCTAATAGTCTTGGAGATGGTGTTGGTAAGCAGCTGCAGCTATTCACTATGTTGCAGCCTCTCCCTTAGGCTGCTTCATTGGAGCCTGTTAATGATTATCCCATCTAAAACCATTGCAAAAGAACGAACGAGGGGGTTTTGCCGCTGCTGTAGTGCAAGCCCAGTGTTTAGTTCGCTTCCCTGGTAGGTTAAATTGGTCTTTGCGCTCAAGTGACTGAATTTCAGCTTCATGCTCTAGATGAATCGTCTAACCAACCGTCCCCAAAAGGGGTGAGTAGTCTTGCTGCCCTCTTCACCCCTGAGCAGTCATTCCCGCTTCCTTTGTGCCAACAGCGGTATCTCTGTGAGCGCTGTCACTTAAATTAGAGGTGGCTCACAGAACTGAACTGGCAGAAAAGGAGCAGCTCACTGCAGGATTAAATCAGAGCCAGTGCTGCTGCCAGAAACCAAATGGCTCTTTCTCCTAGGTGCACTGTAAAGAGGATCGCAGTGGCTCCTGAATTGTCATCCCGCAATGGTGGACACAAAATCTCAACTACCATTCTCAGCTAAAGGGTTAATGCTAACTGTGCAGAGTGAGGGACAAGAAATTTTTTTGTTTTATGATACAAAAAATTTGGCCATTATTTTTCTAGTTACCCTCGTTGTAAAATCTACTGTACAATAATGCAGTTCAGATGTTAAAGATATTAAAGATGCTTAGGGAAGCAATGCCAGTCTGGCTTTAACTTGTACCACTGTAGCACATATTGAAGCTGGTGTTCTGCCTACATAAGACTTTTTGCATTAGCGCTCCTGTCCCAAGGGACATTGTAGGATGTCCCTTAAGGTTTGGAGGATGCTATGAGGTCTTGCCAAACCAGAATGTTAAAACTACAACTGATAAACCAAAATGCATAAATTAGATGGTTAAACTGGAAAACTATGAAGAGCAAAATAGTTTGCTCAGAAAATGAGCTGAGTGGTTTATACTACTATGAAAATAACGCTAATGCGACAGTTTTTGTGTCAGTTCAGACTGCTGTGGGCTGTGACCTGAGTGCTACATGACCCCTCTCTGCCCTAATAATTATGCAGCCTCAAATTACACCGAGCAGCTCTTCAGCTCAAGCTACAGTCTTTTTATCTCTAGGCAGTTAGAACGGGACCCATAGTAACGTTTTACTGCGAGTCATCCCCGCTGTTGCTACAGATGTAAACAAGGAGACAGTCGCTACAACTGGCAATTACCAAAGGGATACGGATGATATATGACTGGCAGAGCTTTGTCCAACTACTTTCTCAGGTAGAGGAGGCTAGTTACTAACATCTGCAGTAGGTGGCGGATTTGTCGTTGACAAGAGATGTTATCGCGATAGCGATGGCGAAACCCTCACAACTAAAACTCAAGCAGGAAAAACAAGCCTAGAAAAAAAAATAAAATCAGTCTTAAACCAAACTCTGACTCGGCAGTGGCTCGGCAGCAGACGCTGCTGTAGCACGGCCGCGACAAGGCCGGTTCCCCGCGCGGGGGAGAAGCCGGAGGAGAAGCAGCGGTGGGAGCGGAGCGCCCCGGGCGGGGGTGCCCCGGGCCTCCGCTCCCTGCGCGGGAGCCTTCTCCCCAGCGACCCTCCGGCTCGCCGGAATCAAAAGTAACTCGGAAAAGCGCTTGGGAGCTTTTGCAAACGGGGCGGGGGACTGCCCCGCCGGCCTCCCCACCTCCTTTCCTCCGCCGCTTGGCGACCTTCCTCCCCTTGCGGACCTCCTCCTCTTCCTCCGCCTCCCTGCGCGGCCGGTCACACTGCGAGGCTCAGGGAGAGCCCAGCACCACCCGGCAGAACGGGGAGCAGAGGACACCCCACCTTCTGTTGTGCTTTGGGGCCCGGGTCGGCGGGGCTGGCCCTCCCCTCGGCCGGGGGTGGTCGGGGCGCGGAGCCCGCTCGGGGCGTAGCCCTTGCGCTCCTCCCCGGGGCGTTGAGGAGGAGGAGGCGGAGGTTCGTCGGCCGTCCTTCCCCGCCCCGCGGGCTGACCCCGCGCGGGCAGGAGGAGGAGGAGGAGGCGGCGCGGCCGTGCCCGGCGGGATGCGCGCTTAGCGGCGGCCCCGGCCGAGCGCAGGCCCCGCCAGCTGCACCTGGCGCCGGGGGAAGCGTCCGCGGATTGTCGCGTCCTCCGCCCAGGCACCCGCCATGGAGAAGAGAGGGGAGGGCGAACCGCTCTCCCACCCCTTGGAGCCCGAGCCGCAGCCGGCGCCTCCGGGGGAGAAGCGTTTCAGGCTGTGGTACGTGGGCTCGTCATGCCTGGACAGGCGGACCACGCTGCCCATGCTGCCCTGGCTGGTGGCCGAGATCCGCCGGCGCGGGCAGCGGCAGGAGCCCGGCAGCGCCCCGGGCAGCGCGGTGCTGGCCCGCGAGGTGCTGCTGCTGCTGGGCTCGCCCACGCTGCGCTGCGTGCCCGCCGGCCCCGCCAGCCCCGGCCCCGCCGCCGGCCCCGGCCGCCCCGCCAGCCCCGCGCCCGCCGTCTTCATCTTCGAGCACAAGGCGCAGCACATCGCCCGCTTCATCCACAACAGCCACGACCTCACCTACTTCGCCTACCTGATCAAGGCGCAGCCCGACAACCCTGACTCCCCCATGGCCTGCCACGTCTTCCGGGCCACTGACCCCAACCAGGCGAGTGGCGGCGGGCGTAGGGGAAGGGGGCACTGCCCGGGATCCCCCCTCTTGGCTTCTCTCCCTTTCGCCGGGCGGACCTCGGTCGCTGCACTCCGCAGCCGCGGAGCGTGTCGGTGTGCTGGGGCGGGGCAGGGTGGCGCTTGCGGGGCGCTGCGGGACCGTAACGCCCCGCACACCCACCCGCGGCGTGGGGGGAGCCCGCCCAGGGCCGGCCGTGCCCGCTGGGCTCATCCCGCGGCTGCCTCTGCAGCTCAGGCGGCTGCAGAGCCCTCGGGCTCCGCGGAATAAGGAGTGTGCGTGGGGCGGGCGCACAGTCCCGCGTGGCCGCGGGGTGCTGTGCCACTTCTGCCCCGAGCGCATGGAGCACCCCCCGCTAGGCCGAGGATACCCACTCTGCGAAACGCGATGCAGCGGAAGATGGAGCCCCTTTCGTTCTCCTCCGTTCCCCCTCCATGGGGAGGCGTCGCATCTCAATGGCAAAAGCACAATTTGCTCTGGAAGCAAAACGCAGAATTTGTGTTAAACAGTCCCTGTAGTGGCGTAAGCGTCGGACGGGAATTGAGTAGTGAGGATGGTGCTTTTCCGTAGACCCTGGTGGTGCAGAAACCGTCGTTGGTGACCAGTGGGCTCTATTGTCCTGGGTCACGCTAAGGACACCTGCCTGTGCTCAGGCACACGCAGTAATGTTGCAAACAACTCTAGGTTTGGGTGGGGACATTGTTGATAAAGTGCCAACTGGAAAAAAGTCCTAACAGTAAGACTGTATTTTCCTGACTATATGACAGGCATTGGCTCGCATGTCAAATGTGCAGCAGACTTCTTTCTGCTCCCTGTTTAGAGTACGTGAGCAATGGCGGTTTGACAAGTAGGTTGGACAATCGATTTTGCAAAATGACAGCAAGAGAAAGGCCTTTTGATAACAGTTCTTTGGTTAAGTTAGGACACCTCCTCAGTTTTCACAAACTGGAGGAAAAACACATGCAATTAGAAGTGCTGTGATTTACTGAAACCACTTAGCTGACTTACTAGATTACTGAACAGCTGCTCAGATTTCTTTTGGTTTTTTTTTTTTTTTTTTAAGAGGGTAGAAAGCATTTGTGGGACCCCTGGTGGCCTAGTGGTTAGCATGCAGGACTCTCACCGCTGCGACCCAGGTTCGAATCCCAGTTTCCCCGGGCAGATGGAGCCCGTTAGCCCTGTGAGGCCATCCATCTATGAGAAGGTCACTCTAAATAAACCTACGTCCTGAGGACCTCACTGCCATTGTCCAAGCTCGCTTGGCCCCGGCAGACGAACCTTAGGATTAAAGGGTGGGCTCAGTTCAGCGTAGGCTGTGTCTCACCTAAAAAATCCATCGCGCAGGCTGGAAAGGTAAAAGACCTTTCCCCAAATCTTCGTTCGCGAAGACTGGCCATTATTATATTAGAAAGCATTAAGAAAACTACAGAAGAGTTGTCGGTATATTAATTTTTATTTGAGCTCAGTGTACTGCCAGGGACTGTAACATGGGAGGGATTTAGGTTGCATGCGTAGCTGTGGCCTAAGCCATCATTAATGATAGGACAGGCGGTATCCCAAGTGGAGGTAATTACGCTTAACTTGCTGGCAACTGCTACAGCTGTATTGCTCTGCCAGGAGAGAGCACGCAGAAGAAGCGTGAAGTGGAGGGGATCATATCTGGCAGGAGAGAAGCCAAAATGTCTTTTTAGGAGACTGACCATATGGACTGAGATTCCTGCTGTTGCAGAAGGTGCTGAATCAAATTTATTTTTGGGGTAGGTCTGTGCTGGTACCATGAGATTGTTTTACAAAGTTTAGTGGACCACTAGTACTCTAGTGAACATGCAAATTAGTACGTATGTGTATATTTAGGAGGCTGTTTCTGACTAAAGCTTTTATCCATATATCTTCTCTTTTTTCCTCATGGAGGAAAATGTCCTTATGTGCATTGAATTAAATCAAGCACATTCTGTATCATTTGATTCCAACTGATACGTAGGTAAAGTCTTCTACCAAAGGAAGCTATTAGTGTGAACAAGTTGCCCTTCCTGTCTTGTTCTGACAATATAGTCTAAGTTTTACCTATCGAGATTTTTTTTTAACCTTGTTATCATTAAAAAAGAACATGTCCATCACATGACTGTTACTCAGCACATGATTTCAAACTACAGTGAGGGTAGTAAATGCACAGCCAGCGATGTAATTCACAAATGTCTGACTAACAGGCAAGTTTTTTTAAGATATCAAAAAGGTAAGAATTTTTTCCCCTCCTGAGTTTTGTTACCAGTCGTTGAGGCTTGGTTGGCTAAGCCCGTCCAGGTGTCTAGCTGTAGTCTGTACTTAAGCTTAGTCCTGAGTGGATGAAGTCAGGCTGCAGGTTACTAGCTCCGAAAATCTTCTTCTGAAAGTCTTGCTTCTTATAAAATTGACGCTGTTCTTGCATGCTTTCAAGATCTTTAAGTATGCACTACTGTTTCATGGTGGTTGTATGAGCCCCCTGTTGTCTACTAGATTAGAAAGTATTTTTCACAGGTCTTATTTTAAGAAAACCTCATTTGCCATCTTAGGCAGTAGAGACTTTCAGCCAATGTAAGTTGGCACTGCTGCTGAGAGAAATGATCCTGTCCCCTTGAAGCCTCGACCCCTTGTTCCTTCCTCTCGGCTTTGTCCTTCATGGCAGCACAACTGTTTGTGCAGCTGCACAGCAAACAGGATCAGGGAATTGACTGATGTTAAACTTGCTTTCCCTCACCTTTTCTGGATTATTTCCAAACTGCTTTCCTCATTTGCTTTACTATGCAACTTTAATACCATTTACGTCAAGACAAGTGGGTTGGAGGCATACGTTATCAGTGAGTAGCCAAGAAGGGGAAGGGGCAGCCTTTCCAGAAGTGCTAGAGAAGTTTCTTTTTAGAGAAGTTGTGAATACTCCATCCCTGGAATTGTTCAAGGCAAGATTGAATGAGGCTTTGAGCAACCTAGTCTAATGGAAGGTGTCCCTGCCTGTGGCAGGGTGGGTGGAATTAGCTGGTCTTCAAGGTCCCTTGCAAGCCAAACCATTCTATGATTCTGTAAAGTTATACTGACTTAAAATTAGCCAGAGATGACTGCAAAGCCATGGTGTTTACCCATTTTGGCAGTATTAAGTTTAGCAGCACACTAAGTTGCTCTGCAGTGAAGGAAGAGTGCAGGAGATGTTACATGGTCTTTGAGTTAGAAGACAGCCATAATTTTTAATGGTGGGTGTAAATTATGAAAGTGAGAGGTTAATGATTGACTTCCAAGAGATTAGTACTACCATGATAATTCTGAAAACACAATGTAGGTGAGAATGAAAGTTTTGGCTTCAAGCCTGTTTCTTTGTCCACCAGCTGTATTGCACAGTGTTTAGGATGCACGTGCATTCACTATGACCACAAAAAGGGTTATTATTCTTTAGAATAAAGCAATACTTCTTGCCATTCCCTGCAAATTTCTTTACCAGATGACCAATAAAAAGCCAATGCAATATGTGCTCTGATGACATCAGGTGGGAAGATAACATCTTTTAAATGTTATTTGCTGTGATTGAAGAAAAATGAGAGAGTGAGGTAGTATGAAACACATTCTAATTTTATTTGAAAGCCTACAAATTTTAGGCAGAGCTGAAAAGTATGTGGGTCGACTCCTGTTCTGGAGTAGTACTTTGGCAGTGTATCAAACCTAAAGCTCAGCTTGGCAGCATGGCAGTGGATGCTAAGATGCTCTTACTGGGGGGTGTGTGTGTGTCTTGCTGTTTAATAATAAGGGGAGACATCTGAAGCCATCTGACTGGTTGAGATAGGAAAAGAAATTTTTCCCTTCTTTTTTGTCTCCGCAGAATTATTAGTGTTTGCTGCTTCTTGTAACTTTTCAAAGCAGTAGCTGAAGTGGGTAAGGGTAGTTGTCTGTTTAGTACTGCCTAGTAGCTTCTGAATAGCAGCCAGAGATTTGTTAGTTTTGTACTGATGTCATTTGAGAATTATCTAGGATGCACAGAGTCTGTCTGTAGACATCATATGACAGTATTGTCACATTTTATATTTGACAGATTTTCTTTACAATCCTGGGAACAGATTTCCTTTTTTTTTTTAAACAAAAAGTTAAGAGTTTATAAATATGGCAAGCATACCTTTCTTGCAGCTGCCAAGAAAGCCTGTTTGTTTAGTGTTTTCAAGCTCAACTTCAACACATTTTTATCATGGAATACTGATTTTATGTTGTAAACTAGATTTTAATTGTGTGGAACAAATCAACGCAGTTTGACAATTGCCTTGATTCCCTGTTTTTGGAGGAAAAGCTTATGGTATCTCTTTCTGGACTTCTTTTTTTTTAATTATTATGCTCATCTAGGTTGTGTGTTTTCTTGAAACGTTAATAAGCCTGTTTGGAGGGAATTTTTTTTTTAACCTTAACTGTCATCCTAAATCAAGTTATACTGTAATTGATTCTTATTAGTGAAGATAGTTGTTTCCTCCAGTTAAGTAAGAACTTACTGGTTGTATTTCGTTTTTCTTTTAGAAAACCTATGAGCAGTGATCAAAGTATTTTGTAACAGGGTTTCAAAACTAATCCAAGCTGGCCTTGAAAGAAAAATGTTCAGGTGCGCAGACCTCAGTAAGGTCTGTGGGTGTAATCTATAGCTGTGTCTTTGTGCTACACCCATGTGTTAGGGGTCTAGGCTTTCTCAAGGTGAAGCAGAAATAATGAAGCCTTTTGCTGACAATATAAAGCTGTGATAAGAACTGGAAAGACAGAAGGACAGAGACAAGAGCCTGCTTGTCAAAAACACTTCTTTATTCCAGGAGTGTGACTCCTACTTGTTTGAAAATGTGTTTCAGTAAAGCAAGGCCATAAGACAGTTTGTTCTGAAAAACGAGGCATCAGTACAGAATCTAGTAAAAGGAGGCTTCTATGCTGTAATACCATGTTACATAAAGTTTCTTATTGAAGAATAAGAAATGTTTGAAAGCTAGAAATGTTTGAAGAAGGAAGTTTGCCAAGGTTACGTTCATATTTCTGTTGTCCTTTGATTTTTATGTGGCTGCATGACAATAAAGTCTTGGTTATAGGGAGTGCGTATGTACAGCATTGTTGCCATTCATATGAAAGTGTTGCTCTGGTTGAGTTGTCTAACAAGATGTGCTTTGAATAGGTATAACAGACATGACAAAAAAGATGAGCTCTAGGTTTTGAAGGATTCTGCCGGAAATGGGAGAGATGACGTTTGATTGCTAGATAGATGAGCACAAGCACAGCTTGAGCGCAGAGGAAAGAAACAACACTGTTTTCCACGAGCAAGATAGGTTGTCCCAGCTTTATCAAGAAAACAAGTCTTGGAGAGACAAAAAAAAATGTTCTCTAAGTTCATGTGGGTCAGGATTTCATTCATGGGGTGAGAAACTGAAAAGCAATGACTCAGAACAAAGCATGGAGGCTAAAGGCTTGCAATGAATGCAGAATTGTTTGGTGAGCAGCCTTATTATCTCCATCTTACATGGGCTATACAGCCTCCGATGAAGTCTTGCACTCCCTTCTTTGGGAACTGAAAGTTGAGAGCTGCAGGTTTCATTTTTGTTTTCCTTAATGATAGATTTGGCACTTTTTTCCTTTTTTCTTTCCTTTTTTTTTTTTGCATATGAGAGCACTTTTCATTTTAGGCTTGTGAAGCTCTCTTTAAATTCCAGTTTTGAACATCTTGTCCATATGAATTTTCTCTCATGTTCCAAACAGAAGAAATAATAACAACAGTGACATTGTTATTTGTTTCTAAATGGTGATACATAGCCTTTTTATTCCTGATTAATGTTTAGGAGAGGAAAGGGAATGGTTTTAAATATTCTTAGCTGTTATGTTTGTAGAAATAACTGATTAATTTTTCCCTTTGCATTTCATGAAAACCACCCCATTATTTGAGGAGTAGAAGCAATGTCTCAGAGGATTGTGTTTTCAGAAAGGCAAAATAAAACCTAGAATGGTAAATATACATAATGATGTAAGCTCACTGAAAGTGGCTGTAGGTAAGCAGTGTACCAGATAATAAGTCTGTCTTAGTTAAAGAAAGGAGCTTGTATGCATCTGAGAATACCAAATCAAGGCTTCTTCTGATTATCTGTTTCTACATTTGTAGAGGCAGTTCCTTGTAAAAATAATTAAATAGAAAACTGACTTCAAAAAGTTTTGGCTAGCTTATATATGTCTTGGCAAGAGGGAGAGTCTGATTTTTAGGGATGATAAAAAACTCAGACCAAAGTGCTTGAAGGTGGTTATTTATAAAAGTGAACGCTATAAAAGATTCAGTTTCTAAACAGCCATCACAAAATAGTGGTTTTTGTGACTCACTCCTCTCAATCTCTGCTGTTTGCTAGAGTCTGGTACAGCATTTGATGTGCACCCTTCCTTGCATCTCTTCCATCCATCTTCCCCATTTGCCTGGAACTCTGCGAATGTGATCAGTTTCTCTGAGGTAAAGTGGTGAATACCATGATAAATTTTGGGGACAGATCGTGGAGATTGCTGTCTAGTCTGTAGGTCATGCAGACTTTCATCAGCTTTGGCATGGTCCCCTCATGGTACCAGCTGTCCTCTGCCACCTGGTTCTGTTTTCTTTGTGGTTTCAGATACTATTTCAAGTACAGAGACAAGAATAAAAAAGAAGAGTTTATTTCCAATGTGGCTTTTGTAATTTGTCCCATATGTGAACTGTGGCATCTTCTACCTTTATGTTCTGTGCTGTTCTGAGGTACCTTCGGAGACCACAAGGAGATGACTGGGTAAAAAGACCTACCTATATAGGTCATTAAATAACGTGTTGTTTCAGGGCTGCTGGAAAGCAAACTTAAGCCAACAAAGTGAAGTGACTTAATTTATAAACTTTCCTGTTCTGTATAGACTGTAATATATTATCTGTCACCTTATGTTCTGACACAAATAGGTACATCGAGATGGTATGCAGTTACATGGGTTCCAAAATAAAGTAGAGCATTGCTAATGGAAGATAGTGTATGATCATTTTACACACAACCATATTGCCCCTGAAGAGGTCAAACCATAAGAAGACAGTACTGAATGTCACAGGGCAGGATGAAAATGTGGAAGTGATGAAGGGATGTGTGAACTTCCTGTTTTGTGATTTGTTTTGGATACCACAGAACATGCATCAGTATTGGATATGCATGTTTTCATCCATGAATGTGTTGGGTCTTTTTATTCCTATTCAGGTGTATTAATCAGGTGACAACTGGTATGTCAGTGAGGTGGGCAAATAAACTTTCTTGTTGGTCCTGTAGATCTGAAAGTACTCTGGTAATTCAGTCTTCCCCTCAGTGTTCAGAGGTAAACCTGTTTGTGCTGTACAGGATTAGTTCTGGTAATATATTTAAGACTGCAGAGAAAAGGACATGAGAACTCCACCAATCAAACAAAACTAGGTGCATTCAACTCAAAGAGCTCGTAGTAGCCCATATTAGAGTCTTAAGTTTTAGATATTTATAGAAGTTAACTATATATCTTGAAAAATTCAGCTAGTCTTCATTCTGAACAGTCATGCTCTACCAGCACAAAACCTACCGTCGTCTGAAGCTCTCTCCCTTCCTTGCCTCTGCCTCCGTAGCAGCCACCCTGCTTGAAATGAACAGCGCTGTGCCCTGCTGTTTGAGGCAAAGCCCGCTTAAAGCCATCCCTCTTAAGTGAAATGGGCTACTTAGCTCCTCCTGCCCCCTCTTGCTGCTGCAGAGAATTAGGATTTAGAGTGAGAAGTTAATTACTTGGTCCTCTTCTGAAGAGGATGGTGCTGCCAGGATTTCCACTGCTCCTCTACCAGAATCTCTCTGGGAAAAAAAAAAGGGAAAACCATGGCAGCAGCTAGAGCTCTAGGTATAATTTTACCTTTCCAAGCTGAAATTTTGTGTCTTGGCTACAGCTGCAGCGCTTTTCTGTCCTTCTGCGTGGTTTTAGTTATTTAAGTCACTTAAACAAAAACCTGCAACATGTGCTTCAAAGGCTGTTGTAATATGAAGGCTGTTCAGTCTTGTTAGATGGCATATAGTAAATCCATGTATTAAATTTTATTTTTCTGTTCAGAGCCTAAAAAAGATGTAATGAACTAATAAGTTACCTAGATGCATTATAACTCCTTTCAGTATGGATCATTTGTAAGAGAGGCAAAATATTTCAGTCAAACCTGTGCAAAAAAGAAAAAATTACTTTTAATGGGCTCCTAATGCTAATCAGACTCTGCTTGGTGCTTAGCGGAATTGTATCTACTAAACCACATTTCCTGACTTTATAAGTTGTAATAGGGAGTTGTCTTCATCTCTGCTCAAATCTGATTGCTTTCTCATGGAACTCATAACTTCCTTTTTTCTAAATCAGTTTATCTCTTTGGAATTAAGTAGGCTTTTAAAAATAATCTTTTCTGGAAATTTGGAATTTGGTAAGGTTTTTCTTGTTCTGCATCTCTGGAACAACTGAAGAAAGGTAGGATTCTACAGTATTGGACATGTGGCACTTTTCTGAAGGATTAAATTCATTTGCAATGCAAACATGAGAGAGAGCCTTGTTCAAAGCCAGTGTGAAAGACTTGTAGAATCTGTTGGGTAAGATAAAACGAATACCATAGAAGTGTGGCTTTTTTCCAGTGCTGCTATCCCTAGCTCTGTGGTTTTCCCTGTCCCATTATGGCTGACTTTAAAGTATATTTCAGTCATGAAGTTCATTTTTGTATGTTGATAAACCTTAACAAGCAGCTTGCTCTGTTAAAATGACTAGGGTTATGTTTTACTTCATTACTCTTCTTGGCAGGAACATGTAGATCTGCACAGTGCTGTTTAGAGATCCTTGATGCATGGAAAAACATATTATGGGAAGTCAGAATATTATCCTCCAGGGCATAGTAAAGACAGCTTTCCAGAGTGTTCTCAATTTTGTTTTTCTTAGCAAGATTAATATTTATTTATTTATTAGAATGCTGATGTTAAATATATTTTGTGTACTGTGTGACGCAGATATGGGTTTCCTGTTATGTTAATTAAAAAAAAAAAGACTAAAAACAGCAATGTCCCAGAAACTTTGGGAATAGTCAGTGGTCTGTGGGTTCTTGAGTATTTCTGAAATAGAGTAAATATTCAGTAACAGCAATGAAAGACTAGGATGTGCAATGCTAACTTGCTGAAGTATATTTTTATGTGCCTTCTCATAGTTTGTTTCCTGCTTTGGCTTGATTATTCCTAACAACTTCATCTCAAGTTACCGTAGGATTTCTAAATAAAAATAGAGTAGGGTAGTATATATTTAACAGTGCTGTATTTGCCAGCGAGGAACCAGTTGCTTTCTTTAGGACTGCTTGACTGGAAGGGCAGAAACAAAGCATCACACCTCCTCCAGCTAAACCCTATGGTGAAAGCTGATGTATGACCTTCAGGCGCCATACATATGCAAAGGTCTGCAATTCCTACCTGCCTCAGCTCTGCCATAGCGTGCAAAATTATAGCCTTGGTAGTCTGATGTGAAAAAATTCATTCCTGCTTGTGTGCAAATTAGGAGAGATTGCATGTATGACCTCCTTGGCAATGAAAATAAATACTAGACTGCCCTCAATGTCAAGGTACTTCTGTGGCAATCTAAGCGGTTGGGATACAACTTGCCAAACAAGCTACTGTAACTATACTTTGCAAAAACAACAAAACAAGAACATAATTTAAGTTGCTGAAATGCTGCTCTGATGTGCAAATCACATAACAACTTTAGGAGAACTTTCTATGGAAAATACTGCTCTTCCTGCAACATTTGGTTTAGGCAGCATGCAAGACTCGTTTTTTATGGAGAAAGATTTCAAATAAGTATCCCTTTTGTAGAAAATATTTCTGATCTGGCTTTATGGTCATACTCAATGAGAGTCCCTTAATTTTCTGTGCAGCAGAACTGCAAGCTTGAGCAGTACAAAAAGAAATTTGTGAAGAGGATATACTTTTTTTGTAAATCAACTACATTATAAATAGAGGCAAGATGTTGGCTCTTCTTCAGCAGCACTTTTTTGGGTGAACCTTGCCAAAAGAGAAAATCAAGTGAGCCTTTCAGTAGGAGCAACACATCATACTTTTATCTAAATTATTCATGAAGGAACACACCCAGATTATCCATGGCATATGTGTACATATATTCAGATTTAGCCTTGAGGAAATTTGCTGACCTAAACGTGGGAGCAGAGTTGGGAGCAAGGCAACATGATTAAAGCCAGCTCAGAAGGAGTGGGTTTACATCTTGGCACTGTGCCTTGGATTCCCTATCTGCTTCATGCTAGGGAGAACTAAAAATAATAGCTGCAGTTTATTGGAATGGTGTGAAGTTTACAAAATGAATAAGTTTCCTCCATAGTGACCTTCTGTCTGCAAAAATCACCACAGAGAAAAGGGATATTCAAAAAAATTATATGGAGCTATCGATCCATCTGTATGAATGCTGTGGGTGCTTTGGGGGGATTTGTTTCTCTTTGCGCAGTAAGCGTGTTGTCTTTAAAATATACAGTATCACAGTTGGGAGTAAAAGATGTGGAGATGGGCCCAGACTGCTAGATTGATGAGCGCTGTGATTCTTTATGTAACCAAGTATTTTTTTTCTGTATGATCACCCACTGTTCTGCACTTGCCCTGTTTTACTTAACGTCACAGTCTTACTAGTTGTTGTTATATGGGAGTTTAAAAGGGAACTTTCTGTGTTGAGTGAAAATTACAGGTTAAAACTCATTTTCAACAGTACCATCAGTAGTAAGCTGAACAAAAGGTTGGGTGTGGTGCCATTTTGTTTCTTATCCAAGTCTAAATTTTTCAGATTTGACAAACTATTTGATATGCTTCTGCTCTGAGTTCTCACAAGACCACCATAAAAAGGTCAGATTTTGAGGAGGCAGTTAATACTTGGATTTCTACAGCACAATAAAGTGGATGCTTCAGGATTTTAAAATTCTTACTGTAGCTTTGTGGAGAGCTCAAAATACTCTATGGAGTCCCCTGGGTTGCTGCTGACCTTGTAGAAACACAGCACCCAGCTCTGCTTGCCTATACAGCTGTATACATAACAGCTAACACCCAATGAGCGTTTTACCAGTGTGTTTTTATTTTAACTCTGCTATATATTCTAGCCTTTTTCTTAGCAATTTGAAGCATGGTTGCATCTTTATTATGGTTTTGAATGGGTTTACTGATTTCAAGTGGTAATAGGTAGGGTGTAAGTTTTAAATTTAGGATCATCTGAGGTTATTTATAGACAGCTTAAGCTCTATTTTTGTGCTATATCAGATGGAATGAAGAATATAAAGTATTTAAGTCTGTTACCTGTGTAAAATAAAGAAAATACTCCCTTTCAGCCCTGTATTGGGCTAATGTGTTAGGAATAAAGAGTAGCTTAATGGTGTCCTGTTACAGAGGTCAATTAATTCACTTGAGCATACTGCTGCCACGTGGGCTCCCCAGCCATATTACAGGGAACAGTGTACATGTATTGTAATGGATCACTGCTCCTGGAAGGGCTGTTGTTATTCACCCATAAGAGCCCTGCGTGAAACTGTGCAGGATGTGCTTCATGCTTTCACTCTGGATTTAATTGCTTTGGATTGGTTTCAGAGCACTATTCAGTGAACAACTTAAGATTCTGTCCAGAGAGCCCTGCTCTGAAATAAGATCCAAGGCACACAAGTCATTCTGCCTGAATTGCAGTGTTTTCCTATAGGATCACCAGCTGCTAGAAGATCGTACTGCTTTACTGCTCTGTTACAGCTTTAAGTGTCATCCTGCTATCAAAAATAGCCGTCTCCTGCTATTACTATGTCATAAAAGTAATACTCCTGAAGTTTTTTGTTTCTACCTGTACTGTTCCTGTTAAAATGTCAAAATATCTTTCAGCACAGTTGAATAAGCAGGTGAATAAGGATGTGATAGGTTTCTAATTCAGATTCAGTGCGGGGTGCTATTGTCATTTGGAACCTTGTAGAGACCTAAGAAAACAGCAAATCTACATGCCAAAAAAAATTTGCATAACTGTTGTATGCACCAGGAGTGTTTGCCACGGGAGCATGTTTCTTGAAGGAATATTTTCTCTAGTGGATGCCTGTGAATGGTTGCAATGTAGTCAGGGTTGAGAACTGCGTGAAGAAGATAGTGGGGAATCTGGTACAGAAATCAGAGCTGTACACAGAACAGTAAAGAAAACACATCCCTATAAGATCCCTTACTACTTGACAACAGATGCATTAGTTATCAAATTTGTGGGCTTTTACAGTCTTTTTACTGTGTGTGTATAGAAGGCTACTGCTTATTGTTTTCTCATGTCATGCCTCTTGCTTTTCTATTTTTCTCAGCTCCTTGAAATTGTCCCAGTCAGGATTACAATATTTGCATTTTGCAAGAGTTGTTGGTACTGCATGCGGTACTGTTAACCATGAAGAGTCATGATTCTAACTATAGAGAAAAAAAGATAATAATCCCTTTACTCCTACTGCTTCCCACATGCCCTCTGGCCCCAAAATAAAACTTTAAAGAACAAAAAACATTCATTCTTTTGAGTGCTTGCTGTCAGGAGCTGAGCTTTTCAGATATAGCTATCAGGATTATGAAAAATTTAACTTTATTCCTGTTCATATTGCTAGTTCCAAGTTTCACATTCTAGAAATATCACGAAGACTAGCTCCTCTTCTCCTTTTTTTATCACTTCCCATTAACCTTTTTTTTTTTTTTTTAAAGATATGGTCTGATAACAGCTGTTTATTTAACAGAAACTTGAACAGAAAATTTTATGTAAAAATAAGCATGCATTTTAATAATGCTATTCTAATGTTCTTACTTGCTCAAAATTCCTTTGCGTTTAAAGTTTAGTTTCACCTTCACACACTTCTTTTTAAAACACATGACCTGGCACAAGTTTATTTTTAAGTCATAACTGCCAATGGCCGATGAGAAATGAAAGTTTGTTTCCTTGGTGACCAAGGCAGTTGTATTGTGTTTCAGAAGGAAGGTATGAATAAGAAAAAAACCTAAAACAAACAAGAAAAACCCAACTTCTACTATATAGGGAAAGGATACTGTGCTATATGGTAAAAGGCTGTTATATTACCAATGTATCTCCTGGAGTGTGATATGAACAGCTGAGTTATTTATAACTGGTAGTGAAACAAATTGCTGCTGAAGGATGCTTGTTATTGCATGGCTGCTGCTACAGCTGGTAGATTACCTGGTTAAGAGCAAAGTAAACTTGAACCCAGCAAGAACTGCTGTGAAAAGTACACTCCAGATAAGCATACTTTAATCCCTGGAACATTTAATTGGTTCAACAGCATTTTTGAGTGCCTCAGGTTTTCAAATGTGCAAACGTATTCATGACATTGACATAATTACCAATTTTTAATTTGTTCTTCTCTGTGAATCCACTAGTAATAGTAGCAGAGGACACGTTCTTTTTTACTGTTAATACAGTTAGGGTTCATATATCAAATTATAAAGTTAATATTTGTCCTTGAAAGTCTCCTGACTTACTTCTCAGCTTCTTAATGTAGTATCAGGCTGCTATTGTAGGTCACTATGCTCGTCTTTTATCTACCTAATGAGGTTTGAATGTGTTTATTATGAGTCTTAAAGTATGGTTTCCATGCAACTAAGTAAAATTAATCCTTTCAAAAAATTTTATTCAGTTTGTGGACTTTGAGCATCATCTCCATTGGAAGATTATTTTGACAGATGAGTTGTTGATAAATATTTTTTGAAGCATGTTTAATTCCTTATGGTGGTCATTCTGGTAACTATCAGTGAAATATTTTCATATATAAGACACTGTCTGAAAATTGATTATAAGACAAAGAGGGCTTCTACCTTCCTTAATAATGCCGTTGCCTCCCAGCTCCCAAATGCTTTCCACCAAACAAACAGATTCAAAACTGAGAATCAAGAATAACTCCAAGCTCCTCTCCCAGTGCACTGTGGCACAGGGTGAGCAGGTAGAGTTTTTAACAATCCTTCTGTTCTCTCACTGGTGTTAAAGAAACTGGCAAATTCATGGGACTTGAAGCTGTATATAACAAAATTTCAGAGTGGCATTTCAGAAATAACAGCAACGTAGTTTAAAGCTAGAAGGAAAAGCAAGAGCAATTCTGCCTGCTCCGTGAGGGAATTCTTATGCATCCATTGGAGTGCTTGCAGTCTGCTGGAGGAATGATTAGTGGTAGCTCGGAGGAAAGGGAAGCTTCTAGTGTCCTTTGCGAAAATCAGGCTCCTGAGTAATTAACCAGTGACTCTGACAAATATATTCCTTCTGTTTCTTGAATCGTGTTATTTCTAACTCCAGACTTATTTGGTAGTTTTCCTGCAGACGTAGCACTACAAGTTTACAATATAAATAACTATCTAAATACCTTCCTGGACATCATACCTCCCATTATCTATGTTAGCACTTGCCTGCATACTTCGAATTTCATAACATGAAGGAGAAAAACATACATATTACATCCAGACACTCACAGATTCAAGTCCCGTGGAGAGCCCGCCATGTTTTTGACCAGGGAGCTCAGAGAGCCCTGATAGTTCTTCATTACCCGTTTCATTCAGTTGCTTCTTTCTGTCAACCTGGATGGTCTCAGCATGTAGCAGCGGCATAGATGACAGTATATATCAGTGCATACCTCTTGCTCCAGCCCACAGAGTATAAACTAACAGATGGTGTCAGCTAAAGAAAAAGAAGATATTAACTACATCAAAAATTGTATATTTTAAAGGATGCAGTTGCATGAAAGTATGGAAATTCCATTCATAAAGATATTATTTCTATCTGCCAGAGAAATAGTTTGGAAATAGATTTACCAAATTAGACAAGATGTAATCTTTTAGAGATGAGTAAATTAAAAAAAAGTGCTGATGGAGGTGGGTTGACTTTGTGTACGGAATGCTTATTAGGACTATAAACAAGATCAGGTATTTTCAAGAATAGATTGAGTCACTGGCAATGTTTTTAATAGTCCAGATTAACAAAAATGCCTGTTTTGAGTCTTTGGGGAGCTCTAATACTTGTGTATTTCTCCAGCTTTTCAGTGAGGAATGATTGTGTCTCAATAAAATTTCCCTTCAGCTTCTACCATAATTATATTTTCTCAAGCATAAGTGACTTTCACTTTGCTATTTCAGATTCTGAAATCTAATGTTTTATGTTGCATCTTTCATTGTGTACCCCAAGAATTCCCACACACAATGGTACAAAGCAGAAACATCCATGCCTCACAAAACATTATACATGGAAACATTTAGACCTTGTAAAGTAATTTGGATGTGATCAAGCGTAACTGAATTTATTGTAGCTGGTTCTGCAGTTTCACATAAAGGAACCTGCAAATATACTACTGATGACTGCTTTCAACAACATGAGTTCTGTTTCAACAAATGTTGACCTCCTGTCTGTGGGACTCATCTTTAAATGTTCAGCTCTCTCTCTATTAGGTAGGTAAGCTCCTTTCCTATAAGCCTTTCTTTCTGGATCCCCTGCTAAGAACGTGCATCAGGGATCATATCTATAATTTCTAATAAAGTACCTTACTTCAGGTTGTTTCCCAGCTTGTAAACAACCTTTGTCTATGACCTTGCAGTCATGCTGCTGACTTGTGAGTGGCAGTTCCTGGTTGAACACAACCACCCAGTGTTACACCTGGGCTGTCACAAAAGTGCCAGTTATTGCACAGAACTACATTATTCTGCTGATATCTACATGCTTAAAAACTTAAAAGTGATGATTCTTTCCAAGCTTGTTTCTAAAGGCACAGACTTTTCAGGTGTTGTTGCACAAGTCTGGCTGACTTCAGGGAGTTGGCTCGCATGTATGAACTTTCCAGAAATTGGCTGCAAGCCCAAAATTTGACTGGGAGGATGAATCTCAAGAGCACCATAGTTAGGTCTTGTTTAAAGATGTAAGCTTTTCGTAAATTTTGATTTTTACAAAGACCTTTACAAATGTTCTTTCACTTATTCATTAGCTGGTTTGAAATGTGTTTTAATAGAAAATAATGTAGGATGTCACCAATCCTTTTCCAACAGGCACATTTCGCTTTACTAGGAAGTATCAACTTCAAATAATTGCAAAATATTCTAAAAATAAGCTGTTACTTGTTTTGCCACAAACTCAGGAACTGAACAACGTGCTACTAGATCTTTCTTCAAAATACTTTTTTCAGTAGATTGCAGTTTTATGTGACCTTCTAATAACTGTTGGGTTTGTTGGAAAAAGCAGTTTTATTATAAGAATGCCATAGACATTCAGAGTGAGGGCATCTCTCTTTCACAAAGTCCCTTTTTGTGATTGCAGGAGCCCCTGAAGATGGCAGAAGGTACAAAAACGTCTGCAGAAAATAACTTGGTGACAGTTTCTTGTATCTTTATTATTTTTATCAAATATTTTGTAATAATATTAATAATATTTACAAATATTTTTATTATACATTGTTGTCCTTATTAACTGCTTCAAAGGGTTTTCTGAGGTACTTGTTACTATTGGACCTGAATGTTTTACAAAAACAGTATTAAATTTATTTTCACATGTATGACAGAAGGGAAGATATGTCTTATTTTGGGAAAAAAAAGTGAGGAAGGTTTTTCTGACTGGTTACAAATAGAAAATATCTCTTGAGTGCTCAGTTTAGAGTGTTTAGGAAATATCTTGTCAAAATACTTGATATATTCAGACTTCATACCAGCTTCTGGTCCAGCTGTAGTTTCCCAGCCTTCCAGCTCATCAGGCTCCAGGACCCTAAGTGACTCACTTGGACATGGAGAAGCACACAAAGCATTGGACACTTCGGTGAAGTTTAACCACTTTGTCTAGCACCACAGGAGATCGCAGTGGTGATGACGACCTTCTTTGCTGTCGTTTATCTTCTCTAACTCCAAAGTTATCCTCCTCTTCTTATTTCTGTTTCTTGGGCCGTGTATGATGTTCTTATACCTGGAGCAGCGGTCTGCCTTCCGCTGCAGTTCTGGTTCATGCTCAGATGATGTCCTTTTGTCATGCAAGTGACCCAGGGGTCTTGTGGAGAAAAAACCCATCAATCCTTAGCCACAAAAATTGACAAGAACCTCACTATATCCCCTGCAAAACTCATCCTCCCAGTGCTAAAATAAAAAAATTTAAAATATGTTGTTAATTTTTCCCAGACATTTACTAAAAACATTTCAGATGCTGGAGTGAGATTGTAGTGGGTACTAGATTCTGCATTCTACTTTTAGCTCATCTTTGTCTAATCCAATTCCTTTGCCATCACAACTCCTTCCCAGTTTGCGGACTGCTGCTGCTGTTCTCATTTGCATTCAGTGTGACTCTGACTTTTGGGTCTTTTTCTGATCTCTGTTTCTTTTGTCAGTCTTTTTGTATTGGCAGTCCCTGGTCTGATACAGGCCCTCATCAATCTCTCTTACTTGCTTTTACCTCATTCCCTCTGTCATGTGTTTGGTTGCAGCCCTTGTTAGTCTTTCAGTTTCCTCTGCAGTTTTCTTCCTTCTCTCAGTCATTTCTGGTCCCTGTCTTTCCTTCCTTCCTTTTTCTCTCTAGCTTGTTTTTTTGAACTCAGCCTTTCCTTCCCACTCCCGAATTTGTGGACTGGACCACATTGCAAATGCACTGTATTTTCAGGCAGAAATTGCTGAAGATTGGATGAAAGTATTTTTAGGGTCTGGTTGGCATCCAGGGAACCTGACCACTTCCATTTATTACAGAATACCTGTTTGCCAACATTTTTCAGAGATTTACCATTTGGGTAGATTTTGGTGGAGACAAGAATTGCAAATTATGCACAGAGACCAAACTGAAGAATTTGTCCAGATGCCTTGAAAGAGTTACTTGCAGTGATATTATTTTTTAACAGAAGCCAAAATCCAAGGAAAGGTGTATTTCTTTTTTAGCAGTGGCTGGACTATTTTGAAAGTGTCAGTCCAGAAAGCTTGGGAAAGTTGTGATCTAAAAACAGAGCTTTGTCACATGAACTGATGGCTCATTTGAGCAACCTTTCATTGTAGGAGATGTATGCAATAAAGCTATTGGTGGGGGAGAAACCAGCATCCAAGGTGGTATTCTTCCATAGAAGAATTCACCTTATTTTACATTGTTCAGAGTATCATCAAGTTTTTTCATTTAGATTTTTTTGTACTAGTATTGTGGAGGGATGTCTCTTTCTGGAAGATATTTTCAGCTGAGAAGTGATGAGGACTTTACCAAAAATGGGGAAAAAAGGAATTTAGCTGAATGTCTTATGAATTAATTTAGTCTCAGACATGGCTATGTGGAAACAAGCAATTATATATGTTAAAAATACATCAGATTTAACATAGTGTTTACATTTTGTGCTTGAGGTTATAATAGAAGAGACAACATTTTGAAAGGGATTAGGAAAAAGTAATGCTCTACTGGGCATTTGGTATTTGAACTTTAGGCAAAGATTTCAGTCTCTAACACCAAACTTGTGCTAATACTTATTAGTAAAGGGACCTATCTTTCCCTAACTGGTGCTTACAAGTCTATATTATAGAATGATAAATCAGTATTTGAAATTCTGCTGATCAGTAAAATCAGTTGAAAGGTTGACTGTTTGATGTAAGAGCATGCATCCCACATATCGTCACCTCATTCTAAAATACAAATGCTAAATGTGAGGTGGATCTCCAGGAAGAGTTGAAGAGATGAGAAGATGAGTAACTTGCCTTTTTGGCATGTCATTGGAGACCACGTTTCTAAAGCTAATTCTCTGAGAGAGATGTAGAACAGCAGTTTACCCTAATCCAAACAAAGATGAAGTGTATTTTCTCAGACATGGGAAAGAGGCATGTGTTCACACTTTACTGATTGTTGTTAGATATCATAGAATCATAAAGAGGTTTGAATTGGAAGGAACCCTAAAGATTATCTAGTTCCAGCCCCCCTCCCATGGGTAGGGACACCTTCCTCTAAATGAGGCTCAGAGTGTCATCCAACCTGGCCTTGGACAAATGCTTCCAGGGATGGAGCATCCACAACTTCTCTGGACAACCAAGGCCAGTGTCTCACCACCCTCATAAGTGAAGAATTTTGTCCTAATATCTAAGCTAAACCTGCCCTCTTTCAGTTTAAAGCCATTCTCCCTATCACTACATACTCCTGTAAAAAGTCCCTCTCCAGCTTTCTTATAAGCACCCTTTAGGTACTGCTGGCATAGTTACTTCCCTGTGTGTGAAAACAAGAAAGGTGGGAAAGCCCCCCCACCCTGCTATTTTTTTTCACTTAAAAGACAATTTTTTAATGTGGAAATCCACAGATGCCTTTTGTATTTTGAAAACACGAAACATACAAATTATTCTGAAAGGCAGTGCAGAGAGTGTGTTTTCCTATAAACTCAGCAGGTCACGGGACCTTCATGACCTAAGAGCCACAAATTTGGTGGGCAGCTGGTTTTGTTACAGGAGTGTTAATGCCTGACTTCTCAAACATTCAGTTTTCTGCAAGCAACACAGTTCTACTGCTGTTGAAATTTGCTGGTTCAGACGTGTTGCTTCCATTCATGTATTTGACAAAAGCATTGTTTTTTCTGTTGTATTTTAAGCACTGGAGCACTGTAGTCTCCCTCCAGATGGACTGACAGACCAGCAAGAGGAACTAGAGAAGAACCCTACCTAGGCTTTGGGGGTTGGAGAGGCTGTAGAGATTTCTTTTTAAAAGCATTTTCATGAAGGATGGAAGATATTGGTGCAGTTAGCTGATCCTTTGCCCATGATCTCCTGTTCTTATTTCTGAACAAACACTTGGGGACAGAGCATCTTCCAGGCACAGCAGCATTTTAGGGTTATGAAGAAGTGAACCTCAGCAGAGCTGTTGGTCCTCCCTTGTACCTTAAGAGCAGACAGTAAAGACAGAATAGTTGGACTGTATATTATATGCAGTCTGGAGAGCTGGTGAAACTGCTGTGTGTGAGGTCCAATGCTAAGCCTGCTTCTGCAAGAAGAAAGCCCTAAAGAGATGCTTCTCAGGTCAGAGTAAAACTAGTTGCATAGCTTAGCCATAAGCATCTGGAGCCAGGAATGCGATAGATGTTCTCTTGATGTTATAGAAAAGGTAGACAAAAATCTAGTCTATTTCCATAATATTTCAAAAACAGCAAAACTGGTAAATTAGAGATGTTAAGAAATGAATTCCCTGTGCAGTTCAATAAAAGTAATTTCATTTTAAGGAGAACGGCCTTCCAATAGCATTAGAAGTAATTTCACAGCTTAAATGAATTCAGTCACGCCTCTGTAGTAAAGAGTGCACTACCCTTTTCATTACCATCTGTGAAAAATGCTCTCGGCTGCATTTGAATTCGAGACACAATGGTTCAACTGGTATATGCATAGTTGAAAGTGACTTATCTCATTTTTGAGAAGGTATTTCATGATAAATACATCTGTTTATCAAATAGAGTTTCAGAAGGGAAATGATTACTCATTTACTGAGGTCAAAGGAAAGGTTCTTATAGCCTAAATTTTAGTAATTGCTCTGAATATACAGTAACTACTTTTTAGAATGATAATGTATTAAGGGCAGATATGACTGTCTTTGAAAGGCAAAGTCTGTCACCTCTTGAAAGATCTCTGTTGAGATCTTGAAAGATATTCTTTGAGACACACATGGAATATTTTGAAACAATTTTTTGTAATTTCTTCAGATTTCGTCAGGTTTTCAGTGGTTAACACCTAGATTGCCTGTAAGGTGGGTAATCTGTCCACACACAGTTCAGTTTCCCTTTTGAAGTTTCCAGCTCTATCTATTGGTAGTGGCTGCTTGGTCTCTTTTCATCATAGAGTAGAGAAACTGCAGCAGTTTTTAATCACTTTCAGGTATTTCTGAAGTCCAAACAATCGGCTTGGAGAGGCTGAATTTGAAACAGAAGCAAATTTGGTGCCCTGTATCCATTCAGTATTACAAACTTGTTTATTAAAATAAACAGATCTTACTTGCAAGTATGAGCTAAGATGTGAAGACCTAAATTCTTTGCCAGGTGTAGGCTGAAGCAAATGGGCCTAACAGGAGCAGAGTCTGTTAAAATCTGTAACACTTTAAGAGACAGTATTTTGGACCATATACTGTATTTTAGAGAATTAGACTTCACAGAAACAGCTGATTTTACTTTATTTCAGTTGTTAACATACTGTTTTTATCAAGTGGAGTTTATCATGTGCCTTTACAGGTCCAGCTAAATTGCACTTAAAAAGAATTTAAAAAAACCACCCTAACTAGATGGAAACATTAAAAATTCAGAAATAAGCTGAAATATAACTGTCTTACTGAGAGGACATCGTAGAGTCTGGCTTCTTTTTGACATAATGCTGCAAAGAGTGGGCATTGTATAATGAAACCCAAAACACCACAACAAAATACAAACTAGATGGAGGATAGTCCTTCAGTCTTCCTAAGTTTTGAAGAAGATTGAAATTGTGCTGTGGAGCGTGTCCCTTTATGTCAAAATGGCATGGCAGATTAAATCTCGCATCCAGCCAGCATCCAAAGCACCATATCCTCACACTTTCAGTAAGAATCTTGCCATTGACTGGGAACAAAAATTGTCGTGACTCATTTTTAGATTTATATATGTTTATATACACACATGCCCCAACTGTGATATATAAAAAGACATCTAATTCATTAAGACTCTTTCACAATTTTTTTTTAAGACCATTAATGAGGTGATGAGGTTTAGAAACCTTTGGAACAAACTGTGTAATGGGAGCAGTTGAGTCTTCAACAGTTATTTACTAGCATATCATTTGAATTAAGATTGCAGCAGTAAGGAAATTTCCATATGAGATTGCCTGATGTACCCATCAAAATACCAGTCTCTTTTAGTTGTTCAGTGCAAGCTTTATATAGCTTTAATGCAGGTTGAGCAAAATTGCTCTATTTTGCACAAGTAAGCTGCACAAATTGCACTGTTATAGTTTTCAGATCAAAGGGAGGTGACAGATTTGTCTTTACAAGCAGAAATCTGTAGGGATTGTTTCTTAATGTCAGAAAATAAGCTATGTCCTTAGTTGGTACGTATGGGAGAAGCCAGGAATGTTTTTCAGCTCATGATTCTGCTTTGCTCTCTCCATGGTGTATGGTCCAGGTTCACACCACCTCCTACATATTTTTTTTTTTCATAGAGCCCCCAGAGCCAGAAAAAAGCTGTGCTGCACCTCAGAAGACTCCTTAGTCTGAAGAGCAACTCTGCCTCATTGGTCAGAGGGCATCGTGGAATGGCCCCACCTTGCAGTGTGAACACTGCCATATCAGAGCCATTTGGCATGAGTTACAGAAGGGGGTCAGAATCTGCCTCTGGAAACCAGGCATACCAAAACAAATCCCTTTTCCTCAGAAATTGGAATTGCTTTCTTATCAGATTTTTTTCCTTCTACTTTCTGCCTTTTTGAAAGCAGATGTTTGGCAGCTGACTGCTCCCTGATTCCCAATGTGGAAAGATTCAAGCTACATCCTAGATCTGTTGATTAGCTGGAACTGAGGCCAGTCCCCAAAGCACTGGTCCTGTCCTCTGAGCAGTGAGTCAGAACATGAGAATTCCTGACTTACATTTCCTTAGTCCATCACTCAGATGTTAAAATTGTTTAAAAAAAAAAAGTTACATACATTCTCACTTTACAGTGATTCGAGGTCAACCATGTAGAACCTTTTGGTTTAAGGTTCCTAATCTGAACACAGTCCTTCAAGCCTTTATTGGAAACACTGAAATACTTCCATGGAACATAACCTCCAGGCACCATGGGCAAATATTGTGTTATGCAAGAGCCATTTTTAATGTATTAAAGATTAACATCTATGTAGAAAGTTAATCAGGAATAAACATCCTGTGCCGATAACGTAAAAATCACTCTCCATTTGATAATCACTCCTATTTTTAAAAGTTCCCAAATTAGGTCTAAAGCTTGTTTTTTTATAGCCAGGCATTGGTCCATGGAGTAGTCAGTGAGGAATATAATTTTTTAAAGAAATGCATTGTTTACAGTGACTGGCCTTTTTTCCTTCAAATTTTCATCTTCATTATTAAATAAAAAAGGTAAATCTGTTCTTCTACCACTGTTGTACATTTAAGTACGGGTAAATTTGGGCCACTGAAAGTATGGATTAATCTCAGAAATGCGAAGTTGATCAAACTTACAGATACTTATTAAAGAAAGCATAAACGTGCCTCAGATCTGTTTGTAAAAAGAAAACCACTGTTACTGATGCTTTTAGTTTTGAAGTCAATGCTTTTAAAGTAGGATTTGTGCACTCCTGGGTTTTTTTAGTGCCTCTAACACACTTAAAATATTTTACATTAAACATATATTTAAAGTCAAACCATGAGTTTGAATAGTAGGTTTCAGTACAGACACAGGTCATTCACTATGATAGTAACTGTAACTGTAGTAGTAAAGTTCTAGAATTAGAAAACCAACATAGAATTACTTATACAGAATAGCTGGTTCCAACAACAACATGTCAAAAAAAGATCACATTTGCTGTGTGGACTGTGAACATTTGAAGGACATTTTTTCAAAAATTAAAAAAATATTAAGTGTGGAAAATTTAGACTTCCAAAAAAATGTGGCATATTCCTAGGGGTGAATTGAGACATGCAATTCTTGGCTAGAAAAGAACCTAAAATCTAAGGAAGCACTGACAGTAATAGATATTCTTTGACATCTAGCATGTGTATAGGCTGAGAAACAAAGTCATTAATTTGGGAATGTTAATTTGCATTTTGTGGTTCCTGTGAATTTGGCTTCCCAATCTAAATTTGACATAAAATACCGTAAAAGCACATGAACCAATAAGGAAATTATGAGCAGTAGAAGTGCATTCTGAAAAGTTTTCTTTAAACACAGGTTGAAAGCACAACCGTAAGATTTCCAAATACTTTTCAGTAATTTTGCAAGTGGTAAAGCTCAGAGACTTCATACGGTGGATGAGTTGGAGGGGGGAACCTTCAGGCCTTGGGATTTAGTCCATTACCTGGAAAGGTGCACGCTCTCCCACCCTGCCTCCCACCACGTGGCATGTGACCCCGCAAGGAGCACACACACAAACCACCAGGGAGGGATGGATGAAAGAGAGAGTTTAATGTGGGGTAGGGGTTTATAAAGCTCTTGGGAGGGTCAAAGGGGACCAATTACAGGTGAAGGGTCTTACAGAAAAACCAATCAGGTAGAGAGTTAACAGCCAATAGAAAGGGGTTAACAAAGGCCACTGAGAACACCTTAGGACATCTTCCCAGGACACTCCTGCCTGGGAGATAAGGGGTCTTTACAGAGGGTGACGGGAAGAAGGAACAGTGACTTTACAGAAATGCAAAAAGCCATATTAATATATGTTTAAACAACATTAAAAACTCCTTATTCACCAGTCCATCTTTGGCAGTACTTTTTCCATAAATCCATTGCCACAACTTCACATGGTTTGTAACTGAAAGAAAAAGATCCTATATAAAATGGGGAAAACATGGTGCAGGACTGCTGGATTCTGCTGAACCTCTTCTTGGCTGTGTCTGTCATCTGATGGTCCAGAAGTCATGGTTATGCTTATTTCTGCAGTTTACTCAAGATCTCAGCATCTTTGCTTTATGACTAGCTGTTACAAGTTCTCCTGTAGTCAATATAAGCTCTTAACTCTCAGAAATGGAATAGGATATTGTAATTTGTACTCAAGAGATTTCTTGGAAGAGATTAAATGTAATCGTGCTCCTTAGCATGCATTTGAAAGGCTTTAGCATTGGCCCAGAATGGTAGGACTCTCATTCTCTCACGTGCAGCCTCCCTTAAATGCCAGAAGGTTTTTATTGCTTCTGTGATTTTTTCATCCTCCCGGACACACAATTCCAGGCCCTCCAAGGGTTTTCACAAATCAAATCTGCTATAATAGAGATGCTAATTGCACCAGCAAAACATTTACATCTCAGCAAAAGCCATAGCTAGCTGTTTTGGATATATTTCTTGGACTGTTTTGTCTCACCTGCTTAACTTTCATTTCACTTGTTCAAAGGATGTCACAAAAGTTACAAAACTGGTTGATATCACATCAGCTAGCTAAATCGGAAGGTGGCTTGAAATTTTTGAATGCAAAATGCTGTAAAATACAGACAAACAGTGAAGATGTTTCTGCTGCAGTCATTCAGATGAAGTTATTTATACTTCATCTGCTTTATATTTAATTATGTTGCAATTTAAATTCCAGTTGGGAGATGACATGATGCTTTTAACCAATGACATTGTGGTGTTCTTTCGTGGAGAAATTAGTGTATCGGATAAAATATGCCAGGCAGGATTAATTTTGACAGTAAGCTTTGAAGTGATGTGGTTGGAAAAAAAAATTATCAGATGTGGATATTTGCTTAAAAATCTGGATTTGCAGATTATTACATGTGGTATGAATTGCAAATTAAGGCTACTTGAAAGCTTCTTCACCTTCTGTGCCTGCAACCATGTTCTTAGAATTCATGATTTGAAAAGGTTTTTTTGTCCTAGAGTAGAAAGTGCTAAAAGAGTACCTCTCACTTTTCTTAGTTTTGTTAGTTTTGTTAGTTTTTCCGTAATGCAGTTCGGTAGCCATAACTGAGTAACAGCAAGCTACAAAAGCATGGATTTTTCTAGTTGCCATTAAAAAAAAAAGCAAAAAACCATTTCTTTGAGAAAAGAAGAAAATTGTGAGTTTTTATGGTTTCTATTACAATGCTTTTATTTTGAATATGTCTGTTATAATGTTTTTATTTTAAAATAAACCTGAATGTTTCTTAGAGGGAGACTGAACTGTAGGAAGGAAGGATGTCCTGCAGAAGAGCTGAGCGAGCAGCACCAGGAACTGCTGGAACCAACTTGTGAACAGCTAAAGAAGGGAAAACAGTTCAAGAGCTGTTCACATTTGAGTATCTAGTGGTCGAGTCACAGTGGCTTTCCACGAGAAAGCTACAGACTAAGAGAAATCCAGACTTCTATTTAAAAGAGATGCTGGTACTCCCCAGGTTTAACCATAAGCTTTTAGGACGGTTTGTTGTTTGCTGTATTTTAATGCATTATTTCACACGTTCTTGTATTTTGTAGGCTGTGTCCCATACTCCTTTTTTAAAAAAAAACTGCTAAATGGTTAAGCACCTTCCATCCAAGCTTATTTTTCTGAATGGGACATCATCTTATAACAGATCTGTAGTCTTACCTTTTTTGTTGTAACTGAAGAGTGCTTTATCTCACCCTAAGTCGAAAAGCTCATATTAGACGGGTCTTGAAAGGCAGGTGCAAAACCAAGATAATCAGTGTAATTTAAATTAACTAAGAGCTTCAACTCACCAGTTGCTGAATATTTGAAAAGGCTGATTAGCATTTACTTTAGATAATGGAAACTTTGGCTAGGTTTTTCCTTGGGACCGAGTGAATGAGAAAATCAACACCTTCATTAGCTGCCATGTTCCTCATGCACGGTAAAAGTCCTTGTATGTTTTGTCTTTAGCCAGGAATGTTTATATGGTTCTAACTGAGTTGTCAGTGCATGGCAGGTGCCCCATGGACCTGTTCTGCCTCCCAATCCAGCAAGGTTAGCTGCATTCAACGTGCAAGCTCTGCCTTCAGTTATCCTGATGAAACTCCAGGTAAAATTTGCAGCTGTAGAAAAATGTAGTGCAATTGAAGGCAGAAGTTTATTATTACATTATATTTGTCAGCAAAAAAAATACACCACCACCCACCCCCCAAAACAATCATGGCTAGGCTTCGTGAACAAAGATTTAGGAAGGCTCTATCCACATTTGTTACAAGCACGCTGGTGGCTAATGAGGCCAATACGAGATAGACATATACGATTGCAAAAGGCACAGCAGGAAGACTCCTTAGGTGGTATATTCTGCAAGACACGGTTCTTTCTGCGTTGTCTTTTCTCCTCAAGAGTGATCCTGCATGTGTTCTCAAAGGAAACAGCAGCGTTATAGATAGTGTGTTTCCAGGCCTCCCAGTTGGAGGCCAGAGTAGACCAGTTATGTTGATCAATATGGCCGAGGCTGAGATGTTGTTTCAGAGAGTCCTTGTATCCCAGTCAGCTGGGTACTCTCCAGTTTCTCAAGACCACTCAAAAATCATCGAGAGAGGTTTTGTGATGACATCAGCCAGCTCTTTGAGGATTCTGGGATGAATCTCTTCAGCCACCGTAGATTTGTAGGGATCCAGCTGGAGCAGCAGATCCTGCACAATTTCAGGGTCAACTGAGAATTAATCATTCTCACGATCATGGTCCTCCAGCTCAGGGTACTGAGACCCCCTTGGTATGTCACCATGTTGAAGACAGAGGCAAAGAAAGCATTAAACACCTCTGCCTTGTCTCTTCCCTGTTTGTGAGGTGACCATCCTCATCCTGTAATGGGCCAATGATGTTTTTACACTACCTATTGCCATTAATATGTTCGAAAAAACTCTTTACTGCGTTCCACATTTCTGACCAGCTTCAACTGCAGTTGAGCTTTGGCCACAGTCATTCTTGGAGAAGAGACTGCTCAAACTGTAAATGTTAAACATATTGATACTGAGAAGGATATGAAGGCATCACTAGTTGTAACCTTCTTGGAGGATAATGACATCATGAACAGCTTGCGCTGGATGTTGTAGTGGTTTTTGTGAAGTACAGTTTTGAGTGGCAGATTTAATCTAATTACCATGGAGCTGATAGCATTAACAGTCACAGTCTCTCTTGCACAGCTGAACAGCTAGAGTCAGCTCTGCATTGCAGTGGGAACTGTGCAAGCATAAATAAAGACATGATCTTGTCCTTGAAGAGCTTCCTATTTGAGCTGACATATATCCTGCTAAAGGCATCTGCTCTGGGAAGTGTTTTTTGACTCCAGCATCAAAGAGATGGGAGTCTTGTGTTTGAACTTGCCCAGCTAGCTCCCTCCAGAGAGTGCTGGCTGTGTCCACACTGCCCAGCATCTGCTTGCAACCAGGTCTGTTGTGGTCACAGGACCTCTAAGGATAGGTAGACTCTTTTCATAGTTCGGAGAGCTAAAAACATGAGGTTCAGGTTGGCAGTCACATGAGTGACACAATGGCATGGTGTTGAAGTGATTGTATCATGTCCTGGGAGTTGGCTGATTCACAGAATCACTAAATATCCAGAGTTGGAAGGGACCCAGAAGGATCATAAATTCCACTCCTGGCCAGAATCATACCATGTGCCTGAGAGCATTGTCCCAATGCTTCTTGAACTCCAGCAGGCTTGGTGCCATGACCAGTTCCCTGGGGAGCCCGTTCCAGTGCTCAAACCACCCTCTGGGTGAAGAACCTTTTCCTTTTCCGTATACGAAGGGAGAGTACGGGATGAGTGAGGGTGGAAAGCAGCACTTGCATGAAATGTTGGAGGTACAAGGGGAGAAAGGGTCAAGTCTTGCCGTTTTCTCTTATTGTAAGGGTGCCCTGCAAGCAAGTACTACTTGGCTTAATGCTTAGAGCAAGCCTGCTGGGTGAGATGATGAGAGCCAACAGGGTTCTTGGGAGTGAGTTTGTATGTACAATGTGGGTGGGCAAGGATGAGGCTTTGGACTGAAAATAGAAGTAAGTGGCAGGCTGAAAGGTATCAAGCAGTATTTTCAAGGGTTTTTATTTTGGTGGCCTTAAAAGCACCAGTGAAAATATTTGGCCAGCTACTTATCCGCAGTTAAAAAGAGAAAGCTGCTAAATGACTTGATATGAAGAAGTAAACTGCTGAGGACGTGGGGTTTTTTTTAAAGGAACGCAGGTGTGAGGAGGTCTTTTTTAACCGACTGCTGCATTTGTGTAGAGGAGCTTACAGGCATCTCTAGCTACTCAGACTGATAGTATGAGAAGCAAATGATTGAATTAATCACAGCAAAGTTTCTAGGTGTGTGGGGAGAGTTAGTTGTTGGGAAGTTGGTCACATCTAACAGCAACTGTGTCTACTTACCTATGTAAATGAACTAGTCTTAACTGATGGAGAGGCAATTTCCTTCTCTTTGAAGAAGGAGCTTCTGCAGAGAACAAGTGGGTGATGCTGGACTATCTTTCTCATTCTGATGAATGTGTGAGTTCCAGTATCTGTATTTATGGCTCATTTCCTTTTCATTTACGCATTAAGTAGGACGTTAGAAAATTGTTCTTTTTATGGAACGTTCTGAATTGTATATGTTTAGTAGAATGCATCTTAAAGTAAATGAATTATCTATTCCTAAAGAAAATTTATCCATTTATAAGGTTTTAACTTATTTCTAATATTATGCTAGAGTATGAAAAAAGTGCTTTAAATTACTTGGATTATTCTTTTTGTCAAATAAGGAGTTTGCCAATGCTTCTCGTAATTCATGATTGAATGCTTACATGACACTTGGATTTCACTGCCTTTGTATTTAATTAATGAGAAAAAAATAGACTCTGAATTGCAGAGCCAGAAGTATTCCCTAATAGTATTAGGAAATGTTTCCACAATAGGTTTGTCAAATTGCTTGCTGATTAAAAGTGTCATGACGAAAAAAACATGGTAATCTTTTCTGCCAGGATCCATGAAATTTCAAGTTGCAGTTTAATATCGCTAATGAAATCACTTCTATGCCAAACTAAAAAGAAGTCTCAAACTATAGAGTCACAACATATGCTTGGCTATGATTATGGAATTTGGCTGCTGACAGTGCTTATGTTCTTTTGTTCTATGTGGTTGCCGACTAAGTATGTAGCAAAGCTTTCTTTTTTTTTTTTTTAATACTAGTATTAGACTTTAAAAAAGCTGTTGTCCAACAGTAGCAAACATAGCCATGTGCTGTGGTTCTGCCAGATGCTCGTATCCTGGGTTCTCTGATGCATGTTTCTCGTAACCTGCAAGAAGGAATGCATGCATCACTGATCATGAAATTACAGTAATTGCAAAGTACTGATTTAAGATCTTCAGATCTTTGGAACTAAATCGCTCTCTAGCAGTTGTAAACCTAAGTGGTACTTACTATGTTTTTAAGATATTTTCTACTGTGTTGTCTTGATACTATGACTTCTATGACTTTTTAAAGCAGATAAGTAAGTGAGGCTCAAATGTTTTGCAGACATAACAAGATCAGGTATTGAAACCCAGCTGTGGCTAAAGAATCCGTTATGCAAATACTGGTGTAAACTGCACTTGGCTAGGAGCTACAGAGATAGATTAAGTGGTGTAGTAATGGGAATGGGGGAAGAATCAGGTAAAACTTGCATTATTTTTTACAAAATTTATGTTTATTTTTGTATCCTTTGCGTTGTTACACTTACAAATTACATGTCTTGCCTTGCTGTTTATTCCTCCACTTCATTGCTCCCACCAGTGAAGGTGGTTCTTGCTGTTGTGGTGGTTAAGAGTGCACATAACATTTGCACAAGCACAAACTTCCTGGACACATGCTTCTACTGGTACACTACAACTGCAGCCACCAGCTTTCTAAGGAGTGTGTATTTTAACCTAAGCTCTTTCTGTCTCATTTACCCAACTGATCAACTCCTTTCACTCTCCAAGCATTTTCCCATTAAAGAAATGTAAATAGAAGTATTCCATTCACAAATGTAGAGCTTAAGAGGTCCAGCAGTGAACTTCGTGATAAGGTGCTTGCACTACATGTACTAGAGCAGTGCTAAAAGAGATAAGAGGGACAGAAGGATTGTTATCACAGGAAGAGTTAAAATAGTCTGAGGGGAAAAATAGTCTATATCAATGTGTAAAAAGGATGATCTTGGCATTTTTTTATATCATTTCTATGGTCTTAAAGCTCTGTTATAAAACTTCTCAAAAAGACCCCAAATTCCCTACTTATAATCATGTATCAATTCATTATGGTTTCCCATTAAGGTGGGAGGTTACATTTTTTTTTAAAAATTATGTCTGTTGCTTTGTAATTTTCAGAGTTCCTTAAGCAATGTGCATATGAAATATGTGCCAAGCTTCCACATGTTCCCCTTTTTTAAACTTCAGCATTAAAAAACTGAAATTATGTGTAGGCATGTACAAACAAATTATTTAGATCTAACTTGACTGCTGTAAGGCATTTTACAGAATGGTAAAAACTGATGGATTTTGGCCCCCGGTTGTGCTGTTTCATTTATCAAAAATTGTAAAAGCCTGGTTGGAAGACATTCTGCACTTGTGCACCTCGTGCTTTCCGTATCCACTTTTTAGAAGTTGCCTTATTTAGTATTTAACTAGTAAGTGCTTGCATTTATCATCAATGCAATAAATAATCACAAAGCTATATATCACTCACATAGAAAAATGTTAGCTCTTTCCTGCTTTCTCACCTCTCCTACCTTGCTCCTGAGCATGCTCCTAAATAGAGCTCTGATCCTGTGTCCTCTCCTGCTGCAACATCCTTGTGCCACTGCTCCTTAACTTGTATCTTGTCCCATCTATCCATGTCTAGATCTGGATGCACGAGGCCTGGCCTCACAAAGACATCTCTTTTGCTGGATGAAAGAGGCGCCTGAAGCTGCTGCTCACAGGGGTGAGCTGTGGCTGGGCATGTGCTGCTTTCAAAAAGGGAAGCTTTGAAGTGCTTCAAAGAACCCAGTGGTATGTGTACCTTTTGATTAAAAGGATGTTCAGTACAAATAGGAAAATATACTGAAATATTAAGATAAGCAAATTTTGTGGTCATGAACAATAAATCCTAGGGGAGAGCTGATGCTGACCAAAGTGTACCCGAGGAAAACTGTACTTTTACCTAGTTCATAAGGGCTGAATAAACAAACAAACAACCTTGATTAAAGGGAAAGTGAACAGAAACACAGTGGTGACTGTTGGTGTTACTGGCCTGTACTAGAAGAGACAAGTTATGGGTAAAGCAAAGGTCTTCATGCTACTAAATTTTTTGAACATCAGATCAAATGTATCAGGGTTTAGTTTTATATATTTTACTGCCAATACTTAACAAATAATGAGACTGACTATATCTTTTTAAGTGGGTAGCCTTAAATGTTTTTATTTATGTTGAGTTGGGTTTTTTTATCTCTAGAAAAATGAGGTTAGGGTTTTGACAGAGGAGAGCTGTCTGTAGTGTAACAGAACTTTAGTTTGTCTCATGCCAAACACCAACACTTGATATCAATAGTCGTTGACTCAAATATTGCTCTTGGGTACAATAATCATTCTCATTGTTCCATAACACAGCAGGGAAAACAGCCTTTAACAATTGCTACCAGGAAAAATCGCACAGTGGGAGCTGAGGCAGTTCTTGCAGTTGTGTAACAAAACTCCAGAATGTTGGCAATGCTCTGGACCTGGAAGGCAATTCTTGTTGGTGAATGCTAGTAGGAGTTTCAGACTGGTGTGCAACATTCTTTTCACTCTGTGTGTGGTATTGACTTGCACTGCATGTGCAAAAAATGTAATTCTTAAAGGATGTGTCTTTTTCTGTTCACTGCCCCAAAGAAAGTAACTTGTAGGGAACATATGACTGGTAAATTGTGACAGTATGAATTTGAATTTCCATGTCGAATGACTGTCAGTATACATTTGATTTGTAATGCATTTGTACTGTGTAGTCAGATCAGGCTTTTCTAGCATTCAGTGGTGCTAGCCTCTGCTTTGGAGCATGTGTACATTTTAAGAGAAGAGAAGACACAGGTTATTTCCCTTCAGTTTCTTCCTAGTAAGAGTAACTAAAACACAGAATATTTTTTTCCTTCCTGTACCCCTCTTCACGCTGTTTTAACCACAAACCATGCTTAGAAACAGCAACATCACTTCCTAAGACAATTAGTTTTAATTAAACTTTAGGTGAAGACCTTTCTGACTCAAAGGGTATTTCTCAGGAAAGAACAGGATCATGACCCTGCTGCTCCCAGCTAAAGCAACGTAGTTCTTTACATTTGGGAAGGTAATTTGCAACTCTTGGAGGCTTAGGTATGTTGTTGTCTTGATGCTTTATGAAGTGGAAGAGGATGAGACTTTCATATCCTTAGAAAGATATGAAAGTACACTTCCCTTATTTCCCCCCTTATTTCCTCAGACCTCGTAAATTGGGTCAGTGTGCCTTTGAGTACATTTCTGCTGAACCCAAGCTCTCATCCTTTAGGCTGAGGCACTGGTGTGGAAAGCCTTCAGACCAGCCGTGAGACTGTTGGAGGAGCAGGTCAGAGCACGAGACACGTTCCAGCTCTTGTCAAAACCTGTCTGCTTTACAGCAAAGATGCAGGGAAAAGAGCTCAAGTGCTGACAGCTCCACGGTAGCTTTGCCATAGCTGTGCTTTACTGGTGATAGTAACACAGCAGGAGAACAGCACCCCCCTCCCACCCTCAGCTAGGATAAGGTGTGTCAGCACTGACAGCCGTGGGAGATGCTGTACAGAGAGCGTGTGAGCACATTGGGGAGCTTTGCTTGGGTAGGTTGCCCAAAGTTAACCATTTGGACATAGCAGGACCACCTTTCATACAGAAGGTAGTCTGTATCTCAGAGTGATTTTAAAATGTGTAATTGCTTTCTGTGAGAAGGGTCATCAGGAAAACATTGATTAATGTCTAAAACTTGAGCAAGGAGTTTTTGTAAGCCAGAGAATCCCTGCTATAAGGGAAGGGCTGGAAGAGCTTTCTGCAGCTGCCAGAGCTGTCAAAGTGTGTGTGATAAATTGTTCAGTAAATGCACACCAGCTGATCCTGTAGCAACTCACTCGAGCTTTGTGATGGGACTCCCTGAGGATCCCAGGCTTGCTCACAAATCAGCACAAGCCTCCTGAGGATCTATCCTGCTAACCATAAACTTTGCCCAAAAAAGATCCAAAGCTGGTAGCAAGGTGACTGCTTCCTCTGAAATCAATGTCTCTTTTCAGGCTTATGGGTTAAGAAGGGAAACAAAGTTTAATGGCCTCGTGAGGGTGTGGTAGAGGTGATAGGGCACAGAGTTGTTATAGTTACTGCAGTCTAGATGTGCAACCTTTTTTCTATTAGGGGGTACTTATTGCCAGAGACTGAAATGGAAGCCTTTGAAATGCATCTCTCAGGTCACGCTGAATGTCATAGGAAATGCCCTGCCTTCCTGGATATTTATGCTGTGGATGACAATAAGTAGTAGTCCTGGTCAATAAGTTCAAGTGGCAGTTGATCATTTAGCCAGGCTAGAGGGTTAAAGAACCCTTTGGATAATAGTGGAATATAGAAGGAAGATATGATGGATTTTCTTACCTTCTTTTTTTCCTTTTTTCCCCCCTTTTATCTCTTTAATGCAAATTACTGTCTTCCCTGGAAAAGAAGGATAAATTTGGGATAGAAGGCAAAATTGAAGTACATAAGTTCTCATAATTAAGTAGTTGGATATTAGGAAATGCCCCTGTTGCCTCAGTCTATTTTTAAATGGTATCACTGAGGAGTTTATGAAGGATTTGCTTCAGGAGGAATAAGTTTCTTAAGAGCAGGCATTAATTTTTCACTTTCACAAGGCAGCGAGAAAAGGTAATAGGAAATAACTAGGAAGAGAATGGTAAGTAAATAATAAGTTTTAATCTGTTCAATATCATTTGAAATGCCAGATCAGGTTCAGTAAACTTGGTTCTGATGTGGTGCTCATAAAAAAAAAAAAAAAGGATTTCCAATTAGTTCAGTGGAAGCCAGACTGGATTTTTTTTCCTTATTGTTCGATAGTTAAATTAACTGGAAAATGGAAGGCTGTGTTTATTTGTCTTCAAAAGTAACTCTTGCCAGTTTGGGATACTTAGATAATATGAGGTTTGTATATGAAGATGCAATAAAAAATTGAGCTCCTTGTAAGTGGATTCTCATTCTGTTCCTGTTTCATGGTCTTGCATTTATTCATCCATAGGCACCTGCACCTGGGCTTAGCAGAGATGTTCACCTTGTCATTACAGTTGGTGGTGGTCTACCAAATTCAGTCTGTGGAGTCTGGAGTGCTAGTACTTGGCCATATGTCAGCAAGATGCACGGCACTCTGTGATCTAAGTGTGATTTCTGGTGTCTGCTGTCCAAATTCAGATTCTTCATTCAAACTCATTTCAGGGGGGAAAAACAGAAAGCTGTTTGGGGATGGGACAGGACAAGATGGGATTCAGCTATATGTTTAAGTTCCATGTCATACATGAGATGGCTGTTGTACCTCAATCACATGTAATAATAAAATTCCTCTGACTTTTATTAAACAACCACTAAATATTAATCTGGTCTGTTCACTCATAATAAATAGTCTTGCCTAAAGCATGAGAAAGTTGTGTTTTGATTGAAAGTAACAGAAATACTCTATGCATGAATTGCTGTAGCTCATTTCATAAAATACAATTCTCATAAGACCCAGCCTAAGTAGGTAAATATTACATAGCTACCTAGGATTTGAAGATTCCAGACTAGTCCTTTCTGTTGAAAACAAGTATGCCAAAAAGTCAACTTTACAGGGGGTTTTTGGGGTTTTTTTTTGGGTTTTTTTAATATTGAACTTGATTGTAGCTTAGGTAGCTGTGGCATTATCTTTCAGGATGGTAAATTCCTTGCTGTTTCTATCAAGGTTAAAGAATTATTGCTGTGCATGAGGGTTGTGTAACACTCCTTGAATTCAAACACCTAATCATTTCAATCGTTAAAGGCACGCAACAGATATTCCAGCTTTGTAGTATAATACTTCTGAAAAGAGTTTGTGGAAGGAGGAGAGGGATAGTTCTTATATATTTGGAAAATCTGAAGTGTTAGCGTCTAGGAGTTGTGGACGTGCATTGTGAGACAAGCTAATGGAGATGTGTTAGGTGTCCTGCTGGGGATACAGCTCCATCTTGTTGCTCTTGTAAAGTTCAGCTGTGAAGTCAGCAATTTGGCTTCAGAGGCAGTATCTAAGCCTGGGAAATGTTGTCTGGTGTTGTCAGCGTTCTTAAATAGCAGATGGTGTACAATGACATGCTGCAAAGTGTAAATAGGAACAGGTTGAACTTAAACACAGTAAATTGGTATAGCACTGGTGATAATAATGTAGTATTAATGTGAAACATTTGGCTTAATGCTCTAGAGACTGTAACTGATGAAATGCTGCAATGTGTGTATGGCTAAGAGGGAGCAGAAAGGAGGGATTGAACTGGTGAAGCAAAGTGCTCTTCACCATGCCTGAAATAATGCTGTGTTAGCATTCATTTAATACAGCTTCTCATTCAGAAATGGGAAAAGTCCAGATTGCTGCCAAACAGTCAGTCCTGCTATTTCACGAGTTACAGACTTTCTTGTTTTGACCCATTTCCTTCTGTTTAAAAGAGATAAGAAAGATGTATTATAATATGCTGGATATTTGTTTTAAACAGTCTTATAGTTTTCTGGCTTATTCTATGTCCTCAGGTGGTTGCTGAGCAAGAAACAGTGTGTTACGCCAGCTGTAGCTGTTTACTGTGCACACACTTGTGTGTGTATTGGCCAGCTGAGCAGAACAGATGCCCTCAGTACATGCTTGTCAGTTCTGCTCTGTGTGGGTGTCTGTGCTTTACACATCTACTTGCTCACTTTCTCTTCTCTACTCTCCACTTGTCTTTCCCCAAGAAAGGTTGGCCTTAAGGTAGATAGTAGTCAAATTCGGTGGAAGACATGGGCCTTAGGTGCTTATGAGAATGGAGAAGACAAGAAGGAACTGATGATATAATTTCAAAAGCCTTTTCTTTTAGCCAGGAGATGAGGCTCAAAGGATTCCTGTAGCTGATCCTTGGTATTTCACAAGGGAGCTGTGATTATTCCATCCAGTCTCATGGCCTGGGCATGCGACTCTTTCATTGTGAGAAGCTTGCCAGCACACTGTGATCCCTTACAAAGGCAGATTGGGCAGAACTGCGAAGTTCTGTTTTGCCCTGAGAGGTTTAAATATCTGAAGAGAGGAATGAAGTTTAAGTGCTGCACATTAGGTAGCTTCTAGCGAAAGAAGGCCACTAAATGTACATTTGCTCTATCTGAGCTTGAGGGTGTAATTTCTCAGTATTATCCTTCCATTCCTCATGATGCTGGGGATGAAATACAACTGCCTGTGCATGGGCAGCGTTCTGTATATGCCTGACTGTCCCCCCAAAAATGACTTCAACTACCTGTTAGCAGTAACTGGGACAAACACTTACCTCTGTGGTTGACTAGACTTGTCTAAGACCAAAACTAAGACAGGCAATGTGGAATTCCAATCTGAGTCCTGTTTCCAAAGACTAGTTTTGTGCAAAAAGGGAAAAAGTTGAGCATTCTGTTACACTGCACCTTTATTTTGATAGTTTCATTCTGTGAAATGATAAATTATAATGCTTTATAAGCAGAAATCAGGCCTGCTTCCTGTGCTGGAATTTATTAGTAATCGAAGGGTATATGGAAAGTATTAAAGTTGAGGAAATTCAGTTCTTCAGGAGAAAACATGAAGGATTTGCATTCATTCTGCAAATATCATTCAGAAAAGGGGAAAACCAACCCCAAAGAAACGTCAAGCAAGTATTGGATCCCTCATTTCTTCTTAGGCTGTCTCTGCCATTGTCATGTCTTTTTAGGCCTCCTTTGTCATCTTGGGCTTTCAAAGTAAATGCAAGGCTTAAATGCAGGGTATAATTTGATTGATTTTGTATACATTATGCAAGCAGCAACCATCCAGAAATGTTTGACCCCTCAGCCAGTGCTCATTCAGACTTGTGGGTGTGTAGAGGCTTTACTGAGCAGCTGCTGATTAAATCCAAGCTGAGTACATAAAACCTGAAATAGTCTGTTTCTGTGCTGCTTGTGTGGGGCTCAGGACACGTGTTCATGTCCCAGTGGAAAGGTACAGCTACCTCAGCACACGGTGTTTTATCAGGGAAGTGCAGTATGTGTTTTGTTAGATACCACAGGGTGTTGTTCAGATAAGCAGTGAAAGGATATAAATACAGCTTTGTTCTTAATATGATGAAGGGACCTGTTGTATTATAAAGAGCATCTTCCCCGCCTCTATTCAGTTAATTAAATATTTTTAAATTATCTGGGAACTTAAGAGTTCTGAAACTCCAGTTTAGCTAGTTTATGAGCAACACCTGCTGGGTAGAGTCTCATAGCCTCATAGAATCATTTCCTCTTTGTATTCAAGGAAAATGTTCGTAAAGCCTGTGAAAGTGCTGGGTAAAGCTGGGGTGGCAAAACGTGATGGTTTTTGTAAATGAGTGTTTGGAAGTACATTCTTATCTTCTGTGGGTGTAAACCAAGCCTTATAGAAATATAATGATATCTGCAGTCCTATTCGTATGCAGCTATAAGGATAAATCACAGAATCATTAAGGTTGGAAAAGACCTCTAAGATCATTGAGTCCAACTATTAACTTAACACTGCCAGATTTTGGTGTGGTATCTTAAGAGAATACTGAGGAGGTGCTGCCAGGGAAACTTTTCAGCATCTCAATTCTGAGATGAATCTCTTCCTTCCCAGCTGCACATATGAACCCTTCTAAGAACCAACTGTTGAGGGAGGTTCCCCTTCCAGTAGGAGTTTCTTTTGTCCTCTTGTCACCTCTTAGGTAATTCTTATTGTAAATTTGAGGCTTTCTAACCATGCTGCATATAATAATGGACTAAGAAACATTTAGGCTGTTTCTTACCCTATAAGAAGGATATCCACTATAGTTTTGATAAATGCTTGGGATTTCCAGGGTTGACAGTTGCGAGTTTGTTTTTAGCAGCTTACTCTTTCATCTCTTCCCTCATCCAATTTCATGCCTTAAACTACCAGGCCTTGCTCTAAAGGGAAAACTCAGCTTGGTTTGAGAGGGCCAATACTATTTCAGCAAGTATATGCTTTTTCTGCTTAGACCTGTATTGCTGAGCTGTTAGCTGCATGAACCAGGATTTCAGCTTCCGGGTAGGTTTCTTCTGAGAACCACAGAATCTAAAGAGCTGTATTTTTCCACATTTTTACATCATAAGTGATCTGTAAAAGTTTAATTATCATACACTCCATTCTTACTGGAATATTAGGTCCCAGGGTTTGACACCTCCTATAGCAGCAGGTCTGTTTTTCTCACCCTAAAAGGCATGGTAAATCAAAACCTTGGAAAAAACAACATTCAGAAGAACATGAGTGAAAAACAGGGGGCTATTGCTTCCTCCATCAAGGATCTACTTCTGTTGTTAATAGCTTTTTTTTCATGCAAAGAATCTCAGAAGTGCACCACTCTGAAGTGAGTGCATCAGAAGTATAAAGCAAATAGACGTGCTCTTTTTAAATCCTTCCAAGTACATAAATATTATTCCAAATACCTGCATGACTTTCTTGCAGGATGAAACTGTAGAGTATTCCATAAGCTGAGCAAAATGATGCAATTTTTTTTTTCTTAGAAGAATAAATGACAGCTATTGGACTGTAAATTTATAGACTATAAAGTGAGATGTAATATAAAGTTTGGGGGGAATCATAGTTTCTGAGTGGCAGGTGTGCATCCCCCAGGTTTTATTGAGGTGGGACTATTTGTGAAGCCCATGCATCATAAACAGTTCTTATGTGCTTGGGAATTCACAGCAAGTAGTCAGTGTAGCTGTATATTAACAATACAGGATTATTGCCTGCAAAGATGACCCTGCCTTGTGTATTTCTGGTAAAATGCTTTTTATGGTCAAATATATATTATAGAGACATGACCTCAATTTGATCTTAATTTCCTGCATCTATTCTTAGATACAGAAAAAACTAATAAAATATTAGCATTGCCAGTTATTCTTCACCAATGTGTATATCTTACACTATGTGGATACTTGCCTTTGGAAATAAACCCTTTGTGTCCTAAACCTTGTATTTCACTTTCATATCACTTAAGAACACAGTATAATACCAGGATGTTACTACATGCCGTGTATCTGTTCTTACCTAACGTGTCTCTTTGAAGTGCTGCCTTAAGATTATCCTCCTACTTACCAATTTATCCACTTAAACCAGTGACTGATTTCCAGAAGTGACAGCTTTTGACGCTTCAGATATATTTTTTTTTTTACTCAAAAAACTATTATTCTTTGGTTGTACCTAAAATTTTCAGACCTGTCAATCCAGCAACTTATAACAGGCTTTGTTCTGTGTCCCCATAATGAACTGAATTTGTATGTAAGTCTGTTTTTTTTTTCTTTTTCTCCTTTGGTTAACTCTTACTTTGTTATGTCCCTAACATTGACTGATTTCTAATTGGTGCTAGAATTGCTTTCCTCTTGTATTCTTAAAACAAAAAAAGGGCACAGATTTCAAATTTACCATTAAGTAGCAATTTTTTACCATATGCTATTGAGGCTTACAAATTCTTGCAGCAACTCCACTTCATGTGTTCTCCTAGAACCCTTGTCTGCTATGGTCAGCCTGAGAGCAGGCATCGTCTAAATAAATTGGGCTAACAATGATCATGAAGCTGCTACTAATGGAAACTAATACAGTTTCTCAAGTGTTACATGCTGGTAGCAACTCCAGATTGTTTAATTGCAAGTGTGATGCATCTTTGAAGGAGTCAGACTGAACTAGGATTGTGACAAGCGTAAGGACCTTGGCATAAAATGGGTCCTTTCATACTTTGTCTTACTGGGGAGAGGAGGCATGTTGAAAAACTAAGATCAAACTCAGAAAAATGGAAATCTCTGCTCCACACAGCATGAAACAGAGGTAAGCTCTCGTACATAGTAGAGGCAGTAGAAGCTCATATCTCCTCATAGACCTTTCAGCAGCAGAATACTTTTAGTATGATATTAAATTGAACATCGAAGTCTGAGATAGTCATTCCCAGTGTTCCAGTGAGGATGTAAAAATCTTTTTACAGGATGTAGGTTCAAGCGTCTGTGGAGGGCAGCCTCAGCTAGGCAAGTTGCAACACTGCAGAAGGCTGCTCTCAGTTGCCACTTGGAAATTATGTACATATCAAGTACTGGATTTGGGAGCAAACATGACTGTTCTTACGTTTTTCTATTACTTACAATTTTGTCATTGTTTGCTCCAATGCCTAATAAGCCTCTCATAGAGGTCTCTCCCACTTAAAAAATAAACAAAACCTCAAACAAAAAAAGATTTATACCCTGGTCGACATGGCTTCTGTTTATGAAAAAATACGGACATGTTAATATATTCAGTTTTATTTCTGTTTATGTAAATCACTATGAACTAAACTCCATTTTGGTCCATGAATTCCATTTGTTTTCTCAAATGGATTGTGTATTTTTCAGATTGTGCTGATTTTAGCTGACTGTCCATATTAATTTCTGAATAACTTCTAATAAAATTCACTTGATAAAGTATGAATCTGCTCAACCCGCTTCATTGTATCATAATTCTGTTTTGAAGTTACCTGATTTATACAAGATGTTTTTATGAGAGCAAAAACACAAAAATGAGCCAATTTGTGCCCCATGCTAGATTCAAGTCCCTGAGAGCTCTTGAACAAACAGAAACTACAGCACTTGGGACTATGCCAGATGGTTTAAAAATTCCTTAGAAGAATAATAAATTTAACTAGTGTTGTATATTTCTGTCACATTTGGGATAACCCTTAAATTTGAGATTTCTGTTGTTCCTCCTTGAAGTTTACCAGTATCTACCATATAGAAATGTATGGAATTGTTTTGGAAGCCCTTGTGGGTGTCACAGCTGAAAGGGGAAGGCATACTTGTAAACCCACCACAGAAGGGTCTGAGGCTTCGTGAGTTAGACATAACTTGCCTTCCAAGATATGATGCTGGAAAGCCCAGAAGAGCTAGATTATCAAATATGCTTGCTTTTATGATACAGCATTTCCTCACTGGCTTTGCAAAACAAGTTTCAGCCTTGACTTCAGTGAGAACAGGACATCCAGACATGACCAAGAATAAATTCCTAACATAGATAATTCCCAGATCAACTAAGCCACCCCAGGGGAAGGAGAGTTGATGGGGAGGAGGAATGAAGTCCACTCCTCAGGGGAACTTATTTTCCTATTTCCTTTAATAGTTACATGTTCACTGCTAACTCTCATCAGCAAATCAATCTTCAGTTGCAGGTAGAAATATTTCATAACCTGGGGTATTGGAAGTAAAGATAACTTCAGCTGTAGAATGACAAAATTATGGGTAAACTGAGTTTTAAGTTCCTTAGTCCAGAGAAGTCTGTCATCTTTTATGAAGAACAACTACTAACTTCTGGAACTTGAAATTACTTGAAGCTAGTAATGACTAGTAATACCTTAGGTGAAAATATCTAGGAAACTCCTGTGGTAAGCTGAAGTGAATGAGATTTATATTATCCTTTCAAATAACTTATTTATCTGTCATGAGAACACTGTTGTGTCAGTGGCAAAATCACTCTTCCCTTCTCATCCCTAACCTTTGCCCATCAGTCCATAAATGGGAGTTTAATTTCCATGGCAGACGGGCGCCACATGATGGGATTTGCCATGTTATATCTAAGCATACTTTTACCAAGCCCTAGACATTAGGACTGTGCTACCCTTCTCTTATATACCCCTCTGCAGCTGGACAGGAGTGAGAAAATATAACAAAAGGCTCATGGGCAGGGACAGGGAGAGGTCACTCAGCAATTACCATCATGGGGCAAAACAGACTTGACTTGGGGAAATCAGTTTAATTTATTACCAATCAAATCAAAATAGGATAATGAGAAATAAGTCCAAATCTGAAAATACTTTCTCCTTCATTCCCCTTCTTCTTGGACTTATTTACTCCCAATTTTCTCTACCTCCTTCCGCCTCAGCAGCGCAGGGGGACAGGGAATGGGGTTTGTGGTCAGTTCATCACACATTACCTATTCCACTCCTTCCTCCTCAGGGGCAGGACTTCTCACATTCTTCTGGTCCGATGTGAGGTCCCTTGCACAGGACAGAGCCCTCCGTAAACATTTTCTACATGAGCCCTTTCCACAGGCTGTGGTTCTTCACAAACTGCTCCAATGTGGGCCCCTACCGCAGGGTGCAGTCCTTCAGGAGCTGACTGCTCCAGCATGGGTCCCTTACTGGAGTCCTGCCAGCAAACCTGCTCCAGCATGGGCTCTGTTCTCCATGGGTCTACAGATCCTGCCAGGAACCTGCTCCACCGCAGGCTTCCCACAGGGTCACAGCCTCTTTTGGGTGTTCACCTGCTCCAAGTGCATACCTGATATATATGAAAATGTTGCCTAAAAAAATGAGCAGAACCTCCCCATGTACTCTCCGAAACAACTCCTTCCCATGCATCTTGACTCTGTACTCATCATCTACGTGTTTGCTTACTTACACAGTAATTAAGTGCTTATATGCTCCCTTTCCCCTACAGTTCTATAGGACCCATATTCATAACCAAAACAAGATGCTCTCACAGGCTTTTTGGGAATCTGTGTAAATAGTCTCATGGGTCTTTATCAAGAACTCTAGCTTACTCTTCGTATATGGTGTCACTTCGCTATTGGTGTCACTATTGGTCTTGTCTTATGAAGCTGTATCTCTGAGAAGACCTTACTGTCTGTTTACTTCATTGACTCATTTATCTCAAAGCTTTCTGGGAAAGCATTTCTGTTTTTGTTGCCCCTGAGTCTTGTGTGTTGGGGTTTTTTTTATTTTATTATTAGTAGTAGTCACAGCAACTCTGTACCTCTTTTGGAATTTCTCTGTGTGAAAAAGAGGACCATGCACTTAATTACTTTCAGCTATTAAGTTTGAAATACTTGCCCATTCAGCTGTCTCTATGTGGATTTACTTTTGAACACCATAGCTATCTAATTATTTAATTCTTTTCACAGCTACCATGAGCAGCTGATGAAATCATAGCATTTTAAACAGTTAGTGATTGACAAGATTAGACTTATGTGACTCCCAGTGAGAGTAGTGCTTGGTGTTTTGAGCTGTGCTAACTTTGCCTTCAGACATGATATTCATTATTCCTCTGACTCCCAGGCAAAGTGGTGATTCAAGACTTCAGTGCTGGTGGAAGTCTAGTTAAGTGGAAGTTCCCTGCTCTGCCCAGCACCTCATTTCAAAGCAGTTGGGAATTCAGCATGTGAATGAGTATGGCTTTGAAATCCTCTCTTGCCATGTTTATGCTAGGGTTTTTTGCTGACTGGGAAAAGTTAATTGTATTACTAGTTTTTTAGGCCTTTGATACAGTTGCAAGTTGCTTCTGTGAACTGTGAGATTACCAGACAAGCTGGAACATGTGCAAGTGTGTATTTCTGAAGTACTAGAAAACTAGTGAACATTACTTGGCAGGTGTGGAGAAGCTGTTAAAATGCTATTAGGTTGCAGTCCATTTTCTTTTTACTCCATGCACACTGTCTGATAAATCACGTGCATTTGTCTTTCATGGTTTTGTAGTGAATGTTGTTTTGAGAGAAGGAGCCTTGAACCCAGTAGTAACATTTTTTCTGTCTCTGCTGCAGTATCACCTGCTGTTCAACCCTGGTTTTGGTATCCACCTCTCTGTAAGCAGAGCCTTTTTTTAAGGGCGGTTTGTAGTCTGAAACTTCTCAATACTGCGATTGAGAGTTTATGGGAACACATCAAATAGGAAAAGACCTAACTCCTTAGTTGCATGTCGTTGAGTAACTTCTAGCCTCATTAAGGGGGTTAGAAGTTATTTCAGTGACTGACTTTTTTTGGACCAAGTATATAGTCACCTGCTAGATCTCTTAGACTGAACAGAGTCTGTAATTTTTCCCATTTCCTGGTGGCAGTGCTGAATTACTAAACACTTACCGTCTTCTCCTTCAGTAATAGCAGAAGAAAGTGGTTATTGTTGCAAATGAGTTCTAGAAGTGGTGTCATCCATGGATATTATGGTGTATTTCAACCAAACCTGTGTTGATACTCGCTTTAGGAGTTGTCATGATCTGCCATATAGGAGTCTTGAAACCTTGATCTCTTGACTAGGGAAAAACAGACTTTCCAAAGTGTGTTCATTTCATAGTAAATCAAAATGTTAGTTAATATTTTTAAATTAAAATCTTGAGAACTTCTACCTGAAACTACTGAATAAAAACTTACCACTTTCTTAAATATGGTGCATAGAGCATTTATTTCAGTCTTAGCATTTTAAATCTGTTAAAATGAAGTTCATGGTCTTCTGATCTGTATTTGAGAAGTGGATAGTGGCCATAAATGGGCAAAATGCTTCAATGAGCTCTCCAACTTTTTTTTTTCCCCTAAAAGGAAATGAATGTAGAGAATGTATTAATTGTTTGGGACTGTCCACGTGACAGCCTTATCTTCTCAGGCAAGCCCTTTTAAAAATAGGGTATGTGTTAAATGTGATGGAGTTCTTAAAAACATCTTTAACGAACCTCTTACTAGAAAATTAACTGCCAAATTAAGTTAAAATGCAGTTTTCAGGAGAATATTCCTAGTTTAGATCTGAATTTGTGCTTTTATTGTTTGGAAAAACTGGGATTAAAGCAGTTTGAAAGAAGAAATGATGTTACAAGCAAGCTGTACTTTGCTAAATCTTTTAGTGGGAGTTATGTCCCAAGCTTGGAAACAAACCTGCATATGCTCTAAGTATAAAACTGGTAGGTGAATTGAGGTTTACTAATCTACATATTCAAAGAGCATAAGGATCGTCATGAGGCCTCTGTACTGACACTTCTATGGGTTGCAAAGTATTCAAGCAGAGTGAATAGGAGCTGTATCTGATGGCTGGCCTAAACATAGGAGTAAAATATTGAATGCAAGAACCTTCCTTAAAGCAATGCTTCTGTTGGGCTGTGCTGTCACTCCATCATTGAAGTTCTTTGATACCCCACTGTAGAGTGCTTGCATAGAAGTATAAAAAAAGGGATCCATTGTCTGCTCAGGCATCTAAAACAGTCTTGTAACTCTTAGACATTCTTTCCTGTTAAGTAACTTAATAATACTACTAAATACTACTTATTTGAATTTGGATACTTGACAAAGCAGTATCTTGTGTGCGTGTGTAGCACACAGAACGTGTTAGGTGATCCACAAACTTCCAGTAGCAAATTAGGTAATGTGATGGTTTGCTAAGCGCAAGCCATGCAACTGTGGTACTTTTTGCTGTTTGTTGGCTATCAAAACTAAATAGTGTAAGTAACTCTTGGGTTGATCTTGAATAAGAATTACTTTGAAAAGTGAATTTTATTGTATTTTAGCTTACCTATCTAAAAATATATCTCTCTTTAGGGTGGTTTAGTGGTGGTCTTCAGCTTTGCCTTTAGCAGGAATGTGTGATCTCACCAATATATGGTCTGAGGTTGAATGTCAGAGTAAAATACATGCATTGCCCTGTAGCAGTTCTTCAGAAACAAGCCTAAGTGGATCCTGACCAGTCACCTGGAAAGAAAATAGGCCAGGCAAATAGGAGGAAGACTCTGTCTCCCAAAAGCTGAACTTAACTATATGCAGTCCTTTAATGGATGTTCACCATGTGTTTTCTGATGCTGTAAGCTTTGGCTACACTCATAAACCTGTAGGGAACAGCAGAAATGTGAAAGCACTAGCTGCCAAGGGTGACAGTCAGCTTGAAGCTCCAAAAACTGCTTTCACTGAATCTTTCTTTGCCAGCCCCTGTGTTCCCTCTTTCCTGCTACTGGGCTTGTGTTGTGTTAGCCCAGACATGCAACAGAATGAATTGGAGTTGGTGGCAGAGTGCTTATTACTGCCTGCTGACTTTGTGTTTTCTAAACTGTATTTTTAGACTGTACACTAAGTGCAGATGGATTATAGAAGTGCTTAGTAATTTGGCTGTTATTCTTTTCCTTTTGTGATAGCATTTCTCTTGACTATGAATCCTCCTTATTTTTGTAAAACAAGATAGTATTCCTTCAGCAAAGTCAGCTGATGGAGACAAATTCTTCTGTTCTAGTTTCTAAATATCTCTAGCATAAATAAAGTCAACAAATTTCTTGTGTGACTGCATAAGTTGAGTCACTGAGCTGGTCTTTTATCACTTTATCAGAAAGATGCATTTTTAATGGTGAAAACTGTCCAGTGGACAGCTATCAGCAGAGTGGGAAGCAGCAGAATGCAGTAGTTTTAGCAGTATAAAAGGTATGAATTATCAGCACTGTATTAACTGTATGGCAGTAAAAACATTTATAGCAGTTAAAGAAAAACAATTTTTTCTCTCTCCCACTCTTCTTTCTAGTTGAGAATAGTTACTGATATCTGTACTTTGGCTGACATTGGACTGTGTTTTTATGTAAGATAAGAACTTTGCCTTGGTATCGAATGCCTGGTACATAGCAGGATGTGATATGTGGCTTATTTTGTCTGTGTTCATGTGTCTGCTGTGGCTGGGTTCTCCTATCTTATGGATATGCAAGTTAACACTAACTGAAAGGATAGTCATGTCCAATCGCTCCTAATTTTTTCTCACATTGTGCTGGTTTCTAATTGATGATGTCAAACTCCCAGTAATTAGCACAGGGTGTTGATTTCTGGATGGTATCCTGTTTCTCTTTGTTTGTTTTTAAGTATACATAGCTTGATCATGAGTGGGAAGCATTATTCAAATCCAAGGCAGTGCGGGTGCTTCCAGCCCCAAGTCAGGAAATACTTGGCTTTTGAAAAATAACGGCTGCTGTGTGGAGCTCTGGCTGAGCTGTGATATCGTGAAACGAGCCTGAGGAAATGCTGTGACTGCGCTGCCAACCCTTTGTGAGAGGAGGGGTCTTTCTGCACTCACTTATCCCAGGAATCTGTTCCTGAGTCCTTGTGTTCATGACACTAATGTTCAGTGACAGTTCTGCTTGGACATGCCTCTGCTCCTGAACTGGATCTCACACCAGAAGGTACTGACTGCTCCTAAGGTGCGTGTGTGAAGTTCATTCATCTTGCATCTCTCTGTACGATGGAACAGGTCTGACAATGCACCTTGTGTGGTGATGGAGTGAGAAAATAATTGCCTTGCTAGAACTGCTATCATTAAGTAGCCAGATTTGTTAGGCATGTTTGTTAGATTAGTACTTCACAGACATACTAATGCTTACAAGCCTTGTGGTATGAAGAGGGGCTTTGCTTTGTTAATAAATTCCAGACTGAAATTTTCCATGTGGAAGCTAGAAATAAATTAGGAAGAGCTGCAGCTTCTCTGAACGGTGAAATTCTGTCCAGCTGTGGAAATAATGATATACAGCTGGTGGATTTTGTTGTTCTTCTCAGTATTCATAGTATTCAAGTTCTAAGTTTGGATTAAAATTGAAAGTACTGATCAGTAATTACTGAAGGATGCACTTGAAAGTTATCCCTCCAGAAAAAAGAGGATCTCCACCTTTGTTCATTGGAGGCTCTTGTAAATTGAAAGGGAATGTTTTTGGTTTTTTTCAATGCTTCAACTTCTGTCACTGCTATTCAAGAAAGCATGAAGTATCACCATGGAGATGCTCTGCTTATTCTAGAGTTGAGACAAATTGTTCTAGTGTTATGCTGCAGCATGCATGAGTAGGTTCAATAGCCTCTTTGTTTTGCAACTTCAAGATATTGATGATAAACATCTTTTAACTGAAGATCTTTTTTGGGGTTTTAGAGGTTGAAGTTGGAATTAATTTTAAGAAAATCCTATTTAAATGTCATGAGAAGAATTTGGTGTTATTTTTCTGTAGTCCTCTTTTTAGTTTTAATCCTCACTTTGGTCAGATGAAAGAGCTTGCATTAGTTACATCAGTTAAAATGATGTTTCCAATGTGAAAATAATATTCTGCTTAGAACACAGTGAAGTGTGTAGTAGAATAGTTCTAGACTAATAGTCTTCTAGGCAGGATTGAGTGCTGTGACCTTATTCTACACCAGCTGGCCAAATGGGTGATGTGCTGCAGTAAGGTCTCAAACCAAGGTCGTAGAGGGAGGTGTGTGGTGCAAATAGAAGAGACTGGGGACTATCTGGGTAGAATTGATGCTGTCATTAGTTTCAGCTTACCGAAACTCTACTGCCTGTAGTAAACAGGGTTTGTGACAGTGTAACACCAGTCATATTTTACTTTTTACATTGTTTATTCAGAGCTGAATCTAATTGTAGGTGATGCAGAACTTGGCCAGTGCCATCTGTTCTGATTTGAGTACAGCTAACTTTTACTTGTTGAATTGCCATGTATTGAGTCAGATCTAATTGGATGAAGAGTGATTCATACAGTCTTAGGCTACTCAAATAGGAATAACAAATTTAATTTGGGTTCTTAAGTGTGGGGTTTTTTTCTTTAATTAGTCTTATTAGATTGATTGTATTTCCCTGGAGTGAAATATTGCCTCTTTAGTGACATTATGGAGCTCTTATTACTTGCCTCTTTTTTTTTGGTAGTAGGGTTTTTTGTTTGTTTGTTTTTTCTCCTCAACCAAGTTTTACAGTGTTGTTTACACTGAGGAGCTGAACTAGTATCACGGGTCTAGTTTTGTATTTATGGTACCCACTGTCCATCCTTGTCTTTTTGGCCTCTAGCATTTGGGGGGGTTGTTTGGTACAGGCCCTGAAGAAGGATCTCCACTCCTTTGAGTTCTCTTGGCTCTATTCAGAGATTGAGTTGTTACTTATGAGCACTGTTTCAAGGTTCTTAAAGTACATGTGCTGCTACTTTCTCCTGACAGGCATGTATGCTCTTGACAACATCCTGGAGGGGAAGAAAGCTCATCTGAAGCTCTCACATCCATTTTGTTTGGTTTCAATTTATTAGTACCTGAAAAGGTTTAGTGTGCCTGTTACTGTTTAAGCATGAGGTCACTATTACATTAGAGAAAGCTTTGTGTGCTGTTCCAACATATTTGAGTAAGCATGTTGGGTGGGGGGTAACTGCCTTGTTCTGCTTCTTGTCTGCTACTCAACAGCTTAGGGAAACTTCATGAATAAAACCTATAGTAATGGCCTACATTACATTTCTGCTTTTGAGAACTCCTGTCCCAGCACTGCCCTATCAGCTCTTACCTTTCTGGTCTGGGAAGCCCTCTGCAACTGCCTTTGGGACATATAGTCATTTTCTCTTCTGTCCAGCAATATTTGGAAAAAGGTGATAGGCCCCTAGACCATGGGATTTGGGAGAAGCAAAGCAGGGGAGAATCAAGTCTTCTTGCACTGTTCCAGCAGTAGCACCACTGGGTTTGTTTAGGCTGGAATTGTGCCTCTCTCACCCAGAAAATATACTACTTAACCTCCTCTAATCTAGTCTTCCTTCTTGACATAACAAAAACATTCTAAGTGTGCTAAATAGATTAATTTCTAAAACATTTTAAGGATTTAATGTCTTTATGTTCGAGTGAATGCTGAAAACCTATGCAACAACTCATTTAACCTTTTTATTTTTTACTAAAAAAGCTGATAGTAGATGTCCAAAAAAATCTGCAATGGCCCTGTGTGTGTCAGGAGTAAGAGTCCCATTTCTCTCCTTTGGCTGCTTAATTTCATGAGACTGCTGCAGGGAAATACTAGAATTTGGAAACACATTAATAAGTTTTGGCTGTTTCAGGAGTCTGTCTTCTTAATATTCCTAAACTGATTTCTAAACGTAGTTAAGCATTTTCATCCAGGTAATTCAGTATTTTGAAAGCTCTGTTCTGCTTATTATGTTGTCTAACTTTGCCCTGCAATTTTACCATTAACAAATAAGCTAATATCCAAATCCAAAAAAGTTACACAACTTTGATGGTGAAAGTTTCCTGACTAGGGCTTCTTAATATACAGAGGAACAAAATGTCAAAACCCAATGATACATGCCAAAGAAATATGTAAAAAGTCATATTGGGATGATTACTATGCTGATAATAGTGTAACTTTTCCTGTATCTTGCATTTCAGGAAAATACAGGTGAAAACTCTTCGTTAGACTCCACTTGATCACAGTTATGGGTTTTGCTCAAAGTCCAAATTTTGAATGAAAATATTGTCATGTGATCAGGTATATCTCAGATAGCTGTAGTTCTTGGTTCTTGATAAGGAAGTGTCACTCTGGAAGTGAAGAGAGTCAGGTCTAACAGTAGAAGCTGGCACATTGTCAATCGTTGGGTACATCGTCATCAGTATACAGTTACTCCTGTATACTAAAGACCAACAAAATCCGTGTGTATGACTAACAGCCTGGCAGTGTTAGTATCTGTCTTGCATGTTATACTTGAAGCTGTTTTTCACACCATACTATCTAGAGTACTTATGAAAGAACCAACAAGCATCTGGAACTGGTTCTGGGCTCTCTGACAGATATTAGTTATCAATTGTGAAAACCCTGTATTAGCTTGTTTTCCTCTTCAGCTCTATATAGGAGAAGTATTCATAACTACAGAGATTAAATGGGTCTCCAAATTTTCTCCTTGATTTTTCACTTTAGTTCTGTGTATAGGTCAAAAAATAGAAAAAAAGTGAATACTAATGAGGGAGCACTCTAAATAGCCTGTAAAAAAATTCATTTAAACAAAGCAGGGAATAAGGATTGTTTGGACTGTATGAGCTGAAACCCCTGCTCTAATGCTAGGATCCATGTATGCATAAGTGAAAATACTATAGCAATTTATTGTGATGCAAAAGCTATACAAGGAGCAGGAATTCTGAAGTAATAATTGTGACTTAAATATGAATGTCTGAAGAGTACACACAATCTGGAAAAGATGGAAGTAAAACCAAGTGATAAACAGCAGGATGGGTGGTGTTTTTTTCTGAATAGAAATGCAGTTACTTAAAATTCTGTGCATGTATTTGTGGTGGAGATCTCTGACAGAGGAGGGAATGGATGGGTATTTCTGTTGTGGTACAATTGGTAGTGTCTTATCCCCAGCTATTTGGAGATTTGCTGGAGAAGAGACAGGGAAGGATGTGTTAGGAGGCTAGTGGGTATTTTTAGAAAGACTTAAGAATTTCCAGTCTTTTTTCTTAGAAGTGATGAGCAAGAGGCAAAACCCTTTACACTTTTTAAAAAATTCAAATTACCAGTTAAACAGCCGACAATGTTTAGTTGATTGTATGTAGAATTTTTGCATTTTTAATAGAATTGTCACTGTACTTTGAATAGAAATATATGTGAAATGCCCTGTAACAGGTTCTGGATTCTTAAAAGGGAAATGTTAGACAGCTAGTTTGCGAATGTCATTATAATAGAAAACTAAGGAATTTAAACTCTAGAGCTTCTCTGAGCGCAGGCCACAGAAAGAATAAGAGACCCATCAGTGGAAAAAGAGCTGCATCTTGGAATACGAACAGGCATGTATAAAGTGAGAATTGTTTGTGTCCAGCTGAGCTGGCATGGCTGGGAGGAAGCACACCTTGGATGATGGTTAAGCAGCCTGCTAGTGAGAATGAGTGAAGAATAGTTACCCTCTAGTATCTGTGTCATATTAAGACTTAACTTTTAGGCTCACTGAAAACTGAGATGATGATGACATCTATAGGGATAAAAGCCAAACAGTCAGTAGACCTTAGGGTAATTGAACTTCATTTTGCAATAAATGAACTGGAAGCAGATTTGAGCTGAATGCCCAAGGGGTGGGGAGTGTGTAATAGGAGATGGGGATTAAGACGAGGTAATTTTCCACTGTGACTTGCAAAAGTGCTGGTATCAAGGCTTCAACTGGTATCATGTGACTGAAAGAAAGAGATACTGTTGGGAGCATGGATTATTTATTAAGGTGTGACTTCAAAGTTATCTTTTTTTAATAGAAAAATTCTTTGAAAGATATCAAATATTACAGATATGGTGGGAAGCTGTATAGAATACAAAAGCTGTTGATTGATTATATTGGACTAGGTTAATGTTGAGAACCGATTTCTCTTGGAAAGAAAATGTATAGATATTCTCTCTTTATCTCATTGTCACTAGTAATTTCCCCAGTGCATGTAACATGATGCCTTTCATTATCCTTCCAGAGAAAGCGAGACATGGTGGAAAGAAGTTTGGTCAAGAGGAATAGGTACTGTTAAAAGTGCAACTAGTATCACTCTGATCTACAGTCAGTAGAGTTGGATAAGTCCTAAGTCCTTGTTTTCTTTATTGAAGCCAAAACAAAAAAAAGAGCTTTTGTATTAAATATGTTGATATTGAAAGCAGACTCCTCCCAAGGTGATAGAGAGATAAAATGGAGGAAGAACCATGTGTCTTTGAGACTGGGTGATACAGGGCTGAAATTGAGAGTTTCTACTGGAGATGAACAGTTTGTCTATACAGGATGTAGTAGGAATCTGTAGGTAAGAATGACAGAGGAGAAGGGAGATTTGTGTGTGCTGCTTAACTGCATGACTGAGACAGCAGGGAAGTGTGACCTTAAAGTGAACTATGTCATAGGGTGGATGGCATGAGGTTTTTGTAGTAGATAATAAATGAGAGCTAATGCAATTGTACATGGTATTTCAGTAAAATTTCCATATTCTTGCTACCTGTATTCCAAAACTGTCAGTTGAAACTGATGCATATTGCTGGTCTCTTTTTCCCAAAACTGTTTCCACAACAGGAACAATGATGGTCCTATCCAAAATACATCAGTAAAACATGCCGATGTGGGCAGAGTACCACAGAAAAGAAAAGGCAATCTCATTAAAAATAAACAAACAAACAAAAAGATGTGAACATTTGTTAGTAGGCCTTCTGGTAATTTAAAACCTTATGTCTTGAAACAAGTTCCAGAAAAAAATTATTTGCTTTGCTTCCACTGCATAAATTATCTACACAGAATTTAGACTTTACTGGTTTTATATTGTTAGCCAAGAAGACAGGGGCACTCTGCTGAAGAAATAGCTAATGTAGATACTTACTGTAATAAATGTCTGACATATCACTGGCTGTGCTCTCTCATTTGCGGTTACTAAACAGGCCTTTCACACTGTCCGCTTAGGTTCCTGATGTCATCAGCAGCATAAGACAAGTCTCCAAAGCCGCACTAAAAGAAGATGCCAAACCAAGTAAGGATAGTGAAGATGCCTTCTATGACTCTCAAAAATTTGAGGTCCTTTACTGTGGAAAGGTGACAGTGGCTCACAAGAAAGCTCCCTCCACGCTAATTGATGACTGCATAGAGAAATTCAGCCTTCATGAGCGCCAGCGCCTGAAACTATTAAATGAGCAGCGCAATAATGAGTCAAGTTTGGACTTGCCTCTGTGTGAAGAAAACGTGCCAGCTTCTTCATTGGATAGCCCATTTGAGGAGCTGGACAGCCCAAATAACACTTCAGGGCATGCTGCAATGTTTACAGTCGGCAGCCAGACCAACTTGACCAACCTGGCCAGCACTCGTGGCTCCTTTCCAGAGAGGATTTTAGAGGACTCTGGCTTTGATGAGCAGCAAGAGTTTCGCTCCCGGTGCAGCAGCGTCACTGCAGTTACTCAAAGAAGGGTTCATGACGCAAACCTGAAAATACAGTCACGCAGAAGACATGCAAGTGCACCCAGTCATGTTCAGCCCTCTGATTCTGAGAAGAACAGGACAATGTTGTTCCAGGTGTGTACTAGGAGGAGCAATTTCTTGTTGGTTTTGTACCGTATCTTTTTCCCCTGTGCAGTTTGAAGCTGAGACAAGTTTTGCCACATAAGTAATATAGGTCCAGTATGGTTTCATGATTTCTCATAAATATTTATGTATCTGTTCATAAGTGACTGCAACATGAGTAGCTGAACTTTCTTAAGGAAGTCACCTCAAGTCATGAGCTTTGGCAGATTTTAAGGAAAAGTAATTACTTATAGAATAATCATTTAAAGGAGCAGCGTTTTTAGAGAAATAATTATTTTATATGCAGTTCTGGATTACCTGTATAGGTAAGATCTAGAACCTGGCTGGAAAAAAGGGAGTATTCTTTCGAAAAGAGAGTCGATGCAAACAAAACCTCTTTTTTTGTGCACTTAAAAAGAAACTCACAACTTCACCTAAGACTTTCACAGCCTTACGTTTTGCCCAGCCCCTTTGTGATAATTTGTCTTATCTTTCCCAGATGAGTACTCAAACATCTCTGCACTGAAGGCTTCTTCCTTCAGACCTCAATGGTTATTTCTTCTCTTGCCTGAAGTGTATTTCACATCTTTGGAGCTTGTTTTGAGAAAACAAAAGGATGTGTAAAAGAGGTGACCCATAAAAGGAAAAGTCTTCAGACCTTAAAGTAACAGCGGACTAAATGCCTGGATTTTGTCTTTCCATTTGTTTTAAAGATCATTCTTGCCTTTTATTCTCTTGGGGGAATGATAACTGAAGTGAGAATTGCCTTTCAGAAAGCCACAGCTATCCCTCGTAATGGATTTAGCTGAAAAATTTTCTGAGGTCTGTGGAATAAGTTCCATAGGCTTGAGAAACAGTTCGGGAAAACTGAAAGATAGTTTGCTGCTGAACCTACTCTTTCTCATCTGGAATTAGTACAAACCAAGAAGTATCACCTTAGTTTCTCAGCTAACCTATGGTATAATTTAAAAAACAAAAATCATTGTAGCTTTTAATTTAGCCACATTGTTTGCTAAAGGTTTTAGTGTTGTCTGTCAAATGTGATCTTTGGACCAAAATCTGATCTTGATCAATCCCAGCTTGAAGGGAAAAGGGGTGGGAGGGGGAGAAGAAAAGCTGTTTTCTTTCAAATTCAACTTTTTCTTTTCAATTCTTTCCTGTTCAACTGAGTGTATTGTTCTTGCTGAAATATTCTTACTCAATATAGGCAGAATTATGGCACCCTTGTTCCAGCTGAGTAAGCTGATGTGCCAAAGGTACTCTGTGTGAACAAGAAAGGGCTAGATTCTGACATTTTTGTTGCTGTCAGTGCTGTGCCTCCAAGACAGTCATAAACCAGACTTATTCTTCTCCCTCTCAGGTTGGAAGGTTTGAAGTTAACCTCATCAGTCCAGACACCAAATCTGTTGTGTTTGAAAAGAATTTTAAAGATATCTCCTCATGCTCTCAGGTAAGCATTATTAAGAAGCAACATGTAGATCAGCAGAAGAAAAAGATTTTATTTGTTCTTCGGTTGGCTTGCCTTGCTAGTCTATAGGAGGCCATTTAAAAACAGTTTATCATATCTAACTTACCCTTAATAAGAGTAAATTGTTGTTTTATACCATTGGCTCCTTAATTTAAAAAAAAAGGGAGGGGTGATTGTGACTAATGTATACCCAAATCCTGCATGAAGTTTGATGCATCAGCTTATCTGAGGAGTATGACTAAAAAAAATGAATATTATACTGCCATTGCTTCACAAACAGTTGCAGCAGACAGGAATTACTATTTGCCTTTACAAGAGTGAGAGCTATTATTCAAATTGTGGCTTTCACTCGTCTGGTAGCAGTTTCAACCAGATACTGCAAAAAAAAGAATGTTGTTTCCAAAGACCTTAAGTACAGAAAAGATGAGTACAAAATAGCGGTAGTGGCAACTTTGATTATTGGTCAGCAAACAAATTATAAAGTGTTCTGCTTTGGGAGAACATTGGATATGTTTTTGGAAGTAGCTTAATCTCCATTTAGGATTCTCTGAGTGTGCTGTTCCTGAGCAGGTAAGTTCCTGAAAGCCTTCAGAATGAAAGGAAGAGAGCATCAGATCAGCCCTCCAGAAAAACAGCAGTTTACCTGCATCATTTCTACTGGAGAATATGGCAATAGGTGTACCTAGCTATGTCCAGCAATAAAAAAATATTTCTTATAAATTTAAATGCCAGGGCTGAGGGATTCACTTTTCCATCTTGGTGTTGTTCAGTACCTGTTACTTCAGACACTTTCTGTTTTGATGTTTTACTTCATTACCTCCTTTCATTTGCCATGCCACATGCATCACTTCAGGCCTCCTTAAACATTATTATTCTAGTTTAATGTACACTTCTGGCATTCTCTAAACCTATATTTCACTCCCAAGTGCTTTCATTTTATCGCTATTAACAAATCTGCTCTTGCATGACTGGGCTACCAATGCTAATACAAATTAAGAACTGGTCAATACTTGTAACTCAAGTGGAGTCTTGAGCTACTAACTAAAGGTCCCAGTCCTTAAGCTGACTCTACTGTTAAATAAACTACAGTTTGTATTGCTTTTCGTAGAGAAAAAAGCCTAGTGCAAATACAGAATGGGACAATATAATCAAACAGTGATGTAGTAATAGCTTTATAATAAATGCAGATCAAAGAGATTCTTAAAGAAGGGGTAAGGAAAGCAGAATTTGCAGACAGCTTTGGTCTTCTCCTGCTTTTTGGGTGTACTGATCTGAGTAAATGTGACACTACAGCTTTAGGTACTGGGCTCCTAGGTTGTATATACATACTGATAATAGTCAAACAAAACAATCCTAAGCAGGAACAACCTTTGTTCTGCTGACTTTAAAGCGTGGTGACCAGCAAGACCATGGCAGACTTTCAAAGCACAGCTTTCCTTCAGGAAAATAGTTGTGTACAGTAAATAGTGTCAAGTAATGCTGTGTGTTGGACTTCGGAGATGGAGTTTTTCACACCACCTCTTCACTTTCATTTGGAGCAAAGCTTCTGTTATTTTGCATTCTTGAATATCTCAAAGAGGCACTAACAATACTCTAGGGGGGTTTGTTTGATTTTTTTTTTTAACGCAAAACAGCTACTTTAGAGAAGTTGAGGGGGTTCTGTGTTCAATAGAAACAAAACATTAATTTGTTCAAGACTAAATATTGGTTGCATAAACCTCTTCTTTTAAGAACTTGACGCTAGCCACAGGGCTTCTCTGTTATGAATTTACAGGGCAGTGATTTACTGTGTATTGTGGGCTGAAGCTTAGGAGTATTTGTTCTTTAAAGCTTTACAAACAATGAAAAGATGATGTTCTGGTCAGTTTGCCTTCTGGATTCTCTTAGTCTGGTCTAATAAAGGTATTTTTTATTAGATTAAGTGTGGTTGATCTGCTGCATTCAATTAATTATCCACACTCCATATACTTGTCAAAGCAGCAAATATAATTGATGATAAACCTCTGTGTGTGTGCTGTCTAAACTCAGGTATCACAGAGCTGTAGAACTTTTCTTCTTGCAGCCTTGCTGACCTTGAGGGAACCCAGAACAACAAAAAACTTGGTTCATTTGTCATGACAAGTCCAACCACACTCTTTGAGAAATGTGATGAAAGTAATGTTGATTGAGGAACATACTGTGGTGTTTATGCCTCAGTAGTGCAAGTGTCACATCTCTCTCTCCCTTCAAATGCTCTCCTGTTGAGACTGAGAAGCAGTAGGCCTGTTCAGGAACTGTCAGCAGTGAGGGAACTGTAATCTCCCCAAATCACCTTTAGTAAACATGTTTTCTATACAAAACAGACAGCAATACTTCACTGATCTATCTATAGATCAACATGTGTATACATCTGACCTTTTTTATTTTATGCTTTGGAAGACTTCGTGTGTCATGAGAAGATAAGTCTAGTTAAGTCAAGGTTACTGTGGACCATCGTTAAACTAATGCCATTAGTGTCATTTTAGAAACCCTCTGCACCTCTGTTAAGTTTTAAGTGGCACAAATGTAACTTTTGGAATTTTGTTTTTAAAAACGACAGCATGTAGTGACACTATGTTCAGTCTGTCACGTACTTCATTTCCAATTTTGTTGAGAGTGTTTTCTGTAGTGACAGGCAAGTTGCTTTGCCTCCTCCTCTCTTTTATGATATAGGTGTTTTCTTTGGAGATGGATCCAAGCAAACAAGTTCTGCTTTCTGTTGTATTTGAACTTGAGAGATTAGGCTTTCATTTGGAGAAAATCTACTATTACTATACTGAGATGATAAAAACATTGGCAAAAGCTTTAACAATAGTGAGTCATGTTCCATGAATTGAGACTGGAAATATAGTGTTTCTTAGGAAACTGCTCTCTTTGATCTTCTTAGTGCTGTTTTTAGCAAAGCAATGTTCCCTGTCAAGCCGTTAGACTAAGATCTTAAAAGAAAACATCAGTAGTAATATATAGTAAGTCTTGAAACTTCTGGTATGTAAATCAGTCTCAAAGAATTTATTTCAGAATTTGGTTGGAATTCTGTATGTCACCACTCATTCGCTACTTTTTTGTCTTCTGGTGTAATTGTAACATGTATTACAGAAAAGCAAAGGTCTGTTGCTACTCTGTTGCTTCTTCAATCCTGTGTTTTAGCATGGGCTTATTGCATCAAGTTTTCACTGTGGAGGCAATTCCAAGTATAACCTAGAAATCTTTAGTTCACGTCCCTGAAAATCCAGGTTTTCTAATGGAAGAAATTCAGGTCAAGGTCTATCACCTTATAACTTCTGTTTTGATTGTGTAAAGATCTTCATGTAACTTCTAAACACAGAAAGCAATTTATAAGGTAATGATAGTAGTTGTAAAATAGATCATTAGGAACATGCATTTATAGTTTCTCAAATTTTTGCATTGGCAAGAAAGTGTTGGAGTCTGACAACTATTTTTAGGATCACTTTGGAAACTAAACCTCTTTATAAAATAGTCCACTAATGCTGTTTTTGAACTCTTGTAGGGTATAAAACACGTTGATCACTTTGGTTTCATTTGCCGGGAATCTGTGGAACCTGGGTTAAACCAGTATGTTTGCTATGTGTTCCAGTGTGCAAGTGAATCTCTGGTGAGTATTTATTAATGATCCTGACCTTTTCATCAGAGGATTTCTAAGGTATTTCCTAAACAATGTGAGTCTCTGTTATTCTGCTGTGTCAGTTGAGCCTCAGTAGTCACATCTTCCCAGGTGCAAGACTGTGCAACTGTGCATATGCAAATATGCAGTAGGAAGTGCTACATTCCGCTCCTACATAACCATATCCTGCTATTCGGCTGATGCATATATCAGTAACAAATAGAAAAAAATCCATATGGGTGTGTTCATGTATGCAGAATATGAGCATATTTGGGCTCTGTATTTGATGGTAACTCTTCAGTTTCTAACTGTTGAGAGACGTGGTTCCCCATTAAACATGTAGAAACATGTATTGAATTAGTAACAAAGCCAATGATAAAACCCAAACATACACTCCAGGGTACGGTTTAAACTACTGGCTGATCCTGCATGTGTCTTTACCGTGCATGTGGCTTTAGGATTTTTCCTGTAGTCTGTTTTGTTCCTCAGTAGAAGAAAATAGCAGTATTTGATCACAGAAGAAGAAAACCATAGTATGTATGGATGTATGTAATTATGAAAAAGTCCATTGGACATTTAATAAAGTATGTATCAATTAATTGAAGTTCCAGGTGCCACTGATTTTAACTGATAACAGGTAACTTAATAATGTGAGAGCATACAGGAAATAATTTTGACTACTTTTATATTTTAGAGTTCTGACACTTAAAAAAAAATTTGTTTTCTGTTTGTCCCTGATGGCTGTGGTAACAGCTGCTAACTCTTTTTCAGCTAAACTTAAAAATCTCTTTTCTAGTCAGCTGAAAATGTAAGTTGTTAATCCATTGACTAGCTTCAGAATGAATAGATTTACATCAGTAAAACTTCAAACAGCTAACAGCCCTAGATGTACAATGGCAGCTGAGGCTGCGCTTTTATCAAAATGAGAGCTTATTATGGAATCAGCTCTATCATTGTACTAACAGAAAATGTTACATCTGACCTACTGATAAATCTGACCATGCATAATTCAAAGGCTTAAGTGGTATATAAAACCTCCATGTATTTATGAACCTCTTTACATATTCTGGTACTGATATGTGTGGGTATGCCCACATTGCAATACAAAATGAAGATTCCTGAGCTACTTTCAGATGCAATTGCTTGGACCCCAGTGGCAGTTTGACCGTGGTAGGGCAGAGCTTTCCAGATTCTCTGCTGTCAGGTAGGCTGTGTTGGTAGGCTTGTGTATATTTGCTCTAAATCTAGTTAAGGTTTGTGCTACAATTCTCATGGCTTTAGTGTACTCATAATCCTTATGCTTAGCACTGTTCTCTGGATCTTCCACTGGAGGGGGATTGTAGCCCGCTTAAAAAACTTAACAGTCCACGTTGCAAGATGGATATTCACTGTTCAATGCCCTGCTTTATTGCTAAGAAGAAAAAGCACCCAGAAATTGCTAGTAATGCTTAAAACTGTGGGGTTTAAAACAAACAAAAAAAATCTGGACATACTGGGACACAAACTATTTCAGATTTCTACATTCAGGTTCCCTTTTTTCTCCCAAGTGACAAACCCTCAAAGAGGTGTCTGTGTTCTCAATGTTAAACTGCATGATTTTGGTCTGAAATATTTCAGCTTTCCTATTCCTACTTAAAAAAAAAAGTAACAAGTAATGAGGACCTGATTCTGAAGTAGAATACTGATTTCTTTCCTAAAATCACTCTCAAGCAGTTGTCTCCTTCTTTCCATGCTTATGCAAACACTCAGGAAACAGCTTTTAGTAAGTATTGTATTCCCCTGAAATACAGACAGGGGACCTCCAAGTGCTTTGTATACAAGGTCTAGGAGCATATTTGGATGAATATGGAGAAGTGCTGTCACCTCAGCCTTTCTTAGATAAAAGTTTGAGCTTTTCCAGTGCTGTATTTGTGGTAGCAGCAGAGGAAATATCAGGGCAGATTCCAAGGCAGACCAGAAGTACTTTAAGATAAATTGTGATTGTAATGACGCTGGTAGCTAGTCTAGTAGCCTAGAGAAAAGTGAACTGCTGTGAGAAGCTCCTGTCTGGCAGCAGGGATGAGTCTGTGGGGGTTTGTGCTAAAATGGTGTAGTGGTGGGAGGAAAGTTGTTGAATGGGAACATGTGCAGTTTACAGGAAAAACTTGAAGCTAAAAAGATTAATTAATGCTTTTTATTTAGCCAGCATATATTCAAGCCAAAAATTACCACTTGTAGCTTCTTAAAACAGTGACTGCCTTCCCAGTAAGCTTGAGTAGCTGCAATCACATACTCAAAATTACACTGTCTGGCTTAACTTAAAGATGGTAAGTATCTACAGAACAAGTAGAAAGCTGGGAACACAACCTTGATCTCTTGAGAAGACAGTTAAAAGGGTTTTGTCTGGTTTTGTGGTTTGTTTGGTTTTTTTTTAAATTCTGAAGTACCTGTCTATGACATGATTTATAAATCTAATTTCATGTATATGGCATGCATTTTTGTTTAAATACTCTTTTATCTCCCTCCCATACAGGTTGATGAGATAATGCTGACCCTGAAACAAGCCTTTAGCACTGCTGCTGCACTGCAAAATGCCAAGACACAGATTAAGCTGTGTGAGGCCTGCCCTATGCATTCATTGCACAAACTTTGTGAAAGAATTGAAGGTAGAAGCTGAATTTATTTTCTAGTTGTGTTTTGCTGATTATTGTGGAAGAATAATTTCATGTAAGAACAGAGGGAAAAGTATCCCAATAAACAATTCTTACCATCACTTTGCACTCTCTGTATTTAGGTGGAGGTGTTAGCAGTAATGATACTGCAACCGAATATAGTATAGCTTCTGTTATAAATACATACCCTTTCATCATCATACCTCTCTTGAACGTTAAGCAGAGCAGCAAAACCCACCAGTTCACCTTCCATTTGTTTGGGTTTTTGTCTCAAGTTGCATGCTTTCAAAATGAGTCATAAAAAGAGAGTTGTGATCTAAAAGGATCTTGCTTTTCTGTGTGTTCCTTCTTTCCTGCGTGGGGTTATTTTTTCCTTCTTTGTGTTTATTCTCTCACGCACTTCAAAACCTAGTTATATTATGGGGAAATAAATTATTAAGTTAGGAAACTACAAAGAATCACAGAATATGATGAGTTGGAAGAGACCCACAAGGATCATCGAGTCCAACCCTTAGCCCTGCACAGGACCATCCCTAAGAGTCACACCATGTGCCTGAGAGAGTCATCCAAATGCTTCTTGAACTCTGTCAGGCTTGGTGCTGTGACCATTTCCCTGGGAACCTGTTCCAGCATGCAACCACCATCTGGGTGAAGAACTTTTTTCTAATATCCAACCTAAACCTCCCCTAATACAACTTCAGGCCATATCTAATAAATAAAGTTAAGGCAACTACCTGACTTCAGATACGAATAGACAAATCTTTGTAGTTTCTCTGAAAATGAAGAATGCCAAAACACATGTGAAAACTCTTACAAGATAGAATTTAAAACAAAAAAAGTTAGGATCCTATTTTTCTAGTCACTCTGCTATGTGTCCTTGCAAAGTATTGTATGCAAAAAAAAAGGCAAATGTGTTATAAAAAGCAAATAGTCTTTTATCTTCTGGTCTAGTGATGATGGTGCTCGATATTGCCAATTCTCCCATTCGTTGAAAGTCACTGTTGCTACTTGCTTCCCTCTGGTGGATGACAAGCAAAGTATAAAATTTTGCTAGGTTGTGACTGGTATTTTCTGGGTTTATCAACACATATTTGGAAGTGATAAAGCTTAACTGAGAAAGCCTTCTGTAAATGATAGACTATAGAGACTGCTGTATAAGGCAGTTAAGTATATTAAACACAGGTACTTGCAGGATAAGTATCCAATATTAAAATAAAATCTCTCCTAGGACAACAACTAGAGTACTGTAATAGTAGTTTCATAAACTTCGTACTTACTGACTGAAAGGCTTCAGTGTCTCTTTGTTTTTATCCATCTGCTTTGTTTTGAGTCTAGAAGTTTGTCAAAATCAAACCTAAAGCTTCATGACTTTGGAAAAGTCTGTTTTCTGTTCTGGTTGCAATTTTCTATGAACAGTTTGTACCTTGGATGGAAAAAAACATATCTTCATCTGGGATTTGTTTTCACCCACATTTTTTGTAGCTTCCTAGAATAAGCTCTGGGAGAAAATCTGCACTTTTTATTGAATATCAGAAATTCTTCCCTTTATTCTACAGTTTTTATGCAGTTCTTGCTTTTTAAAGTGTCTTCAGTTCTCTGGTATGACCTCTACTTTATCATTTCCTTGTGCAGAAATGCCTCTAAGATTTTCAATTAAAAGCATCTGAAAACTTCCAAGTATCCTGTGCATGGATTATCTCTCAGTTATAACCCTGATCTGTTCCTCTCTTCCTCCTCTCCCATACAGTTGTCAGGTTTCGAGCTGTTAGTGATCTCTTGGTACTAGGACAGAAGCCATCAGTGGGGTAGGGAGCACAACCTTTTACATAGGAACCAGCCACTAAGCTGCTGCTACTTGTATTTTTACTGCTAAAGAAAGAAGACAAAACCATGCGGTTAGCAAAATCTGAATTATTTTTTATCATGTATACTGTGGATATACAACTGTCATACATTAAACTTGTAGGAACTCAAATGCAGGTTTATATTTTCTGCTGTCATTTTTCTCAAAAGTTTTTTGAGAGATCATTTGAGAATCTAGAAGCTTTAATGGTCCTTTCTTTTCCCAGGACTCTATCCACCAAGAGCCAAACTTGTAATTCAGAGACATCTGTCATCACTAACTGATAATGAGCAAGCAGACATTTTCGAACGTGTTCAGGTAATACCTTAGAAGCTGTTCTTCCAAATTTGAAAAAGACCATGATAAAATGAACTAGATTTTTTTGCTTTTGATTACATTTAGTTTGTTATGTAGTTGATTTAGAATTTACTGCTTTTCCACCAAACATTTCATACTGAAATATCATGCTCCAACTTAACCCCATGTATAATACACTGCTAGTGGAAAAGTTTTGTTTCCCAAGTTTGCAGAGATGCTCTGTGTTCTTACCCAGAGTGTATTTTTTTTCTGAGCTTAGTTTTTCATCTGTAAACACATTTTCCCACCTGAAAGTAATGTGGGAGTGGGTTGAGAGCAGGTGAGACATGCGGGTGTCAGGAACATGTCTGGCATTTTTAGATTTTCTGTTTTTTTACTTATTTTGATGCAACATTCTTGTTTAAGCAGATGTACTTAAGTGGATAAAGTATACAATGACTTAGGCTTCCAAAGGCTCTGCTCCTCTCTAGTTGCCTGAAGAACAGAATGGCTGTTTGGTTTTCCTGGGTTCCTTATGCCACTTATAAGACTATACACTGGGAAATGACTTCAGAAAACAAAATGTATGGGCGTAAGGCTCCCTTTTCTCTACAGCCTGTAAGGTATTTCCATTTTAGTTCTGTTTTGCTCAGGAGAATGAGAGCACACAGACAGTATTGCAATTTGATACAATAATAGCACACTCTGGGATTTGATGTAGCAGTATATTAATTTCAAAGAACATATACATATGGAAGAAAAAATAATCAAATCATGAATTGAAAGACAAATTTTCCTTTCTTTGCTGTTACTGACAGAAAATGAAGCCTGACAATGACCAGGAAGAAAATGAACTTGTGATCTTACATCTCCGCCAACTCTGTGAAACTAAGCAGAAAACGCACATTCACATTGGTGAAGCACCATCGGTAAAGCTTGTTTTTGTATTATCCCTCTCCCTTTTCCCACCCTATTAAAATACAGTATTAATGTATATGGTCCTAGCAGGACCACTACTTTACTTGGTCAGGAGTAATTGAAGCTGGATATTGCAATTAAGAGAGGACTGTGAGAGAAGAATTTGATTTAATTTATAGTGGCATGTTTGGGTTTTATAAGTTGAGAGGGGAAAAAAGGAAGGGAAGAAAGGTAACCAATTACTTTTAGATCTATATTTCTTTACAATGTGAGTATACCTCTTCTTTTTCTTTCTTCCTTGATCCCCCCTCCCAAGCAGTTATATTCAGGGAGAATAGAAATTAAGAGAGCATTGGTTTCATTTTAAACTATGAACTCATCTTGCAAAGGAAACATGTAACAGTATTGTTAAATTGATATACTTTTACAATATAGCCTTTAGGGATGGAATGTGCATTTAACTGTGTATTTGGTTTTTTGGGAGTGTGTTTTGGCTTTTTGTTTGAGTTTTTTTTTTCTGGAGAGGGGTGGTGGGTTTGTGGTGTTCTTTTAATAAGAGCTAACAGCATGTTCTTTATTATGTAACTTGGTTTCAGCTCTAGTCGTTGGAAATAGTCTTTGCAATTAAAAAAAGAATTGCCAAAGCTGAGTTGTGTCCTTGCTCATTTCAACAGGTCATTTCTAACAGTTCGATTCCAGAAAGCACCACCAGTGGTGGCAGGTTTAAACTTGACATTCTGAAAAACAAGGCCAAGAAATCCTTGACTAGCTCTCTGGAAAATATCTTCTCGAGGGTAAGATTAACAACTCGTCATCAGCTCTCCCAGATACCCTTGACAGTAAAGACCTATCAGATTTTTTTTGTTGTTTTGGCCTCAGTCTGATAAATGCTTAATGAAGCAATAACCCTATTGTGAAATCTGAGAGTTATGGCTGGGTTGATTGTGACTTAACTGCACTAGAAAGTTTACGGTAAGGCCACACATACAGGGTGGAAAAAGGACAAATTTCTGAATTATGAACATTCATTGCAGGTGGCAAGTTAGTTGAGCATTATCAGATGTGTTGCTTCAGAATAAAAGTTAATTTTATCTCTTATGATCCCATAAAGAGACATCATTTTTTGAAAGTGTGAATAAGTGTACCTGCATATAGTGGAAATCTTTCCTTTCTGAGAAGTAATGCTTTAGGTCTCATAGCTAAAAGTGCTCCTAGTAGGCACCAAGAATCTTCAGAAAGTAGTTACAAAGTTCCTTTTGTAGGGAATAAATAAGCAATAGCCTTAAAAAGTGAGTTGTTCTTCATTTTAATGTTCCTAGCCAGATACGATGTGAAATTGCAGATGATTACTGAAATACTCTCTTATATGAAATAGCCTTTTAATAAAGAAGTCTGAATTGCAAATTTTGCTTAGTGTCCCCTTGCTCAGTAGGTTGAGTCAGAGGAGAGGCATATAGAGGAGTAACTGAAGAAGGCTGGGTGCCTGGAATCCAATGTATCATTACAGAGAAAGTGTGATGAGCTGTGAGTACTGGATGGTGAGGTCTAAATATAATTTGGAGTAGTGAAATTAAGTTCCTTCTGCTAGTAATTTTAAAAATACCATGCTAAATCAAGCACTAAGTTGCACTTGTCCTGCAGCTTCATAGGCATGTCATAAAGTAACCTACAAATGTAGGATGCCACAGATGTTCCCTATAAAGGAAACAAAATAGTGTTTGCCAGAGAGAATCCTTAAAACTTACAGTTAGATGTCAATTTGGTCTTCTGCTGAAACTAGCATTAGTACTCTCCTGGTCAAATATGACCTCTGTTGTGTAGCAAGTTTAACAAGCTAGGAATTTGGTCTGAATATGGAGAGAGAGAAAGAGAGGGATAGAGCATACACAAAAGAGAGTGATGACAGTCAGAAGATCCGGATAATTTTGGCAGTTTGGAATATCGTCAAATGGTCACAGTGAGTCTGATTTCTTTTCCACATCCAAAGGACATGTGACTGGAAAGTAATCCAGCTCTGATGATGGGTCACTAACCCCACGGTGGTTATGGAACAAGTGTACATCACTGAAATAACTTGGTAAAGCATATACAGGCATACTGGCACTCCGGTCATGTCAAGGAAAAATCATTTGGAAGAAGTACACTGCTTAAATTGAAAAGTCTCTAAAGGTAAATTTCTTAAAAATAGTTGTGGAGGTTTTTTTATGTAGTATCTTTCTTCTCACCAGAGCCGCTTTGACATGCTACATATTATAATGTAAGGATGTACACAGTCCGTGATTGAGTTCAAGAGAAGGGGACACCTGAATTTGGATTAGGGCCATATCAAGTTTGCTATTTATGAAGTGGACTTGCTGTTGTGAGGAATGTTGTTTCATCTTTACCCTCACAGTGCAATAGATCAGGAACAGCAGTATGTTGCAGGAAATCATAATACATGTAGGGGTTCATCCTTGCTGATCCACTTAAAGGTTACACAATGCGAGACCAAGAAAAATTATTTGCAGTGCAGCTAAACCACTAATTATTTGATTAAAGCAACTATATACAAGTATCTCTCTGCATTGGCACTGTGTTATGTGCATACATGTGATACACAATAACTGTTTCAATAGTTCATATTCTTCATCAGGCTATTACAACAAGCTTAATGGATAATGGTTAATTCTTAAAGGTATTTAAGCACTAAATGGGGACCCTGGTGGCCTAGTGGTTAGCATGCAGGACTCTCACCTCTCCGACCCAGGTTCGAATCCCAGCCAGTCCCCCGGGCAGATGGAGCCTGTTAGCCCTGTGAGGCCATCCATCTATGAGAAGGTCACTCTAAACAAACCTACGTCCTGAGGACCTCACTGCCATTGTCCAAGTGTGCTTGGCCCCAGCAGATGAACCTTAGAATTAAAGGGTGGGCTCAGTTCAGCGCATGCTGTGTCTCACCTAAAAAAAATCCATTGTGCAGGCTTGAAAGGTAAAAAGACCTTTCCCCAAATCTTCGTTCGCGAAGACTGGCCATTATTAAGCACTAAATACCTATTGGTGTGGTGGGTTTTTCCTCCTTAAGCCAGGTGCAAATGGTATCGATCTTGTAATGGACACTAATTATGCATAAGTTACCATCTTTATGTAAACATACATTTAGGAATGAAGAGACCAAGAAAAAACTTAAGTTGGTTTTGGTTTGTTTTTTTTTTAGGTTGACATTCATCATCTTTTTGTAGGTAAAAAGGTTTAAATAAAAAGTAAAAGTCAGTATATGTGGGAGAGAGACTTAGGCAGCCTCAATCTTAGCAAAGTTAAAAAGAAGTATGTACTAACATATCTAGGAACACTTTAAGTGGATGACTTCTTAGCTAGGTAAATAGCATCAAGTGACATTTTAAGCTACTTGGAGTGGCTGCTCACTACTTGCCATAGGGAAACATGCTGGTTTCTGTGCTCTGGCTTCACTTAGTCCCAGAGGAATGTCACTTTTTCATTTCTTTGTTTTTCTGGACTGATCTTATTTTTGTGAGGTTTGAACTGAAAACAGGCCATGGCTTCCTAATGAGGTACCTCAGGAAAATAAATATAACCTTTCTTTGACCTCGTGAACAGATTTCTTCCAGCCCATGCTGCACTAACCTTCTGTTGTTGTTCTTTCTTAACCAAAAAGCCCTTATTACAGTGCCAGAAGTGTGTGCTTTCATAGGTAGTGAGTTATCCTTTCCTCTTGTTTTATTGTGAGGGTCAGTGAAGAGATGCTTCAGGCAGAGTATTTATTGGTAATGCGCTTAAATGGAATAAGGTACTTAAAGGGCACTCTGAGTCTAGAAAATAACCCTTACTAGGGAAAAGTAGGCTAAATAAATACTGCTGATGTTAACAAAACTTCCCCTGGAGTTGCAAGCATACCAAGAGGAGCTCTGTCTACAGTTTTCCGAAAACCTAGGCTATTTTTCTCCTGATAAAGTGCTGAAAACAACTTACTTCAGCAGTCAGAAGTGTCCAACAGCATACATCACCAGGGCGTTAAAGTTATGAGTGAAAGGTATTCAGAAGTATTGCTGATCTTTCACCTATTCTTGTGAAACCAAAGGACCATTACAAGTTCAGCTAAGGTCCTCTAACATTAATTTCTGGTAAATTCTTGTCAGGTTTATCTGAACTATAAATGAAAAGTCTTGTTTGTGTCTTGTGCTGTTTGGATGGATTTGCAGCCAAAGAGCGTTTTTTCCCAGTTTTAGTACTTTAATAGCTACTTTTGCGCAGGTGGACTGAATTTGTCTGAAATGTCTAGATATGGAGCAAATTGTGTTGATATTACAGTGTGTCATGTGCATCCATTAGCAGCAGTGCGTGCACAGTACTGAAGTCTGGAATTTTTTGAACTCAGCTTTTTAAGCCAACTCAGCTATTTTGCCTCAGATGTATCAGGAAACATTCCGTTGATTCAGACAATAGAGTTTCAGGTTTAAAACTCCTGGTAGCAACATGGGAGAAGGTACAGTTTGACCAGCTAAAGATGTCACTGCTTGTAAAATCCTGTGCTTGCCCCATCAGCTGTGGTCTTATGTCAAACTTGTCTTGTGCCTGAACAGTCCTGTGTTCACTTGTACAGGTGTTACCATCTTTGCTTAACCTTCAGAAAAAGAGGAAAAAGACCAGGTTAGATTACTTGCCCTTTTTTTTGCAGGGAGCCAACAGAATGCGAGGCCGCCTGGGAAGTGTGGACAGCTTTGAGCGCTACAACAGCCTTGCTTCTGACAAAGTACGTAAGGAGCTTAGTTTAAATTGGCACGTTTTCATGTACGGTTGTTAATGAAGTGTAAATATGGCACTCTGGAAGGAAGTAGCACAAAGCACACCAATTTACAAAACTCAAGGAGAATTTCCACTGGGAGTCAGGAGGTGTAAGAAAACTGGGGTTTATGTTGTCTTGAAATTTCAGCTTTAATCTGGTTGTCAGTTGTTTTTTTCTACTTTTCTCTTGCTTTTACAAAAAACAAGGAGTTTCTGTTAAGTTTCTGCCTTGTTTTACTGAAGTAATTTAAAAGGGTCATGTCTCAACACAGAAGGAAGTACTCTGAAGGTGAAGAATCCTTTCTTTAGTAATAGTTGATTTAGGGAAGTAAGAATTTTTGACCTAAACCCAGCTGTTGGGCATGCTGTATGGTAGCAAGAGGGCGGAACTCTGTTCACTTTCTTTTTATTTCCTGTTTTTAATGTTTTACCTCACGTGAGGGTTGGTTGCTGATTTTCCCAGGAGTGAAGATTCTGTTAAGGTTTTCCTGCTACAGTTACTCATAAACTGGCTGTGTAATAACAGTCTCTCTTCCAGGATGTTGCTGTGACGGTACAGGAAGTATGCTCGCGATATGTCGAGGAAACTAGCTAAAAGCAGTTTCCCTAGTCTTTTCCATTCCTCTGTTTTCCCGAAAGAGACAAAAATCTGGTAACTGGAATGCCAATCCCTGTGAGAGGATGCCCAGTGTAATTAATACATTGTTTGCCTTACATATACATTTTATTCCTCCCTCCGCTTTCTCTTTTTTTTTTTTTTTTTAAGAAGGATGCTGCTGGTTTGGAGTGAATTATCAAAGGATGTCTGGTTTGGGTGATAATTAGCATACAATAGGCCATGACCCAGAAGGGGGAGAGGCTTTGGTGCCCCGATGCTGCGGCGCATGGCCCGTGGCTTAGATGAGAGCTTTTGTAGGGCACAGAGCGTCAGGCCTTACTCTGCCAGCACTTCCTTTCAGGACACTTCGCCGGGCGATTCCCCTCCAGCTACTCCTCCAGCGTCCCCCGTGTCCTCGGCCTGGCAGACATTTCCTGAGGAAGACTCGGAATCCCCCCAGTTCAGGAGGCGTGCACACACCTTCAGCCACCCCCCCTCCAGCGCCAGGAGGAGGATAACCTTCCAGAACGGGAGGTCCCAGAGCGTCCGGTCCCCGCTGCTGCGGCAGAACTGCGTGGAGACAGCAAGGTGAGTCAGGGCATGCTGTGCCAAGCTCCTGCTGTCCCCTGCCATTGCGGTACACAAGCCTCACTCCTTATGGACACTGTTTCTGCACTTCTCTAGAGCTGGTTTGCCCATTCATATATTTTCAGCCTGCCTTCTCTGCCTCCAAGTAGTTTGGTGCTTTGCAGTAACTCATTAATCCCTGAAAGTCGTTCAGAGGAGGCATCAGTAGATCAAATTGATGATTTGGCTGGATGCTGGCACCAATATGTTTATTTATTTATTTATTTGTCAACTCACAGCTGAGCCTCTTTGGCAGTATGGGTAGTCATGCTTTTGGAGAAGAGGCCCTCAGTGCTTTCCACGGCAGAGATGGTAGCCTGATGCTTTTATATCAGGTTGAAAAAGCTACAAGTGTCTGTCACTGTGTTCGTAAAAGCTCACAGAGAGTACATCCAATTAAAACTAGTGAGGAGTCTTGCATAAGGACATAAGGATTAAACACCTCCACTGAACTCTGAGGCATGTGATTTCCCTGTTTGCCTTTCTCTGGAGCTTCCTCTATAATTTCTTTCCCCTTCCTTTGGAAACTCTCCAGCTATAAACATGTGGAGGAACACTGTTCCTGCAGGAGTTCCTTCACTCAGCAGAAGAGGTCTCCACAGTTCATTGTGGGTCTCTTTGGTTGTACTTGCTTTCTTTGCCTCCATCCTGGGTATCTGCAGTAAATGAGTGTACAAACTCCAAAACCTTTACAAAATTGAGGCCCAGATGAGCTGAGTTTTTTCCTGTTGGAGGATCACTTTCTCCAATCTACTTGTCTGTTTCAGCGCTTGACTGCAATTATACTTTTTGTGGGCTTTTTCTAAAAATGGTTTAAATAGTAATTTCTCACCCGTTTGATATATCAGTGTGAATGCTGCACCAGCTTGTAGAGGAAGGAAAAAAAATTTATTCTGTTTAAGAGGGGTTTAAGGGTGAGGGGTAAGAAGCTAGCCTTGAAGTAGCTTTGTTACATTGTGTTTCTGAAGACATAAATAATGTGTTTTTTACTGAGATAAACTTCAGTTGGTTTTTTTTTTCCTCACTCACCATGTTGTATGCAAACAGGAAACCCTGTGACAGTTCCAGCCAAAGGACTTGCTGACTACATTTCTTTGTAATAACTTTTAAGAAGTCTCTGATTAAGTGACATCATCATCAGATTTTCAGTCAAGAGTTTGTAGCAGTGGTGGTTCTAGACTGAGATTCTGCATTCTTTCCTACTGAGGATTAGTTATAAATGTTAAGTAAAAGAAAGTGAATTAATTTGTATGTCCCCCCAACACTTGTTACTACTATTAAGTAACATTTAGTTGACTATCTTTCTTGATTTAAACACTTCACAAAAATTTATTCAAAAATACTGCCTTTAAATGATGTCTAATTTCTAATGTGTTATTTACAAAAGCAAGAGAAAAGTGAAGGGAAGAAACAAGGCAGTTCACATTATTGGAAGAAGGTTTCTAAGGATATTTTCTGAATGTTTAAGAGATATTTTTTCTGAATTTGCTTTGAGAGCAAATAAAGCTAAAGAAATAAGGTGGTCTCCCTATTCTGTAGTGTCATTGGAAAGTTTCTTAAAAGAAATCAGCTGTAACAAGAAAATGAGTATCACCAGGGAAACTGCCCTGTAGCGCACTTGGTACATTTTATCTTCTTGGAAACAAAGATGAAGTACTTGTCCAGTATCTTTAATCTGGATGTTTTGTTGTTTCCAAATCTGTGCTGACCTATTTGCTATGTTCTTTTGTTGCCTGCACAGTCCTAAGGTCGGGGTTCGGCGCGCTCTCAGTGAGAGTGAATCTGCGTCACCTGGTCTCCCCTCCTCTGTCTCTGCCCCTTCTTTCCTGAAAAGCTTTTACCAGGGCTCAGGAAGGTTGCTCCAGCGCTCAGAAAGTGACCTCTCCAAGAGGTGAGAGCGTTGTCTCCTACCTAGTTCTTCAGTACCACAAGCTTAACAAAAGGATTCCTAGTGAAATGCAGCACATAGCATCTCTCCCACTGCCTTGTGCTCCTGCATTTCTAACAGACTTCTGTGATGCAAATAGGTGAACAGGCTTTTGGATAAAAAAGCCTGTTAAAAATAGAGGCTTCAATGCTGACACCTAATAGCTATCACCTATTTCTGTTGTAGTGTTGCAAATCTGCTGCATTGGTTTGTCATGTGAAATGCAGTGGATTTTAGGAGTGTCACACCAGTTTAATGCTTTCTCTGCTGAATGCAAACCAGCATGCGTTGCCGTGATCATTGGCATGTTAAAATAAGAAAAGAACAATGTGAAGAGTGCACAGTACTAGTGTGGGTTGCCTGTGCATGAGAAGGGGAAACACCAGTTTAACTGGGCGATACTAACTGTGAGATGCTTAGGGAGAATTAACAAATAATTTCCAGTTGAAGAGATATGGGGAAGAAGAAAAGATATGAGAAATGGCAAAAAAATTAACCTGTCTCTTATAGACTGCCTCTAATTTGTGTTCCAGTGCAGCTTTGTTTCTGTGTTCCCTTTAGTTAGCAGTCTTGATCCAAACTGAACCAATGCCCAAGTCAGTTTATACCAGCAGCTGGATCCCATCAAACCTGGCTTTCTAGATTTGGGGAATATAGAGATTGAGTATTTTATGAAAACTGTACTTTAATCCCAGCTAATTCCAAACTGTTCTAAAATATTACTCTTTTTTAAAATTGGTTATGCAGACAGGTCAAGATACTGTGTTTCATTGTAATGGAGTTTTGAACTCTAAGTGGGAAGATCTTCAAATCAGGAACAATTTCCAGAAGACCATCATGTTTCTATGTAGGTTTTACAGTATACGCATTTCTGATGTCATTTCATCTTGAATTTGTATGAAAAGACACATTTTCTTGAGAAAATGGGATCTCATTAGCTGCAGGTCTTGCTGGGAGCAACTGGGCCTGAACTGTCGTGGTAACAAAATTGCAGAAGCAAGAATGAACTGTTAGCATCTAGATGAGTTTGTGAAGTAAAGACAAGAAATATAGTCAGAAAGAAGTACCGAATTAATAATGTTGATGTGATAAGTCACTGAAGTAATCCATTACTTGAACTGGCTAATGGTAAATGAAATATATTGTCCAACTGATGGTGGCCAAAATTCGCAAATGTGTGTTGTGCCATCAGGTTATTAATGAGAGGAAGTTCTAATTTTTACAGTGTATTTTTTCTTGTGCATTTGTTCGTTTGGCTGTTTTTCTCAGAGAAGGACCATTGTCTATCCCAGTAGGCTCAATGTGAGGTATTCTTAGCATTCTTGTGTGAATGAGTATATGATAGGTTGGAATTGAGCGTGATATGCCAGTCCTTTACAGTCTGCAGACTATAAGCAGTTTAACTGTTAGGGACCCTAATTAAAACTTCAGTGCATTTTCCAGAATAATCATGGTTACTACACATTCATGAAGTGTTTCCTAGTCCTATTACACTGGAGAAAAAATCTGTATAGTCTGATTTCTGTATTATGTAACTTTGAGATTACACATGATGCAGCAGACAGCTTTTCTTGGTGTCCTGGTGAACTTTGATGTGCAGGACCAGAGATAGTTTCACTTGGAGTTCAGTTTGGAAAGATTTTTGATTTGTAGCAGTCAGATGGGCCTATACAAATATAAACATATAGAATGGTGGTTGGTGGGGGGTGGGAATGTTGTTGGTTTGGGTTTGGGTTTGGGTTTTGGTTTTTTTATAGAATCACAGAATGATTTGAGTTGGAAGGGGACTTTAAAGATCATTTAGTTCCAACCCTCCTACACCTGTAAGTTTTCTACTTTAAGGAATGACCAGTATAGTAAAGTTGTGCAACAACACAATATTTATAGGTGCCTTCAGAATGTTTTTACAGCATTGTCAATACATTTGTCTGGAGAAAGGTCTGCCGTGGAAGTGGTCTCCACATAATCTTGATTTTTGACAAGTGTGTTGTGCAGCATTCAGTATTGAACAGAAGCACACATAAGAGTTAAAAAAAGTCTGGTTAATACAGAGGTAAAAAAGTTTGTTTAATATAAAAATAAAAGCAGCACTTTTAAAAATGGAAGAACTTCAAGTGTAGATTTGACTAGTTCAGACTCTCTATTCATTGCATCGTTGTGCAAGGATAATTTAAGCTGAATTTTCACCGCCTGAATTTGAATGGATTGCTTTTTTTAAAACAGCTTCACATGTCATGAACAAAGTAAAATACTTGGGAATATTCTAAACAAAATAGCAGAAAGTAATTATTCAGAATAAAAATATATGACAGGAGTGAAAACCAATACAGGGGTCTAAACTGATAGAAACTAGTTTTTCTTCCTCCCAGAGGAGAGGAATACTTAATGTATTAGTCTTACATACAGATTTCTGCAGCTTAAGCACTGGGAAGTTGAATTCTGTACTTGATCTCGGGGATTTTGTACCATCAGCTTCCAAACTGCAAAGTAGGTTGCATTGATTCAATTGCTACTTATAGCAATCGAGAAGTTTAAATGAAGGTGAAATGGGTAAAAGTGCAAATCTTGGCATGAGCTGCAACAGTATTTATTCAAAAGTCAGTTGGCTTTCATAGACTCAAACGCAAAATAATTCAGGTAAGTATTATGTAAAGAGTTCACAAGAAATGAGGTAGCTTTGTGGTTTTTTGAATATCAGTCTTAGGGAGCATTTTAAAGAACAGTTCTGGGAAGAGATTTGGATAATTAAAACCAAGCAGTAAGCATGTTTGTAATCTGACCAAGTTTTTGAGATTTCTTCTTTCCTCATTTTTTTTCCTTCCCCTGAAGTAGTTGTCTCATCTTCATACTATGCATTATCTGATAGAATAGTGAATGAGATGATGCTTCAGGGAAACTGAGTTGCAGTTACCTGAGATAAAAAACTGAGGTAATCAGTACACTATACTCTTGACTTACTTGGGTTTTTGCTTGTAACAACTTAAGGATAAAAGTAGAGACTGAAATATTTGAGGCATTACATTGAATTTGTAACTTTTCACTTTTTATTGCATATAAGCTGATAAATGCATTTTGGTTTCTGTATTAATTCAGAAGCAGAGACTTAGTAGCCTTACATTATTCTCCAAACTGAGTTGTGATGCGTTTGTCTTAAATATAGAGTATTACAGTTTTATTTTTCCAGAGCTGCATGGGAGGTATGTTAAGTGATTAAAACAGAAACAGTTAACTTAAACCCCAAACAAATGGAAACTCTCCATTTTGTGGAATTTCTCTGTTGAAGTATTTGACTCTTTCATATGTCTGTTTTACCAAACAGGAACTTGTAGAAAGTAGTTATGGTTTTTTTCTTCTTGGTGGCTATGTTACTGTATAACCCAGGAAGTACTCATCCTCTGCCTTGCCCCAGTGCCTAGGCTCTAAAATTCATAGTCTACAGAGAGTTATAAATTTCTTTAGTTTGACATAGAAACTTTTTTTTAAAAGTGGAAAACATTATTAAAAACTGGAATTAGTGATTGGACTACTTCTGCTAGGTGACCTTGCAACGTTTCCCATGTGGATGTTTCACCTGTGGTGTTGTCAGAACGGGGTCTTTTCTTAAGAATTCTTAAGAATTTTTTCCTCTGAGTGTTTGAGGTTCAGTATCAGTGCCCTGACAGGAAAGTTGTGAAAGTCTTTTTCCCCAAGTTGGGAGGTAGTGAAAGCTCTACTCTGCTTCTCAGTAGCAATGACTGAACTCTATTTAAGTAGTTTTGGAGTTGCTTTGGCTCTTAGTCTCTCCACTCACATTAATAAACCTCATCATTTTGTAGGGAGCTGATATCTAATGGTCAGATACACTTTTTTCGTTATCCCCACCCTGTTTAGAAAACTGTCTTTTACACCAGTCTCCTGAACCTTTTCATTAGGATAGGAGACACTACCATTTCACTCTGACTTCTTCGTACTTTTACTCTGTAGGATATTGTTTCACACCTTCAGATCTGATACTAAGCTAGGACTTGTTTTTCTTGAAATGAGAACACTTTCTTTGCTCCCTTTCTAGCCTCCCTTTCCTAAATCTTGATGTTTTCCTGGGTGAATATGGTAAAGTGTGTTCCTGAGACTTTCAAAAGGTTTCCTCTAATCACTCATTAGACAGCTCTTTGAAAGAGGAGGTGATTAACGTTAGTCACTTAAAATACCAGGAGATTTTTGGAAGGGAGGTTTTAACAACAGAAGTACAGGTCCTCAGAACTGTATGATTTGCATACTTCTTGAGGTAGCATACGTAATTAGTTCATCCCAATGTCAACTCCATGACTCAAATGGTGTAAACAGCTTAGTTTCTTATCCTATAATAGCCATCTTATTCTGACTTTCCTGCTAATTTTACTACTGTAAATTGAACACTAAGCCTGAGATTAGCTTAGTTGGTCAGAGCATGGTGCACCAGAGTTCCAGGTTCAATCCCCATACGTGCCATTCACTTGAGAGTTGGACCTGGTGATCCTTGTGAGTTCCTTCCAACTCAGAATAGGACTGTCTGCACGTTTAGAGACAGAGTAGCTCAACATAGATTTTTGTACACAGCAGTAGAAAGAAAGTTTTCATTCCCTTTTTATGTGGCTTCTATTTAGTAAGCCCTGGAATGAGTCAGTTTTTATGTTCTAACATGAGATATGTAAGACTTGAAATAGTGAGAAGTAGTTCCTTCACAGATATTTACAGAACAGATTATATATCCATTAGAACGATTATATATCCAAACTTAATATCTCATTTCTGAGAGTTGTTGGACTGAAATACCTTTGGAAAACAATACCTGTAGATTCAGACTTAGTGTTGTAGTCTATGTTTAGCTACCATGAGCAGTGGTTAGCCCATCACTAAAGACTCTTACACAGTTAGACAAAGAAGATTGTCACAGTTGCTGTCTTGGTTAATGCAACATGGGGATCTACTGAGACCACGTGCTAATAGTATGATGCATAGGGAACTGAGACACAATGGAAACTAAATCAGGAGTAGAGAATAATGCAGACTATCTGATATTCAGGGCTTCCAGCCTGTAGTGCTGTTCTTAGAAGAGGGCAAGGGTGGTGCCTACTGCTGGGTAGTTGAATTTGAAGACATGGTTATTTTTCTGCCAGAGTATGGAAGCAGGGTCTGATACCTTGGTATGATGGTGAGTCCACTTTGCTCACTGAGACTTACAAATGTCAGGGAGCTATTGTAGATCATTAGCATAATGACGGCTTTGGTCACCAAAAAGGCTGGTTCTAACTTGGTGGATTCAGCACATTCATTCAGCACAGAGTATGAGATATGAAGTGCTGATTGAGATGGTGTAGCTGAAACTTCACAGTCCTCCCTTGCAGATGTCTCCTTTTGTGCAAGCCAGATGTGGGGGGACAGACTGCACATGACAAACTGCAATCACCTGCAACTGCCTTACCACTAAAAACATAGTGAACATGCTGGGCTTTCCTTTCATCTAACTTTTTAGGATTCTTGCACTGTAATATGGAAATTTGTTGCAGGATGGAGGTTTCAGTGTAGCTACTGTGTCGATATAGCAGTTTTCCCTGTGATGAAAGTGAAGCTGTGGACATAGCTCCCCAGGTTTGATGCTCTCTTCCTAAAAGCCTGTAGTTGTGTCTCATGCTATTGACATTACATGGAAGGATTTGTGGCAGATAATCAATGTACCCATTGCTATATGAGATTTGTGCACCTACTTTACTACCAGAAATGCAAAACGCTGAAATATTTCTGAAAGTGGCTCAAGTACTTATGAAAGCTGAAGGTCTTTTCTTCTGGCAGAAGTCAGTAGAAAGGTATGCTTGGTGTGTCCTCTTAGAATAAGCTCCAGCAAAGCTTTCCTGTATCCTCTCCTTGCTTCTTCCAGCAACATAAGCTACTGTTAAAATTACTGTGTAAATATATTTTTACATGGCAACTGGGGAGATCAGCCCCCTTCAGGTCATTGTGATAGGAGCTGAGCCTAGGATAGGAGCTGTTTGCAGAGGCTCTGTTCCTTCAGCTGGAGATGTTGATGAAACATGAAGACATTTGGCATCATTTATGCAAGTGAAGCATCCACTTCTTGAAGCATAAGAAAGAGACTATATGAGAAGACAGAACGTTACCTCCAATAAAATATTCACCTGTGAGCTCATCATGACATTTAAAATAGCACTAAATGGAGTGTTGTGCTCCACTAGAGCAACATTTGGTGTTACGTCAGTTTGCTCCCATAAGACTAATGTATGGCAAATAAAACCCATTGCTGTTTATTTTAGAGGCTGAGTATTACTGTGTTTCTCTCTTAGCTTCTCCAAACGTTTAGCTTTTATTCTGAGCTTCCAGCTGAGCCCTTTGTGAATGCTTCCGGGTGGTATATAGTGCCAACTTCACAGCAGTGTGTTACAAGAAAACAACTGGGCACTTCTGTATTCAAGGTGAAGCTCACACACAGCACGCTTTGCCCTTCTTAAGCTTCCCAGCAAAGGCTCCTGCAGGTTTGGTTGTACATTAGACAGACTTAATAAAGATTTATGTTTTTTCCCCTCCAAAGATGACTGACTTTAAACATCCCATATGCTTTTTCTTTCCTTCAGTGATGGGGAGGGAAAGAAAAGAACATCAACTTTCTGCAGCAGTGAGTCTCTAAATGCTGTGGGGGCCACGCTCACACCTCGCCGCATCTCCTGGCGGCGGAGAATATTCCTGCAGGTAGCTTCACCTATGAATAAATCTCCTTCCAAGATGCAGCATCCAGGTCTGTGTGTGCTTTTAAAGAAAATAAACAAGCAGTTGTTATTTAATACTATAGTGAACTGCAACATGTGCAAATACAAAAGGGAGACGGGAATCAGCTTGATACAATATTAATGCCAGAACCTTGCTAGAGATCAGTTGTGCTCACTTGGCTTTAGACTACTTAGGTCTTTGTTGCTTTGAACAGAAGATTCTGTCATCAAAATAAAATGAATTGCAACCTTCCGTAGTGGTAGCCTCGTGCTGACAAAGATACCCTCTTTAACAGTTAGGAAATTTTTACCCTAGCCTGTGTACATAATAGGAGTGTTTGCAGAAAATGGTAAATTTTCTGCCTTGTCCTTGTAGTGCACATAGCACCTGTTGAGTGTGTTAATAATTCTTACAGCTTTAAGTCATTTAAGGTAGAAACCTCTGACATATCTAAAATTGTGCTATATTGATAAAGTCCCATTTGGTGGAATTCAAAACCATAGGTAAACGACAAACTCTGTATTTAGTGACCATAAAGTGCTACATCACTGCCTGTAGTGCAGCTTAGCTGATGAAAAAAGTTGCTTTTAATATAGAGCCTGTGGTAAATCACAGCAGTAAACAAGCTCAGCTGTAAAGGAGACTTCATGGATAAATGCCTCATTGTAACTCTGGAAAGAGCTAGCAGGGGAAAGAGTTGAAATACTGGGTGACCTCTTATTTAGCTTCATTTAATTTAAATATAATTTTAATGTAAACAAAACACTGTATTTAAAGATAATTCTCTACTGTTGAACTTCATTTTCTCTGTCTTTGGAATAAGCATGTCTCTGCTGAATGTGGAAGACAGCTATTTTTGTTCTGTTGTGACATAGTTTTTCATGATATGTCAAACAATCTGATTTTCCTGTAATAGCTTTATGATTCTTTGCAGATGGTCATGACGGAGGTGAATTGTTACCCTTATCCCCTCTTGCTCCACCCCTGGAGGAGGACCCTCTTGTTCTAGTATTGCAAAATGAGGATGGTCCAGATAAAACTGGAGAGAGGAAAAACTCAGAAGAACTCCAAAGTCTGTGGAGAAAAGCCATCCATCAACAAATTCTGTTACTTCGAATGGAAAAAGAAAACCAGAAGCTGGAAGGTTAGCTATTTAGAAAATACCCCTAAAAGCTGTTGCAGATTCTGCTGCCTGAAAATGAAAACTGTTCTGGTGCTGGACACCTCAGAGATGTGATTCTGTAACTTTTTGGTTAACAGTGCTAGAAAAAAAATGTGTTCACCAGTCCTATCTCACACTCTATCAGGTTCTCTATCTGCCTGACTTTGAGTCACCTTAGTTACAGAAGAAAGTAATAACTTTTCCTTTTTTAATGCATTTTGGACAAAAGTTGCTACAGTCTGTGTTCTATCTGTCTAAGTGTAGGGGTTGTAATGTGGAGTGAGAACAGGTGCTCTGTGAACACTTAGGTATGGTAAACCTTACCCTCTCTATCTCGTTTCTGTCCTTTGCAGCTCATGGTATTTCTCTCCAGGCTTTTTGTCCTTCATTAACCATATCACAGTGGTAATTTATTAATACTTGAATCCAAATATGATTTTTGAGCAACTGGCTCTTGAGGTATGTCAGAAAGTTCTGTTTTTTGGAACATGAGCACTTGTGGACTGGAAATTGAGTGCTGTTAGAACCATTCTGATCGTCAGCTACCTGAGCAACAGTTAAAATATTTTATTATGACTGATCAAGACTCACACAAATAAAAGATAATGTCTGTGCAATGTCTGTCCTAGCATATAGAAGTTCTTCAGTATAACAGACTTAACAAGCTTTCAATGCAAGTTGAAAATTTCAAGTGTCCTCTCCAGAGGTATTTATTAAAAGGGGCCTTCAGTTCTTTTAGACCTCAAGACTGCCCACAGGAGAAACACTGTGACACTTCTCAGGGGGTCAAAATAACACACTTTTACTGGCAAACTTTGGAAAATAAGCTAACTTGGCAAAAGTTTAAAACAAGCATTCAGTCAACATACAGCATTTCACAAAGTTTGACTTAGCAAATTCCAACCTATCTAGGGTTAAATTACCCAAATATCAAGGAGAGGGGGAGAGAGGGAGAGAGAGAGAGAGGGAGAGAGGGAGAGAGGGAGAGAGGGAGAGAGAGGGAGAGAGAGAGAGGGAGGGAGGGAGGGAGAGAGAGAGAGAGAGGCACTCAAGAGCTCTGTCAGCCATGCGGGGCTGGGTTAGGGGCTTCAGGTGGTGTGGTGTAGGGTTTCAGGTGTGCCAATGGCTAATAGCCGTTCTGGGCTGGACTAAAGGGACAGGGTGGTGGTGGGGATGGGGCAGTGCTCCTGATGTGCTGGTGACTGACAGCTGCACCAGTGGCTCTCAAGGAGGCATGTTATGGGGGGGGCAAAGCACCATTCCACCTTGGCAGAACCCAATCAGCCCTCTTCCCCCAGCCCCAGAGTTGTTTCAAGCCAGTAATAACTTTTTAATAACTTTTTTCAGTCCCTCACAGCTATATAACATTATTGTATGGTAGTATGATTCTTCTGACAAAACATAATTATCTTGTTAAGGTCAGTTAACTCTTTTTCCTTGTTTAGTCTTGCTTACTGAGAAGGCAAGGAAAGGAAAAAAAACTAGGAGAAAAGTCTTTCCATGTCCCAACAAGAGTGCATCCTTGAATGTATTTCCCACACGTATAGTGTATTTCTCTGTGCAGTTTCTCCATACAGTTTGTCTCCCTGTTGACACACACTTTTGTGGAAACTCCTAGGTTCAGAGGGAACATTAGAGAGAAGTCTGTTTTAACTTCAGCCAAAATCTTCATTTCATAAACCGTTTTAACAAACAGTCTGTTGTGGGGTGAGGAAGCTGGACATCTGCTGTAGTTACTGATTTCATGTTATTCCCTCTGTTATTTTGAGCTGCTGAGGGACAAACTCTCTGCCATACTTGCCCTGTGCAGGGATACTGAAAACCATTGAATCAATCCAGTTCCTTAAGACTCAGTGACAAGTTATTTTCATTCTGTAATCGATGTGTAGAAAGCAAGTTCTTCCTACCTGATCATTTGTGGTAAAAACAGGAGTGTTGGCAGTAGGACCTTCAAACTGGTGCTCATTTGCCACCCCACATTCTTGATTTGTGCTCCAAGGAGCTTGTCTCATTCTTGTATTCAGGTTCGTAAATACTACTGGTGAAACTGGTGCTCTGGCCAGCTAAAATCCAACATCTTATTTTCAAAGGGTGAAAAGTAAACTGCCTGAACTCCTAGCTGTAGGTTTCCTTCCTGTGAGCTGTTAGAACATGGGCCATTTTATGGACAGGACATGCGCAGAACTGATACATTCCAAACAAGTGTTGGTTTGGGTAGTTCTCGGCATCCTAGCCTACAATTAAATGCAGATCTCAGGAAAGGGAGAAGTAATAACAGAAATGCAGAAATTTCTTTACTTGAAGCCAGGTTCCTAGCTGTGAATTTATTACCTCTATACAACTGGCTTAAGACCAAAATTGCTATGGAATTGTTTCTAGTGGTTTTCTGTTAATCTTTTATTGACTTTAATTTACAAAATATTAATAGAACCTCTTTTTCTATTCCTTTTGCTGTCGAGGAGACTTGAATACTATTAGCTCTTTGTTTTACAGAAGGTAAGTTCTGTCAATTGCACAAACTTGCTTTTTTTTTTTTTCCTAAGAATGTAGAAGCTGCTTCTTCCTGTAGATCACCTAGAAATATAAGAGCTGCAAAAAATGCTAGGCCACCTAGAAATGATTAGGAAGAATGTTAACAAGGATGGTTGAAAGCAACCGAGGGTGGAATAGTAGGTAGAAAAAGTATGATCAACAGTCAAGCTTGCTGACTTTCACTAGAGTTAACTGCATAGTTAATCTTGGAGTTCATTGTCACACTATGTTACTGCTCTCTTGAATCTGTTGCATACTGCTTACAAGAGTGAGCATTCTTGGATGAAATGGTACAACAATAGGCTTGCATTTAAAATCACCCCAACTGAACTGCAAAATCCTGTGGTAAAATCACATTCCCATTTTTATGGCAGTGTACCACACCTTGTATAATACTTCTACAAAGCCTCCTGTATTCTTGAACAGGTAAGTTCTCAGAGTTGTAACATAAAGCTTCTGGAAATAATTTGTCATTTTTGAAGAGGGCTAGGCAATGATCCTATGGATTCATCCAATATTGAGTCCATTTCAAGTGAGATCGGTAGACAAAGGAACAGATTGTCCTGTTTTGCAGGTTGAACAAGAGTTTGCTTTTACCTAGAGGTGATGGTGGGGAATGGGTGTATGTTTGTAAGAGGAAAGGAGGCACCTGCAAGGGTCAAGTACTGCACACAGATCAAGGCAAATTTGGGATAAACTGGACTGCAGCTTTCTGAGGTCATGTTGTGGAATGTACAATTCAGTCCAATGATGATCAAATACACCTCTCTAAATTAAGACACATTCAAGTCTAGATTGCAGTTTTTTACACCAGTAGTAAGAGGAATTGGAGTGCTTTTCTGCACATGCATCATGTATAATAAAATACCCACACTTCGTTTCTCAGTAATGGAAATGAAAGCTCTTCCTCCATGAAATACCAGAGTAACAATGCCACTTTATTTCAGAAATAGTGAGTCCTCTGGAATAAATTTTTTGCACCACAGGTAGTCCTATGCAGCAAACCTTTTATGTTTATAGCAACAGGAGTTCTGTGCTTCAGCACAAATATACCTTTCTGGTATACTTTGGTTCATTCTGTTTACTCTAGTCAGCCTGATGATGCCAGTTAGTGCTGCCAAAAGCTCTTATCACTCTCTTAAGGGACATGTAAGAACTGGAAGTGTGACTGACTTCCTTCAGAAGATTTGCCTAGCTTGCCTGCCTAAACCTCAAATACGTTCACATGTTTGGGACTTTCCATACTAAAACAATTGTAATGTTTAATATAAATAAGAGTAAAATGATCAAAGGTGTTTTGGCTGTTGAAAGCAGCAGCAGGTGTTGTGAAGTTGTGTTGAGTGGGTTTTTCTTCCTGCCCCAAGCCTAAAAACGTGTTTTTTGTTTGCTCCATGAATTACTCAGGTTCATGACCCAGTAACAGAAGTTAAACTGTTACCCGCAGGATCTTATGACAGAACACTGGCCCCATCTGAGCTATAAACTAATGAATTGTAGAAGGAGTACTTATCCCTAGTCAGATTATCAAAGAGCTATTCCTAAATTGAATGGGGTTTGTGTATTTGTTGTATCTTGTAATTTTCTGATGTTCTGGTTTTCCATGTGCTCTTCCTTTGTGTTCTGTGCTCTAGCAAGCAGAGATGAGCTCCAATCAAGAAAAGTAAAACTGGACTATGATGAAGTTGGTACATGTCAGAAAGATGCCATAAATGTTTGGGATAAGAAGTTACTAAACTGCAGAGCCAAAATCCGATGTGACATGGAAGATATTCATTCCACTTTAAAAGAAGGTATTTATGTAGGAGGGCTTTTAGCTATGAAGTCTGAAGATTGTATTTTTTTGTTCCCTTTTGATACCAGAAGAAATCTGCCATCAATACACGTTTTACAGTAGCAAAAAATTGCCTTCACAGGTGCACCTTCTGCTGCCAAACAGAAAATAAGTTCCACTGTGTTTGCAGCTTACAATGTCAGCAATGTAGAAGCATGTATAGTCATACTCCTGGAAGTAACTTCTTGTTCCCACGTATTGCTACATTCAAGATTGAACTTGGAGCCTCTGTGGCTGACACTGTAACCTTCTGGTTTCTGATCAGTGGATCCAATGGACTCTGAGTTTCAGATGCCCTAATTTTACTTACTTACCCAGAAGGCTCGACCATAATGTCTCCTGTGGACTGTGCCCAATACCTAGGGGAATCACAGCCAAGCTTTAGAGAGTCAGAATGACCACATCTTGTAGATCTGGAATATGGTTATTTAGTATTCCATTTTCTGGAGTGAAAGGCTGGGAATTTTGGCTTGAAGTAGATCTTCCTGTGGACTAGCCATAGACCAAGAGGGTATCCTAAGGGCCTTGTTAGTATAATGCAGATGTAGGGTCTGACTATACTGCTTTTTCCTCTTCCATAGAGTCTTATATCTGTGTTACAGATGCTGAAAAATAATTCAGTATAATCTGGCTGTGGTACAGAAGGGAAGTTTAAATTGCTACCAGAGTGGTTCAGCCAAGATTATGACAAAGCAGATTCTTGTGTTGTAGCACTAAAAATATCCCCCTGCTTAGGCCTGTTATTTTTTGACTTACCTGCAGGTGTACCAAAAAGTCGTCGGGGAGAAATTTGGCAGTTTTTGGCTGTGCAACATCGAGTCAGACACAGGCTGCCAAACAAGCAACAGCCTCCTGACATCTCTTACAAAGAACTTCTGAAACAACTGACCGCTCAACAGCACGCCATCCTTGTAGATCTAGGTATGTCTGTTTTTTCTGACTTGTTCTATGGGTCTTTGAGTGAAAACACACCAGTCTTAACAGAAGATGTTGCTGGAGATAGATGCTATATGAGCACCACCACAGGATACATTCTGTGTATGCCACTTAGTGTCCTCTAAGCAGATGATTTCTGAGTATTTATGCTCTTCTACATTTGTATTTATGCTCTTCTACATCTGTTTGAAAAGAGAACTCAGTCACTTCTGCAAGTTCTATGCAGAGGAGAATATTAAATGAGCTCAATGGATAAAGTTTAAAATCAGTAGCAAAATACAGACTGGCCTGACTAAAGGGAAACTGCATATGAACAACAAAGAGAAATGATCTGTGGGAGGAGAAGTGCTGGTTGTCAGATAAATTGGATTGTGGTTTTTTTTCAAAAGAATTGAATATCAGCAACTCTTCTCTTTTTGCATCAGGACGCACATTCCCTACACATCCTTACTTTTCTGCCCACCTGGGAGCAGGACAGCTGTCACTCTTTAATCTCCTGAAAGCATACTCCTTGCTGGACAAAGAAGTGGGTTATTGTCAAGGTATAAGCTTTGTAGCTGGAGTGCTACTTCTACATATGAGTGAAGAACAGGCCTTTGAAATGCTGAAATTCCTCATGTATGACCTTGGATTCCGTAAACAGTACAGGCCAGACATGATGTCACTACAGGTAAGTCAGTCCTTCCAGAGCAAACCAGAGTTTTAAATTACTTTTGAGCTCTCGGGGGTTGCTTATGTTCTCCAGGGCCTTAAGAAGTTCTTATGCTGTTTTGAATGTTGTGAAGTGCATGTGTATTCTGTTGTTGACCCCCCTCTCTGCCTCTCAATTTGAAAACAGAGAAGTTCAGGACTTGCAGACTTTTACTGTCACACATCCCCATCATCTCCTGTTTGGAAATTCTGCTTTCTCTGCTAATTTGCTCTTCCTTTCATTTTCCTTACTTCTCTCTCATCCTTATGCCAAAAAAACCCCAAACCCAATACGCTTGCATCTGTATGGATGGAGTTTAGAAATTAATTAGATTTTTTAAATTTTTTTTTATTTATCAGTCCATGAGCACTTGGATGTAGATTTTTCTCTTGTAGCCCCCAGTCAAGTCAATAGTGACACACAGTGGCCAGTCAGTGTACTCCACAGGCATTTGTACTTTGGGCAGCTCTACCTTGACTCATCGTTTCATCTTTTTCTCTCATTGTTCTCTAGTCCACCACCCCTCAATACAGAGAGAAAACAGAAGAATTTTTAATTATTTGATTTTCCTAAGCAATGATGCATGCTCCGCAATGTTATTTAACAGCTAGCTACTCAAGACTGTTTAGGAGGGAGACAGAAAATCTTTCAGATCTATATAAACTCCAGGTTTAAGGTTTGAGAAATCTTTCACCTTGACATGCAACTATCCACTGACTAGAATAATTTATATGCTATAAACCCCTAATATTATAAAGGGGTATACCACTCCTGAGTTAAAGCTTGTAATCCACAGTGGAGAAAACTAAGAGGCAGATACAAAAGTCTTCTGTTTTTTTCATGTTACCTGCTTAGCAAACACTTAAAATTAAGTAGGGATTTAAAGGAGAGTTTGAATTCACTTTTCATGACCAGTCACTTCAGGTGCTTATTTGACAAATGTCCAGAGCAATGGAATAGATTGTAGTTAAAGAAATTTTATGTGCTTATTCTAAAAACTATAGAGGAGTGTTTTTCCGTGGATGTAAGTATGCTATAACAAGTTTTTTGTTGATGAATTAAGGGTGAACAGCCATAAGTAGCATAATTTTACCTCTCCATGTCCCATTCCACCCCAGAAATGTGTTTTAAACCTGTGAGGGTCAAAGTGTGATAAATACATGTTTGTGGGTTTTCCCCTAGAAGATGCTCTCTTAGTGTTTGTGTGTTATACTGCATTTGTAGACTTCCAATAACATCTGATGATTTGAGAGCATTCGTATGTCCATGATTTCACATTTTGGTTTAAATGAGTATGACTCTTTCATTGCCAGAAGCTTTTAGTAAGAACACTTTTAAATTTGAGAAAGTTTACCACTTGTAGTACTGTTTGCCCTTTAAATTAAATGACCGTACTTTTCCCACAGTTTGCTCCTAGGCCAGTCTTCTGTAATACACAAAAGTAGAGTTTTGTCTGCTCAAGACAAACTAGACAAGACTTAGAGCATCTTACTAAATTTGGTTTGTTTTCTAACAGGAGTAGAACATTTGCGAATTCCTTTGCATTTACAGTATTGAAACACAAGTAAGCTTATAGGCAGAATTAGCTTCAGTCCTGTAGAAGAAAAATGTTGTATGGTTCTTTAGGATAATGAAAACTTATTTGATTTAAATTTTTTAATTATTGTCTGGAAAAAGTTCATAGTGAACTAACTCAGTTGATTAGTGATACAATTCTAACTTCACATGTAAATGTGTTTTGTATTGATACTGTACAAACTGTACTTAATTGGTATCTTTGGCAATTAAAGCAAGAACTCAAATGCATGCACAAATGTAGCTGATTTGCCTAAATGAGAAGTGACCTCTTTGCCTGTGGACACTGCTGACTAACCAGGTAGTTCCAAGTGCAATCAGCTTTTGGTAGAGAAGAATCATGAACTCTAGAAGTAGAAAAGTAGCTGGATGAGTCATTTTCTTATTAAGGAATGGATTCACCTTAAGCAAAAAGCACTGTTGACAGCAAAATTGGACCTGACAACTAATCAATGTCTGCTTCTCATCTTCTGCTTTCTGAGAGAAGCATCACTCTGTGCTGTGACTTACTATGTCATGTAAACTATCAAAATTGCAAGGAAATAGTTTGCCACAGGGTGGTATTTTTAGCAATTAATAGCACCTTTTAATCGTTTTGCCTTGCAACCTTTTATGGGTTGTATAGCAACACTTTTTGCATCAGTATCTTAAATTACTCAGGACCACTGGAAGATGTGCTGGGAAACACGTATGTTGGACACCTCTGTACATAATGTATTCTGTGGGTACAAAAGTTGTCTAAAGTGATGTCCTAAGTAGCACAGGAGTTTTAAGTGCAGCAAAAATATGGCAAAAATTTAAAGTGAAAGCTGCAATATGTAAATTTACTCATAAATAGTTCAACTCTGTAATGGAGAGTTTTGACATCTTGGAAGAGGTGCCTTTACTTTCATTGCTGCAAGACTGAAAGTTCTGGTTTGTTGATAAAGTTAGAGCAATATATTCTTTCGTAACATTAAGCCTGTGAATCTGAAATGATACTTCATTATTAATTAGGTTCAAACTGTTCTTCATTATTGGATGCTGTGTTAGTTTTAATTCATTAGAGGTGGGTTGTTTATCCGTGAGTAGATATCACTCAAAGCTCCGGGCAACAATTAAGCTTCATTTTACAGTGCTATCTGTACTGGAGGTCATTTCCCTCAAATGAAATGTGAATGATTTGGAAAGCTGAGTAAAGCTGAACTTTTCTTTCTTTATTTCCCTCCCCACCCCATCCCCTCATGCACTGTAGATTCAGATGTATCAGCTTTCAAGGCTTCTACATGATTATCACAGAGACCTGTATAATCATCTTGAAGAAAATGAAATCAGTCCCAGTCTTTATGCTGCACCATGGTTTCTTACACTGTTCGCATCTCAGTTTCCATTAGGATTTGTAGCCAGAGTATTTGGTAAGAAAGTTTATTCTATTGCAGTAATAAAAAGAACAATGTCCATTGTGTTTTGAAACTCTCGGGAAGTAGTTTTCTACATACTGGGGACATTTGGGGTGACCATTGTGGGTGGCAAGTAGCAATGCTTTTCATGGTGGGATGTCAGCTCCTTTTTAAAGAGGAAAACTGAAAAGTATTCTTTGAAACATCAGACTTGAGCAATTTATTTTGTCTTCATATTAGCCAAGAGACTTCTGAAGTGTAAACAGCAGAAAGTTTATTGTTGAAAATGCATTTTATGCATCAAGCATGCAATTTATGTCCACAGAAAAGTTCAACTTGCGAATTGAAAAAAGAGAATGCATTTGTTTTGGAATTCTGATTGTAAAATGCTTCCTAAAAATTTCCAGCAAATTTGAACTTAAAGGCTGTTTCAGGTGTTCATGTATGTACTGAACAGTTTCTGAGTCTTATTATTAATATTACTCCATTTAGATAGTTTTTTAATGATACATTCCTCTTCAGGTAACATCTACTACAGAAACTTTAATATTTTTTGTGCCTTGTAGTGTTTACTGTATCAGGGTGTCAAGTAATTAGTTTTGTCTTCTTTTCTTATCAATAAGAACTGCCACCTTAACCAAATCTTTAGTAATGCAGCTTTTTTTTTTCAAAATTATTTATTAATATAAAATTCACTGTGCTCAGATATACCCCAAGAATCTAGGAGCATATGTCAGGTACTTCCGCTTAAATCAGATTTTTTTTTTCCTTCAGTTTTTCTCTTTTCATGTGGCACCTTTTGTCTTTTCTTAAGAAATTCTACCTGACTTTGTTTCATGTTTTATTACTGGAGTGTGTCAGGTTCTCAATTTGTTGGGTGTGGTGGTTTTGGGGGGAAGAGGGGTTTGACTGGATGTTTGGTTTTGATTTTAATTTTTAAAATTTTTTTTTTACCTAATCATTTTTCCATTACAGAGGGTTTTTTCCTTTTACAGCAAACTTTTTTTGGCTGCTGTTTTTGTGATCCAATGACTGGTGTAACTCTTTTTCAATAGTGTACCAATTGCATGAATATCTCTTTCCCAGACAGGGATTATTGGATTCCAGGACACTCAAGCATTTCGTTTGTTTGTTTGTTTGTTTTTGTTGGGTTTTTTGTTGTTTTGGGGGGGTTTTTTGCCTTTTTTTTTGGTGTGGTTTTTTGTTTTGGTTTTGGTTTTGGTTTGGTTTTGGTTTTGTTGTTGTTGTTGTTTGGGGTTTTTTTTGTTGGGTTTTGAAGTTTTTTGGAAATGAATTTTTTAGGGGTGGAGAGGGAGGGAGGAAAAGAGAGCCAGTGTTGGTTTCTCTGTAAATGAGCTGAAAAGGGCATGTTCCTGTTTTAACACTTGAAAGTCCCTGTGTTGTTTTACTTCCTAGTGCTTTGGATTCTCTGCCTTTTCGGTGTCATTTGGGCTATTGTCCTATACCAGGGACAAATGGCTCCACCATTCACAAATTATATTTATGCTGTTTGAATGTGCATCATAGGCTTGAGAAGGGAGACTTTTACGAACTGCATTTGAGGGAGATGGCAGCCTCACCAGTGTCCTGGTTTCATCCTGTGATACTGGATTAGGCCAGGGATGACCTCTCAGTATCACGATCAGAAGTTGGGTTTGTTCAGTTGCGTAGCCCCAGAGAAACTCCTTGTGGTGTGACAGAGCCAGCAGCTCAGGAGGTTTATTTGAACTACTCATGTTCCGTGTTCATCTCAGTAATGCTTCTGAGGCAGAATTTCTATGTACTGTCACCAGGACTCTCATTTCTGTAGTCTTTCTTTGTCTACTGACCTGCAGAGCCCAGGCTTTCCCGTCAACATCCACGTAATTACACCTCAAAGTAAGGGTTTGGGGCTTAGGTTATGACCAGTAAGATCACTACATGTTATTGAAAGTAATGCGATTGGTTATGGAATCTACATGATTGTTTAAGGACTAGCTTCTGTCAGTATGTTGTGTTATGATCTGCTTCCCGATTGCTTTTCAGTCACAGATGCACTTAAAACCAGCTAGCAGTTCATTACCAGTCTGTAGCAGACAGTGATGAAATGCTTATTGCAGGTAACTGTTACAGACATAAAAGGTGCAATATTTTCTCTCACATCTGTAAGATGAAAGAAAATTTTTATATGCTTTAACCTCATGTTGAAATAAGAGAGATTGCTCTTCTGAACTGAATACATCCTCAGTATGAGTGATTATGAAGAAAAACATCCCATCAAATATATGTATTTGTCCAATGGCTCTAGCTCCCATTTTCATGATACTCTAATTATTTTCTTTTTTAGACATTATTTTTCTTCAAGGAACAGAAGTCATATTTAAAGTAGCACTGAGCCTACTTAGCAGTCAAGAAACATCTATAATGGGATGTGAGAATTTTGAAAACATTGTTGATTTTCTTAAGACCACTATTCCAGATATGACCCAGCCTCAAATGGAAAAAGTTATTACTCAGGTAAAGATGTTTTTCTCTTTACTTTTTTCCCTCCATTTAGTTTACTTTAAAAGAATCATGCCTAAACTATAAAATGCAAAGGAGTCGTTTTCTCAGTAACTTGTATACAAATAGGATGTGATTGGATTTCAGTGGGTTTTTAACTGCAATTTTAGCAGGTCTTTAGTTACTACCTCAAGGTTTAGTAGAAAGTTCTTTTGTGTCCCAGCTACTGAAAGAACATGACTTTGCTATACATTTACCCTCACCATCAGAAGGATAGAAGTAGCCTATTTTCCAAACCTAAACCCAGCTATTGCTTCCTGTTGGTGGTTGAGCAGTATAAGTTTGTGATGGGAAGCACAACTTGCCATGGTGGGAAGAGGCAGCATCACAGCAACTTCCCCTGCTCATCCTTCAAACTTCCAGCTGTACAGTGCCAAGTAGCCCCATAAGAACTTTTCTGACACCTCCAACTTAAAACCCTATAACTTAGGAGGCTGGTGAGGCACTGCTTTCATGGTCTGTATTTAAAATCAACGTCATGCAAACTTCTGTTGTTCTGTGGGTGTCGCTTCTATCCTCCTTTTAGGATGTCCCCCTGCAACTTCTCCTTCTCACCTCAATCCTCTCCTTGGAGGAATCAGATTTGGCAGGTGCCAGAGGTAAAAGTCCCTCAGGACTGATCTCTGCCTTTCCTGGGCATGGGCAAGGAGGACTTGGAGTAGTGTTATTTCATCAGAATTATTTCAGCTTCATGGCAAAGGGCTAGAATAGGAAAGAAACAAAGAATTACTGCTGATGATATATGAAAAGCTTCTTGAGAAATACTGTCAGTGGCTGGAATCTTCATTTCTATATCATCTTCCTCTGCATTGAAGCTGAAAATTGAGAATGAGCCTCAGTCTAGTACCTTAACTATGAACCTGTGAACAGTTTCCCCCCTTCAGATGGTAGCTCGGAGATAACAGAAGAGCTCTAAAAAACTATGTCCATATGCAGGAGTGCAGTTAACACTGATGCATTCCTGTGGCTTGTTAATGTTTGAATGTTCCAGGTGCTGTTAGTTAAGAATTCATTTTTACATAACGTGTAGATCTTCATTTCCTCTTTGCATTGACTGTGATTGCCATGCTAAACCTGTGTCAGGCACTTTTGTGTCTCTTCAGAAGTCATTGATTCTAGCAATGATAGAGGTGGTAGTTTGATATTTTTAATACTATTAGAAATCAAATCTCTGCTGTGTGCTCTGCATGGGTTGCAGAGCAATCATGCTTTGGTGAGCTTGGTAGAAATCTGTGTCTTTGTGCAAAGCCAGGTCTGATTGAGTAAAGAATGGGTTATGTTGCCTGAGCAGAAGTGAATATGATTATACTCAGGTCAGCTCAGCTCTGAGAGTAAGGTCACCTGCTTGCCTGTGCTGTGGTCTCATGTCGAGCAGCCTTCCAGATCTGCATTCATGTGTAGATTGCCTATATCCTGTTGTTCCCACCTAGGCTGGCTGCAGGGGGAGTTATTTGGCTGTCTCAGTGTTGTAATTCCCAGGACCATCCTCTTATAATGGATAATGAAAGAAAAATGTAGACATTATGCAGATCTGTAATACACAGATGAAGAATTGACCAGGTAGCTACGTAGAGGAAAATGGCACCAGAACACTATATATAATTTTAAGTTTGACCTCATTTGAATTACCTGAAGAACAGCGAAAGTAATGCAGAATTTGTTTTTTTAAGTGATCCATGTGTGTCTTCTGTTGGTGGAATGTTTGTGATCTCTAGGACAAGGAACAGAAAATTAATGTCACTGTAGACGTCCTTCCAATCCTAGTCTAAATATTTGGTAGTTTTCAAAAGCTGAGAGACTGTGACTAGATGTGTAAACAGATAAGGGTCATATGGTCCCATCAATATTAGAGGCTCAGTTCCATAGTCTTCACAATACTTTATCACCAAAGTATCCCAATAAGAAAATAGTGTGTCTTCATGCAGAGATAGAACACAGGGAAACTGTAATCATGAAGAATGTTTTTATAGAAGTCTATAAATGAGCACTTGGAGACCCAGTTCTGAAGGTAGAGTTGTGATGAATCCTGGATTATTCCTCCTCATTGTATGATGCTGCTCCCATCACAATCTGGTGAGACTTAAATTTAAAAATTTTGTCTTGAAATTCTTCATATTCCTGAGCAAGAGTTGATAAAACTTTGTCATATTATAGAATTCTTAGACTAAATTAGACTTTTCTGCTGATACATCTTGCTGTAAGAGATGGTATTTGGTAATAGTAAAAGGCATGATCCAATTTATTCTAAAGACTATGATTTATTATGGCTGCAATCAGAACTCTAGATGTTAAAATGCTCCTAGTGTAGACTTCCCCTTAAAATACTTTCTTGAAGGGAACAGGAAAAGCATTAATTTAATCAAGGAGAGTTGACTCTTAGTCAAGCATTCATGTGGAATAAGTGCTCCCTATTGTAGTTAAAAATTGTTTTTTCTCTCATGGCAGGTATTTGAGATGGATATTTCAAAACAGCTCCATGCCTATGAAGTAGAGTACCACGTTCTTCAGGATGAACTGCAGGAAAATGTGAGTCCCTGTGAGGAAGGTGAACCCCTGGAGAAGCTGGAAAGGGCAAACAATCATCTGAAGAGACAAAACATGGATTTGTTGGAGAAGCTACAGGTAAATGATTTAAGACTGCAAAATCATAGAGTAGTCATTTCTATGATTTGGCCATTAGAGTTGAAAGTGGTTTTTTAAATGTATTTGGGAAGTCTCCTAGCTGCAAGACCTTATTCAGTTAACCAGTTCTCTTAACAGTGATTTAGTTCTGTTAGACATACTTTAAATTCCATTGTCATTCCTGGGACCTTTCTTTCTTGATATAGATTTCTCTTTTCCCAAAATATCTTTACTCTTATCTCCTATAAAATCTATTGGCAAAACTTGTGTATCTTACAAAAATAAGTGCTCTGTTCCTTCATCTGTTTGCTTTCCTATTGGAAAGTTTTAAGAAATAATCCATAGTACAGTAGACTTGCTGTCTCCAGGTCTTTCTAGGCAGTGTCATTTTGTTTCCTTCTGCTGAAACTCATAGTCCTACTTTTGGTAGGTGGTCTCTCCTAACAGACTTGACTTCATCTGAATGCCCACCAGATAAAGTTATGTTTTAAAAAATTCCTGCCTCCCTTCACTATTCACCCTTTGTCCCGTAGCCTGGCTAAGACTTGTTTCAGGTTTCGATATGTATTGTCTTGCATTTTCTTGAAATACAAGCTTTTGGTTTTTCATTACCAGGCTATTTCTTGATATATTGGTTAATTTGAACAAGCACTTGGAAGAGCTCAGAGAGCACTTTCAGCTTCTGAGACCTGAAAATAGAAGAAAGCAAAAAAGGAAAAATCAAGTCCTCATTATTTTTGTGTTTATGGGCTAAGGTTGCTGTGCTGTGCTCTTTTGATATTGAAAACAGGAATCACTTTTTTTCCTTTTGTTGGTTTTGCTTAGTTATTTCTCTTTACTTATTTACTGCAGCCTAGGCTTTTACCTCTGTTATAAAAATGCACCAACAACATAGAATAATTGAGAGTGACTGATTTGAAAGGCTCTGTCGAAGCTCTTCTGTTCTTACAGAGTGCCATACTATAATGCATCTTTCTCAGTTCCTTAACTTCCTCACCTTTTTGTTTGTATAGCGTCTTCATTCCTCTGCTTGGACCCTTTCCTAGGAACAATCAGAATTTCCCCACTTCCCGCAGAGGGACATTTGCTATTGCTGAGATCCAGGGTTTCTGTCGACTAGCCAGAGGAAGCTGTAGGTCTTTTATTGGAGACTAGGGAACACTGTCTGCTTCTAGACTTAATGTTGAGGTTCTCTTTCCCTCTAACTTCTCCATCCTGCTAATTTACTTTATTACATAGGTTTCCCATTGATTCATTACTATCGGGCAGGTCATCTCTTCCAGTGCTACTCCAGCTGCTGATTTCCTTTTTATCCCTGCACCTCCAGTTCCTTGTTATTCTCAACTGTTTCTTGCTTGCTGCAACTTATTTGTCTTCTTCCTTCTGTAAAGCTTTCAGAAATCCTTCAGATTGATCTAGTGTCTGTATGATACACCGTAGGCAATCCTTGTATTGTCTGCCTACTCAGATGTCTTTTAGAAATAGCTATGTTATTCTTTCTTTAACAAATACTATCATCATCATCATCATCATGACTAGGCTTCGCGAACGAAGATTTGGGAAGGACATTTGCTACAAGCACGCTGGTGGCTAAAAAGGCCAATGCGAGATAGACAAGTCCGGTTGCAAAAGGCGCAGCAGAAAGACTCCTTAGGTGGTATTGACAAAACACGGTTCTTTCTGCATTGTCTTTTCTCCTCGAGAGTGAACCTGCATGTTTTCTCAAAAGAAGCAGCAGCGTTATAGATAGTGTGTCTCCAGACCTCCTGACTGGAGGCCAGAGTAGACCAGTTATGTTGATCAATATGGCCAAGGCTGAGATGTTGTTTCAGGGAGTCCTTGTATCTCCTCTTCGGGGCTCCTCTCTTGCGGCAGCCGGTGGCAAGTTCACCATAGAGCACGATCTTAGGGAGGCGGTGGTCCTTCATCCTTGAGACGTGTCCTGCCTAACGCAGCTGTGTTCTCAGTAATACGGCCTCAATACTCGTAACTGCTGCTTGTTCTAGAACAGATGTATTAGTCACGTAATCTGACCAGTGGATGTTTAGGATTGTACGGAGGCAGCGTTGATGGAAGCGTTCTAGAAGACGCAGGTGGTGGCGGTAGATGGCCCATGATTGGACCCATATAAAAGAGTAGACAGTACTATGGCTCTGTAAACAATGATCTTTGTACTTTTCTTCAAGTGTTTATTTTGCCAAATTCTTTTATAGAGTTTTTTGAAAGCTCTATATGCCTTTGCTAACCTGTTGTCTATCTCTCCATCAATCTTACTGTTCGAGGAGATGATGCTACCTAGGTAATTAAACTGCTGGACTGATTTGAGCTCTGATTCGCCAATGGTGATATGGGGATGATGGAAGACTTCCTGAGGTGCAGGTTGATAGAAAACTTCTGTCTTCTTCAAACTGACTTCCAGTCCAAAAAGTTCAGCAGCCTCTGCAAAGCAGGATGTTAAACACTGCAGAGCTACTTCTGTGTGGGCGACGAGGGCATTGTTGTCAGCATAAAGCAGCTCATGAACAAGATGATTTAAGGTCTTAGTGTGGGCCTTCAGTCACCTTAGGTTGAATAGGCTTCCATCGGTACGATATCAAATGTAGATACCATCTTCTTCATTGAGGTCTGCCATGGCCCTTTGGAGCATCATGCTGAAAAAGATTGTGAGTAGGGTTGGTGCGAGAACACAGCCTTGTTTCACACCATTGGTAATTAGAAAGGGTTCAGAAAGTGCATCGCCATATCTGACTTGTCCATGCTGATCCTCATGAAGTGAGATGATCATTTTAAGGAACTTGGGGGGACATCCTAAACGTTCCAAAATCTGCCATAGACCTTTTCTGCTCACAGTATCGAAAGCCTTGGTGAAATCAACAAAGGTTACATGGAGACCTTTGTTCTGTTCCCTACACTTCTCTCGCAGTTGTCTGAGAACAAATACCATGTCTGTGGTGCTCCTGTTGGCTCTGAAACCACATTGGCTTTCAGGTAGAATTCCTTCTGCTATAGCGGGTATTAGTCTGTTCAAAAGTATTCTTGCAAGGATTTTGCCAGCAATGGAGAGCAGAGTGATACCTCAGTAATTTGAACAGTCTGATTTATCTCCTTTCTTCTTATACAAAGTGATGATGACTGCATCACGAAGGTCTGATGGTAGTTCGCCTAGTTCCCAATAGCGCACCACAAACTCATGAAATTTAGCATGGAGTGCTTGGCCTCCATGCTTCCAGACTTTGGGTGGAATTCCATCAACCCCAGCTGCCTTGCCAGTTTTCACCTACTGTATGGCCTTAAGGGTTTCTCCCATAGTGGGGGCAATATCCAATTCATTCTTCACCAGTTGTTGTGTGATGTACTGAATTGCTGAGTCTTGAACTACACGGCTAGTACTGAAAAGAGTCTGAAAGTGTTCAGACCATCGATTCAGAATGGAGGATTTAACTGTCAGAAAAATTTGACCATCTGCGCTAAGTAGAGGGCTTTGGACCTGGTATGTAGGCCCGTATGCTGTTTTCAATACCGTATCATAATACTAAAAAAAAAAGCTATTCAGAATGTATCAATTTATTATAATGTTATTGTTTATAGGTTGCTCATGCTAAAATTCAGAGTCTGGAAGCCAGCCTGGAGACTATTTTGACTCGAGAGAACAGAATGAAGACTGTAATTCAGTCATTGGAACAGGAGAAGATAACGTATCAAAAGACTCTTGAGCAGATAGTGACGTATTTGCCAGCAGAAGCATTGTCTGACTGTGAACTGCTCCTGAAGGAAGTAAACTACAACCCAAATAATAAAATAAGGAGTAAGCCATAAACCAGGGCTCTCTAGGCAGCACCACTTCAGAAAAGGGAACGAAAAGATGAGTATGCTGCTTTCAATAGCTACTTAGCAATAGGCAATGGTATTATCCAAAACTAGTGCTGGGACACTCATAGCTACAAATGGGCCTTCAAATGTTTATATGCAAATTCAGGCTATTAATTTTTTTATTATTATGTAAATAAATCACAAGGCAGAAATAAAGGATTCTCGTATGTAATATTGATGAGTAGATGTATATTTAGAGTTCACCTAAAGGAAAAGAGAAATTTCAGTAGACAAAGCCAAGATAATGGTGATCAACAAATTCAGTCTGGATGTGCTTGTCCTGTAGTGAAATGAGGATAGCGTGTCTTTATATATATGTATATTGAATATGTTGAATAATACTTGAAGAAAAAAAGGAGAATGTAATTTTCCCTCCAAAGGGCAGCATGTTTCACATACTCTGTGGAAAATCGGTGTGAACTCATGCGTGCCTCTCTTTTAATTCTACTGACATTGTGAGCACAGACCAATAAGCGGAACAAGTATCACAACAGAAAAAGCTCTAGTGCCATCAGCTGTCTGGGCTGTACCAGTCAGCAGTGTAATTCCACGTGCATGTTAGAACTGGAAACAAGAAGCATTGCATCATAGCTCCACCTCCATAACTCAGAGCTAAGAAATAGGTATCTGTTCGCACTCGCAGAACTTGCAAAGCCAAGAGCTAACGGTGACTACTCCTTTCTTCCTGGCCTGTTTGCTTCCACCTGTCCTGGGGTTGATCATGATGACAGGAGGAAGGAAGCACGGCTCTATTATTCTGATAATGTGAGCTCTATTTATTCTGATGTTAATTTTCCACCGGAGACTTGCTGTCATAAGAGTTAAGCATATAAGGGGCTCTCATTTAACCAAAGAAATGCTGCAAGAAGCCTTGTCTTATTGTAGTGGGAGGCAGAAAGCGGTTCTTAAATTTTATTTGAGCAGAAAATTGAGGTAGGCTGCAGGAAGTTGAGTGTAAGTGTGTAAGAAAGGACCAAGCAAGTTTCAAATATTATATACCTTTCAGTTTTCACATATACAGTGGATATACATGTCAAAGGGGATTCTGGAGTACAGGCACAGTTTTAATAACGCTTTCCAGACTATTTCTGTTTAAATACTGCTTTGTGGTCTTCTTTTTAAAACAGTAGTCATTAATTTCTGTGTTCTGGGCAGTTTAGGTAAGCTCTGATTGTTTCAAGGGAGAAAATATGTTTATAAAGGTATGAAAAGTTACATATAGATATGAAAATGTTTTTGAGAGGAATTTTTGAGAAGGCTTAGACAAATGTGTAATAGACAAGTATTTTGGATTGCATGTCTGAACTGTTAATTGAGTGTTACAGTGGCTCTTGTTGCACCATTTTCACTGTCTTTCAGGAAACACTTATTCTTTTTAGTAAGAAAAACAATTAAGCAAAGTGCCAAATCTAGCAGTGTCTTTTTGCATAAGATTGTCCAATTTAGAAAGCAAGGACTGAATATCACTGCTTTCTAAGTTATATGCTTTACATTAACATAAAAGTGAGAAACAACAATGCTGATTGGCTGCATGCTGCTGTGGAACTTAGAGGCTTGGGCTCTCTTGGTTTTTTTTGTTGATTTTTTTACTTCCATGATGTTTTATTTGATTAAAGATAATTGATTTATGTAACAGACTTTCTTTTTACATTTGGGGTGAAAGGTCTTAACACTGCATATGAAATTATGTGGAATCTGTCTAGATATTTCAAGAATGTTGTATTGTACTAGGTGGGAAAATGCCAATTGAAAAGGCAGTTTTTTGCAGTTTTGTTCAAAGTAAGTTTTAGCCGATGTGTACATAAAAAAAAGAATCCCAGGAACTGCAGCAGCGTTTATTACAAGGAATCAAGGTTATTCAGATACATCTTTTTTTTTAAAGATGCACTGAATTTGCTTTATCCTTTGTTTCACTTATAAAATTTTTCATGTAATGCCTGGAGAAATTCCAATAAATGTCATTGCTGCATTTCCTATGGCCTCTGGCTAGTTTTAATTTTTGTACACTTCAGGTATCAATCTCATTTTCAATATTACTGTTCACATGAAATATGAAAAGGATCTGGTTTAAGTTTCTAGTTGTGGGGGAAAAAAACCTGCAGGATTTGTCAAAAAACCCAGAGTGCAAGGACAGAAATTGTCAGGGAAAATAGTTTTCCATTGTTCTTAACTGAAGATGAAATTGTTAAAAGGTATTTTTGTTCTGTAGCAGTTCAGTTAGTACATATGCTATGCTGTGCATCTAGCTTGGGAGGAGGAAGAGGACAGCATAGCAACATAGAGGAATAAACTACAGAAGTAAAGCTACAATGAGGTAAGTGCCTCATGGTTTTAGGACATTTATGATAACATTTGTATGCTGAATCCCGGTGTGCATGGCCACTGGGTTTAGGATGTGTGTCTTGAAGTCTGCACTCAAGCAAGTATCCTCCAGATTATCTTCAGAAGAATAATCATCAAGACTATCTAGAAGACTGAACTCTTGAGGAAAAAGTATCTGTTGTTTTCAGAAACAGGTAACTTGAACTGCTTTCTGCTGGCAGAGGGCTTTTTTAAAAGTCTGGGAAGACATATGTCCATTTAGCTAGCAAACTAGCTGGGAAGTCAGGAGTACCGCTTGCCAGGAGTAGAGCTGAAGTAAGTCAGTCTGGTAAGAAGGGCTAATGTAGGAAACTGGTATTCGCAACTGTTATGGATGGAAAACCTGTCCAGAGAGTTAGTTGTTAGTTGGGTTTTTTTCTTTTCCTAAAACAGAGAGTATTTCTCTCCACAATACAAGAAAGCTGAACAATTTGTAACATACAAAAGAATTTTAGCAGTTTGATCCAAGAATTTGATATTGGTAGTGTGATCCAGAGGGTCTACATTTCGATGCTTCATCTAAACCTCAAACTATATAGGTATTAATTGGAGTAGCCTTTTGTGTGTTGAGGTGAATAACCCCAGGTACTGTTAAAGTGATTATCCACTTAGTCTTTGTAGTCAAAGATAGGTGTTGACAGGCACGTGCAGGCTGTAACATGTCAAGCTTTATACCAGGCTATACCATCCTTTAGAAGAATTGTAATTGATTCTGTATTTCTGTGGTTCAGTTTTTACTGTCAGTGTTAGCTATTGAATGCATTTGATGTATGCTTTTCCTTCCTCAGTCTTTCTGGGGACTAGAAAGAAGAAAATTTAACTTTCTTTTCCAAAAAAACATATCAAATGTTTAGCTATATCCTTCCTCCAGACATCTAGTGTGAAAGGGATAGAATTTATATGCTTAAAGTTTAACATGTTAACTCTATCTGAAAGCATATGAAACTCTGCAGTGACAGTAAAAAGCTGGGCAGTAAAGCAAAGATGACTGTGCCTTGAGCACCTAATGGGTTGTATGCTGACTGGCTTGCAGTGAAGAAGAACCTGCATGGATTGGCATTTGGTGTGCTGCTTGGGTTTATTTTAGTGTTGACCTTAGTTGTGGACCAAAGGAAGGAGCTGGCAGTGCTTCTTTACTGAAATGTTCTACTGGCATTTGCTTTAGTTGAGACGTTTTCCAGTCCGTTACTGTTCTCTTTAGAAGTCTTGCTCAGCAACCACTTTTTAGCAAGGGATTTGGGAATTTTGCTTGTAGGTTTACCATTAAAAAAACTTCTGGAGCTTGTCCAAACAATTTCTGTACTCAAATTGCAACTCACGCAAGTATTAATTTTTATAAAAGAAGTAAAAAGGTTTTAATATATAGGTTTTATTTTTTATGAGAGCGCGTGCTGAGAGATGACATAAATGCCATACATCTTGTCTTGCTGGAACTTGCATGGGAACAAGTATGCTGTGCCTGATGCACAGTTGTCCCTTTTGCTTCCACGGCCACTGTTGGCTCGTATGTTGGCTCATACTCAAGTTGCCATCAACCCAGACCTCTAGATCACTTTCTGCAGGGCTCCTCTGCAGCCTCTCATCCCCCAATTTGTACATATGACCAGGATTATCACATCCCAGGTAGAGAATACAGCACTTGCAGTTGTTAAATGTCATACAGTTGGTGATTGCCCAGCTCTGCAGTCTATCTAGATCTCCCCATAAGGCCTCTCTACCCTTGAGGGAGTCCACAGCTCCTCCTAATTCGTTATCATCAGCAGACATGGGGACTAGAGATACTCTGGGGCACACTGTGAGGTGCAGATCAAAGTTAGCTGAAGCCTGGGAGCAGCCACAATGGCACTGTGCAGAGCCTGGCTTGCTGAACACCCAGGACCCAGTCTATATTTGTCTCTGGGAGTGCTGGCCATCACCTCCATGCTGCATTTTAGGGTTCCTTGCTGCAGATGAGGTCAAGCCTGTCCTGTGGACTGAACGCCCATTTGTCCTGTGCAGTTTGTGCTCCTGAAAGTTGTCTTCCAGTTTAGTGCTACATGCTGGGACAGCACTATGGTGCAAACCAAATCAGAGAAAGTAGGGATGAGTGGGAGATTTCCTTTGAAGTGCACACTTGATTCTAACCAAAACCCTGCCGTAGGCAGGGCCCAGTGCCAGTCAGCATCCCATTGGTACTTCCGGAGGATACAACAGTAATTTCATATGAAGCTGCCGGGCTATCTGCACTATCCTCTCCATCACTCAGAAAAGTATGATTTTTTTTTCCAGAGCTACAAAAGAACATTTGCCTTCATTTTTTAGTCATCAATCTGCTAAAATTGATGCTTCAGAAGAAATTATGATTACTAAATCTGTGCTTGAATACTGCCCACAAGGTGTCACTGTTTGTTTTGAACATGCAGCTCGTGTGTGTGGCTGTATGGTGGTTGCTGTGGCTCTTACTTTAAAGAAGAGAATTAACTTAGTCTCCTGCTTGATGAACCGCGATTCTTTATTTGCACGCTATTTGTAAGGTGATGTTTGTGGTCTAAGACTTTATTATAATTGAGAGGACTTACTAAGTGACATATAGGGCCTACTCAGAAAAAGATGCCTTAGTTGCAGTCTTTTATGTCTGGTCTTGTGTGAAAGAATTATGGAAGCACTTCTACACCCTACAACAGAGATATTGTCCTCAGGAATCAGATCCCAGGTGTCTCCTTTTGTACTGTTCTGATTGATCAGAATTTGTTTCTTGAAAGCAGCATTGAGTTGATCTGGTCTCACTGTAGTCTGATTCTGCACTTGCTCTTTTAATTTTTTTTAAATAAGGTTTCCTTGCAATAATCTTCCCCATGCCTACTGAGTCTCAAATAACCAGTTCTTCTTCCCTGGTTTTCTTTTAATTAATCTTACTGGGTTTCAGTGATAGAAGAAAAATTAAGGATTTGCTCCTAATTTTCCCAGAGCCACGGAGAATGATTTGCTGCTTCCATTTTCCAGTTAACACATATTCCTCCTACAGCATTGCTTCCAGAATGAGCATTGCACTCACTCTGAAACGCAGGGCACACGTTCAAGATAACATGTTGTTCCAACCACCCAGACACAGCTGTTCTCAAATACGTCCGAACAACAAGTGCAAAGCTCCCAACCACAGCCTAATGTTCAAACCATACTCAGGTAATTATGGCATCAGCAACTCCCTGGGGACCTTTGGGTATAAGCAAAGAGACCACAGCTCTTTTGCAATGCGTTTGCATTTGTAAAAGCACCAAATTATAGGTGGGCCTAATGGGTTGAAGGTGCTTAAAGCAGGGCCAGTGCACTTTATGTGCAATACACCATCATTTAAAAAGCTATCACATTGTGGAAACATCATTCAAGTGCTAATTTAAATAATACTAACATCTGAAATGAAGGCATGTTCTGACATTTATAGGTTTAATGTCTATTTCTGCACTCTACCAAAATAGATGGACTGTGGGTGGATCTATGATTATTGCTATGCATAGCAAGACAAAATCTGTGTAGGCAGCTGTTATTGTGCCTGGGTAAATATAGATGAGGGAGAATCTAGAGTAATTTTTTGATGTCACATGTTTATTTAAGAAATAATTAGAAACAACGTTAACTTCAGTAATGCTTAAGGCTTTGGAGAGGGAGAGAGTATCTTAAAAATTCAGTGACCAAATATGCCTCCATACTGCATAGCCTGCAGTCCCAGTAGCAGGGATGGAGTTGTGCGGTCCTGGGAGCAGTGATTCCCTGCAGCCCTTTGCCTGCTGAGCAATCACAACTGTTGAGGCTGGATGCACTGTCAAGCCATCATCCTAGCCAAAATTTGTGATGTTTGTCTCCTCTCCCCTTGTGGTGATCCTGAAAACTTCAGAGGGTTTTATGGGCTGAAACAGGCATTTTTTTTGCTAACTCCTGGTATTGCATGTTGTGGAAGGAGCAAGGCAGTCCTTTTGGAAGAACATAATTTATCACTTTTTGCCTTAGACAAGTAAAAGATACATGGTGCTTCCTACTCTAAATGGACCAGCGAAGGGAAAGGAGGTATGCTGAACCACTAAACTGCACACAGTGGCATAACTGCCTTTAATACGTGTACTTGTGCATAACTACAATAATATGTCCATTGGAGACCAACTTCTAGCAGTTCTCTGGTGGAGACCAATAGATAAAATTCTCCATTAAGATTTTTTTTCTTCTTTCTGTGTATGAATAAACTTGACATAGTGCTGCAGCAACCTTCGGCTTTGTAGGAGAGGGATCAGTGTTTCAGTTATGTCAATGGGTGGGAGGAGGCATAGGAACGCGATGGAGGGTAGCCCAGGTCTGACACTTCATACCATCTCTTTCTGCAGCCTGACCTGCACAGGTGCCCATTGACTTTCTCCTCAAAATGTGCAAACTAGTGTTAAACTCTGTGTGTGTTTCTTTTTCTCATATTTTTCCAACTTTATATCCTCTGCAGGAAGACAGGATCCTGCTGCATATCTTTTTTTCCTTCATACCAGCTGGGTCTCACATGTGCAGTCATTCCCCTCCTGTTTGCATTCTTCACAAAGGTCTTCACTGACCATTTCCTTGGCTTGTGGGTGATGTTCTTACCAGCCTCAGCCTGCTGGAGAAACATAGCACCAAAGCTCTTGTGTTTTTCTAAGAAATGCATTTCCATCAGCCCGATGGGTAGCAGCATTGCTTCCCAACTCTCGTGGAAAGGCAGAGAGTCTTGTCTGGCATTTCACTGGGATTAGTTCACATGCTCCCGCAGAGCTTATGCACAAGCAATGCCAGAGGATGCCTCATGTGCCTGCTACATCTGGCTCCTCATTAAAGGTCCACGTTTTGGATGTCTATAACACCCATGTCTGTACATAAAGGTGTTGGGACTTTTTTTATCTGTCTCTCAGTTGAGGGGACTGGAGATGTGTAAAGTGGCTGTAATGTGGGAGGGCAGGAAAAAGTGGAATAAAGGTAGGAAATCGTAAAGTAGATGTGACAAACACTTCTACTCTTATGGCAGCTTATTTATACTAGAGCACGTGATAACATGCCAGTTTTTGAGGCTTTCTGATTTCTTGACATTTGTCCTACTTACCTCTCACAAAAAGTATGTATTTTTCTTAGCGCCACCTGAAGTGCTCATAGCATCCTAGAGAGCCAAAACACTAAAATGACACAAAGTTGCTAAGTGGAGGGTCCTGCATTTGGAAATGATATTTATTTTGTGATGTAACAGAGCCTAGAGAGATGCTACAACATAAATCTGCTAAGACAGCAAAATATGTACACTGTCCCAAGAAATTTACCATTAAATCAAACAGGTGGGCAGAAGGACAGGAGTGAGTTGATAAGAAGAACAGCGTAGGCCCAGGACAATTATGATCAGTTTAGGCAGATGTACAACTATATTGTAGATGCCTGTTTTTAGAAGTGGGAAGATTTAATTTAGCCTTGATCAAGCTTTTTGGCTCAACACTGACTTTATAGAGACATCTTCAAAGAGTAAATCTTATTAACCTAATTTTGATACCTATCTTTTTCTGGCTGTGGTGGGTCCTAAAACATTTGCTCAGTCCTTTCTTCTCTCCCATCTACCCCATAATATCACCAAGAAAATGTCCTCTATGTAATAACTTAATGCTTAGCACAATTGTTAAGGAAGTGAAAAGCCTGATTTCTGGTCAAAAATGCATCCTGGAAAAAAAATGCCAGGGGAAATATATAACATGGACAGCCTCCACAGCCTGTTTGTTTATTCTTATACTTAGAGATTCAAATAATAAGCATGACTGAACTCTCACAGGATCTCAATTACTGACTCTCTTCTCCATTTATGGCATGCTTTGAGGGAAATTATAATGAACATGCTATTAAACAAAACATGAACCCTCAGGCTATCTGGGCTATGGCAGATCCTCTGCTCCTTCAACTGTGCATAAGTCTCTCTTCCTTCTCCCCTGTGTGAGCTGCAATCCTGATAGGACTTTCCAGCCCATTTTTGCTCCTAGACCCCAGAGTCAGGATCTCCAGCCACCATGTTAGGGAGGGCAGGAAAAGAAGAGGGGAGTGTGGTGCTCTCACTGTCCCTCCACACATGCCAAGACCTGAGGCACTGCTGTTCTGCAACTGCAGTGTCATCTGAGTTTTGGTTTTTTTTATTATTGTTTTTATTTCTTCCTTTTGTTTCCCCTCATCCCAGGGGAATCCAAGTCTGACGAGAGTCTCAGTGTACACCTCTGAACACAGAAATAAACTGTAGTCTGTCCTGTGTTTGATAGGAAAATGAATAACAGTAAAACTTTGCCTGGAGCTGCAGGAAAAAGTGAAGGGGAAGGATTTGCTGCTGCCTGGAGCTGCAGGGAAAGGTGAAGGAGAAGGATTTGTTGCTGCAGATGCCTTAAGTAGATTGAGCATGCTGGAGTTTAGGGCCTAGTTTAATACATCTGTCATAAAATAAATGTGTGCTCTATCACCCTCTGTAGTATGTGCACAGCAGCAAACCACTTCAGACACAGCTAAAAGTGTAATAGGCCAGAGGCAGGGAAGAAAAGGAGAAACAGAAGGGAAGGAGGGAACATGGGTTGCAGGAGAGAACAGGGACTGAGGTTGCATTAGGTATGTGAGGAAAAACATGTGCCACTTTTCTTTGCGTGCTGGACGTGCCTCTCGCCATGAGGTCTGAAGTCACAAATCAGGTTCATGATCTCTCTCTTGGGCTCTGCCAACAACTCTCTCCAGGCTGTAAACATTTCAAGGTATAATGGTTACTGCCCTTTCACAATAGGGCATAAAGTAGGGAGCAGAAAGCACCTACCAACAAAATCTTGGGTAGACGTGAAACACACTGATGGCACCCACAATCACTGCTCCCCACAAACAGGGTTCCTTTTCCCACAGGAAACAAGTCACATGTTAAGTTTTACCACAGACCCAAAGACACTTCAGCACTGAAGTAGGTAAAACCTTTCCGCCTTCCAAGTTCAGCACCCTTTCAGAACAATCCACATGCCAGGCCAGGCAGTTAGAGCATGTGACCTCCTTGGTGTTAGCTTTTTTGTAACCCTCCAAATAGAAGAGCATCCATCTGGTCTGATTGGTGCTTTTTTTTTTTCCTTCTTTAATGTCAAAATATACATTGCTCTGTCCATGTAAATGATAAATATAATTTCAGTACAGAGAGCTCAAGGATGTCTAGCATATTTCTTTGATTTTGCAGGGCCAACAAAACTTGTGTGCTGAGGCTTCCTTTAGTCATCCTTTTACAAAAGCTTTTAATATTTCCTTTCTCTCCGCATGAAAAGCCACATATAGTCATGGCTATTATACCATGTAGGATTAACTTAAAGTACAGCAGTGAGCTTGCAAAAGGTTTGGAGTGTTGAGCTTTCTGCAAAGTCAGCTACCTAAGTATTTAAGCACTCTTCTCATTTACATAATCTATTTGTAACATTTGTTAACAGATATTCTCTCTTCCAAATCCTACATCTGATCTCCACTAGGCAAATGTCAGAGCATTTAGATAGAAATGCATTAGATGTAGACAAGAGGAAGATCACCAATTTCTCAGCAGGGATCACACTTCTTTAACCACAGCGCAGAGATGATGTGATCACCCATACTATCCCCTTATTCAATTTTGCCCCTAACGGCCATGGAAATAAAGAAATCTCAGTAAAAATAAATGTTTCACTCAATTCCTTTCTGATTGTAGCCTACACTAAAAGCTTTGTTGTTTCCTCTGCACTCTCAATGCTGGAGGCAGAGGCGGGAAAAAGCCAGGTAGCTCACAGAGGGCAAGGTTTACCACAGCTGTGGCAGGGAAGGATAGAGGAGCAGGGTGCCAGGCTGAGATGGTTGTGACACAGGCAATTCAGAAGTGATGTAGTCTCCAGGGCAAATAAGACCATCTCGATGTGCCCTCCCTGTTGGCCTCCTACCCCTGCTCCTTATGCTGCAGCCCAGAATCCTGAAGTGTAGGGGCGGGGGCAGGTGCAAGTGGTGGAGCAGCAGCAGAGATGTGGGCAGCAAAGGCAAGGTGGATTCTTTTGGGATTGAGGAGCAGTCCTCAACTTTTCTCTGCTTTCACCAGCCTCTTTGCAACCTTCTGATGAAAGCTGAGATAGGGCTGTGAAGCAGGAGCAAGTGACCTTAAGCAAGAAGAGCTTAGGGACTATGGGGGCAGAGGGAGAAGACTTGGAGAAGGCAGTTGTCATCAATATGGGAAACAGGCAGGAGGCAGTTGGGGACATTAAGCTTTGAGAAAGGAGGACAACTTTTCTTTAAGAAAATGGGTGGAGAAGGCAAAACCCAGAATTGATGAAGTGTACATGTGGGTTGTAGAAGAGATATTAAACAGGATATTAGTGTTTCCCAGGTGATGGCTGTGCAATTCCCTGAGTGGAGTGTGAGGTTCAACAGGCTATACTACTAATAAAAATAAATAAATAGGGAAAAAAAGTGATATCTGACTTGAAGGTGGTTATAAAGGGTTCTGCTCTTTTTGCAGAACCCTCAACTTTGAGGGAACTTGGTAAGAAACAGTCAAAACTGTTAGTGGTTCCTTATTTTGTTTCTATCACCCAAATAGAAAAATAGCACTGACAAAAAAAATTAAATCCCCAGAATTTTATTCATTCCTCTAACAGAGCTCTGGGTACTTGCTGTTAGGTTTTGGGAGGCTGAAAAGACTTCTGAATCTGAAACTCAGGCTTTGTGTAAATTTTCAAAATATACACAATGATAAATTTTATAGAATGTTTTGGTTAATCTATGAAGGTTAATTTAACCACAGCACTGTTTGCTTTAGTGTCTAATCATTATCATCTTGATTTCCAGATTCTTTACAGAGACTCCCACTGAATGGAGTTACACACAAACCTGGGATTGCCCTGCATAGTCATGAGCTGTCACCTCTATAGTGGCGCTGAGGTTGTTCCTTAGAAACTGAAGACTGGGAGCTAAGATTAATGAGAAACATTTTAGGGTATTGAGCCATGACTCAACTTTCTTAAATCCAAAGGAGATTGGGTGTACGTGGAAAATGACAGCTGCTAGGAGTAGGATTGAAAAGAAAGTACTGTATTAAATATATACTTAAATGCTTCATAAAATACTTAATAGAATATATACTTATTAAAGTATGTAGTGGAAGAGGATAGTCTCACCTGGAAGAGTTAGATAGGGCTAGAAATTTTGGCTGTGTCCTTCAAACCACTGCAAAACAGAAAGTCTCATCTCAAAGGAGGTGGGCTAGAGGAGAGCTATTGCCCAGATTTACCCCACATTTTGAAGCACTTATTTGAGTGTTTCTATGCACTCTCTGCAGAAGGGGAAGTGTGGGAGTAATTCCAGTCTTAGACTATACTACTTGAAAGTTAAAATAAGATCTGGATTATCCTCTGGAGGACCTCTCTTGTTTCACTGACTTTTGAAGAAGTGTTAAATTAATTTGGTGTGCCTAACTTAGTTGGGTAAATCTAGGCCTAAATGATGGGATTTCTCTTTTGTTGAAATGGTGCAATCAATGTATGGTGTGTTGTGGCTACTGAACACTTTCTGGTTTTACAAGTCCCTCTCAGAACCTTGGCTCTGTATGATGCCTCTTTGTCGGAAGCCTTCTGGAATCATAGAATCAGCTGGGTTGGAAGGGACCTCCGAGATCATCAAGTCCAACCCTTGATCCACTACCGCAGCGGTTACTAGACCATGGCTCTAAGTGCCACATCCAATCTCATCTTGGCTTCCCTCAGTTTTCCTTGCTGATGAGTGGTTTTACCCCAGGGGAAATCAACAATTCTCACCAAAATTCTTCTTAAGTTTTTAAATGAAAGGATATTAGTGTGAGAAATGTTTGCAAAATCCCACTCACCAGGATTAAATCTCTGCTGCTGTCACAGAATTCCTCTGAATAGGAGCACTTACTTGTGCTGTTCAACACAGCTGGAAACAACAGGGTAAATATTGCATAAGGATGAATGCCAATATGTTACAGAGGCATTTTTAAAGATATCTGTGTATAGGTGATTTTAAAAAGTGCTTTTCCTCTGAAGCCTGAAAACACCATAACAAAATGTTAATTATTTTAATTTTTGTTTACTTTTTTTTTTCGGTATGTGTGTAACTCCAGTCATGTTTCTGGTTTTTAGGGCTGGAATGTAATCATAAAAGTTAACACAGCTCTTCAGATTGTTCTTCTTTCTGTAAGCATGGCTTCATAATGGAGATTTAGTGGGCTGTAAACAGGATGTCGTATGGTGCTCTCTGTCAAAAATTAATGATGGCAATGAAGATTAAATTATTCTTCCGTGAAAATACAGCACATACGCAGAGAGATGTTTGCAAGCAGGCTTAAAATAGTCCATTCCCTGAGGACAGCCTGGGAGTTTACTGACTGCTCCCTGTTCCTGGTGAGAGTCTGGGTCTGCCACAAAGGGGAACTGTGTTTAATTCCTGCAAAACCCTGGGACACAAAGGGAGGCTTTTGTTTCCCTGCCTTCCAGGTGGACGCTGTAGGCTGTGGTGCCTGGATAAGCTGATACTCGGCTACCTGCGGTGTGCTCCCATCGCTCCAATTTGCACTGCTGGCCTCCATTCACCGCCCTTTGTTGTCGGAGCTCAGAGCGTTTCAGTCTGTGAGAATTCATTGTGAATCTGACTGTGCATGTTGAGGGGGGTGGAGGGAGAGGGAAAAGGGATTTTCCACAAATGGAAACCAAAAACCTCCAACATGTCTGTATGGAAAAGGCTTTCACTCCATCATCTGCTCCTGATTTTTTCCCCCTAGATGCAGCACGAACATGTCAGTGGGAGAAGAAAATATTATGTTTCCTGAGACAGGTTTCTCTTGATGCTGGCTAGTATGGATAGCCTGATGTGCCAAGCAAAGCTGTTTCCTGTGAGGCATGGTTTTCTGCAATACAGCTCTCAGGAATCATGTGGGGCTGCTTTCTATTTCATTTTTTGGCAGTAGATGGCTGTCTGCCTCTGCAGAGCCTCAACCCAGGCCAGAAAATTCCCCAGGCTGCCTGCTTCTACACTCCCTAAACCTGTTTTCCATATTACCGCTCAGTAAAGATGTAAATATTAAGCAGAAGATTTCACACCTTCCACAAGGGCACAGCTTTCTCAGTGAATTCATTCCTGGTGCTGGGGAGAAAATTGGAAACTATATCTTGGAGGGAAGACGTCATTGTGATCTTTCATTCCCTTGTGGAAGAACTACTACTAATATTTCAGTCAATGATCTTTGTCTTCTCACAGCTTCAGCAGTTACTGGTTAGGATCCTGAAAAGCATGAGGTTTGGGGATTTTTACATTTTTGAATGTCTTCTTTTTTTCTTACTCTTGTGAACTGCCTTGATTTTATTTTTTTATTCCCCCCATCATATCCTGTATGTCTTCTCATGTGAATCCCCTTGTGAGTAGATCTTTGTAGCTGTATGATCCTTTGAGCTGCCTAGTCCTGGGAAAACACATCTTCTCCCCTTGTTTTTGAAGCCTGTTGTCTAAGAAGACAATGTGTTTGTGTATGCCTAGAATGTATGAGCTGATAGAAGTGAAAGGGGGGAAAATAAGGTGACTACAGTACTGACTCCATGCCCCCACACAGGGATCACAGTCCTTTGTGGCGGAAAGCAGCTCATTTTAAACAGGTACTGTGCTGGACCCTTGACACACATGGATGTGTAAACTGAGTCACACCCGATATTTTAACTCTCCTTTGAAGCTTCCTTACAATAGCAAAGTGAAAATGTATCTGCTATGTAAAAATTGACTATTCCTGTTTCTTTGCAAAGGTCTCTGCTCCTTCAATTGCTTGCATATTTCATGGGGAAAATTACTACCCTGATAGAGTTAGTCTTTTAGTGAGCAATGAATATTGTTGCTGCTGCTCAGGAATTAGCTGAAGAATATAAATTACTCTGGTAACTTTAACCCAACCAGTGTGCAAACACGTGCTTTCTGTTTTGGCCTATCAGTTAGAGATTATCAGCCCTGGCTCCTGTTTTGGGGGCAGAGATGACTTTTTCTTCTGTAGGCAAGGGAACTTGACAGGGCTTCTCAGGTTTGTCCTTCAAATATGCACTCTATACCTGGGTAGATATGTGGCATTTTTGATGTTGCTTTTCTTTGATATAGGGAATGGTGTCTTATAATGAGTTCTTTTATTCTTGGAAAAGTAGCAGATTTTTACCTTATATACTAACACATGATCCTTGGCTTTTCCAGTTGTGCTGAGGAAAAAGGGTAACTGGGATGTAGCCACCTAGCATGGATCGTCTGGAAGATAGAGTGAGAACAGAATAACCCCCTGTGCCTCTGTGACCATTGGCCAATACACTGTGTACTCCTGTGCTATGTGATTGGCAGCTGCCTGCACCCATTTTAATCCTCCACCACATATACACTTCCACATTTTTCTATTCTGGGCACTCTACTGAGATCTCTGCCAGGGTTCCAAAATATGCATTTTGTATCTCTGGGTTCAGCATAGCAGGTTTGATTATATCCTGTAAGCTGTGTAACCATTTCTGTCTCTGTGAATGCAGGTAAGGTCTAAACCACCTTTGCAATGAAATCCTCTCAGCCCTGGCGTGGATCAGGGATTTGCCACCTGCTCTGTATATCCAAGCAATTTGCAGCTGCTTTCATAGCCCAGGGATGAGTATCTGTGGGCCTGGAACAGAGACGAGACTTGTGGGCAGCCTGTGGAGAGAGAATGGCAACGTGCTTCAAATGGGCAGAGTGAGGTGGAGAAGTCTGCTGTGGATTTCCTTAAGGCTGCTTCTGAATGTTGCTTTGATCTGGTGTGGGAAAAGAAAAGAGATGATTGAAGCTGCCATTTGTGGATCACACCTACTATCCAGGCCCTCTGTTTACATCTGTGGTATATCTTAAAAAAAAAAGCTTCTGTAGAGTGATGCCTGTGTGACTGTGGGAGGTCCTTCTGCTTTAAATTCCATTCAATGTTAAGTGCTTGTCCAAGCATCCCTTTACCATAGCTGCCTACTTCGCAGTAGGATGAACTGTTTGGCACTGCTTGTAATGTCTGTCACTATCTGCACTTAATACAAGTGGCCTCAGATTTTCAAATAAACTATATTTTTCTTGGACATGGCTATCAGCGAAATAGAAAACTGCTGCTTCAAACCTGACCTGAAATTAGTTGCTTGGAACATAACAGAATTCTGTGATTGCAACAGAAGCAGCTCAGGAGAGACCACTGTCCTTCACCTACATGAGGTAAAACAGAAGCAAGAACAGTCAAGAGTGAAAGGCCTTCATTAAATTTCTGTTAAACTAACTAACTAATCAACCAACTAAATAGAGTGCTCTGTAGTGGTAGCAATGAACATAGGAATAAGGTTGTCTCACTGTAAAGAGTCTGCCCACACATGACAAGCATGAGTCTTGAAATTACTGAGGGGGGTTGTGCATATTTTGGGAATTTTTCGGCTACTATCCTGTGTATTTCAAACATGGAAGAAAAAATGTGGATGGTTATCTGAATAAAGCATTCGACTTTTGTCTTCTGTTTGATCTTTCTAGCCATATGAGTAAGCTAGTCAACATCAGAAGCCATGTCAAGCCTAGGAAAAAGTAGCTGAGAGGAGATATTATCTTTCTCCACTGACAAGACCATGAATAATTTCACAAGTTTCTAATACACTGGACTGCAAAGTCATGTACAGTGGAAAATATCTTGTTGCTGTTATATATTCTCAAATGTTTTTTTTCCCAAGTTCTTACTTGAATAAAAATCAAAATATCTTTTGCCTTAGCCCTCTCTCTTTTCCCGCATTCACTGAAGGAATCTTTTTCTGGGTTCCCTTGTTCAGTGATGTAAATCTAGTCAATAAATTCAACTCCATATATTCAGCTGCAGTGTCGAAAGGCTAATACAGCTGGGACATCAGACTTAATAACCTCTACTCTTTGTATCTGTGGTGGTCTCAGAGAAGTACAAAGGGAGATAAATATATCTCTTCTCATCAGTACAGGCTATATTTGGAAGACTTCATGTGATGTAAACTTCCATTGTTAAATCATTCCAGAAAAAAACAACCGAATAAACCCAACAAAAACCCTTACAAGTTCTCAATCCCTGGAACACTGATGGAAAATCATGGTGTCCCACAGTGGTCTGTGGGTCAATGTTTCCTTAAGGAAATTAGAGATACCTTTGTGCAGCATTTGCAAGACTACTGTGAAACTAAGTGAGGGCTCTCTTTCACATTTGAGTTGCTCTTGAACCTCAACAAACCTGACATAATAAGCAGGTCTATGTAGAGGGCAGCACGGGCTGTCAAACGAACTAGCAAGTATGTGCTGTTGTAACAGAAAGTGGGTAGCAGAAAATGTCAAAGGGAAACGGACCATAAGAATGGTGTCTTGAACATAACCAGCTAGTCTTGCCTGGTTCATTTCTCAGATTTTACGGAACAAATGAAAGCTGTGAGCTTTTTTTTTTTTAATAAAGCTTACTCATAAAAGGGGCATCTCCCAGTAATGGACTCTGTGTAAAATCTTCTCTTTATTCTGGAGCTGGCAGGCAGCATGGCTGGTGTATCTGTGTCCTTTTTCTTTTCAATGCTGCAGTTTCATTCACCAGCTCTTCCCCTGGAAAGACCTAGATAAAGTGTGATTGATTACCTGCTTGGATCTACAGCAATTTATCTCATTCAAAATGTTAATTTGGACCTATTCATGCTCAGGTGAGAGAGTACAATTTAAATGGCTTATTTAAAAGCCTCTATCAGTTCTTAAGTTCTTTATTAACACTGAGGGACTTTATTAAACTTGAGTTTTTTCCCCGGGCATCATAGTGTCACACCATGTCAGGCCCATAAGACACATCATGGGTGCTGTGACAAGGATAGTCATCTGAAACACTTTTTTATACTTGTATATGGCCCAGTGAGGGCATAATGCTGTAGTTCACCATAGACCTTGTCCAAGTCCGCAGACTTCTATGTCACTGTTAGTCCTGAATCTGAATTTTTTGTTGAAGTTCAATTCAGAGAAGAAAAGCAAAGTGACAAAAAATATCTCCTTAGAGAAACAGGTATCAACCTAACAGCTATATGCTTTTTATTTATTTAGGAATACGACTTCTCTGTATTACTAAGTTGTCGGTATACAGAAAATAAGCCTGGAAAAGCTGGTTCCATTACATATTTCTTTGAGGGACCAGAGTGTTTAACTTCATAGGTTAGGATTTCAATTCCTGAGTGTTCAAAATTTCCTTCAAAAGCAGAGTCTAAATGTAGTTCATATTCAGGACTGCATTTATGTTTGGTGATTGGATTGAGTCGCATAGATATTATGCACGAACACTAAAGAGAATGTTAACTTCTAAACTGACTGTAAGAATGATCTTATGGGTTGGTATGAAAGAGTTAAAAATATTTTAAACATCTGAATTTGAACAAATTAATCCCACCCTCATGATGTGATTGCCAATCATTATAATAACATCCAGATTTTTGTGGACTGGGAAGCTCTTTATAGAGAAGGTCGGTATTGTTAGCCCTGATTAAGCTGAGGAACTCGGGGTAGAGCAAAGGAACTGGCCCAGCATCACTCAACCAGTGATGGAAGTGACAAGAACAAAGTCCAGATCCCCTTCATCTCAACCCAATGAACTTTACATAGGCCATTAAATATCATCATCCTCATTTTGTGAAGGGCAAAAATTGACCCTAAGCAGAATGGAAAGGCATCTGACCTATGTCTTAGCTGTCATTCCAAACCTGGGTCTCTCACCTGGGGCATCACCTTCCACCTCAGAAACTCTGGGCATTCTTCCATTCGTCCTATTGCTATTCCTCCTGATTTCTACGTTGCCTGTTCTGGCATCTGTGGGGGGGAAAAACAAAAAGGAAAAAAACACAACCCTTGGTTTTCTTTTCTGAATTTCAACCAGACCATTATGCTGAGCTGAACATTTCTGAATTGAAGCAAATCCAACTGCAGCGGCCTTGCCATAGGCACACCCTAATTAGAAGCAAAAATTTCCATATGTTCCACCCTTCACACAGGCATGACTGTTCTGTGACCCAAATGCTCTCATTTGTCTTGTGTAGGAGAGTTTTCACACTGGAGGCAACTTTGACTTGTGTCATTGCCTACATCTGTTTACCTTTCAGGTGCTTTATCTTCTCTTTCTGTCAAGCCTCTCTGGCTACTTTCAAAGGCATTTGCTTGCTTCACAAAGTATTTTTAACCCCCCCACGCATCTTCTCTTTCTTTATCTCCCAGTTAAGTTATGATGCAGAATTGTGATGACTTCACTGAATAATCAAGCAGCAGCAGCCAGGTTCTGGGTAGAGAAAGTTCTTTTTTAAGAAAACATGAATATCTTCAAAACAATAGGAGTAAAATGGTTAAAGTCAAATTGCTACTTGCATAAACAAGCCTTGTTATCTTTGTCCTAGTGAGCAAAGCCTACCAGTGATGCACCATAGATCTTTGAGAAACATTCAAATCCCAAAAGCTCCTATAGTGCTGATTTGTAGTTTACTCTTATGTATTTGAATTTATTTTTTTTTAACTGGTTAGGAATGGGTGTTGAAGTCTCACATGAGCTTTCCATTGCTACCATTATAAATATTAGTGTTCTACTGTATATATATGTGGCAAGAGGTATGCATGGGAGTTTCTAAACCAGAGGGAGAAATGAACCCAACTCAGGAGAGATTACAAGTCAGAGTTACAATTTACTTTAAAAAAAATTACAATAAATACAGTGATATCATATTTCAATGATACAGAGAGAAAACTGGTTTTAACCCACAAAGACAGATGTATAACCCAGCACCCTGGGACCAGAACAGAACAATGTTCATTAGCCCCTGTGCTGAGCACTATGTGTCTTCCTGGAGTCAAAGTAAAAGGAAAAGAAAACCCATTGGTCCTGATGATGGTCGCAGTTCTGTCAAAGTAATGATCCCAGTCTTATTGAGAGTGGCAGTCGCAGTCCTGTTGAAGTTCTGGTCCTCTTCTTAATCTGACAAGTGGTGGTAGAAGCCTGGAGTGGTAGAAGTCCTGTGGAGTGAGGGAAGAAGACCTTTGATCTGCCAAATGAAATCCGAGTGTGGTCTTTTATTGGGCTCAGGGTAGGTACCTCCCCTGAGGCAGGCAGTTCTTCGCTGGATAATTAATACTGGATCACAGCACATTTCAAGAGTCTTTGACACCTTCTAAGCACAGGTGGATCCATTATGGCCCTGTGTGTGAATTGTCCTGATGTCTGCCCAAGGGGAGTTATCAGTGATGAGTCATTTGTGTAAGGACAAAGAAACAATATCCAGTCCATAGCCTGAGGTGGGAGGTGTGAATGCACTGTGAGTCATCAGCATTCCAGTCTTTTCACACTGGTGGACACATTCTTCTCCCAGGATAATAGAGTATTTTAAGTTCCTCCCCACAGTCTAAATTAGTAGGCATATTTGGAGAAAATAGAAAAGGTGGTTACTAGAGTCATTGTGTAAGGCAGGACACCATGATTTTTTAATCCTACTCTTACCAGAATTGATTATTTCATTTTTTCTGCATTTCTCCCCAGAAGTCATCTCTAGACAGTTATTATGCCTTCATCAGGGCAATCAATGTACATGGATGGGTCAAGACATGTGCTCCAGAGCACTGGAGATAAGACCGCAAGCACAGGCAGGAGCAAGTAGTGGAACCAATACAGGTGATGGAGATCCAAAACAGAGCAAAGCAATCAGGCTAAATAAGGGAAGTTTTGAAAGATTGTAAGGTAATTAATTCAGTAGAAACCTTCTTTTGACCAAAGCACCGCATACCTCACCTTAGGGTGGGAACAGGCTGGGACAGGTGTGGTAGGAGCTTGGCAAAAGTCCTTCTGCCCCTTTTTTTCATGCAGGCATTGTACATTGGGACAGCCTCTGAGATAACCAGACTTATGTCAAGATATGGCCTGTATGACATCACAAAGATATAACCAATAGGAAAAAATAAGAGATGATAATACTGTTTTTGTAAATGTATGAACAAGCAGTAAACAAATCACACCAAAGCAGGGGATTCTTGTAACTGGACTTCTACTGCAGGAATTCATCACTTCTACAGCCCTTGTACTCCAGATCAATAATAGCTGTTCCTGCCTTGGAGAAAATTGCTATGATATATTTGTCTCCCCTTCCAAGTTTTGGTGATAGCTGTGTCTTGCGTATTTTGAGGGATGGTATTTGTCAACACTGCACTGTGTCTTTTTGGAGTCAGTTGGAAATGCTGCGGACATCCAAGCCAGACTGCTCTTTTTTAATGGGGGTATTTTGTCTGTACGTAGGATATACCTTAGCAGTGGAGCCATCAGGATTTAATGGGGTGTTTCATGGGACTCAAGCCAGCCCTCTGCAACAGGGATGAATTTCACTCTGATACTGTTTTTGTTAAACCTTATGCAAGTACAACATTCAACATTTCTCTCCACCTGGCTCTGTACCACCTATCTTTATTTTTCATTAACTCCCTAAAGCCCTAATTTGCAGTGCTAGTATGAAAAATCTGACAGGAACATATGACAGGTCTGACCAATCTCTCCCCTTAGATGCAAGAAAGACAGTTAATAACCTTTTTAGAGGGATGAGACAGAAAACCCGTATATATCATCTCTCTGTATTAATAGACTACATATGTGGCCTATCCACTGCATCTATCTAGAGAGAACACAGGTTTCTGATGTAGCTGTGGGTTGCTATTGTCATGGTGCAGCTGAAGAAGATGTTGAGGCCATCTTAACCAGTTAGGTCAGTCGGTTACCTGAAATATATCTGTGCCCCAAACCATTCAGGCATCCCAGCTACCAAGAACACACCCTCTAAAATCATTAGAATTTGGATTTTAGAAAGGGGGTATAAAGAGGTTTTTCATATTGCAGTTGCTCTTACTTTTCTGTGTGTTTGGGGGGAAAAACAATTTTTAGTATTTAAAATAGTTATGAATTACAGTTTTTTTCCTAAAACTTATATTTACCATAGGTGTTTCATAGGTATATCCTAAGGTATTTTAATGGACTATGTGTTCAGTGACTAATCCTGAAAGACCTTTGTAAGACTGCAGAGCTTGGGGGTCTGCGTGCATTGGGCAAAGAAAAGGCAGATTCTTGCTAATGTAGATCCAGAGACATCTGGCACTGGTCTCTCCATGATAAAAATAAGGTAAGATGTCTGTCTCTCAGCCTCCCTTTAGGGTCATTCAGCAGTCAGAGGCAACTTGGACACAGCACAGAGGTTTAGCATCAGACTCTGAACTAGTGCAGCTGAGGTGGGACAGGACTATGTGCTGTGTTCCCATCAAATTCCTCTGTCTTTTTTCCTTCCAAGGATCTGGCAAGAAGTTCCACAGAGTGAAAAAAAAATGTTTCATTCGAAGAACAGAAAGCCAAACTTCAAGTCAAATTTATCTGGATATCCAAAAATACTAGTTCACAGATGAGGATGGAAACACTCCCCAAACAGAGTTCAAAATTCTTTGGCAGTCTGACTTGGTCCAGGGCTGTCGATACCTCTGAGCAACAGAAATTGGTGCGAAGGGTTCTATCTGCATGTGCTTGCTGTCTGCGGACTGAAGAGCCCACAGCCGACAGATTTGCTGCAAATTTACGAAGGGCTCAGCTGCCATACCAGGGAGCCATGGCATGCAAATGAGTTCCTGAGTCTCCACTGGCAAGGAGAAAGAAAACGATGTGCAGTCTGTTATCCTGCCTAAATATCTGTGGCATCAACAAATGCTTTAAAACAATAACAGTTACTTGGTCCCCCAATTTAATTGTGTTATAAGAATCTATTTATTATGCGGCTGCCTGGTTTCTGAGGGCAGCACTACAAAAGCCTTGGCATGGCCAGAGGCTCTGTGTTTGTCAGTAATTTGCGAGGCTCGCCTACTGAGTGCTAATTTTGGTGGGGTGTGAGACAACCGCCAGCAAACAGCATCTTTATTAAGTGAGCAGTGTCAGCGATGCAAGGGTGTCCATGGTGAGCGTGCCGGTAATGGCTGGAAAGAAGGAAACAAAGGGAGGCAGAAATGCACACCCTAATCTGAGGGAGCAGGGAAACTGCCAGCCTGCCCATTCGTTGCATGCAATGGAGGCAGGCACAGAAGGGAGATTTTCAGTCCGACTCAGCTGTCTCCTCCTGGTGCTGGAGACCGGTTGCCATGGATATCTGCTGATTGGAGGGTACCAGCAGCGCCATGGCCAGGGGGACTGTCTGGGGTGAAGAATGAAGTAAAGGATGCCTATGGGTGGGGTGGGCAGGAGCAGGGATGTTAACAGTGGCAGAGAAGCCAAAGCAATTTTGGAATGGGATGAGGCCTTTCCAAGAGCGTGGCATTCCCCCCACGGCAGCAATGATGGGGTGACTCTCAGTACACTGAACCTTGGGATGAATTAGCTGTGCCTCAAGAGGTCAGAGGGTTATTCCTGAGCCATACTTTTATCATTTATCTGTGTATGTGTGTGTGTGTGTCTGTGTGTGCAAAATTTGGCTTTGAAGCCCCTCGATCTGTTCTCTAGCCATGAGGCAGGTGCAGAGCTGGCATTATCAATAAAATTGGCATTGCAGGACTGTGTGTCTGCATGTGTGCGTATGTACAGTGCCATACTGGAGGTTATGGTGTGTGATTTTTCTGTTGTTCATTCTGTTAGCTTTTTTTCTCTCTTAAATAAAGAACCCAGTCATACAACTTTATTTTTGTGACCCTGGCTGCTGATTTCAACAGCGTATTTGGGTAGATAGAAGTATTTCTTGTACAAGTGAAAATGCTGTGATTGTCTGAACCTGTGTATTTCTTGCTCTGCTGCTCACGTGCTGCAGTCCCAATCCTCTTCTGTTTTACTGTTGCTCAGAAAAAGCAAATGCCTGTGTGAAAAATAATAAATGCAGTTATTCTTCTGTTTTGCTGAATTAGCAAGAATGAACTCTAGGTATGCACTTCTGCAACACTCTTTCATAATGAAATGTGACTAATATTTTTTTACAGCCTTGGTCCTTTCAAGCCCTGTACTCATTGGGTCAGCCACTGCCACAGTAGTTAATTCAAACCTCTCTGATTGAGATCCATGCCATCATGAACCTATAAAAATAGGAAGAAATTTATCTGAAATATATAAAACACGTAGATTTAAACTTGTAATCGTGTCCTCCACTAAATAAGTTCTGTTGAAGTGGTGTTAAAGGCTGTATTTTCTGTGGGTAGAAACCAGCATGGGATGCAGAGGTGAGGTCTAAGGAGGGAGAACTGGCCTTAGCTGACTTGTGACTCATTTAGCTGTGATGTACTGGTGATAAACTAATCTCACTGAGGACACAGGATGGATTTATTTTCATTAAATGAAAAGAAATACATACATCATTGATTCTTTGTACACTCTGCATGGAAGCACATCAATGAAAATTTATTCCCAGGAGTATGCTCATCTCTAGGCAATGTTCCTGCTTCAAGATACTTAGGAGCTAAGGAGTGATCCAGTGGACATGAATATGCTTAACCTTAGGAACATGAGTAATAGCCACATTCAAGTGTCATCGAAGTCAAGCATTTGCAGGATCAAGGCTTTAAAGGATGCAGTCTTGTAGAAACACTCCACACATTCTGCTTTGATGAATAAAAGTATTTGAAAATAGCAATATTTTATTCCCAAGGACACTTTATTATATAAAACACTATGGCAGCTATTATGTAAAATATTGAAAGCATCAACTTCCCAGAGAATATTTATATGATTGTTTTCTACACAGGTACTAATGGATTTTCACTGAAAGACTTTGAGCTAATCACAGAATGATTATCAAGTTACTTTAATGTGTATCTGCAACTTGGTAAGTGCAACATGTGTCCTAAATGTCATAAGACAAATTAATCCCTTGTGTAATATTGTTAGTTGGTAGGGTTGTGTGAATGATTAGTCTGTTATGAATCATTATAAATCTGTTCATATTTTCTTGTTTATAGGAAAAAAAGGAGGCAGCAGTCATGTTTCCAATCTGCTTTCACGGTATAAGTAATAAGGTTAGTATGAATCCTAATTTCCTGTATTTAATAGGAAAGGATTCTATACAAAGGCCAAAAAAGGGGGAGATAATCTATCTTATATTCTAATTTTCTAAAGCTAAGGATAACAAAGCTATCAAAAATTCAAACCCAGAAGTAACTAAAAACAGATTCAACTGAATGTTGAGTGGGAAATTACATATTTTGAAAGAATGACATATTTATATTGATGTAACTGAACTTACCTCAGGTTATTAAATTCTGTCAAAAGGGGAATGAATACACAGCTAGTCTAACTGCTAAAAAAAAATATGTTGCTGCTATTAGAAGCAAGGAATTCTGGGTAACAGATAAAATTAAGGGAATGTAAAAGTAAAATGTGAGTCCTTGGCAGGCATCATCCAAATATAACTTGACAGGATGGGAAGGGGCCTGGTTTTGAGAAGAAAAGGAGGTCCACAACTAGGACTTGCTGAACATTGGAACTTACCTTATATGTGGAATTTCTTTCATGTGTTAATATTCTATCTTTCGTTGTGCATGGAAAAGCAGATAATAGATGCAAGAAAACTGACTCACACCATAATTTACTAAAATAAGCTTATCACTGTTTTGGAAAGTGTCCTTAATGTGGTTCTCAGACACTTGTCTGTAGGAAAATGACATATTCATCATGACTTTTTACCTCCCTGTATTTTACTTTCCAAATTGATCCACAGCCTCTTGTCCTGCTGCTTTGCTCATCACTCTGTCATTATCTTGCCTATCTTTGCCATGTTCTAGCTCTTTGTTTGCAGTATTACTTCTTACTATCCACAGGCCAGGACACACAAAACAGTTCTGCAGTGATTTAAGCATTTTACATGATTCTTAATCTACAAGCAAATTTATTATGAAGTGTGGACAAAATGGAGATAAAGCCATGCTAATCTCTTTGGCATTCATCATCAGCCAAAGTAGACGTTTAACTCATAAGCAGTACTGCCCTTTCTCAAGGGCAAGGACAAGCTAATGAGCCAAAGAAGTAAATCATTTAGGTCTTCTTTGCAGAAACATAGTTTAAGAAGCATAAAATTCCTTGTCCAAGAGAACAGACTTATCTGATACAGAAATCAAAGGAGACAGTGCTAACAAGTAATCCTTCAATCTACAAAAGTCATAGGACAATCAAAACCCTGAAATCATATAGCTGTTTCTTTATATCTTGACTAGATAATGTTGAAAGCTGTAGAGAGCAATTGAACAGAAAGACTCAATCTCTCCTCACAGTGCCTGGAGAACAGACTCTGGCATTGCACTGTCCTCCATAGAGCCAACTTTTGGAGTAAAGGGAGTATTCAATAATTAGCTGCCTGCTGAAACAACCAGGAGTGTCATATGGGGTGATTTTCGGTATGAAGGTCAGTCAAAAGCAGTCTCGACTCAGAGTGCTGGGTTGTTGCACTGGAGAAGGGGAAAATTTTCCCTCTATCCCAGTGCCATTGCATAGGTGTGACATTGAAGGCAGCAAAGGAGCCGACAAACAACAGTAGTTGTCTAATGGCTGGAAATGTCCCCAAGGGCTCTTTCCTCAATTCTGGTCTCCATGGTGAGGCTGGTTTTGAGAGGGCAAGTCCTGTGCTTTGTTGAGGAACTGCTAACAAATTTTACAGCAGACAATGTCAGCTTAACATAATAGCAGTATTTTCTTATTTTCCCATTGCATTTCATGGTGGCTTGCTGTTACATTCTATGATGTGAATGATGTGACACTATGGTGCGGGTATCTGCAAAATCGTGCAGGGATGTACCTCACAAAACAACTTGTCTCTAGTAAGTCATTGCCTTACTAGAGACTCGCACACGAAAGCTGTGGTTTTGATAAAATGAACACTCACATGCATAATTAAGCAGCTACATGGTGTTGTGTGTTACACCAGCTTGATGATCAAGATAAAGTGCAATGATTTTCAAAAGTAATAAGGAAAATATAAGCAGCAATAATATAACAATGAACCAAGACAGAACTGGCATTAGTCTTTGTCAGAATAAGGGAATGTCTTTGTAGATCCACAAACAATACGATCTCAATAATTTCTAAACTTGGAAACAGATGTACAGTATATTCTCTCCAGCAGTAAGATTTTGATTTTCAGCTCATCTACCAGAGAAATTACAAACAATGAGAAAGTGTGTGGGAGGGGAAAGAAATGAAGAAAATACCCTATCTGCAAGTGTCTTGCTGTGGCAGTATGTTTTCAAAAACTCAGTATGCTGAGACATTCTCAATTAAAACGAAAAAAATCAAAAATCATTCCTTGTAGTATAACAGCTTTAATACCACAGGCTGCATGGAATATATAAGAAATTTAAGCAGAAGGAGGAATTTGGAACTTATTATACGTCCAGCTTTAGGGAATCCTTTATCATAAGCAATACACCAGGGCTCTACTTGCCAAGGCAAACTTGCAATTTGTTATGGGGTAGCTTTTCAGGACTTACTATCACTACTGAGCACTGTTAAATGCCTGACCCATGGTAGGCTTTAAACTGGTGAAGAATGACATGCCAAGTGCACAAGTAGTGTAGAGCAGTGTATTACTTGTGTCACTGTGGTGACAGAAGAGATGGAGAAAGAGAAAGAAAGACATGCCAGTAGACTGGGCTCCAGCATCTCTGTGGTAGTACAACCACACACCCTCTCCACCCTCCTTGGGCCACACTATAATCTCAGAAAACCTGAAGGATGGAAAGTTGGGAAATCCTTGTTTGGAAATATCTTGCATACATGGTGCAGTTTGAACTGACCAACAGTGCTCAGAAGGAGTGAATGTAATGAGGACATTTTACCTATGAACAAATCCTAGTGTTTACTTGCTCGGAAGCTTGTGAGGAGAGGTAGGCAAAGGTGTGCTTTAGTTTGTAAAGAGGATGTTAACAAACAGCACAGGCGTTCACCCTTCTGAGCCTGAGAATTAATTTCCCATGGGTTAGCATCAACTTCCTTGTGGATCAAGATATTGCTGGATTCCTGATTCTCTTCTCTTTGCCTGCCAATGCAGCACACCGAGTAATGACAGTGAGCTGTATCAATGCTGATATTCAGTGGATAAGCCCTGAAAGCTGGCCAGAAGTGTTTCAGCCATGTGTGCCTCCCTTTCCATAGTTTCTTTCTCAATATTATTTTAAAGCAGCTCTGTGTCTGACTGAGAGAGATGTCCACCCACGTGCTCGCATGACTTAGACTATTAGCATTTATTAGCACACTCTAACACAAGTCTAGCCTATCAAACATCATAATTCAGCACTTGATGGGCTAGTCTAAGGCTACATTTCATGTCTAGCAACCTTTTCTTTTTTTCTTTCTGTGTCTCATTTCAGTTTTGTTTCTTTTGTTTTTATATCAGTTTGGTTTTAATATCAGTCAGGGAATGTGAGGCAATTGAAAAGCACTTGGAGTGTTACGATTTTGTCCAGCATTTTTCTTTAAATAATGCTGTCCTGTGTCCAAGGAATGGATAGATGTATAGGGCTGTAAAAATGAAAAACTTGATTACCTAGTATTTATGGCCTTTTGCTTCTCTATATAATAGTGTGTTAAGCTTTCCTCCTCTGTGCGTGTCTGTGCCCCTGACAGGCACTTTGGCAAAACTTTTATTTGCCTCAACTTCCCAGTCTTCAGCTATTACAAAGAGGAACATTCTCCTTTGCTCCATCACCCTGAAGGTGACATCCATGTAAGGAATTGTAAAATAATTTACATCGAGTTAAAAGAATACCTCTTACCTTATCTGGTCTGTCACGTTAGCTAAGTATTTTTTCAAAGAATTTCCAGTTCAATTTTAAACAGTAGGAACTTCAGGTATAATTTCTGGAACAACTAGCCCTAACTATACAGAAATGATTATTTACCTGCTTTTGATGGTGACCAGCTTTAATATAAATAGCCTCATTGTCATCAGCATAAGGAATAGCAAGTATTGCTGTCTTGCCAGGAGACCTGTACCTGTGAAGTTCTCAGCCGTGTTTTAGACATATGGAGAGTGCTAATAACAATGAAGGATTTTCTTCCATGAACGCCAAGCCAGCATCAGGGATTGTACTTCAGAATCATGTCATTACAGTGGTAGATGATCTATTGCCAACCACCTAACTACAAAGAAAACTTGCCGCAGCTCAGAAGTGCCCACTAGAGACAGACACTTCCCTGCAGCACTTCATCTCTTTTAAACAAGGGATAAATGTTTCTTTAAGTTCTCGCTCATGGATCCTTTTCTTTTCTTAATTCTCCCAGTGGGGAGTGGCTCCTGCTATAAATATTGTCTGGGGATTCAGGTCCCAGAATACTTGTATTCTCAGAGATGTGGTGAAGGTTGTAGACAGCCCTGCAGGGGCTCTGATACGTCCAAACTGTAGCTCATGCTCCTTCTGCTCTCTTCACTGGCAGTTGCTTCCAGCATAGCTCACTCTGGCTCCAGGGGTAACAGAACACGGAGACACTACCTATTGCTAATTCAGAGCCAGAGATGCATAGGAAAAAATTTCTCTGAAAGAGAACCTGTGAGGCTTTTCCAAGCTCTAATCAGGATGAAAAGGTGAAAACCTGTGGAGAAGAAGGATGAACTTAAAAGAAAAAAAAATTAAAAATTGGATTCAGATACTTGAACATTTTTGTTAAGATTTTTAGGCTTTGTAACCATAAATGAACTACTTTAAAGAATAGTTATTTGATCTTTAAAAGCATCTATATCTCCTGTAAAAGATCAGAACAAACCTGCGCATATTAATAATTAAAACCTCATAATTTCAAATCATAGAGAACAGTTCAGTACTCAGCAACATAACACTTTCCAAGAAAAAAAAGAAAATCAGAGAAAATTTCTGAATTAGGAAAACTCAGTAGAGCTGCACAAAGATTTCATACCCCATTGTTTCACAAACACATCTGCAGGTGCAACCAGAAGAGCTTCTGGAAGACTCAGTCCCTCCCTCCTTTCCATCCCCACCTGCTCACTTCTGCACTGCACATGTCCTTTCCACAGGGGCCATGTAGCATAGACAAGAAGGAGGATGCTCCAGAGTAGGGTTAAGGAGCGTGTGTGATGGCTGGACACAGGGTGCAGTTATTAGTGTGCTGATGATCAGTACTGTCAGCTGCTGCCACATGGAGACATCCTGCTTTTCCCCACCTATCCATCCCATCCACACAGAAAACTGATGATCTTGTGGCATTCCAGTTTGGGGAGTTCATCGGGCAGCAAAGTAACTACTAAAGTAATAAGATGAATATTTTCCTGCTAGTTTAGGTCCCTTCACCTAGAGACATGCCAGGCCAGTGAAGGAGGATAGAGTGTGTGCCTTGGATGGGAAGAATCAAGACTAGCTGTGCAGCAGCCACTTGGGTCAGCTCAGCAGTATCCCAAAATGACACTCTGAATTTGGTCTGAATCAGTTTCTCTGTCTGATTCCTTGCTAGGCCACACAGATGTTTGTGCTGGGCTAAGGGGAGCCAGTGTGGCTGTGGGAATTAGGGACTCAGGGCACGGAGAGGAGGACAGAAAGGGGACAGGGCGATTGTCCTAGCAATGCTGGTGGTCACAGCTTGTGAAAATGCAGCCAGCTCACCTGCTGGAGAAACATTGAGCTCACAGGTGCACCAGAGTTTTAACTTGCTTTTTTAAATCATCATTAGGGCTCAAATGAGGTGAAAATAGCTCCCACAGCTTTGGCTGCACCAAAATCTTGCCCCTGCCAGCACATCCCCCCACTCAGCACCAGCAGTGTCTCTGCTGAGCACTTCCATCTAGGGACACAGAGGCAGCACTGTGGTGGGAATAGGTAAACGATATAATCCTTGGATGGATGTGGGCAGGGAGCTGAGCAAATTGCTTGAAGGGCATAAATATGAGGAGGTGGGGCTGATGGTCAAGTGTTTCAGCTCACTGTGAGTGAGTTTTCTAGGGGCAGTAGAAATAAGGGGACAGAGGCTTTTCTCCTTGAAAATAGAGAAATGGGAAGACCTCTCTATTATGCCAGCTTACTGCTTTTCCTCCCGCTGCTAGAACCTGCCAGCTCTCAGGTCCCCAGGTGCTGGGGTGTGCATCCCTGCTGGGAGCCCTGCACTCTCCTGCAGAAATCCAGCCTGGCTGGGTCCTGGTCCAGCACCAGCACTGACCCACCAGCTCTGTCCTGGCCAGATGCAAGTTTGTACCTGAAATGCTCCAATACATGAACAAACCCTTGAAGGGCCATTTGTGAGATGATGGAGAGGAAGGAGAACCCTGAAGTTGAGCAGCTGTGTCAGCTGGATGGAGTCTGGAAGATGAAAGTGCAGAGGTTTTCTTAAAGTCTTCATGGCCTAAGGTCCAGATAGAAATGTGTTTTCACTCACCTCCACTGAAGTGAGAAATCAGAGCTGATGCTAAATGTAGGCAAAACAAAGGACACAGTGGAGAACAACAGTACATTTTTTCAGTTTCCTGAACGAAGGTGTGTGATAGCATCTTGTACTGCTCTGTGTATTCATATAATATTTGGGGGTTTCCTGCCTATCATAACAGGTATAATACGCCGTGTCCTATGGCCCAATATATGTTTTTGCTGTGAGAACCAATAGTAATAATAGCACTAGAGTGATCCAGGGTTTTGTCTCATTAATTTTCAAGTTTCATTTCAAAACAAATGTGTTTGCTTGGGTTTCCCAGCTGCCAAACTCTCAGCTGAGACTCAAAAGATAGACTGTACTTTTTTATTTGCATATCAGCACTCATCTTTTTTCTTCAAATGTATGATAGGCAAATTTTTCAAGCAGTGACAGTTATTCAACCTGATTTTCTTAAGGGGATTCTCACAGTAAAGACAAAATGGAGGTATTTCATTGATGGATTTTCAAAAACTTTACAAATTAGGCTACTGAGGAAACTAAGGAATGAGGAGATAATATGACTTGTTTCATAGGAAGACAGGAGATGAGTAGAAGAGGTCTTTCTTGTGTCCTAACTTGGTACTGTCTCAGCTAGACAATACTACCAAATGTTATTTTTTGAAAAAAAAAAAAAATTTTTTTTGATAGCAAATAAAACCCATGTTTTTATCTTTTGCCTTCTGATAAATTCACTACAAAATAAAAAAAATGCAGTTTTCACCAGAAGAAAAAACCTATTTCTATAGTCAGCAGATTTACTAACACCTTTTTTTCACTATGACACCTTTGTAAAATGAAGCCCAAATTCATCAAAGCAAAAATAAAAGAAAAAATGAAACACCAGAAGATGCATTTAGCAGTTTCTTGCTTACTTCACGTTCTAGTTGGTTTTGTATCTGTCTGCCTTGTTTCATCTAATTAAAAAAAAATCTAACAGTGTGCACATAAGAGTTGACCCTAGTTTATATTGGTTTTGGAACAGTTTAGTTTAAGTGATACAATCCTGAACTGCTGAACAACCTGAGAAATAATCACTTTCACTGTTTCTTGAAAGGAAAAAATGACCCATTTTCTTTTATTTTTTCATGTCCTCTTTGTTCCCCTCCCTTCTGCTAAATGTGTATCCCCAAGCATGAAAAAAACTATCTTTGGCAAGAATTGTAATAGCTGTCGCTACCAGTTCTGGCATTAACCTACAATTTCAAAGGCTTCTCTGTTTCCCTGTCAGTGTCTGAATAAAGAATCGAAGCAGCCGCCTCCTTCTTCAGCACCACTGGAAAAAGACCATGCAGCATTCCTGGGCTGAGTCTACATAGACCAGAACAGAAATATATTGGCTTATTCTATCCAAATTTAGACACAGCCCCACCTCCAGTCCAGGAGCTGTATGTCCCATGGTGTAAAACACTATCCTGTATCCTCCCATATGCAGTACTAAGCCATCTGCAGTGCTTTGGGATCACAGCCAGTACTTTGTGTTGATGCTGCATTGCAACAGTATAGCTATACTATTAAATTTATTAATGCAGTGAGGAAAAGGAGATACTGAGACTAGCTGTACCTATGCTACTTCTCCAAAAGCCAGGGCCGAGCAGTGAGCTAAAGCCTGGGTTTTTTTCCCCTTTTTCATTCCCTGACTTTTTCATGCCTACACGCTTTGCCACTCGGCAGGTCCTGGTGTTCCTGTTTGAGCTAGTGCAAAGGTGTAGCCCAAGTCTTCATTTTCTCATGTGAACACAGGATTGGATGGGAAATCTGAACTGGCCTTGGACCTTTGTTTTAAATACACTGCAAATGTAGCTACTGAGACAAAAAATGTCGGTCGCTGTGACCTAAACCCAATTGCCCAGTGGAAAATTGAGAAAAAAGGTTGCTAGAAAGTTGTGCTAAAGAGTGTAAGCTTATAACTTATGCTAAACACACTGGGTATCTTCTAATGTATAGACCAATTGTAGCGTAAAAGGAGGTAAAATAAGATTTTTTTGTCTGTCAAAAGGCATAACCTAGTAGGAAGAATTTGATGAAGGAAAAATGCAATGTTCTGCCTTAGTATGGATTCAGGCTTAAACCAGGAGCACTATCCCTCTGGCATATATTTCATGGAGACATATTTTAGGTTTGACACATTTGCCAAAACCACTTTGCTCTGTAGGATCCTGTGATCAACTGTTTGTGGCTTTAACATTACTCATGGCAACAGGAGAAAAATGACGCTATAGCCTTTTGTTCTGAGGCCTTAGGAAACACAGCCTTAGCAAATTACAGTGATTATAATGGTATGCTAAGAATTAATTTATTTCAACTGAAAATCTATTATACAAATAATATTTGAGTCAAATTCAATTGGCCTTCTTTTCCTTCCCTATTCCTACAGTTTTTCCAACATTAGGCTTTCTGTTATCTTATTACACCATGCTTAAAACTTAGTCAACCTATGGTGTAAGCTAAAAAGGTAACCAGATATGCTTGCATGGAAAGAATGAATAGAATGATATGAAAAAAGTTTTCTGTATAAAATATTTAAAATACAGTGCTTTTTATTATTTTAAGCTAGTTTGGATTAAAGAAGTCCTAATCCAATATTTTAATGTGCTTGTGTATATGATAGATTTTTATTTATTAAATGAGATGTAAATTGCGTCTTTCCTGTGTTCTCTGTTATCTCCAAACTTTTGTGTAATAATATTAAGCCTAGTCTCCCAAAACTGAAACAAGAGACATACATATTTAGGTACACAAACTTATATACAACTTGAGAACCTAAAGATACATATACTATACAACTCTTCACTGCTTTACCTCACTTTAGACAATGTCAATACATTTGTCTTCAGTATTTGTAGACTGACTAGTGCTATGTGTCACTCAGGTAGAGGAAATAGATACTTCCAGGTTTACCAGTCTCAGCTATATTTCACCCATGAAATCCTCACCACTGGCTCTTCCTCTAAACTTCTGAGTAGCTTCAGCCTGTAATCTGCCATTACAACTAAAACAAAATTGATGGATCTACTGCAAGTACGTTTTGTTCATCCATCTAAATATAGACATATATTGACTCAGACCAGGTAAAATTCAGCTTTTGATCAGCAGTTGATTTCTATTTGCACTTTCTCAGTAAAGCTAAAATAAGAGGTTTATCCCACTGGAAAGGGTAATTACTCAGCCCTCCTGTGGACTTTAGGGAGCTACAGCAGTGTTACATAAAATAAAGCTCTGCAAATACAAAACTGTTTTTGTGCAGAAAACCAAACAGTAAAATTTCACTAAACTTATTTAAATTACTAAAATCAAGAACCTGAAATTTAGGAAAAACCAGTTATCTTGCTCATATTTGATTACTCTCCATTACAAAGTTTTCTGCAGGACAAGTAGAGGCTATCCATGTAATGTGTGTTTTGTACTTAGGTGTAACTCAGTATTTATGGTTTCTCTCAGCTCACTCCAGACTTGGGGCAGAGCATGATCAAACGGACAGGAATTATGAGTGTGACTTGGAGTTGTATCAGCTCAAGTCAATGAGACAGGTGAGGCATGGTATAACAAGTTATTTGTCTGAGATGGTTCCTGAACCAGTGATTCATCAATCTTCATCACATGGTCTAGCTACTGAATTAGCCATTAGATAAATCATTAATCTATTAATTCAATATTTCATTAGTCCTACAAGTGCAAATACCAACATGCTTAACAGAAAGGTAAATTTTAAGTACTTTGATATAAAGGAAAATTCTTCTAAACCATAAGGTAGAGACATGAACTTCTGACTGAGTACTGACACTTTAGCCCTTCATCATTATGATTCAACTTGTTACATATTGATATAAATTGAGAGAAACTTTGCTAGTGCTAAAAAACCTGTGCTACCATAAACTTCTCTAAGATCAGACCTGGACCTCGTGGGACTGTGATGGTGGTTAACGCTTATGACAGACAATTCAATAGGTTGCCCAGGTCATCTGAGATATATATGGACAATTGAACTGGTTGAACCTGGATGTGAGAAGTAAACTTCACAGATTTCAGCTCCGTTTGCGTAGGCTGAAAGCAATTCTCTAGGGTGAATCCCCTACTTATAACTGCTCAGCTGTAAGTCTGAATGAAGGCTGGAGGAACAAAAAGCTGCCTATGTAGACTAACCACTTGGCTCCATGCCCTCTTCAGTGTTTACCCAGGCTGCAGTCTGTTTTAGCAAAAGAAATCAAAGAATAAATATGTTCCAAGGTTTAAAGATTCTCTTAACTATGTAAAATCCAAAACAGGGGCTGGGAAGGGCAGCTGCTCATTTGCATTCCTGGCATCCATTGCTAAGGACTGGAAGAAACTGTAAGAAATGCTGATTTTCAGATGCATTAATGTTTAAAGGAAAACCACAGCTAACAGAACATCACTCTTTTTTTTCTTCATTTTTGCACTTTCTGTGCTCTTCAGACACATAGTTGAGATGCCCTCATACCTGAAATTCTTTGTACAGCATGTCTATTTGTTTTTGTTACTATGCTGAGCTCTCCAGAGACTCTTTTCTAGGTTGAGCTCTGTTTCCCCACTTGTCCCACCCCAGCTTCCTTGAGATGTTTTTCCTGCAAGGGTGGATCTTCCTTTGGCCCAGGTTTTTCCTCTGTCAGACACAGGTGACTTGCCCTGGATGTTGCTTTCTCATTTTATTTCCCAATTAATGATGACAATTCCTCTCTCCTTCCTTTCTTCAAATTGGAAAAAAAATGTAAATGACAAATGTTTCCTTGCAGTAAAACATACCTGTTGAGCCTTATACCGCAGCAATTTTTCAGATTTGCAACACCTCCAAACAAATCTGGGCTGTAAGCAGCACTTAGAGACCATTTGTTTTTACTATAGGAAGTTTGGTCTGAGGATCTGAGTACAGAACTGGAAGCATGAGTTGCTAAGATTTCCCCATCTCTGCCTGTGATGATTTCTAGGCATATTTTCCCTAACATGACTTTCTAATGTTTATAGTACCTTGCTAATATTTATCGTAACTTCCAGCTTTCAGATGGGTAGAAGAAAATGATACACAGCTCATTTTTTAGACTGGTCCCATTAGATCACTGAAAAAAATGGAAAGATGAACAGCCTTTTGTCTGTGTTGGCAAAAGAGAGCCCGTGCCACACTTACACCAGTATTTTTCTCTAACAGCTGGTCCACATGACAAAGCACAAACCTCCCTGTATGCCTCAGTAGGCCAATAAAATGGAAATTCCTATTCCCTGATACTTTAGCAGAAGGTGGGAGCCTCTGGTCTTGTATTAAGAAAATTTTAGTCCTGTTTCCTATACTGAAGTGTTATTGAGACCTAAGGAAAATTTCAGAGCAAAACTGGGCTTTTATTTTCCCTGGCATTTGTGCACTTGTTGTCAGCACCTAAACCTATATAGACTAGGTGTTTGAGTTATCGCCTGATGCAGTTCTGCTTATGTATCACTTTCCTGTATTGTTCTTGCGGTGGCATTTCTTTGGCCTTATTTTTTCCAGCAAACTTCTGTCTCCAGTAGGAAGGCCAAGAAGATGAAATCCCAGCTCACTTGAAGTTAATGGCAAAACAATCATTGACTTTAACAGGGCCATAATTTCAGCACCTAATACCATAAAGCAGCTTTTGGTACAATTGATTTCCTGAATTGCATTTGCTGAATATATGGTTTATTCTAAGGTTTCACACTGGTTTTTGTTCAGAAATTACCCGCAGTGGCTTCTGAGTTCTTTTTCCTTTCCTCTGCAAGAAAAGAATTTACTGTTGTAATTTAACAAATTAATTTAAAGGTTCACCCGAATAAATAATGTGACAATGATCTGTCTAAACTCACAATGGCACAAATTCACCAGCACTAAGATTCTATAGGATTCTCCCTACAATAGTAGCTGCAATTTCACAATCATAAAACCCCACCCCATGTCCCAAAAGGGCACAGAACTGTCTTCTTCAGTAAAAATACGTTTGACTCAGAGAGCTGAGTCAGAGCAAAGCTAAAAATCCTTACCAACTGCTCCAGGCTTCAGGACCAATCCTGATTCTGAAACTTTATTTTGGAGCTTCATTGAACTGGAATTGAATCAGGACAAGCTTAGTCTCAGCTGGCCCCAAATCGGAGTTATCACATCTGAGTCATTTGTGTAAGGAAAAAGAAACAGTACCCCACCTCGCAGGATTTGCCTCTTTCTTTATCTTATTCAACACCCATCTTGAAGCCTGAGGTGTTGGGTGTGCACACCCTCAGCACCTGGGTGGCCACTCCGCACGTCGTTAGCAAAGCACATTGTTGACTGAACCATGGGCACCAATAGTCCTGTTTCTTACAGCACCTGGGCGGTCACTGCAGGTGGTTGAATGTTTGAATCATTAATCACTAGCAGTTCAGCCTTTTCAAAGAAGGTAAACCACGAGAAAGCCAAAAAGGTATGTTTGGAGAAAAGACAAAAGAACAGGTGGATAACAGAATTTTTGTGTAACCCAGGACAACACTGCAACATATAATACTGCATATTACAAGAGTGCAGTTATCCTCTGCGGTGTATAATTCATCTAAGTATCAAGAGCACTTGGTTAAGCACCTATAGTTTCTATGTGGAATAAAAACTCATCTAATACAAATCAGTAGTAAAATCAGCATGACATATTCAGAGGAAAATAGGTTTGACAAACAAGGTCAATAAAATTTTTACCTGTATATCACCCAGTGTGGAACAAATATTGCTGTTTAGCTCTGTACAGTCAAAGAAAGAATCAGAAAATGAACAGAGTAACCACTGGAAATTAATTAGCATCTTGGCTGAAAGCACTAATAAACACAAATTTTTTCAGAATCAAAAAATACTTGAAGGAGAAACATGTCACCTGATGTCCACAAAGCTGTCTAGACAGGAGACACAATGTTGCTGCTAGTAAATACATATACCCTTTAATCAAACTTCTGCAGGCACTAACCTACAAATTTATAAAAAAGCATCAAATAAAGATGAAATAAGATCTTTGATTATATTTATTGGCTTATTCTGCTGAGCTGAATCCCACTAATAGTATTAGGGGAAATAATCTATTTGCTTGATTTGTGATAGCAGTCATTTTTATTTGGGTTCCAGCTTCTCAGTTGCAGTTGACGCTTTATTCAGTGACACCTACTAAAAGCACAGGAAGAGACCTCCTCCCTGCCTGATGCCACATTCTAGCTTTGTCTCACCCACAGGGTGATGTACAGCACAGGTATGTACAGACAGGGTGATGCATGCCGATTGATTTGGTGGCTTTCATATATTAGAGACAAGGTTTTATAACCTTTATAACCTCGTGCTTTCAATTCCGGACTAGCTTTCTAGAAAGCAGGCTGGAAGTAAACTGTGCTCTAAGCCAAGCTACACAAGGTTTCATATGAACAGGTTAGAAGCTTGTGCCAGCTCTAGAGTTGCTTGTTGGCTTATCCATCTTATTGGTAGTCTATTAGAAGAGGACATATGTTTATTAGACCCTGGCTGAGCTATACACGGTACTCTTTGTAAGATATGATGCAGTTATTCTTGAAAGAACTGAATAAGTTGATACTAACTGAACTCCAATTTATTTGGTTTCTTCCGACCTTACTTCCATAGTGCATAAAACAAGGCAAAGAAAGAGGCAGTTGCAGAGAGCTCATGGCCCACCCTCAGCTCTGGCAATCAGCCAAGCGCTTCCATGGGATTAATGGGTAGGGTAGAAATTGTGTTTCCCAATGCCTTAATGAAGTACTGCTGTGGCTAAGGTGACATTTGCATGGAGGATTGGTGTGGCCCTTAAAACTGTCCCTGGACCTGTACTTCTGCAAGCCTAGCCTTGGCAGTAGCCCACTTGAGGGTATGGGCCTGCCCTTAGCAGAGGTGGCATATCCAGCTCTTGAAACAGCCCTGGTGCAGGCGGCTGAAGTGCAAGATGTTTATAGTCTGAGGGAGATTTATGATGATGTGCTTGTAATTTATGAGGGTTTTTTCTTTTTTTTTTTTCTCTCCACCTTTCCCCTCCCCCCCACTGGCTACATTTTAAATCATTGATGTGATTCTCAGTCATTCTTGTGCCAGGATATAAATCACTTGCCTCCCAACAGCTATTCACGTGTCTGCAGCGAAGTGCTTTCTGTGTGGTAATTTGAAAGGCAATGAGGGAAAACTGGTAGAGATCAATAATGTAGGATTTTTGGGGTGTTCAGAGCAGAAAATGGAATGAAGAATATTCTTTGAGGATAAAACATCTGTTACAGCCCATTACAAATAGAAGAACTGGGATTTAATGGTGAGTCTGGCACACGGCACTGTCATTGTCCTAACCAAACAAAAAATATGTGTTTACAAGGAATACATTAATGCTTGATGAAGCATGGATAGCACCATAACACATCAGTTGCTTCAGGTGAACAGTGACTTTTCTACATTTTGTTGAAAAGTCTATCTTGCATTAAAAACCTTGTGATGAGGAATTTGCTAGTCACAAACACCAATGACATTAAAGACGACAGAACTAGAGGCTGCCTATAAGAAAATATATTGTCTGAAAAAAAATTCTTATTCCTATGCTATGCTTCAAACTTTTTATTTCCCTCCTGTGGACCTGAGGTGAGCAAACATAAATTTTACCTTCCCAGGAGAACCAAGCAGAGCAGCAGCATTCTCACCTACGCTGCAGTTGTAATTCTTTCTGTCTCTCACCCCTGCAATTTGTCCCCTCGCAACCCAAGCATAGTACCCCTACTGCCACCACCACTGCCCCGATTAAAACCAACTAAAATCTTCCAGGTACCCTTCCGCAAGAGATGGCCCCTGAGATGACTCCTTGGAGTACTACAGGAAAAGGTAGTGTAGTTTATGGGACTCTCTTAGAAGAAATAACCCACATTCAGAACATCTGTGTTAAGGTTGTTTCTGCCTTTAGAGTGTAATGTTATTTAGTCTTTAAAAAGAGCTAAGGAGAAAGCTTTCTTGCTTGTGACTACATTTCTTAAACGGTCTATGAGGGAACATTAGATTGCATCTCCACCTGACCTGCAAAGAGGAGCCATTTTTGAAATAGCTTCTATTTTTTTTTCAGGGTTTTGGGAGTGCAGGACTGTGGAAGTGTTAGCACTAGAAGATAGATTTTGAAAAGAATAATTTTGTCAGCTTTGTGCTGTGCAACCTCTCATCTTCCTGCTTCCACAACAGGCTAGCAGTGGATTGCCCTGTGTTTGCTTTTTTTCAGGGTGGAAGTAAAGTATATTATCAAAGCCCTGTTCCTACTCTAAGAAACTGGTCCCCTAAGCTGGCATGGCATGTAGTTTCTAGAATACTGTTGAAAAAGGGATACAAAATATTTCACTTGACACTTCATATTGCCCCTGATTACCAGCTTGAAAATTGCAACAACAGTGACAAAAGCTGAAAGACCCGTTCTGCTGGCCTGATTCATAGGAAAACAATATATTTTTGTTCAAGCTGTCACAGCAAAATCCCCTTGAAATGTTACTCAACATGACTGGATTGCAGAGTCAGGTCCTCTTTGAATAAAAGTCTTTAACTTTTAGGACTCAAGGAGTATGGTTTCCTCATTATAGCAAAAATAGATGCCAATGGAGAAAAAACTAATTTTCCTGTCTCTTGTTGAATCCTTGAACACTTTTATATGATTCAGTACACTTTATGAGCTGCATTTCCAGGGATGCTGGCAGAAAACAGAGTAATCGCTCTTTCACCATCATGTCAGTCTTGTTTTAACTGGCCTCCACTGACTTTTAGGAGAACGAGGAGCAATAGAAGCCATCGGCCAACTCAGTTTGTGTATACCTCTGCCTGCTTACCCAACCTCACCAGCCCACCTGCTTTATCGACTTTACAGCACACACGGGTCCCATCAAATTATTCTGGGAGGAAGGAGAAGGGTAAAGTGTGGAATAACTTTGTCCTCTGAGTGGAGGAGGTGGGAGTCCTCCTGACAACTCAGCCAGCAGAACTAGCCATTTTCAAATCTGCAGCTTGCTGTGTTTTCTGCTGATGGCTGTCTGGATTGTAAGGTGGGAGTAAAACTCTGCCTCTTTTTCTCCCTCCTCTCCTGCACCTGCTCCATTTTATATGTTTTTATAGGATGGTGAGATAAAATATGATAATTTTCTTAGGTTGTCCAAGCCAGAATCTACTCTCCAGCTCATCCCAATGGAATGCTGCATATGTATACTCTGCATATGTGTATCCCGTGTTCTCTGGAGGCAATGCAGGTGCACAAATATAAATTTCCAGTGCCCTCTTAAGTGCCTTATACAGTCAAGCTGTCCCCAGGGAAGCTGGCAGAAAAGAACGTAAAAGCTCTCCTTTCCCTTTCCATTCCTTTCCAGAATGGTTGCAGACTTATCCTTCCATCCGTGTTCAGACACTTTACAGCAAAATAATTTTATCATCATTCAAGCAAATATACATTCCGAGTCTTAAATGCTGCTGTTTGGGTCAGTCTAGAAATCTCTCCTCTTGTCTCTAATCATGAACAGTGATGGATGCTGAGGAAAAGGGTGACAGGATAAGGATGTGAACAGAGTGACCTTGAATTTGCTATACTCTTCAGCTCACAGAAATCAGCTGCTTTGAGACTTTGGAGATGAGAGTTGCATGCAAATGATCATACAGAGGTGCCACCTATCCGATGTACACTCAGTCACTTTCTAAACCCTTTTTCCTGTACTAAGGACACCCTAGGCTGTCAGTGAATGCTACAGTGAACCATGATGTTACTCTATGCTGTATAAAAAAGGATTTCCTTCTACTTGCTTTTAAAATTGCTCTGGAAAAATTTACTGGTAACTCTTTAGTTCTTATATTATGAGAAATAATAAGTCTCATGACCTATTTAATCTGTTCCATAGTACTTGGGATTTTGCAGACCTTTGTCATATGCTTCTCTCCAGGATAAAAGGTCATTAGTCTACTGGGGTGACCCTTAATATAGGAGCTACTTTATCCTCTGATGATCTCTATTGCCCCTCTCCATATCTTTCATAGCTCTGTTAGACTGATTTGGAACTGGGGTGAAAAGAGTGATTACACTGTAAGTTACACAGTGACATAATGATGTTTTTCTGTTCTCCTCTCTTTTTGACCACTGCAGAATGTTGCAGTGAAGACTATGAATCACAGCAGACTTGCTTAGTACCAGGTATCCAGCCAAAAAGGTTTCAATTACTTTAGTTTTCTAGTAACTATTTAAATGATGCTAGGTTTTCCATAAAGAATTGGACCTGATTTTTTAATGTTCTTTAGCTTATATCTAAAATATAGCACTGAGAAAATAAAGAAATAAAAAGGCTTAGGTCTGTTCTAATTGTGGTTCTTAGTTTTTTTGTGCAATGGAGCTTGAATTTGCAGGCTGAATGAATTGTACTGTGTGGAATTTTATATCTTCAACTGTTCCAGAACTAAATATTACTCATCCTGGACCTCAGGAAAGTATAATTATATGGAATAAAGCCCACATTTAAGAGGGAGCTGGAAGACTTTTTCCTAAACCATTTGTTGAAAGCTGAGTAGAGTTTGAAACATTAAGAAGTAATCCCAGGGAAGATGGATTAGTGACCAGAATTCAAGAAAAGCAGTCAGATGTGAGTAATAAAGTATGTTTGTTTAAGGCTCTGTGGTTTCTTATATGGGCACTTATACGGTACATATAAAAGTATGCATGTAAGGTACAGTTTCCAGACCTTTTTTACTTTACTTTTTGTAACTATTTTATAAGCAGAATTGATGTCATGTTTTGTCCACTTGAGTACATCTATATATCGCAGCACAGCTCCAGGTGTCGTGGACAATTTATATTGTGGTATTTACAGCCAATATGCAAAACATTAACACAATGGCCATTGACCCTGACTGGGCCCATGAGCACCAGCGCTGAGCCAGTAACCACACTGCTAGTGACATCACACTTTGCTCTGCCTGTCAGTCTGGGCAGTGGCACAGCAGATCAAGGTTTTACTTTTTGAATTGTTCATTGTCAGGAGCAATGTCACATGGCAGTGCTCCCAGCACGCTGGCTTGGGGACCAGGAGTCAGGGAGCTATGACCCATGTGCCTATGAATAATGAGGTGGGTGCCCACACACTGGCAAGATCACATTCACAAAATGTGTTTTTCCTTCCTTTTCCATGACACCAAGGACTAGAGGGAAGTCTTGATGACTGTATGTGATCCAGCTGTTTCAGGTGGCTGAATTTTGGGTCTTGCTGCTTAGAAAGTATATTAGGCAGCAGATCTGCATGTGGGATGTCTACTTTTGGGATTCAGAGATAAGACACCAGTCCCAAATCTAGAGAGTGTGAAAATATACAGGATTTGAAAATTGGATGCAATGTAACAGCAATTCAAACAAATCCACTTGTTTGGGGTTTTTTTGTGAAAATTATTAGCACTTTCAATAAACAGTTTAGATTGTTTACTTTGATGATTTTAATAATATTAAATTAAAGTGTATGCTTCTCCATGGAAAACATGATAATTTATTTTAAAGAACCATCTGTGCCTGAAGTTCCTGAAGGTTTTGGGTGAGAGAAAGGTATTTTCAAAGGGTTTTTCAAAGAAAGTTGAAAGTAATGCACAGCTGCTCCATTTTTCTGACCAGCATTAATCCCTGCATTTGGAGGGCACTGGTTGCTCTTTGAGAACACTTCACATCTTTTCTCCTGTTTGCTTCCATGTAGGATTAGGACTATTTTGTTTAATACTATGTGAACTCTTCCCTTGTAGTAGGTGCTGTTTCTTTATGTATCCCTGAAGTCAATTCAGGCAAACAGAGACTGTTTTTAATGAAAATATGCTTGCAAATATAGGTCTGGCTAGAAAAAAAGTAACTATTTAATAGGTTTTGTGCACATTGGATCAACATACTTAAACCTACTTTCCTCAAACTCTGCATCTCCAGTTTAGGAAATGAAGAATTGCTTCAGAGTTTCCATCCCCATCCCATATATGAAAGGACATAGCACAGACTCTTGGCCTCATTGTAGATCTGGACAACCATGACTACAGTAATGTAGAAATATATGGATTAAAAATATGTCTCTGTGTTGACTTTTATGAGAAACCTTGCAGATTAAACTGAAGCTGTTTTAATCACCTGGAGTAAAAACAATGAACATGTAATCTGGAAATGCTGGGCAGAAACATAGTGCAAAAATATGCTTTTTGGTTTGAGAACAAGACATAATACAAAAATCTTTACTATAAAAATGGCCCAAAGCTAGGCCTTCCCCATTCCTGTATAAAACCACAAACAGATGGGTGATGGAGGGAAGAGAGGTGAAATGGGGAGACTAGGTCTATGAAAAGATTAATCCTGTTTTCAAATTCATGGAACTGAAACCCCATGAGGGTTGAATTGCTGGGGATAACTAAAAATTTTAACTGTCATATAGTCATCTCTACTGCTAAACAGGCTGAAGCTGATTGATTGCAAAGTAAATGTATGTGAACTCCATATTGAAGTGTGTAAAACTATCAAGTGTGATTTGTATGCTCTTCATATATTGCTAATTGTGTTGTTCAGACTCAGAAATGTGAGCATCTTCCAGATTTGTGGCTAACTTAAGTGAACAGATTTCTTCTTAGCAATATAAATCATAAACCAGATTAGCTAGGAACTACATTGGCTAAGTAGTGGGCCAGGCCCTTGGATGAAGGTGGTCTTGCCTTTCAATCCAGTCATACACAAATCATATTCTGATATGAAAAATTTGAGGGATTAGAGGGTAGATCACCATGGTTTTGTTAATTGGTAGGGAGAGCAGATCCTTCTAAATTTCAGCTGCTCTAACACAAGAATTGATAGAAAATTCTGCAGATTATGTTTATCTTGTGTTCCTGGAGGTATTTCTGTTCACCTTGAATGAAGATAGACCCCTGTGATTTCTGTGGTTGTGTCACTATAGAGCTCATCACTGAATACGTCATCACTTTTTCCAAGACTGATGTTTTGCATAAAATATTCTAATATTTTGGCTGTTCTGTTTCTCTCTGTTTCCCTCACCTCTAGAGAGGACTAAAATGTGCCAGATAAAAAGTTGTAAAGGCAACAATAAAGGATGAAATACTGATAAAGAAAGAAAATTACTTTTGTTTTTCCAGTTTCCTTACTGAATATCTATGTCTCTCTTCCTGAATGCCATGAAATGTTAATAATGCCAAAAGTCTTGCTGTGATAACTTGATTTGAAATCTCTCTATGTTTTGGCTCTGGCTGTGATCTGAAGCTCTGAACTCTTAGGCTAGTAAAATCCAGAGGTGGAGTGCATGTAGAGATAACATCTGTTTGCCACCGATGTAGTCTTTTAAAGAGTAATCTCTTATGCATGGAGCTGAGTGGGGCTGTATTTCACTGCATCTCTTGCTGTGACTGCTGATCATGTAGACATACCTCAAGCTAACTTTAAATGTCTCATTTGGGCAGGGTTACGAGCAAAGCAGAAGAAATTTGGTGTTCAGCACAGGCTGAACCACCTGAATGTTTTTCTCAGTGGCTGGGTGGATTTTGCTGTCAGACAGAGCCAGCTTAAAACATGGTTGGACATGTCTGAATGCCACATCTGCACGACTAAATTAGACATGGCCTTGGCTGTTCTAAGTGGCTGTCAGATGGTGGCCATCTGACACAGTTATGGTTTTGACCACTGCAAATATGGATCCTGACTAGCACAAAAGTCAACCAAAAAACCCTGTAAATGGAAATATATATGTTCTTACAGAGATACAATGTTACTTTTTAATGTCCAAAATGCCACTTTTATTGCCTGTCTCCTATCAGTAGGTTAAAGACCTGATTTGTCATCCCTTTATACCAGTTTGTGGAGTTGCTCATAATTTGCTTTTGTGTACAGCAGATAAGAACCAGGCATCAGCCCTTTTGGTGGGCAGCTACAAAAGGTGTCCCTGGATGTCATCCTTTTCTAAATGGTCTTTTCCAACTGACCGTACAAGAAAGGTCACTTTAACGACTGCAGCAAAATACCTATGAAAGAGCTGAGCAGTTTTTGTTGATAAATATGTCCCACATAATTTCACCAGCTAAAATATAACATTCTGTTTCTCTTCCTCCTTGACTTCCCCCCCCCTTTTTTCCCCTCCAGAATGATTTTTGACTAAATATGCTTGGTGAGAAGCCAGGGAAGCCTCACGCCTTTTTACAGGCCTTGAGACTATGTTTCTTTAGCTGCTTAAAGTACTTCCTCTGGAGCTGGTTGTTTTGGGACTGCTGCCTCTGTTTTCAACATTGTTTTGAGAGAAAACAAGGGGGCAATTTGCATCTTTCTGCCCTCTTGATGCTCTTCGCAGAAATTATATTTGTCAACTTGTGTTTTATCAATTTGTGTTTATTAATTCTTCTTCCTGCCCACAGGTCTGGTATTGTAGAGGAGAAGAAATGAGCTGAGGGGAAGGTTACTTCTCCCTCCCCCACGTAGGTAGGGATGGCTCTGCTCACAGAGGTTCTCTCTGTGTCCTTGACTTCATATAGACGAATGACACTAAAAAAACCCAACTGAGGTTGAAGGGACATCTGCCTCTAGTCTGGCCTCTTGCTCAAAGCTTCAGAGACCTCTGTGCTCTCCCATAGGTAGTTGCAGGCAGCAATGATCTCTTTTTCCTGAGGACAGACAGTGCCAATTCTCAGTTTCTCCTCCATGTGCTGCAGTCTCCAACTAGGCTGGTCATCTCTGCTGTGCTCCCTTCAAGTATTTCCATGTCTCGCTTGGACTGAGTAGCCCAGAAGTGGACCCAGAGCTCCAGATGTGTTTTACCTGGGGTGAGTAAGGAAAAAGACCACCTCCTGAGACATGCTGGCCAAGCTCCCCATAATGTAGCCCAAGATGTTGTTGGCTTTCTTTTCCACAAGGGGACATTAGCGGCCTGTGGTCAACATGGTGTCCAAAAAGATCTCTTTGTCCTTCTTTGCAAACTGCTTTACAGCTGGGGGATCCCTGGTGTGTACTGTTGCAAGGGCTTATTCCTCCCCAATGTACGGCTTTGTATTTGACTTTCATGAGGTTCCTGCCTGATCACTTTTCCAACTGATTCAGATTCATCTGAAAGACAGCTCTGCCTCCCAGTATACTGACCACTGCCCCAGGTACCCAACTTCGATGTCATCTGTGAGCTCCTGACTTGTCCTATGGGCTAATTTTTTTTTTTGGGGGGGTGGTGAAGGTGAATTCAAATACTTCAGCCACATCTGCACAACTAAATTAGACATGGCCTTTGCTGTTCGAAGGCGTGGTGGCCATCTAACACAGAAAGGGGTCCTAAAAAGGGTGGTTTCATTTGTGTACAGCAGTTGTCTTTAGGTTACACCCTGAGTTATGCCTGGGAATTGTCTGTGAGTACTTTAGCTGGCCTGGGACAAAACCTAACCAAAAACTTCTCCAAATATTTAGCATTGCAGGTGGTTGAGCTGAAGTGCCCAGGGATACTGCCTGGAGATACTTAGTTCAGACAGCATCCAAGTTCCGCCAAATTTGTCAACAGCTCAGTCTTCTCGTGTTACCAAGAGCAGAACCTTGTCCTTTTGAAAGATAAATAGAAATAAAGTGACAAGAACATAATAACCTAGACGCATCCTCATCTGAGTGCAGCAAGGCCAGATAAAGAGTTTAGTGTTTTTAGGCCTATGGTTAGGGCCATGAAAGATGTGGTTTTGTGTGTTAGTTTTTCCACTCTTTGGCAAAGCACAGAACAGTTAGTACTTGGTGATATGCTGTAGTTATGCCTGGTCTAGACTTAGTACTTGGTGAACCAAGCGAGCTTGATATACACTAAATCTAAAAGCTTGCTTCACTCAAAACCAGTTGCTGCTGTAGATTTTCTCTCCATTCGGACCTTCTTTTCTTTCCTATAATTTTCTTTCCCACACAAATGACCTTGGAACTCCTTCCAACACCACACCCCAGACCCATACTCTCCCACCACACATAAAGAAATAGTTTCTCTCCCAGAGCAGGTGACTTAGGACATCCTCACTTTTGCCAAGATGATGCCTGGCTTTACAGCCTTAATCTCTTCTGTGCTGCTCTTGCTTTAGTTTATGATCAGTTTCATGTTTTGCAGTATAGATGCACATGACATCTTTATCGCGTCAGCCAAAACAAGCCAATTTCCTTCCAGAAGAACTGGCACAGTACTTCTCTTGGAACCTGGCATCAATTTCATGGAAACACTTAAAGAAACAATAATTAAAGTAGATCTGCAGCCAGGTGGGAGGGAACAGTAACCCTTGACTGGTGGAGGTGGGAAGAGGAAACAGTCTGATAAACAGAGGTTGTGAAGTTGGGGCTAGTACTTCTTGCACAGGAAAAACTGTGGAAGAAGTGGTCTTTGTCTACAGCCTCATTAGTCCTGTGTTTGCTTTACAGCTCTAAGTCAAACAAGAAGTGTCCTTCTGGTTCCTTCCCTCCCCCAATGCCTACTGTCCTGCTTCCATTTAGTAAAAGTGACCTTCTCTATCCTCATGTGTTGTGCTTCAAACTTTTTTGTCCATAGCAAGCACTAAATGAAATTAAAAATAAAACAGAAGCATAAGCTGAACTGCACCCTATAGTATTACAACCTATAACCACAATAAAATTCTACTGTGATAAATCTTTAGGTAGGGGTCAATAAAGCAATAATACTGTACGGTGGAAACTGATCATTCAACATAATGGCTGATTTATTACACCATTAACTTGTCCTTAGCTTTGTCTTAGGACAGTTTACTAAATGAGTGCTTGTTTACTACCTAAATAAACTCTTTCTTGGTGGAAAAACTTAAATAAGATCCTGTATGTTATTGGCAGGTGTAAGACTGGTCTTTTAGTCTGCCAGAAAATTAAAGCCTGTAGTGCAAAAGAAAAATGTGTAATTTGACTATTTTCAGTCATTATGGTATCAAAGACAATATGAAAATGTATGAAACTAAATACAATGAGTAAATAATAGGCTATCATAACTGATGTTTAAAAATTTCACCTTTGGAGAATGGATTATTTTCACTTACCTGCAGCAATTAGGAAGTTAGTATGACTGGCAAAATGCCTTTGGCCAGTAAGACCTGCCATGGCACTCCTGCTTCAGATTGTGTGACTAGAGAGATGTTGCAGGAGGATAATGGATGGCCACGTCAAGAGTGAGAAGAACTTGAAAACTTTATGAAAGGGGGTAATGGCTGTGGTAGCAGTGCACAGGACTCAGAGACCCAGTAGTTGCTGTCCCTGTATGGTCAGGAGGAACTAGTCCCTGATTTTTGCCCTCCCCAGCTGGAGAGCATCCCTTCATTCATATCTGGCATGTCTTTGTCACTGATAATAGGCTGCTTCAAAATGTTCTTTGGCTGAAGAGGTGTGGGCTAGCCCATAGTCCAGTCCAGGGTAGATTATTCTACATTGAGATGTGCCTACCAACACATGTATTTGTTTGCTCCAGAGTGGAGTCTTGGTAAATTAAGGTGGAATCTTGGTGAACCAAGGTCTGTGTAATAGAGATAGGACCTTAGTGTGAAACAGTGGACTGACTGTAAGGATACAGCTTTACCAACATATACGGAAGGGAATCAGATGTGTTTGTGACATTTTCTGACCCAGAGGCCAGCTGGCATGAAAAGGTCTTTGACCATGCAATTAAACCTTTTATCTTCAACACCAGGTGTTAGCACTCAAACTGAGCATGATTCCTGACTTGTGGTCAGGAAAGAACTATTCTGGGACAGTGCTATTTTGCATAGGAATCATGCCAGGGTCTGCTCCAACAGTACTGGGAGATGATTAATTCTATTGCCCTGAAACATTTCCTGACACAAACTGATTTATTTTATGCATGTAGTTTTAGAGCTTTAGAGGGCTGAGGCAAGTTATCTGGGATCTGTGCAACCATCATGATATTTTTATTTCATGCTAGTGTGGCTTCACTGATTTCAGTGAGGTTACGCTAGATTCACTCTTGTGTGAACAAGATAAAGGGTTTTCTTACATGATTTTGGAAGAGCAACATCTACTTTTTCCTGTTTATAACTTAGTCTTCTAAAATTTAATGCATGAGTAAAACTTAACTTGAAAATAACCTAGTTATATGATAAACATATCCCTACACAGGAAAGTTATTTATAACCGGGACATCAGGAGAAGGGAGTTTGTTATAGAGAAAGTTTGTTAGTAGTGATGCACAAATCGCTAAAGATGAATATGAGAGAGGCAACATCAGAAGAACCAAGAGAATAATTATCTTGTGAGGGAGACAAGTGGGGAGGGATAGGAAACAGAAATGTGTGGAGGAGGTAATAGGGATACTAAAAATAGAAACATACATAAAAAGAGTCAAGATTGAGCAGAAATAAAGCTAAGATTTATACAGCATAGACATTATCATAGATGGCAGATAGGAGACATGGAAATACAAAAATGTTAGTGGACAGGAAGATAAAGTAAGTGAATCTATAAGGTAGTGATGGGAGAAGGTGGGGTGCAAAGGAGTGAGATGCATGCTCAGTTTGCAACAGGCTTGGGAGTGGGGAGACAGAGGAGAAATCTGGATCCAGCAAGGTGAATGGAGAGGCTGAGATGCAGGGCTTGAGTGAGAAACTGGAGGAGTTGAGTGCTTGGGAAACATGAAGGAAAGAGAAGAAGACCTTGACACTGGAGAAAAGGTTGATAGGAAAAAGCCCTGGTAAGAGGATAATGCATCATTGATGGAAGCCCTGACATACTAATGAGTTCACCACGTTGTGGGAGAGGAAGTTGAATCATCTGTCATTGCAGAGTGTGTGAGAGGGTACTCTGAAATAGTGAGAGAGAGGAAGGTAGCAGGTAGATTCTGCTGAAGGGGAGAAGGAGAGGAAACTTAAACAGAGTCCCTGTTGGATGCAATGAAGTGTGTGACACACTGGGCTTTAAAATTCTTATAAATCAGCTTCAGGAACAACATCCTGCCAACAAACGCAGGATGAGCAAAATAGAAACTGAAAACTTCACTATCACCCTGGGAAAAAACACATTTTTAAATGCTGCCTGCCTCCTACATGAAGCTGAATACATCTGAAAATGTCCCCTAATTTGCATACAAATAGCTACATAAATTGGACTTGATCTTGCTTTTGGTTGTAAACAGAGGCATGGGAACAGGAGGTAGCACAACTCAGAAAATGTTGTGCTGGGCTTGGTTTGCAGCTCTGCTCCAACCTCACTTTTGACCTAACGAGTATGGGGAGACCATATACTTGTGAGACCTGAGTCTTTCTGAGATATTTAGAGTAGGACTGTCTTCCTTAATTTTGGATATTGAAAAGTTATGCACCTGAGACAATTACCTTAGGCGTGATTGATACTGAATGGAGGAAAATAGGAGAAAAGCCACTCTTCCGACCTGTTATAAATGCCCGTCTTAGCAGAAGATGAATTGCCCTTGGGAGATGGGATCTATTAGCAGTCATAAGAGGAACAGGGTATAAGTACATTGGATGCAAATGTCCAAATGGTAGGCATCTGAATTACAGCAGATGAGTCCAACCTAAATTGTCTCTTTCAGGAATTCGTCTGAAAATACTTAGTGGCAATACTTAACATTCTCTGTAAGGGTTTTGAGAGTTTGAAATGTGACATGTAAACATACATATTAGTAGTAGTAAAAATATCCTCAAATTTCACATTTTTAGCACTTGAAAAGTCAGATCTTGTGACAACTAAAACATTGAAATCTCAATATTTCAAAATGTTTTTCTCACTCCTTTTCCCCTCCAACTTTAATAATTGAAAACAAAAATATTAATATGCCACTTCTATGCAGGCCAAGTCACACTGCATGCAGATGACGAAGTTTTCTTCAGAAATATAAAGTCTATTATTGGAAAGTAGCTTCTTTGACACAGTTATTCAAAATCTCAAATAGAAATAAAATCTCTTCATAAATACATATATATATAAAATTTTGTTTAGCCATTTTTTAGCCAATTTTTAGCCAATAATTTAAACTATTTGATTCCCTCTATATCTGATTGAGAGATCTTTCTGAAAATGCAAGTCATTGCATACTAAAATTGGCACCCAAGGCAGATGAGATAAATCATTCTTTGCAGGTGCATCTTTTCCCTACTGACTAGTGGGAGAACATGGTTTAGACTGAGGGGATATTTACGTCTATAGTGAAGACATGAAAATATCTCATGTAGCATGATCTGCTTCAAAAAGCATTGTCATCAATTTCAAAAGGCACCAGGATCACCAGTGTTACGTCTGCCTCCACAGCATCTTTTCTGGTATTTTGGGAGCAGTGATACTGCCGATATCATTGAATCACCTCCTGCATCACGAACAGCAATGATAAAAAACATGTCTTCAGACCCTTTCCTAAACCCAGCTCTGTAACTTCTCATTTCTGCATCATACTCCTTCTTTTGTGAGGCTGGTCTATAGTATCAGTTTTATTTGGTTTTAATTTTGCCAGTATTACTTGTTCCAGCATGAAGAATGATCAGCAGATCTTTGCTATTCCTTCCCATGTCCTTTGTTGCAAGTGTCCCACATTGTATACTTGTCGTCTTGGCAGACTGCACTTCCCTCTGTGCCCTGGATCTGCTCGACTGTCACACCCGATGGATCTCCTCCATAAGAGCCTACAACCATGTTCAGGCTCAATTGTTGGGTTTTTTTTCTAATACTGATATGCTTATCTTGTCCTTTCTCTTCCTCTCTGCTTTTCAGCTGTACAACTCCTGTCTTCTGTTTTGATGCTGAATCGCCTGCACTTCAGTTCACACTCTTTTCCAGTTTCTGGTTCTCAAACATCTCTATCATCTCCCACTGTTTTACCTCAGAACTGGTTTCTCTCATACTCGTTGTCACCTCAGTTTGGGTTTTTTTGCTTGTTTATCTTTTGTATTCTCCAGTGTAGTGAGCCTGTTCCTCAGCACTATCTGCCTGTATGTCATGCTGCTTTTCCTGGTTTGTTATGCTCACGCTTCCATTTGTGGATAACCATTTTAATGTAATTTATGCCTGTATCTTTGTGTTCTTCTGTACTTTTTTTTGAAAGCCTCATTCCCTGGACAAATAGTGTAGTGTTTATGAGAAGCTATTCCTCTGTTATATTTGAGCTGAATGAAAGCCATGGGAAGTCAAAGCCTTTTAACCGTGCTTAACATTAAACTGTTGCAGGTGGTTAAATGTTTTACCCAGATAGTTTACAGACGAAATCAGCTAACACAAATACAACCCTGTTGTCAGCTGCAGATACAGAGAGTGAGGCTACTTCTATGCCTTTGTTGTTCACATCATAATGCACATAGATATTCATGTCATGGGTCAAAAAACAGGAACAAACCAGGAAGAACACAGAAAAAAACAATGCTGAAAAAAGTCAGAGAGAAGTATCAAAAAAAGGTGGGCAGAAATCACTCTTCTTGTGTTCACTTGAGAGGGCTGAGTCTTTCCTACAGGACCTCTGTGATGGGCTGGATGTTGTGCTGTCCCTTTGGCAGCACACCCTGACTCTGAGTATTGTCTCAGACTCAGGGAGATTTCTTATGATATTAGAGAGCCTGCAGGGCAGTGGCAGCACAGCAACCTTCTTTGCTCACTTCATGAGGTGGCTTCAGGTAGAGATTAAGGGAGTTCATACACAAGGGACTCAAAAATATGTGTACAAACTTTTACAGAAGTTCGTGGGAAATTTGCCAAAAGGTTAGCAGCTTTAGACTAGACAAATTTTCTTCAACCTCCCAACTGTGAGATAAAATCAAGTTTCTGATAGAGGCATCTTCTGAAAGCTGACACAGATCTGTATCTCTAGAAGAGTAGGAGGTTGGTATGGAGAGTAAAGGAGCAGAGGGTGTTTGGGCTGAGGTACTCTGAGACCATACTGACTGCAGCTGGCCACTTTCTGTTTCTGAATTAAACATTCACAATTCAACTTGAAACCAGTGGCAAATTTAGGTCAAATTGAAAGAACAGCACTGACTGAAGAAAAACAAGCAAAGAAAGAAAAAAACACCAATCAAAAAAGTCTTGGCAATGTCAAAAAGATTAGTTTCAGCATTCTCCAAGCACAATGTTTCAATTTTTTTGAGCTGGATTCAAAAGCAGCATCTGCTGAAGTAATTTCGGCTCTTATAATCCTGGTGATTAGGACACAGGCCTAACATGTTGAAGACCCCAAACCCATCCCTCTCTGATTTTGAAAGGGAATTTGAGTATCTACTTCCTTCTAAGAAGATGTTTACCACTGAACAATCAGGTATTGCATCTTTAGTTATTCTTTCTCTCTCATGAACCTGTTCCACTTTGAAATCAAATTGCTATAAACAAATATTCACTGTGAAGAAGAAGACTCCATAGGCTGGGAGTCTAGAGGAGGGAAAACCGATCTCAAGTGTTTCTTCCAAGTTGCACGACAAGGCGAAATTTGGCCTAGATGAGTGCTTTAATCAGCTTACTCTGAAGAGAGGTGACAAATGCTGCTATGTGCTTTTTGTGGTGTTTTGAATGTCTCCAAGGACTAATTTTTCATACAAACTATCTTTTTTTCCTTTTCCTTATTTTATTTTGTTTTATTTCATTTTGTTTTATTTCATTTTGTTTTATTTCAT